>NC_073625.1:116788739-117413739 GCF_029407905.1 Bubalus kerabau | reverse complement strand
ATATATTGTTCTGTCTCATTCTTAGTAATATTAATTAACTTTAATGATTTGGTTGAGGGGATGATTGCCAGACATCTTCCCCAAAATGAAATTTTAAAAATATCTGGACAGTTTATCAATTTCTTATAAAGTTAAACATACATTCACTATATGACCCAGCAATTCTACACCCAAGTATTTCCCAAGAGAAGTGAAAACTTATGTTCACACAAAAACTTCTACACGACTTGGTAGTAGCTTTATTCATAATAGCAACTGGAAACAACCCAAATACCCTTCAACTGATGAGTGAACAAATAATTGTAGTACATGCTTACAACTGAATCCTATTTAGCAGTAAAAAGGAATGAAATACTGATATAGACAACATATGGGTGACTCTTTTAAAATTTTATTTATTTTTGGCTGCATTGGGTCTTTATTGCTGCACGCGAGCTTTCTCTAGCTGCAGCCAGCGGGGGCAACTCTTCATTTTGACGTGCAGGCTTCTCATTGCAGTGGCTTCTCGTTGCAAAGCACGAGCTCTAGAGTGCAGGCTTAGTAGTTACAGCGCATGGGGTTAGTTCTTCTGTGGCATATGGGATCTTCTTGGATCAGGGATCGAAGGATCAAATCCATGTTCTCTGCATTGGCAGGTGGATTCTTAACCACTGGACCACCAGGGAAGTTCTGCATGAATCTTAAATGCATTATGCTAAGTGCAAGATGCCAGACTCAAAAGGCTCCACCGTGTATATTCTATTTACGTAACATTCTGGAAATATTTAAAAAGTAGGAACAGAAAACTCTAACCCTAAACCAAGGACCAGTCTTTAAATATCATATTGAGAGACAGAAGTTTCCAATGACCAACATACTCACACACTGTTTTCCTGGTATGAAGGAACCTAGAAAGGTAAAGTATCATTGGGAAGGATTCTGCTACTGCTGCTGCTAAGTCGCTTCAGTCGTGTCCGACTCTGTGCGACCCCACAGACGGCAGCCCACCAGGCTCCCCCGTCCCTGGGATTCTCCAGGCAAGAACACTGGAGTGGGTTGCCCTTTCCTTCTCCAATGCATGAAAGTGAAAAGTGAAAGTGAAGTCGCTCAGTTGTGTCTGACTCCTAGCGACCCCATGGACTGCAGCCTACCAGGTTCCTCCGTCCATGGGATTTTCCAGGCAAGAGTACTGGAGTGGGGTGCCATTGCCTTCTCCAGGGAAGGATTCTAGGTAAAGGTAAAATCAGAACAAAGGAGTACAGGGGTAATACATCAGGCTCAGAGTGAAGCTTTATGAATGGAGCAGATTTTGACAATTGCCTAATTAACACCCATTCCCCTCCTTCTTCCTAAAAGGACCAGACTTCAGGGAGGTATCCACCTTCCTCCACAAAGCCATATGCTTTACTAAAAACCAGTTATGTTTATCTCACATTCTTTGGCAGGGACAGCTTTAGGAACAGAATTGTGACTCAATTCAGACCGATGAAATCTGAAGGAAAGTCTCTCAAGGGACTTCTAGGAAATGTTTCCTTTCTCAATTAAAAAAAAAAGAGAAAAAGGCAGAAGAGATGAGCTGGCTCTTCTTCCTCTGGATGTTATTGTATCTGGATGTGATGTTTGCAAACAGGTGGATTCTCAACCAATGGACCACCAGAGAAGTCCAGACATTTCTAGTTATAGTATAGTCAAATTTATCACTTTTTGCCTTCGTAGTTTATGATTTTATGTTTTAATAATTTTTTTCACTTCCTTGATAAAAACCTGCTGATCCACAGCTTTAGGGTGTTCTGTATATGCAGGTCAGGAAGCAATAGTTAGAACTGGACATGGAACAACAGCCTGGTTTCAAATAGGAAAAGGAGTATGTGTAGGCTGTATATTTTCACCCTGCTTATATGCAGAGTACATCATGAGACACGCTGGGCTGGAAGAAGCACAAGCTGGAATCAAGATTGCTGGGAGAAATATCAATAACCTCAGATATGCAGATGACAGCACCCTTATGGCAGAAAGTGAAGAGGAACTAAAAAGCCTCTTGATGAAAGTGAAAGAGGAGAGTGAAAAAGTTGGCTTAAAGCTCAACATTCAGAAAACGAAGATCATGGCATCTGGTCCCATCACTTCATGGGAAATAGATGTGGAAACAGTGTCAGACTTTATTTTGGGGGGCTCCAAAATCACTGCAGATGGTGACTGCAGCCATGAAATTAAAAGACGCTTACTCCTTGGAAGGAAAGTTATGACCAACCTAGATAACATATTCAAAAGCAGAGACATTACTTTGCCAACAAAGGTCTGTCTAGTCAAGGCTATGGTTTTTCCATTGGTCATGTTATGGATGTGAGAGTTGGACTGTGAAGAAGGCTGAGCGCCAAAGAATTGATGCTTTTGAACTGTGGTGTTGGAGAAGACTCTTGAGAGTCCCTTGGACTGCAAGGAAATCCAACCAGTCCATTCTGAAGGAGATCAGTCCTGCGTGTTCTTTGGAAGGAATGATGCTAAAGCTGAAACTCCAGTACTTTGGCCACCTCATGCGAAGAGTTGACTCATTGGAAAAGACTCTGATGCTGGGAGGGATTGGGGGCAGGAGGAGAAGGGGACGACAGAGGATGAGATGGCTGGATGGCATCACCGACTTGATGGACTTGAGTTGAGTAAACTCTGGGAGTTGGTGATGGATGGGGAGGCCTGGTGTGCTGTGATTCATGGGGTTGCAGAGTTGGACACAACTGAGTGACTGAACTGAACTGAAATGAACTGAACCACCCTCTGGCCTATATGAATGGTGCACCCTGGAGCACTAAGTACATGGCACTCCCTTCTTAAGTTTTGCAAGGCAGTCTGACTTAAAGTCTTTAGGAGAAGCCCCTATAAATATGCTATCATGAAAGTTACAAAGTTTTGCTCCTCTTACTTAAATCTTAATGAATCTATAATCTATTTTTGTCTCTAAGGTTAGGATCTAGTTGTATTTAGGTCCCAGGGTTATTGATTGGTTAGTCCATCCTTTCCTCACTAATCACCATGACCTCACCTCTGTCATGGTGTCCATATACCTTTGTGTTTGTGTATGGACTCTCTGTTCTGTATTCTGTCTATCCCCCACCCATACCATACAGTCTTAGTTACTGTACCTTATGCCTTAATATCTAGTAGGCAAAACTTCTACCTGTTCTACTTAAAAAGTGTCTTGTTTATTACTGATTTTTTGGTTTCGAATTTTAAAATCACCTTAGTAAAATGTTGGAGAAATTCTGTGGGATTTTGATTGGGATTACATTGAATTTATCAACTATTGTATAGAAAATTACCATGTTTATAACATTGGGTCTTCCTACACATGAATATAGTAGATTTCTTCATTTTATGTCTATCAATAAAGTTTATCATTTTCTTTACAAGAACTTTTGCATTTTTGTTAAATCTATACTTAAACATATTTTATATTTTTAGTCACTATCATGAATGGGATATTTTTAAAATTACAGTTCCAAACTATTTGCTGTTCATCTTTAGGAATACAGTTTTAAAATATGCATTTTGGTTTTATATCCAGAAATATCCTTGAACTTTTCTGTTGATTTCAAAATTTGTTAGTTTGCTTAGATTTTCTGTGCAAATAGTCATATAGTATACAATAACAATTTTTTCTTCTTTAAAACTTTTTAAATATATTCTTTCTTGTCTTACTACTATGGCTAGGACTTCTCATATATCTCTGAATAGAAATAGTGTTAGAGTGTATACTTATCTTGTTTTTGACTTTAAATATTTTATTATTAGTTATAACACTGTTTACTCTGTGCTTTTAGTAAATATCCTTCATTAAGTTAAGGAAGCTTTTTCCTCTACCTAGAGCATTAAGGATGTTTTTAGTTTTGTTTTGTGGAAGGATATTGATTTACATCAATGTTTTTTCTGTGTCTGATCAAATGGATCAAATGGTTTCTTATATTTAATTTATTCTACTATCAAAATTACATTGAAAAAATTTTGTTATAAAATTATACCTGCATTCCTGAATAAATCTAGTTAAAAAGTAATGCATATATGTGTGTGTCTTATTGGATTTCTAAATTTTGGTTTAGTATAGCATTTTTATCTTGATTAACCATGAGTGAGGCTGAGTTTTCATTTACTGCTTTGTTTTCAGAAGGAGTTATTTGTCCCTATTGTTCCTTTTCTGGAATAATCTGCATTAGTTTAGGACCACCTGTTTCTTTTCTTCTTCTTTTTTTTTCTATTTCTTTTTTCTTTCTCTCTTTTTGGTAGAAATCACCTGTAAAGTCATCTGGGTCTGGTTGTTTATTTGTGTAGTTAAGTCAATTTTGTTAATTGTCATAAGTCTACTCATAGTTGAGTCAATTTTGGTAAAGTATATTTTTCCAGGAAACTGCCATCTATTTCCTAATTCATAGGCATAATGTTGTTCATATTCTCTTATTTTAAAAGTCACTGCTCTGTTATGTCCCTTTTTTTTCTTAATCTAATTTGTAAAAGGATTTCGATTTTACTTGTTATTTCAGAGAACTGGCTTTTGTATTTTGTTTTCTATCTTATTGATTTTTGCATTTTCCCCTTTAAATTTCCCTGGGTTAATTCTGTTGTTTCTTTATTAACCTCTTGATTATTGAGGTCCTCATTTTCTAACCTTCTCTAATATAACCATTTAAGGTTGCAAACTTGTTCTTTAGGTACTCTTAAAACTGCATTTCACAAATTCTGATATGTATTTTCTCGACAATTAAGTTTTAAATATTTTTCACTTTCTATTTGTGCCCATCAACCTGCCTTTGGTTCTCCAGACCCACCCACTGTCTTCTCTCTCCACTCTACTCTCTGCCCCACAAGCTGTTGTGTCCTCTGTCTTCCAGTTGAGTCTCTCAGAGCTATCTGAGATGCTGCCTCCAGGGCTGCAGTCCTCATTTTGTCCCAAATAAAACTTAACTCACAACTCTCAAGTTGTACATCTTTTTTTAGTCGACATTCTCATCAACTAGATTTAAGAGTTCCATTTGCTTTACATACTCTCTAACACTTGGTATAGTAAGTCATTTAATAATTCTGATAAGTGTGGCATGGTATTTTACTGCAATTTTAATTTGTATTTGCCACAGGGAGGCCTGGCGTGCCATAGTTCATGGGGTCGCAAAGAGTCAGACATGACTTGAGTGACTGAACTGAACTGAATGACTAATAGGGTTTCCTTGGTGGCTCAGACTGTAAAGAATCTGCCTGCGATGCAGGAGATGTGGATTCAATCCCTAGGTGCCTGGGTTCAATCCCTGGGTCCAGGAAATCCCCTGGAGAAGGAAATGGCAACCCACTCCAGTATTCTTGCCTGGGAAATCCCATAGACAGAGGAGGCTGGCAGGCTACAGTCCATGGTGTTGCAAAGAGTCGGACACAAATGAAGCAACTTAGCACTAAGCACGCATGCTGTCTTCCAGTTGGGTTCTGCTAGTAGAGATTCCTGGCAAGAAATGGTAGAGGAGGAGGAGAGTGAGGTTAGGGTATTTATTTTCCTGGTCTTATAGTGATATACTTGCTGCTGCTGCTGTTGCTAAGTTGCTTCAGTTGTGTCCAACTCTGTGCGACCCCATAGACAGCAGCCCACCAGGCTCCCCTGTCCCTGGGATTCTCCAGGCAAGAACACTGGAGTGGGTTGCCATTTCCTGTCCAATGCATGAAAGTGAAAAGGGAAAGTGAAGTCGCTCAGTCATGTCCGATTCCCTGCGATCCCATGGACTGCAGAACGCCAGGCTTCCCTGTCCCTCACCATCTACACGAGCTTGTTCAAACTCATGTCCATTGAGTCGGTGATGCCATCCAACCATCTCATCTTCTGTCATCCCCTTCTCCTCCCGCCTTCAATATTGCCCAGCATCAAGGTCTTTTCCAGTGAGTCAGTTCTTTGAATCAGGTGGCCAAACTATTGGAGCTTCAGCTTCAGCATCACTCTTTCCAATGAATATTCAGGACTGATTTCCTTTAAGATTCACTGGTTGGATCTCCTTGTAGTTCAAGGGACTCTCAAGAGTCTTCTCCAACACCACAGTTAAAAATCATCAATTTTTGGTGCTCAGCTTTCTATTGTGGTCCAACTCTCACATCCATACATGACTACTGGAAAAACCATAGCTTTGACTCTGAGGACCTTTGTCAGCAAAGTAATGTCTCTGCTTTTTAAAATGTTGTCTAGGTTGGTCATAGTTTTTCTTCCAAGGAGCAAGCGTCTTTTAATTTCAAGACTGCAGTCCTCATCTGCAGTGATTCTGGAGCTCAAGAAAATAGTCTGTCACTGTTTTCACTGTTTTATCATGTATTTGCCATGAAGTGATGGGACACGATGCCATGATCTTCATTTTTTGAATGTTGAGCTTTAAGCCAGCTTTTTCACTCTCCTCTTTCACTTTCAAGAGGCTCTTTAGTTCTTCTTTTCTTTCTGCCATAAGGGTTGTGTCATCTGCATATCTGACGCTATTGATAGTTCTCCTGGCAATCTTGATTCCAGCTGTGCTTCATCCAGCCTGGCATTTCCCATGATGTACTCTACATATAAGTTAAATAAGAAGGGTGACAATATGCAGCCTTGACATACTCCTTTCCCAACTTGGAACCAGTCAGCTCTTCCATGTCCAGTTCTAACTGTTGCTTCTTGACCTGCATACAGATTTCTCAGGAGGCAGGTCAGGTGGTCTGGTATTCCCATCTCTTCCAGAATTTCCCACAGTTTGTTGTGGTTCACAGAGTCAAAGGCTTTGTGTAGTCAATAAAGCAGAAGTAGATGTTTTACTGGAATTCTCGCGCTTTTTCGATGATCCAACAGATGTTGGCAATTTGATCTCTGGTTCCTCTGCCTTTTCTAAATCCAGCTTTAACATCTGGAAGTTCTAGGTTCACATACTGTTGAAGCCTCACCTGGAGAATTTTGAGCATTGCTTTGCTAGCATGTGAGATGAGTGCAGTTGTGTGGTAGTTTGAACATTCTTTGGCATTGCCTTTCTTTGGGACTGGAATGAAAACAGACCTTTTCCAGTCCTGTGGCCACTTTGAGTTTTCCAAATTTGCTGGCATACTGAGTGCAGCACTTCTACAGCATCATCTTTTAGGACTCGAAATAGCTCAACTGGAATTCCATCACATCCACTAGCTTTGTTCGTAGTGATGCTTCCTAAGGCCCACTTGACTTTGCATTCTAGGATGTCTGGCTGTAGGTGAGTGATCACACCATCATGGTTATCTATTCATTAAGATCTTTTTTGTATAGTCCTTCCATGTATTCTTGCCACCTTTTCTTAATATCTTCTTCTGTTAGGTCCATACCATTTCTGTCCTTTATTGTGCCCATCTTTGCATGAAATATTCCCTTGGTATCTCTAATTTTCTTGAAGAGATCACTAGTTTTTTCCATTCTATTGTTTTCCTCTATTTCTTTGCATTGATCACTGAGGAAGGCTTTCTTATCTCTCCTGGCTATTCTTTGGAACTCTGCATTCAGATGGGTATAACTTTCCTTTTCTCCTTTGCCTTTCACTTCTCTTCTTTTCTCAGCTATTTGGAAGGCCTCCTCAGACAGCCATTTTGCCTTTTTGTATTTCTTTTTCTTGGGGATGGTCTTGATCACTGCCTCCTGTACAATGTCAGGAACCTCTGTCCATAGTTCTTTAGGCACTTTGTCTTTATGATCTAATCCCTTGAATCTATTTGTCACTTCGACTGTATAAATCATAAAGGGTTTTCCCTACTTTCTTCAATTCAATTTTCTTGAATTTGGCAATAAAGAGTTCATGATCTGAGCCACAGTCAGCTCCCAGTCTTGTTTTTGCCGACTGTATAGAGTTTTGCCATCTTCAGCTGCAAAAAATATAATCAATCTGATTTCAGTATTGACCATCTGGTGACGTCCATGTGTAGAGTTGTCTCTTGTGTTGTTGGAAGGGAGTGTTTGCTATGACCAGTGTATTCTCTTGGCAAAACTCTGTTAGCCTTTGCTCTGCTTCATTTTGTTCTCCAAGGCCAAACTTGCCTGATTCTCCAGGTTATCTCTTGACTTCCTATTTTTGTATTCTAGTCCTCCCCTATGATGAAAAGGACATCTTTTTTTTGGTATGTTCTAGAAAGTCTTGTAGATCATAGAACCATTGAACTTCAGTCTGTTTGGCATTAGTGGTTGGGGTATAGAGTTGCATTACTGTGATATTGAATGGTTTGCCTTGGAAATGAACAGAGATCATTCTGTCATTTTTGAGATTGCACCCAAGTACTGCATTTTGGACTCTTTTGTTGACTATGAGGGCTACTCCATTTCTTCTAAGGATGAAGAAGATAATAGATATAAGATACATCTGTTTCTTGCTCTGGTTTTTCCTCTCCTTTTTTTGCACCTTTGTGTGAACATGAACCAGTTTCCCAAATCCATGACTGGTTCCTGGGCTTCCTCAACCCACCTAGAAACTGTAGCAACCTGGGTCATTTAACTGACAATACTCTTGATTAGGAGTACAGGCCAATCATATAACCCTATGGTTACTTTGATTTGACTTGGTTGTTTTTAAAATAATAGATATGAGTCATCTGAATTAAATTCGCCCATTCCCGTCCATTTAGCTCACTGATTCCTAGAATGTCGATATTCACTCTTGCCATCTCCTGTTTGACTACTTCCAATTTACCTTGATTCATGGACCTAACATTCCAGGTTCCTATGCAATATTGGCATCAGATATTTACAGCATTGGACTTTACTTTCATCAGCAGTCATATCTACACCTGGGCATTGTTTTCACTTTGGCTCCATCTCTTCATTCTTTCTGGAGTTATTTCTCCACTTTTCTCCAGTAGCATATTGGGCACCTACTGACCTGGGGAGTTTATCGTTCAGTGTCATATCTTTTTGCCTTTTCATACTGATGTTTAAGTTTGGGATAGTTGCTCTTTGACATCCAAAACTTTAATTTTCCATTATTCAATGTACAATATTTTTGCAATTTAAGTTCCTGAGCACAATCCATGTTTTTTAAAGAATGTATTTTCCATGATTTGGGGGACATATTTAAATATATTTTCTTGTGATTCCAAAGAACTTTCATATTCTTTAAAAATCCAAAAAAACTGTCAAGGTTTTGTTATTAATTTCCTGTCTCCTTTCTTTTAGCTTATTTTTTTAATTTCTACAAAATCTTTTCTAGAGTCGTGGATTTCACAATCTTTGCCACTTTTTCATAAGATTTATTTAAAAATGACATCATGATATCTGAACCCTAAGACTTTGGAAATAAAACCTACAGATCTCATTGTTAGCCTCTGCATTTAATGAAGATACAGAAATAATTGCACATAGTTTTTGTAGTCAGTGGTGTTAGACTAACTTATTTGGAACCTGATTTTGCATGGTGGCTTCAGAGACACAGACTTTTGGATTAAGGTCTTTAGGAAGGAAGAGGTCACACTGTTTCTTGCTCTGCTTTTTCCTCTCTTTTTTTGCACCTTTGTGTGAACGTGAACCAGTTTTCCAAATCCATGACTGGTTCCTGGGCTTCCTCAACCCACCTAGAAACTGTAGCAACCTGGGTCATTTAACTGACAATACTCTTGATTAGGAGTACAGGCCAATCATATAACCCTATGGTTACTTTGATTTGACTTGGTTGTTTTTAAAATTCATCTCAATAGTGCATTTATAGACTTTTAGGATGGCTCAATTCTCCAGATGACTCATCGTCTTTTATTGGGCCATTTTTTCTGTGTAGATGCAAAATATGTAGTTGGGAGGTAGTTTAAGAGCCTAAATTGAGTCTCTCTAACTTTATTTTCAAGGTAAGGGATCATCAGATTTAAGCGTACTCCTATAATTGTTTTTAAACATACTTTAAGTCATATAATTAACATAATAATATTATCTTTGCTTAAAAATAAAGGATGCAGAGTACATCATGAGAAATGCCAGGCTGATGAAGCACAAGCTGGAATCAAGACTGTTGAGAGAAATATCAATAATCTCAGATATGCAGATTAAGGCAAAAAGTGAAGAGGAACTGAAGAGCCTCTTGATGAATGTGAAAGGGGAAAGTGAAAAAGGTGGCTTGCAACTCAACATTCAAAAAATGAAGATCATGGCTTCTGGCCCCATCACTTCATGGCAAATAGATGGTGAAACAATGGAAACAGTGACAGACTTTATTTTCTTCAGCTCCAAAATCACTGCAGATGGTGACTGCGGCCATGAAATTAAAAGACACTTGTTCTTTGGAAGAAAAGCTATGACCAAGCGAGACAGCATTTTAAAAAGCAGAGACTTTACTTTGCTGACAAAGGTCCGCAGAGTCAAAGCTATGGTTTTTCCAGTAGTCTTGTACGGATGTGAGTGTTGAACCATAAAGAAATCTGAGTGCCGAAGAATTGATGGTTTTGAACTGTGGTGTTGGAGAAGATTCTTCAGAGTCCCTTGGACTGCAAAGAGATCAAACCAGTGAATCCTAAAGGAAATTAATCCTGAATATTCATTGGAAGGACTGATGCTGAATCTGAAGCTCCAATACTTTGGCCACCTTATTCAAAGAATGGACTCATTAGAAGAGACCCTGATGCTGGGCAAGATTGAAGGCGGGAGGAGAAGGGGACGACAGAGGATGGGATGGTTAGATGGCATCATTGACTCAATGGATATGAGTTTGAGCAAGGTCGGGTAGGTGGTGAGGGACAAGGAAGCCTGGCCTGCTGCAGTCCATAGGGTTGAAAAGAGTCAGACATGACTGAGTGAACAATAACAAGAAAGGATTAATAAAGACCCTCAAAGTCCCCTTTCACCATGCCCTCCATTCCTCCTCTCTAGAGGTAACTATTATCATTTTGACCTTTCCAGTGACCTCTCTATACATATCTTTTCTATTCTGCACATTCTATTCTATTCTTTTCTACACATATACACACTTGTTTCCCTTGCATGAGGAAACTGAGACCTTGAAGGGAGACCTGTTGCAAATTTATTGAAGGAAAGCGGACTGGACAATCGTTTACTAAAACCTACAATGTGTCAGGCTCTGCGCCCAGAACTTTATTTGCACTAATGATCCTGGTATTTTACTTCTGCTGGATGGGCTGCCGCACTAATCAGTTTGGAAGTTGGGAAGCAGGTGCAAAAGTCGCTTCGGTGTAGTGATATAGGATATGTATTTTGATGCCAGTTGCAGGAAACCTAGCAGAGGGCTCCAGAGTTGCAAAAACAACAAAACACAGTCATCCGAAGTTGGGTCTGTTAAAAAAAAAAAAAAAAAAAAAGCTTGTGAAGCGGAAACGCGAGTCGTCTACTACTTACCAAGACCTTCGAAAACTTATCTATGAGATTAGTCTTGGAGCTCAAAGAAGGCACCAGAGGTCGCAAAGGATGCGGTGGCAGGCAGCAACAGAGCAGCCAACCGGGAGAGCCGAGCGCTCCCACCGTCTGCAAGTGCGCCTGCGCTGATCGCCGCGGGGAGGCGGGGCGGGGGCGGAGCTTGGGGTGGTCAATGAGCCTGCGCAAGCCGTGAGGCGAGTTGGGGGAGGGCGTTCCGTGTGTGTCTGTGTTGTTGTTCGGCGGCAGCGGCGGCGGCGGTAAGATGGCTGCCCACGGGGGCTCCGCGGCGTCGTCGGCGCTGAAGGGGTTAATTCAGCAGTTCACCGCCATCACCGGTAAGAGACGCGGTTACCGGAAGGTGGAGAGTGGGGTCTGGAGCGGGCGGCCGGTGTGCCCAGGGCTTCTCTTTACCTTCATGCATTCTTCCCTCGGGCTTTACCCACAGCTCCCGTCCTCCCTCCTGAGGAAGAAGCGACGACGGCGTCGGGTCTCCGGGTTCAGGCGGGAGACACCCCCCATCCCTGTGCACCCCGTACCTTCATTCTCGGTCTTCTCGCAGTGTGGAGGGAGATCTCCCCACCCCCTTTCAGCCTAGACTCAGGGAATGGGCCGAGCCTATCCGCCCCCGCCGGCCCGGGGACCTGGGGGCGGGAGAGGTGGGGGGCCGCACCCGGGCCACCGCCCTCCTCCTTCATCATCATCTCCTCTTCTCTGTGCAGCCTTGGGGTGCAGCGCATCCCCTTACCTCTTTTTCCCTTTCTTCCATGGCCAGGTCATTCTTCACCCGTCCCTGGCCTGCCCTTCCCCTTTCTGGGCCCCTCGGAGCCATCGCTGTGGCCCTGGCGTGTTCGGGCCCTCCCGCCTTAACGGCGAGGCTGGAGGGTTCGGCAGCGCCTTTACCGATCTCGGGGGATAGGCCGCCAGAAAGCCGGAGGTGCTGAGGAGTACCCTCCAGACTGAGGTTTTAAGAAAAGAATGAGGGGGAACCCCCCAACCTTAATTGGAAAGACATGGAGGAATCCTTGGTGGCGTTTCCCACCTCCCCATAATAAAATAATAAAGACTGAAACGATGGCGCCCAGGCCTCCTTGCTGATAAAATAGGAATGACGGCAAAAACTTCTTTGAGACAAAATCGGTTTTTGGATGTCAGTATCCCCTAAATCCTCGGTTTTTCTTTTCGTTTGGACCCCTGCGAAGGGCACACGCAGATCCTCTTACTGCCTGGAGGAAAGGCCCTAAGCCATTCTATGAATTCTCTGTGTCTTGTTCTCTCTGATGGTGCTGAACTTTTTTTGCATGAGTTATTAGAGGGCGGAGCAAATGATGAAGTTCTCTGTGGAGTGATTTGAGAGAAGAGTACTCCATGTGCCTGAGTGTAATTTTGCCGTTCTAGTTTGTCCTTTTGGAAGGAGGTCGGAATGTTAGCAGATCTATACTTTATCTGGTAGTTTGTTAGATGCAGGGAACATTGCCACTTTTAGTG
Organism: Bubalus kerabau; assembly: GCF_029407905.1. Taxonomy (NCBI): domain Eukaryota; kingdom Metazoa; phylum Chordata; class Mammalia; order Artiodactyla; family Bovidae; genus Bubalus; species Bubalus kerabau. Next base: position 117,400,937 of record NC_073625.1, on the reverse strand, counting down.
TATCCAGGGTTTGATGTGCAAGCTGGTTAAGTGAAATTTTATATTTTAACCACTGCCGGTTGTTTGCGAGCTGCCGTTTCATGGTTAAGGCTAGTTTTATTTTTTACTTTGCAAGGATGACTAGATGTTCGATGCATTGTCTAGCTTGTGGGCATGAAACATCAGGTCAAAGTTGATAAAATAAAACTTGTAACAAAATTGGGATGAAGAATGGAATGATAACTTTTCTTAATATTTTAAAATTGTGTTTGGAGTATTATATTAGAGATATAATGCATTTCCCAGTGTGTAAGCAGGTCATTATTGGGAAAATTAAAAAATTATTGTGTATATAATACATTATGTTTATACAGAAAAATCTTTGTAGTGAATCAGATATCATTTCTTTAGATTTTCTAGAGATGGTTTAAGATGCCACATATTTAATTCCAGTTTTTTGGCCAGCTGCTAACTACCACTTTAGGAATTCAGATTGTGTTAGACTTACATTATTTTTTCTAATGCAGCATTTTTGGTAGGTGTAGACAAAACTCAAATGTGCTGAGATGAAGTGACTCACATAATTGTTTTAATTCTGTTTCTGTCTGCTAGTCTTCATGGCTCCTTTCCTGGTCACAGGCCTTTCTACTGAATCAAGTTGGAGACCCTCAGTAGACAGTGGTATATGGAAGTCTGCAAAAGGGAAAATTCCTTAGATAGTTCTTAATGTATTATGGATTTCTAATGACAATTTTTTACAAGATTGTAATTAATTATTAGAAACACATGATTGGCCCCTTTAGTCATATATCTTAAAAAAATTGGTGGGATCTGTCCACATACATTTTAGATTGTAATATTCATGACAAAAAGGTATTTGAAATTTATTTATTGCTAGATGAATGAAACTGACCTTAAGAACTTATACTGTATTTCAGAAAGATTTTACTTACTTGGAAGCCCAACATTCTGATAAAAGCAATGCATTTTCAAAAATGTGAGTTAACCTTTTCTGTGGCATTTAGAAGTAGAAGAGAAAATTGGAAAAATTTTAAATTTTATTTCTTACTAAATAGAACAGATTTCTCCCTATGATATGTGAGTATGAAATAGTGACTCTGACTTTTAAAAAGTACTAAAAAGACATCTAACATGAACTAATTTTGAAAAAAAACCCATTCTCACAATAGCAATATTATTTATTTTACATATTATCTTCCAGTTCTTATTTACATATTTATTTTATTTCTTAAATTACTTTAAAATTATTCTTACATCGTGGATCAAAATATATATAATTTAGAATCCTGAAACTTGATTAACATTACATCATAAACATTTTTCCTATTATTAAACTTTTATAAGCAAATAGCCAGGGAAATGATGGTCTTCAAAGTCATCACACTGAACAGTTTTGTACCTTTACTATTGATGCCATTTGTATTATTTCAGGCTACATAGAAAACCATCCACTTATTTTATAGTCTACCACATTTTGTAGTATTGCTCAGTTTGATCTCCCTTAATATTCTCATACATGGCTTTGAATGACTGCTGACTACTTTCAGAAGTTATATCAATTCTCAAAACCTGAGGAAAGAATGTGTCACTGGATCTGAAGGTAATTCCAAAAGAACAATTTTTGAAAATGTTTTTGAATCATGGCAGTATCCCATTAACACCAACTTGGGCTGAGATCCAGCCATACATATACAGAATGCATAGATGTAACTAGAATAAATCATGAGATGAAGGATACATAGATACTATACAGTGGGTAAAAATAAATCGCAATCAGAAAGTAAGACTGAAATGTGAGGGAATAGAAAGTGAGGCTTAGAAGAGTACAGGTGGTTGCTAGTATAGCATTCCTTCATAAGGCTTGGTCTATAGTAGGCGTTCACCAACCTTAGGAAATTATAGAACCACTTTACTTTACTCTTTCTTTAAAATTGTTGAATGAATCCATATTTGTTAAAGAAATTAGAACTCTCGTATTGGATTTGTGGTCCATTTCCATTCATATTCTGTACAATATATTTTTCTTGGTTAGTATTTAAGTTCTCTGAAGAAAGGTGGTTGCCAGTGTTCTAGATATTAAAAGAAAACCCTTTGGAATTTTAAGAACTATTTCAAAGAATGTTAATGAAGTTTGAGTAGAAATTTAGGGAGGGAATATATTTTGTTGAGTTGTAAATAGACTCTTACTAGTAAACTCAATGTTTATTAATAGGCTACCAAGTGCCAGGCATGGTTCAGGTCTTGGGGATACTACCATGAATAAGACGTGGTGAGGCTGTCCTGAATAAAGCTTAAAGGTTAATGGGAATACAGACACATAAATAGGTATTGTAATACATTGGAATCATGGTAAGGAGCAGTTAAGGTAGCACAAAAGAAGGAGATCAAGAAAGGCTTCCTAGAAGAAATAATTTCTTAGCTAAAACCTGGAGGAGAGATAAACATGTGCAGAGAGAGAGGCACAGATATACATATAGAAATAGGAAAGGAGAGACAATAGGTTGAGGGAATTGATGAGAATTCCCAGTGAAGAGAGCATAGCTCCTGGGAGATGCAGTAAATGGAGTTGAAGAGGTAAGAGGGTACCAGATTAGGTAGGGCCTTACAACTCATGTTAAGAAATCTTGGCTTTATTCAAAATGTTGTGGGAAGTTAGTGAAAAGTTTTAATTAAGGGAGTGACACAATCAGATTTGGGTTTTTTCAAAAGAGCTGCTTGGCTATAGTGGAAAAGAGGTTAGGCATAGAGATAAGTAGAACACTGTTAAAATAATTGAAGATACTGATGTCCTGAAATAAGATAAGGAAAGAAGTCAGAGGAGTCAGAATGAAGTTTAGGATTCTGTTTTCGACATCTAAGCATATCTAGTACAATTTGTGAAGATACAGAATAGTAGAAGAGGTTTAGGGAGATGATTAGTTCAGATTTAGATAAGTTGCTGTCTCTGGGACTTCCAAATGGGGCTGTTCAGTAAGGAAATGAATATTTGGATCCAGAAAGAAGAGTGACATCTAATGAGTCATGTTGATGGCAACTGAAGCTATAAAAGTGGATGGCATCTTGTAGGGAGAGTGTCGTGTGAGACTATAACAGGCTATAAAGCTGAAGAAACACATCAAACAGATAGTAAAGAAGAAAGTGCAAAGACTGGAAGAAACTAAAGATGTAGGAGGAAAACCAGGAGACTGGTGGTATTTCAAACATCAGGAGTAGGGTAATACCTCAGATAGTATGTAGGCACTGTAGGAAACTAGAAATTTTAGATTTTTCTTGGTTAGGGCTGGAAGACATCTTCGTAACCATACTGACCCATTTCTGAGTTAAAATGAGGAATTGAAGGCCCAGAGAAGTAAAACGATTTAAGGTTATATGTCTAGGTCAGTGCATCTCAAACTTATTTGTAGGAAGAATCCCCTCCTCCCTTTAAAAAAAATCTTTATAAAACAATGTATTTCTTTGGCCATGCCACATTCCGCCTGTGGGATCTCAGTTCCCTGACCAGGGATCAAACCCAGGCCCTCAGCAGTGAAAGTGTGGTGTCTTAACCACTGGACTGCCAGGGAGCTCCCCATTGACCGATACTTTTGTGTAAAACTACAACGAAAATTAATTGCTTAAGAATTGAAATAAAAAGAACACATACAAAATATAAGCCTAAATGATGTTTTTTTAAAAAGATATAATTTGCATACAGTAAAATTTAATGTTTTTAGTGTATAACGTTTTTATAAGTGCATACAGTCATAAAGCCACAGTCAAGATGTAGGACAGTTCTAGCCTCAGGAATTTCCTCCTGCCCATTTGTAGTCAGCCCCTCTTCTTACCTGTAACCTAATGTTTTTGCCTGTTGTCTTCTTTTCCAGAACGTCATATAAATGAGCAGTCCCCAACTTTTTTTTTAGCACCAGGGACTGGTTTTGTGGAAGTCAGTTTTTGCACAGACTAGGGGGGCAGGAGGTGGTTTGGGGGTGATTCAAGCGTGTTACATTGACTGTGCACTGTGTTTCTGATCTCATGCCTGTGGCTGGAGACTGGGGACCCCGGACATAAACAGAATCACCGTGTGTGGTCAGGTTTCTTTTGAGTCTGGCTTCTTTTACTTAGGATACTGCATTTGAGACTCATTCATGTCATTGTGGTATGAGTGGTTCCTTTTTATTGTGAATAATATGCCATTGTATGGATATACTGCAATTTGTTTATGCAGTGATGAAATGAATGGATAATTGTTTCTTGTTTGGGAGATTATATAAATAAAGCTGCTAAAAATGTTAGTGTACAGTGTATGAATTTAAGTTTTCATTTCCTTTAGATAAATAACTAGGACTGGGATTCTACAATAGGTACGTAATTTTAAGGAATTACCATACTGTTTTCCTGAGTCTTAACCATTTTACGTTCCTGTCAGCAGTGTGTAAGAGTTCCAGCTGCCCTTCTGCTATTTTTAATTTTCTATAACTATTTTAATAGATGTGTTATTGTATGGCATTGTGGTTTTAATTTGCATTTCCTTAGTGACTAATAATAATATTTTTTCATATGATAGTTTGCCATCCAAATATCTTTCAAGCCCAACTTTATTTTATTAGAGACAAAAGACATAAAATTAACCAGATTGCTATGAAAGTTTCCATGTCCCCTGCATTGTAAGGTATATTATTAACCACCAGGGAAGTCCCTATATTCATTCTTCTTTAGATTCTTTTCTCATACTGGTTATCACAGAATATTGAGTAAAGAGTTCCCTGTGCTATACAGTAGGCCCTTGTTGGTTATCTGTCTTATGTTTAGTAGTGTGTGTATGTTTATCCCAAGCTCCTGATTTATTCCCCGCTCCCCTGCAACCCGCGTTTCCACTTTGGTAACCATAAGTTTGTTTCCAGTATCTCTTTCTATTTTGTAAATATGTTCCTTTGTATTGTTTTTAAAAAAATAATTAGATTCTACACCTGAATGATACTTTATGATATTTGTCTTTCTCTGCCCAACTTCCTTCACTTAGTATGATAATCTCTAGGTCCATCCATGTTGCTGCAAATGGCATTATTTCATTCTTTTTTATTGCTGAGTAATATTCCATTGTATGTTTTTGTGTGTGCTTGTGACATATCTTTATCCATTGCTCTGTCAGTGGATATTTAGGTTGCTTCCGTGTCTTGGCTCCTATAAACAGCGCTGCAGTGAACATTGGGGTGCACGTATCCTTTCGGATTATTGTTTTCTCTGGATATATGCCCAAGAGTGGAACTGCTGTATCATATGGTAGTTCTGTTTTTAAGGAACCTCCATACTGTTCTCCATAGTTATTGTATATAAAATAAAAAAAAATATTTTCTATTCCTCAATGCTTAAAAACTCCTGGATGGGAAACTGATGAGGAGGTTGAACTTGCATTTTACTTCTTGAAACTATCACCGACTCTCATTTCCTTGGTAGATTGTCTGGCTTACTTTGTTATCATTTCTAGGGGAAATGTAGAACCAAAAAGTAATCAATCTGTGTCCCTGTCATTTCTGTGCTCTAACCCTTTGGGAAAGAAAAGGTCTATAAGAGGGATTTTTTTTTTTTTTTTTTCTTAAAAAAAAAAGTCTCTGTGACTGCTACACTTAGGTTCCTTGATAATAGTAAAGAGACTATTTGGGCATTGAAAATAGTGTAGAGAATAGGTATAAGGGACTGCTAAAGTTTGGAATATCTCTTGATCCTTCCAGCTGTGGTAGAGACACAGACTACATTATAGGTTTGGTGCTCTTTCTTACATTATGTCGTTAATAGGGAAAGTGTGAACTAAGAGGCAGCAAGCAACAAGGAGATGGCCACTGATAAATTGTGTGCCAAAGCTGGGTTAATGCCCTTTGGTGCCATTAGCAAGCTAAAGCATATGGAAAAGGTAATGGATAGGTAAAAAGAGTGCAAGTGGTGAGAAACAGTAAAGTGAGATTCCTGCTGTAGATATGATTACTGGGTTTTACAGACTGAATTTTTGTGTCCTTCTCAAAATTTGTATTTTGAAATCCTAATTACCCCCTTGCCCAGTGTCATAGTATTAGGAGGTGGGGCCTTTGGAAGGTGGTTAGTTCATGAAGGTGGGGTCCTTATGAATGGGACTAGTCCTTAACAGAGAAGGAAATGCCAACCCACTCCAGCATTCTTGCCTGGAAAATGCCACGGACAGAGGAGCCCTATAGTCCATGGGGTCACAAAGAGTCGGACATGACTTAGCAACTAAACCATCACCACTAGTGTCCTTAAAATAGAGACTCAGAGAGTGTCTGGCCCCTTCCACCATGCAGGTAGACACTGAGAGCGAAACTGTCTTATCAACCAGGAGGAGGGCCTGCACTACACACCAAATCTGCTGGAGGCTGACCTTTGACTTCCCAGCCTCCAGAACTGTGGGAAATAAATGTATGTTGTTTAAGCTACCCGATCTATGATATTTTTGTTACAGCAGCCTGAACAAACTAAGACACAGCAGGATTAAGCTGTCCTGCTGCTACCTGTAATATTGAGACCTCAAACTAAGCCCAGAACAGCTTTATAGATAGTTTGAATCTGCAAGCTTCTTTGTTGTTGTTTTTGTCTTTTTGCCACAATATAGGGCATCTTAGTTTCCCAACCAGGGATTGAACCCACGCTCCCTGCAGTGGAAGGGCAGAGTCTTAACGGCTGGACCACCAGGAAGACCCTGCAAGCTTCTTTTAAAGGTCCCCCCTTCCCCTTTTAAAAAAGATTTGTTCTTCATTCTGAATGTAATTAGAAGTTCAAATTTTTTTACTGCTGACCCATCAAAAATTGTTACTACCTCTAAGTATATACATAAAACTTGTAACTTGATTAAATTTGTTTTATTGCTGTTCCTTTCCTCTATATCATTTAGTCCTCCTCATTTTTCCTCTGTCCTCTCGGTTAACTTTCTGTTCCACGTTAGCTAAGTGGAAGTATTGTTGGCATTTCTGCTAGAACAATGTTTTGTCCTGTAGGTCTGTTCTATTCATTGCAGAAGATTTAGCACTTTTATTAGTGTCCTGGGGCTGCTATAACACATTAATATAAACTACATTGCTTAGCATAGTTACTCTTGCAGTTCTGGAGGCCAAAATTCTGAAATGAAGGTGTGAATAGTCTTTAGGGGAGGAGGGACATTTTCCAGTCTTCTGAGGCACACCTGGCTTCTCTGTTAAATGCCAGTAGTGCTCCCAACCCCCTACTCATGAAACATGGTATCTCACGTTTCTAAATGCCTCTGGTACTTCCTGATGTTAAGAACCACTAGAACCTTTAATTATCCTTCAGTTATCTTTTGTTTCTAAAAGGATACACTTCGTGACACAGCAAGTGATAAAACTTACAATGCCTGATTATACAAGCACAGATGGCTCAGATAATACGTCTTTATTTTAAAAAGTGAATTGTGTACTTTGCTTCTTGCTGCTGCTGCTGCTGCTAAGTCGCTTCAGTCGTGTCCGACTCTGTGCGACCCCATAGACGTTAGCCCACTAGGCTCCCCCGTCCCTGGGATTCTCCAGGCAAGAACACTGGAGTGGGTTGCTGTTTCCTTCTCCAGTGCATGAAAGTGAAAAGTGAAAGTGAAGTCGCTCAGTCGTGTCCAACTCTAGCGACCCCATGGACTGCAGCCTACCAGGCTCCTCTGTCCATGGGATTTTCCAGGCAAAAGTACTGGAGTGGGGTGCCATTGCCTTCTCCAAGTCCCTCTCTAATACTTCCTTCTTCATTCATGCCGGGATTTAGCATGTGCTTCTTTTTGAAAAAATCAAATAGGTAGAGACCCTTTCTTTGGGAGAGCTCTTAGGTCATCCTGACAAGCTCCAGTGTTGGAAGTTATCCTGTCAAATTGTCAACAGGTTTACAATAGGGCCCTCTCTAGGATATGCTGCCTAGATTCTAGCACTAAATGGTCAAGTGAGGATTACAGATAGGAACAGCAGTTCTGAGCCCTGAATGTTGACACTTTCTGTCCCCAACTGTCACAGTTATTATTCCTTTATTATAGCTTTAGTGTCTTCAAGTCATTCCTGGTATAATCCCTTTTAATAAATTCTGTTTTAATCTATAATTCAATAGATCTATGGAATGCTCACTTAAACTTTTATTACAGTTTCCTCTGTCTCTATATTAGCTCTTTTTTTTTTGGCCACACTGGCTTGTGGGATCTTAGTTTCCCTACCAGGGATTGAACCCAGGCTCAGGGCAGTGAAAGCCCCAAGTCTTAACCACTGGACTGCCAGGAAACTTCCTGCATCAGCTCTTAATGCTTCTCCTCAGTCACACTGGTATGCTGTCTAGCTGTTACAGATTTTTTTCAGAGCAGATCCCTTTTGTGTATTTTATTCTTTATCCATAGCATTCACTTTTTTAGAGTAATGTTTTTACTTCCCCTATTATACTGCTTTTAAAAAAAGTGAATGTTTAACATGAATGAAACATATGTTCATAGCAGCAGATGAACGAGGGAAAGAAAACAGTGAAATGTCTTACTCTGCCTATTTACTCTCTGATGTAATGTGGTTCTCCATAGCTATAAATAAATATTCATGTCTCATACTTCCAGTATCTTTCATTTTATTTCATTGATGTATAGCTTGACTGGTGACTCAGATGGTCAAGAATTCGCCTGCAATGCAGGAGACCTGGGTTCAATCCCTGGGTTGGGAAGATCCCCTGGAGGAGGGCATGGCAATCCACTCCAGTATTCTTGCCTGGAGCATCCCATGGACAGAGGAGCCTGGCGGGCTACAGTCTGTGGGGTCACAAAGAGTCAGACACAACTGAGTGACTAAGCACAAAGCACACATCATATACCTTGAGACAATCTATTTTTAGTAACAGCCACTATTTGCCAATAAGGAGCTGTGCCACATTCTTTAATGTGCATTTTCTTAATCCACACAAGGACTTCATGAAATTGGTAATATCTGCATTTTGTAACTGAGAAAAGTGAAGGCTGGAGAAATTAGTGACTAGCTCAGAGTTACACAACAAGTGAATGACAGAACCAGGATTCAAATTCAGGTTTATCTGATAGTATCCAGGCTCTTAATGGCTCTGTTATACTCCCCGGCCTGAGAACAGAAGGAAATGTGAATGTTTTCCCTTCATTTTGGGGTACAGGACTGGCCAGAACAATAATTTTGATACTTTCTTTTGAACTGTTTGGTGTGCTATCCCCAGGAGCTCTGTATCTTTTTGGTACAGAGTTACTCCTCCCCACCACCAACCATGTGGCATTTCATGTAGGCCTTTCTTGTCTTTCCCTCCAAAGGCACTGGGGATGCTAAAGCCACTGACATCCCGGTTTTCCTGAACTAACTCCCCTACCTTATCTAAATCCTCAATTTATTGTTACTGGATGTCAGGTGGAAGTGGGTTTTAGGGGCTTTGGAGAAGGCAATGGCAACCCACTCCAGTACTCTTGCCTAGAAAATCCCATGGACAGAGGACCCTGGTGGGCTGTAGTCCATGGGGTCGCTAAGAGTCGGACACGACTGAGCGACTTCACTTTGACTTTTCACTTTCATGCATTAGAGAAGGAAATGGCAACCCACTCCAGTATTCTTGCCTGGAGAATCTCAGGAACGGGGGAGCTTGGTGGGCTGCCGTCTGTGGGGTCACACAGAGTCGGACACGACTGAAGTGACTTAGCAGCAGCTGGTGGCTCAGGTGGTAAAGAATCTGCTTGCAATGCAGGAGACCTGGGTTTGATCCCTGGGTAGGGAATACTTGCTGAAAAAGGGAATGGCTACCCACTCCAGTATTCTTGCCTGGAGGATTCCATGGACAGAGGAGCCTAGTGGGCTACAGTCCATGGGGTTGCAAAGAAACTGAAGTCGCTCAGTTGTGTCCAACTCTCTGTGACCCCATGGACTGCAGCCCATTAGGCTCCTCTGTCCATGAGATTTTCCAGGCAAGAGTACTGGAGTGGGTTGCTATTTCCTTCAGGGGAACTTTCCAACCCAGGAATTGAACCTGGGTCTCCTGCGTTGCAGGCAGATTTTTTTTTTTAACCATCTGAGCCACCAGGGAAGCCCAGAGTCTTGGGGTCGCAAAGAGTTGGACACAACTGAGTGACTAACACTTCCACTTTTTTTCATCATGATTGAGTTAATCCACATTCTAAAATAATGGTTGTTGTTCACTCGCTGAGTCATGTCCGACTCTGTGCAACCCCGTGGACTGCAGTGCGTCAGGATTCTGTGTCCTTCATTATCTCCTGGAGTTTGCTCAAACTCATGTCCCTTGGGTCGATGATGCTATCCAGCCATCTCAACCTCTGTCACCTGCTTCTTCCCTCAATCTTTCCCAGCATCAGAGTCTTTTCCAACAAATTAGTCCTTCACATCAGGTGGCAAGAGTATTGGAGCTTCAGCATCAGTCCTTCCAATGAATATTCAGGACTGATTTCCTTTAGGATTGACTAGTTTGATCTCCTTGCAGTCTTTCAAGACTTTCAAGAGTCTTTTCCAGCAACACAATTCGAAAGCATCAGTTTTTTGGTGCTCAGCCTTCTTTATGGTCCAACTCTAACATCTGTACACAACTATTGAAAAAACCAAAGCTTTGACTATATGGATTTTTGTCGACTAAGTGATGTCTCTGCTTTTTAATACTCTGTCCAGGTTTGTCATAGCTTTCCTTCCAAGGAGCAAGCATCTTTTAGTTTTATGGCTGCAGTCATCAAGTGCAGTGATTTTAGAGTCCAAGAAAATAAAATCTGTAACTGTTTCCACAAATAATTGATACATCCTTAACTCTTCAGTTAAGTGTTTATACTTTGAAAAAGGGTGTTTGTTTACCCAAATTAATATCTTAAGTGGTAGCATTTTAGGCAGCATCATAAAGTGAAAAAATTTCTTAGGCATTTAGGAAAAGACTTTTGGGATAGGCAGACCATATTTTGATGGGCCAGCTTGCCTGAGGATTGGTTTTAAAGCTCCTGATTTTCATGGCGTCTTCTATTTTACTTCAGAACTTACAGGTTCTCTAAATGGTTCCCATAACAGGGGTATTGAAATTCAGATAGTTGAAGAGTGATGAGAAGGATGACAACAACCATTTGAATGCAATGGTCATTTTTGTTTGTTTATGTTTTGCTATGCCGCGAAGCTTGTGGGACCTCAGTTCCCTGACCAGGGATTGAACCCTGGCCCCCGTATTGAAAGGGCTGAGTCCTAGCCACTGGACTGCCAGGGAATTCCCAGCAGTGATCATTTTTAAGCTGAATTTCCTTATGAAAAAATTTCAAAAAGAGTGAAAGCAGCCAGGATTGGTTGCTGTTATAGTAGAAGAGAGTTTCGATTCCCCATCAGCATGTTCTTGGTACTTTTTGTGGTGCTTTAGTGCAATGTGGTGAGTACCTCAAGAGACAAGAGCCAGAATGGTGCAAATTTCAGCCACTTAATTCTCTGAAAAGAAAAAGATCAGTAGATGTCATTCAGAAACTAGTTTTATAAGGCAAAGGTTACAGTTCATTCATCTCTTGCTAGAGTAAACAACCAGAGTAGTTTACCTATGTGAACCTTTTAATTTTCAGAAACTGCTCTGTAGATGAGTAAATTAAAATGGTGGAGTACAATAAACACTGAACTTTTAGACTAGCATTTAAGAAATATAACAACATAACCCAGTATACCTGGACACAATGTAAAAATACTAGAAAAGCACTGAAACAAAGCCTTAGGTTTTATGAGTAATAATATGGAAATTTTTCATCACATTTGTGCTGTTTATGCCTCCAGTGAAAGTGAGAGTTGCTCAGTCGTGTCTGACTCTTTGTGACCCCATGGACTGACATATACAGTCCATGGAATTCTCCAGGCCAGAATATTAGAGTGGGACTGGAGTGGAGTTTGTATTAATTATCTAACATACAGTTGTCTACTAGAATATTTGAACTCCTCTTTTCCCTCAAAAAGTTGAATTTGTTTTTGTTTTGAGATTTCATTTTTTAAAGTGTTTTCTAAAGGTGAGAATGTAAATCTGTACATATTAGAACTTGAGAACTTATTTAAAAATTACTTTTTATTGAAGTATAGTTAATTTTTGCAGTGTAGTTAGTGTACACCAAAGTGATTCAGTTATACGTATTCTTTTTTCATATTCTCTTCCATTATGTTTATTACAAGATATTGAATGTAGTTTCCTATGCTATACAGTAAGGCCTGTTGTTTATCTATTTTATATGTAGTTTAGAACTTGAGAACTTTTGATTTAGTCTGACTAAGAATTTAAGGAGAGAGAACTGGTTTGAGAAAAGTAAGAACTGGCCAGTTGAGTGAATATCCAAAGGCTGTAAGATAGAAGAGCTAGCAGAGACAAGGATAGCAATAAAGCCTTGTGGAAAAGTAGTGTCTGTTCCTATATCTACTTCAGAGTGAGGAAAGGGGGTCACAACTTAGCAGGTGGGTATTTGGTATATTGTCAAGAAAAATGAGGGGACTAATGTGACTGCTATCACTCTCCATATCATGCAAAGACAGGGCACTATAAAGTGCCACCAAAGGCTGTGCCTTGGTTACATAGACATCTGCAGCTGGAGGAAATGGCACAGAGGGCTTAGTTGCTCTGTGGCATGTGGGATCCTTCCAGACCAGGGATTGAATCTGTGTCCCCTGCACTGGCAGGTGGATTCTTAACCACTGGACCACCAGGGAAAGGGAAAGTGTTAGTTGCTCAGTTGTATTCGACTCTTTGTGACTCCATGGACTGTACCCCCCCCCCGCCCCCGGCTCCTCTGTCCTTGGGATTTCCTGAGCAAGAGTACTGGAGTGGGTAGCCATTCCCTCCCCCAGGGGATCTTCCTAACCCAGAATTTGAACCCGGATCTCCTGCATTGCAGGTGAATTCTTTACTGTCCGGGCCACCAGGGAAGTTCTTTTTTTTTTTTTTAACTAGCATCTTAGATGTGTATTTGTCAGCTTTGTGACAGAGTTTTAGCTACTCTATCATCTGACGATTTTTTGTAGCTTATGATTATCACTTTATATTGAGATCAGTTCAGTTCAGTCGCTCAGTCGTGTCCGACTCTTTGCGACCCATGAATCGCAGCACGCTAGGCCTCCCTGTCCATCACAAACTCCCGGAGTTCACTCAGTCTCACATCCATCGACTCAGTGATGCCATCCAGCCATCTCAACTTCTGTCGTCCCCTTCTCCTCCTGCCCCCATCCCTCCCAGCATCAGAGTCTTTTCCTATGAGTCAACTCTTTGCATGAGGTGGACAAAGTACTGGAGTTTCAGCTTCAGCATCATTCCCTCCAAAGAAATCCCAGGGCTGATCTTCAGAATGGACTGGTTGGATCTCCTTGCAGTCCAAGGGACTCTCAAGAGTCTTCTCCAACACCACAGTTCAAAAGCATCAATTCTTCGGCGCTCAGCCTTCTTCACAGTCCAACTCTCACATCCATACATGACCACAGGAAAAACCATAGCCTTGACTAGATGGACCTTTGTTGGCAAAGTAATGTCTCTGCTATTGAATATGCTTTCTAGGTTGGTCATAACTTTCCTTCCAAGGAGTAAGCGTCTTTTAATTTCATGGCTGTAATCACCATCTGCAGTGATTTTGGAGCCCCCAAAAATAAAGTCTGACACTGTTTCCACTGTTTCCCCATCTATTTCCCATGAAGTGATGGGACCGGATGCCATGATCTTCGTTTTCTGAATGTTGAGCTTTAAGCCAACTTTTTCACTCTCCACTTTCACTTTCATCAAGAGCCTTTTTAGTTCCTCTTCACTGTCTGCCATAAGGATGGTGTCATCTGCATATCTGAGGTTATTGATATTTCTCCCGGCAATCTTGATTCCAGCTTGTGTTTCTTCCAGTCCAGCGTTTCTCATGATGTACTCTGCATATAAGTTAAATACACAGGGTGATAATATACAGCCTTGACGAACTCCTTTTCCTATTTGGAACCAGTCTGTTGTTCCATGTCCAGTTCTAACTGTTGCTTCCTGACCTGCATACATATTTCTCAAGAGGCAGGTCAGGTGGTCTGGTATTCCCATCTCTTTAAGAATTTTCCACAGTTTCTTGTGATCCACACAGTCAAAGGCTTTGGCATTGTCAATAAAGCAGAAATAGATGTTCTTTTGGAACTCTCTTGCTTTTTCCATGATCCAGTGGATATTGGAATTTGGCAATTTGATCTCTGGTTCCTCTGCCTTTTCTAAAACCAGCTTGACCATCAGGAAGTTCACGGTTCACGTATTGCTGAAGCCTGGCTTGGAGAATTTTGAGCATTACTTTACTAGCGTGTGAGATGAGTGCAATTGTGCGGTAGTTTGAGCATTCTTTGGCATTGCCTTTCTTTGGGATTGGAATGAAAACTGACCTTTTCCAGTCCTGTGGCCACTGCTGAGTTTTCCAAATTGGCTGGCATATTGAGTGCAGCACTTTCACGGCATCATCTTTCAAGATTTGAAATAGCTCAACTGGAATTCCATCACCTCCACTAGCTTTGTTCGTAGTGATGCTTTCTAAGGCCCACTTGACGTCACATTCCAGGATGTCTGGCTCTAGGTCAGTGATCACACCATCATGATTATCTGGGTCGTGAAGATCTTTTTTGTACAGTTCTTCTGTGTATTCTTGCCACCTCTTCTTAATATCTTCTGCTTCTGTTAGGTCCATACCATTTCTGTCCTTTATCGAGCCCATCTTTGCATGAAATGTTCCCTTGGTAATACCATTTAAAAAATTTGTATGTGATGCTTCAAGTGGAAGTTTTATCTTAAGTTCATTTTTCCTAAATACCCACTTGCTGTTAGTGATTTCCACAGTGTAACCGTATTGCTTTTATAAGGGAAGTGTAAAACAAATATATGTGGTTTAAAATTCAAAGAATAGAGGAATTCTCTGGCAGTCCAGTGGTTAGGATCCAGTGCTTTCACTGCCAGGACCCTGGTTCAGTCCCTGGTTGGTGAACTTAGATCTTGCAAACGTTTGGCTTGGCCACGAAAAAAAAAAAATTCAAAGGATATAGAAGGCTTTTTTGATTGAAGTCTGGCGCTTCTTTCCCAGTGCACTAACTGGTTAGCTGAAGTACTATGAGATAGTTCTAAGCCTACTGGATGTTGGTAACATGCAAGCAAACGACAATACTAGGGCTGGGGAAAGACAGAAATGAGTTCAAGAAGCTCCTGCTCTTCTGGAGGAAACAGAAAGTAAAGAAGCATTTAATGCTTAGTAGTATATCCACGTATGTAGTAGAGTATCACAGCGGTGAGAGTGGGGAGGAGGTAGTATAGAGAATGCTCAGCGCAGGAATTGGCAAAAGTAATGCTTACAGTGATTCTTGAGTGTGTATGAACTGGATGAAGGAGGAGATAAGGAGAATAAAGACTTTCCAAGCATGTAATTTGGTGTGGCAATACTGAATTTGTAGGATGGTGAAGAGGAGAGGCAAAGCCAGAGAGATAGGCTGAGGTCTGATCACAAAGGACTTGCCAGATCCTAAGGACTTTGAAATTTATACTGTAGGTATCAGAGAGCCATTAAAGAATTTTAAGCCATTTGTGTGTATTTGTGTTTGTATTTATGTGTGATAATTACACTTGTATATTAGAACATAACCTCAGCAGCAAGGTGGAAAATGGAATGATGATCATTTAGGAGCCTATTGTAGTAATCTAGGTAAGAAGAGTTAAAGACTTGACTTAAATATTTATTTTTAAAAATCTTTCAAGATGCCTCACTGGCTGGCAAGGAAATAAAGAATATTCAGAAGCTTAAATATTAAATGAAATTGGGAATGAGATGTTAGCTAGGTTTAAGCTTTCACCCTGATTGAATTTGCCCAAACTGGATGGCTTTGAATTTCTGTTTTGATAGCCTCATAGGGCACAGGAAACAAGCCTGTTGCCTTCTAAGGAGAAGAATCTGCAAGGAGACCTCTTCCATTCACGACACTGGGACCTTCGCATTTGGGGAGTGGTAGGAGAAATCTTCACTGAGAATTTATAGCAAAGGTTCTTACAAGGTCACATTTCCCATGTGATCATATAAAACTTAGGTCAAGAATGTATTTTAAATAGCCCCTGTTAGGTAGTACCCTCAGGTACCTTACAAAATCTGTTAAATCATCCTCTCTGAGAAGGGGTGTACCTTCAACCCAGGCTTCATAAATCTACAGATTAAAATTCGAAGCCACTTGAGATCACATTCAGAAAAATCACAAAATGCACAAAAAACCATGGCACAGTGGGCAAGAGCCAGCAGAAACAAGAGACAGTGACCACTAGAGACTGCAGATAGTTTATCTTTTGTCTTTGTAATTCCTGTAAGTTTGATTAATATATTAGAATAAATGAAAAAGATCAAAGTAAGAGTATGAAGTAAGGGTCTCTGAAACATGACCAATCAGATTAGAAAAAACCCAGAACTTCTAGTTATAAAAAATTAAAACTAAAAGTTCATGAGGGCTTCCCAGGTGGCACTGTGGTAAAGAATCTGCCTGCAATGCAGGAAGTGCAAGTTTGATTCCTGGGTCAGGAAGATCCCCAGGAGAAGGAAATTGCAACCCACTCCAATATTATTGCCTGAAAAATCCCATGGACAGAGGAGCCTGGCGGGCTACAGTCCGTGGGGTTGCAAAGAGTCAGATGCATCTGGTTATAGCACAACACAAAAGCTCGTGAACAGGTGAAGGACAAATTGGCAGGGACTTCCCTGGTCCAGTGGTTAAGAAATCCGTCTTCCAATGCAGGGGACACTGCAACAGAAGGTCGATGCATGCCTCAACTAAGACCCTTAAAAGAAAATATCTGAGAATTTTTCAGAATTGATAAAAGATAAGTCTTTATGGTTGAAGTTCAATGAATCCTAAGAAGGATAAATACAGTCAGCCCCAGCAAATCAGAGTGAAACTGCTGAAGACCAAAGACAGAGAAGATCTTAAAAGCAACTAGAGAGAAACAACAGATTGCTATAAAAATGTTTTTCTTTAGTCTGGCAGCTTACTTCCCACAAGCAGTAGCAGAAGCCAGAAGACACCGGAATGCTATCTTCAGTGTACTGGGAGAAAATAATTGTCAGCCTTAAAATAGAATATCCACTGAAACTGTCTTTCAGGAACAATGGCAAAATAAAAGGCGTTATCAGATCAAAAACAAAAAACCAACTCACCATCAGTCTTGGCTGGAGGAAACTCTAAGGGACAAAATTCAGGTAGAAAGAAAATCATCTCAAATGGAAAGTCTGAGATGCTTTTTTTTTTCTTTTCCATTGTGGTTTATTATAGGATATTGAATATAGTTCCTTGTGACCTGAGATGCTTTTTAATGCTCACAGAATGTCCCACCAAATAGATTTACAATTTAGATTCTACTGCTGTTAGCCATTTATGTTGTCCAGTTTTTCGGTATTAACTGAAGTTATATTGGACATGTATATAGACATGGTTATGCGTGTATTTTATATAGATTTATTTAGACTAGATTTATATAGGTTATTTAGACTTGTATAGATTTATGTAGGTTTATCTAGACTACAAGTCCAAATTACTGGGTCAAAAATTGTAAAAGGTATTTTTATGTTTGCTGATAACATCTTATAAAATTGATTTCTTAGGACTTCCCTGGTGACCCACTGGCTAAGACTCTGTGCTCCCAATATAAGGGGCCCAGGTTTGATCCTTGGTCAGGGAACTAGATCCCAAATGCTGCAACTAAGAGTTCGTATACTTCAACTAAAGATTCTGCATTCCACAACAAAGGTCAAAGATCTCATGTCACACAACTAAGACCCAGTGCAGCCAAGTAAATAAATATTTTTTAAAAATTGATTTCTTAAAGGGCTTTACCAATTTACATTGCGTCAAACAGATTATGTTTGCTTTACTGTACAAATAAATGAGTAACTGTGTGATAGGACCAGTTTTAAATGATGAAGATTGACATTTCATAGCAGATTTTGATTTAATTATATCTTTGACAATAAATGTAGCATCTCCTCTCCCATTATTACGAAAATGCTTCCTTCCTGTTAGAAATAGAAATTGCTAACTGAACTGCATTCTTTCTAATGAAGTAGTTCTAACTTTCTAGGATATAATGTTTAATTTTATTTTTCAGTTGATTAACAAATATTGAATATATAGTTGGTTTATTTAAAGAAATAGTAAACACTTTATTTAGTTTTTGTTTTATTATGAAGACTACATTTTAATGTTGCTGCTTTATTTTCTAGTTCTGTATATTTCACACTAATTAGGCAACAGTGTAGAATTAAATAATTATTTAAAGAAAAAAGAAAGCAAGATCCTCTATGACCCATCTCCTAGAATAATGGAAATAAAAACAAAAGTAAACAAGTGGAACCTGATTAAACTTAAAAGCTTTTGCACAACAAAGGAAACTATAGGCAAGGTGAAAATACAACTCAGAATAACAAACACATGAAAAGATGCTCAATATCACTCATTATTAGAAAAGTGCAAATCAAAACTACAATGAGATATCACCTCACACTGGTCAGAATTAGTCACTTAGTTGTGTCCGATTCTTTGCGACCCCATGGACTGCAGCATGCCAGGCTTCCCTGTCCATCACCAATTCCTGGAGCTTGCTCAAACTCAATGTCCATTGAGTTGGTGATGCCATCCTACCATCTCATCCTCTTTTGTCCCCTTCTCCTCCTGCCTTCAGTCTTTCTCAGCATCAGAGTCTTTTCCAGTGAGTCAGTTTTTCGCATCAAGGGGCCAAAATATTGAAGTTGCAGCTTCAGCATCAGTCCTTCCAATGAGTATTCAGGACTGATTTCCTTTAGGATGAACTGGTTGGATCTCCTTGCAGTCCAAGGGAGTCTCAAGAGTCTTCTCCAACACCACAGTTCAGAAGCATCAATTCTTTGGCGCTCAGCTTTCTTTATGGTCCAACTCTCACATCTGTATGTGACTACTGGAAAAACCATAGCTTTGTCTAGACGGACCTTTGTTGGCAAAGTAATGTCTCTGCTTTTTAATGTGCCATCTAGGTTGGTCATAGCTTTTCTTCCAAGGAGCAAGCAACTTAATTTCATGGCTGCAGTCACCATCTGCAGTGATTTTGGAGCCCAAGAAAATAAAAGTCTCTCACTGTTTCCATTTGCCATCTATTTGCCTTGAAGTGATCAGACAGGATGCCATGATCTTAGTTTTCTGAATGTTTAGTTTAAGCCAACTTTTTCACTCTCCTCTTTCACTTTCATCAAGAGGCTCTTTAGTTCTTCTTTGCTTTCTGCCATAATGGTCATTCTCCTGGTCGGAATGGCCATCATCAGAAGGTCTACAAACAGTACATGCTGGAAAGGCTGTGGAGAAAAGGGAACCCTCTTGCACTGTTGGTGGGAATGTAAATTGATACAGCCATTATGGAAGATGGTATGGAGATTCCTTAAAAATAGGAATAGAACCACCATATGACCCAGCAGTCCCACTCCTAGGCATATATGCTGAGGAAACCAAAACTGAAAAAGACACATCAATGTTCATTGCAGCACAGTTTATAGTAGCTAAAACATGGGAGCAACCTAGATGTCCATTGACAGATAAATGGATACAGAAGTTGTGGTACATACACACAATGGAATATTACTCAGCCATAAAAAGGAACTTGTTTGAGTCAGTTCTAATGAGGTAGATGAACCTAGAGCCTATTATACAGAGTGAAGTAAGTCAGAAAGAGAAAGATGAATATCATATACTAATGCATATATACGAAATCTAGAAAGATAGTACGAAAGAATTTATTTGCAGGGCGGCAGTGGGGAAACAGACAGAGTAGACCTAAGGACACGGGAAAGGGAAGGAGAGGGTGAGATTTATGGGGAGAGTAACATGGAAACTTAAATTACCATGTGTAAAATAAGTAGCCAATGAGAATTTGCTGTATGTCTCAGGGAACTCAAACAGGAGCTCTGTATCAACCTAGAGGGGTGGGATGGGGAGGGAGATGGGAGGGATGTTCAAGAGGGCGGGGACATAGGTATACCTATGGCTGATTCATGTTGAGGTTTGACAGAAAACAACAAAATTCTATAAAGCAATTATCCTTCAACTTAAAAATAAATTAATTAAAAAAACATTCTAAAGAGGGAAAGTACTATTAATTTCCTTGGGCATTCTGTCTTCTAATGTGAATTGAATGTAAGAAGATGTCTTTGTTTAACTTTTTTCTTGTTTTTATACTATTTCAGGTGCAAGTGAAAGTGTAGGGAAACATATGCTTGAAGCCTGCAACAATAATCTGGAGATGGCAGTCACTATGTTTTTGGATGGTGGAGGAATCGCTGAAGAGCCCAGTACCAGTTCAGCAAGTGTCTCCACTGTCAGACCACACACAGAGTATGAATTTAATATTTATTATTAGGAGCTACCTGCTGCCAACATTGAGCAGTTACGTTTTTGTCAATTAGGTTAATTCTCTATTTTGAACAAATAAAAAGTTGAAAGCATCTGAATGTATCAGGTGACAATTTTTATACTTATGTGCTTTAAATTCTCTAGAGCACTGTCAAGTCTATTTAATCCTCAGAAGAATCCTATAGGTGGGTATTATTATCCATGTTTTATACAGGAAGCTGAAGTATAGCCATTTCCCCAAGCTATGCAGCAATTAAATAGCAGATATGCAAGTAGAGCCCAATAAAGGTTAGATTTCCCATTTTTAGATTTTCCTACATTGTCCCAGGAAAGTTTTGAATTGTCATGAAAATTTTTTGAAAAAAATTCTAATCCTTTATGCCTTAAATAACTATAGGTATCTAATCTTTAGAAGCACCTTCAGCATATAGAACTGTAATATATGGAGAATAGTAACAAATGATAAGTACATTGATGTTTTCTGCCCTTTACATTTGATACCAACGAGAGTTTAAAATGAGTATCTGTTAGGCAAAATTCCAGTAGTCTTTTAAAATATGTTGATTTTTTAATCAAAATTTCAAATATCCTTAAATAAGATTTTAATACAGATAGCCCTTTATAATTCTTTAATGTTTACAACATGAGATACTAGACAAAAGGGATCCCCTTAAATAGAATAGGCCAAAGGTGCGGATTTTATATTTACTAAATTAGATTTAAAAAGCCACAGAAACATTCCAGGACATGATTGCTTTTTTTTTTTTTAATCTAGTTCCAGATTCTAGAGTAATATACTATTTTCCCACAAAGTGTGAACTTGAAAGATTTTTATTTGTATCTTACGAAGTTTTTTCCTATCTGTATTGGCTTTTTATTTCAAGTTCAGTAATCCAATCTCCACCAGCATAACTCAAATCTTTAATGGAAATCAATATGAAAATATGATTTAGTTTATAACAGGTATTCATAGCTGACATATCAGTCTTCACTGTTTAAAACATGTTTTCTTAATTGTACTTAAAAATACTTTTGATTAATGAATGTCTTTTCCTACTGAATTACATTATAATTTGGCTTAGATTATTTGTATTACTAATTGATTAGCATTTGATAGTGGCACCTACTTCCTAAGCCAGTGTCAGTTGCTCAAATGGTAAAGACTCTGCCTGTAGTGCAGGAGACCCAGGTTTGATCCCTGGGTGGGAAAGATCCCCTGGAGAAGGGAATAGCAGTCCACTCCAGTATTCTTGCCTGGAGAACCCCCTGAACAGATGAGCTGGTGTGCTCCATGGGGTCTCAAAGATTTAGGCACAACTGAGTGACTAACACTATAGCCTACTTTCTAAACAGGTTTTCTTTCTATACAGTTCACCTTCTGTTCCATTCTTCCATTTCATTAGGTAGCCAGCAGTCTTGGAATAGATAACCTAAAATATGTCTTTCTGTATAAGGACTACTAATTAAGCCATGGCCCTAATTGATGTATTTCATCAGATTTAAGACTTGTTTCTTGAGTAATTAAATTGCCTTCTGTGTGAAAGTCGCTCAGTTGTGTCCAGCTCTTTGCGACCCCATGGACTATGCAGTCCATGGAATTCTCTAGATCAGAATACTAGAGTCAGTAGCCGTTTCCTTCTCCAGGTATCTTCCAACCCAGAAATCAAATCCAGGTGTCCTGAATTGCAAGCGGATTCTTTACCAGCCTAGCCACCAGGGACACCCAAGAATATTGGAGTGGGTAGCCTATCCCTTCTCCAGGAGATCTGCCCAACCCAGGAATCAAACTGGGGTCTCCTGCATTGCAGGCAGATTCTTTACCAGCTGAGCTACCAGGAAGCCTTCAGTTCAGTTCAGTCGCTCAGTCGTGTCCGACTCTTTGCAACCCCGTGAATCGCAGCACGCCAGGCCTGCCTGTCCATCACCAGCTCCTGGAGTTCACTCAGACTCACGTCCATCAAGTCAGTGATGCCATCCAACCATCTCATCCTCTGTCGTCCCCTTCTCCTCCTGCCCCTAATCCCTCCCAGCATCAGAGTCTTTTCCAATGAGTCACCTCTTCGCATGAGGTGGCCCAAGTACTGGAGTTTCAGCTTTAGCATCTTTCCTTCCAAAGAAATCTCAGGGCTGGTCTCCTGCAGAATGGACCGGTTGGATCTCCTTGCAGTCCAAGGGACTCTCAAGAGTCTTCTCCAACACCACAGTTCAAAAGCATCAATTCTTCGGCACTCAGCCTTCTTCACAGTCCAACTCTCACATCCATACATGACCACAGGAAAAACCATAGCCTTGACTAGATGAACCTTTGTTGGCAAAGTAATGTCTCTGCTTTTGAATATGCTATCTAGGTTGGTCATAACTTTCCTTCCAAGGAGTAAGCGTCTTTTAATTTCATGGCTGCAATCACCATCTGCGGTGATTTTGGAGCCCCCAAAAATAAAGTCTGACACTGTTTCCACTGTTTCCCCATCTATTTCCCATGAAGTGATGGGACCGGATGCCATGATCTTTGTTTTCTGAATGTTGAGCTTTAAGCCAACTTTTTCACTCTCCACTTTCACTTTCATCAAGAGCCTTTTTAGTTCCTCTTCACTGTCTGCCATAAGGATAGTGTCATCTGCATATCTGAGGTTATTGATATTTCTCCCGGCAATCTTGATTCCAGCTTGTGTTTCTTCCAGTCCAGCGTTTCTCATGATGTACTCTGCAAATAAGTTAAATAAGCAGGGTGACAATATACAGCCTTGACAAACTCCTTTTCCTATTTGGAACCAGTCTGTTGTTCCATGTCCAGTTCTAACTGTTGCTTCCTGACCTGTATTCAGGTTTCTCAAGAGGCAGGTCAGGTGGTCTGGTATTCCCATCTCTTTAAGAATTTTCCACAGTTTCTTGTGATCCACACAGTCAAAGGCTTTGGCATAGTCAATAAAGCAGAAATAGATGTTCTTTTGGAACTCTCTTGCTTTTTCCATGATCCAGTGGATGTTGGCAATTTGATCTCTGGTTCCTCTGCCTTTTCTAAAACCAGCTTGAACATCAGGAAGTTTACAGTTCACATATTGCTGAAGCCTGGCTTGGAGAATTTTGAGCATTACTTTACTAGCATGTGAGATGAGTGCAATTGTGCGGTAGTTTGAGCATTCTTTGGCATTGCCTTTCTTTGGGATTGGAATGAAAACTGACTTTTTCCAGTCCTGTGGCCACTGCTGAGTTTTCCAAATTGGCTGGCATATTGAGTGCAGCACTTTCACGGCATCATCTTTCAGGATTTGAAATAGCTCAACTGGAATTCCATCACCTCCACTAGCTTTGTTCGTAGTGATGCTTTCTAAGGCCCACTTGACTTCACATTCCAGGATGTCTGGCTCTAGGTCAGTGATCGCTGGCATATTGAGTGCAGCACTTTCACGGCATCATCTTTCAGGATTTGAAATAGCTCAACTGGAATTCCATCACCTCCACTAGCTTTGTTCGTAGTGATGCTTTCTAAGGCCCACTTGACGTCACATTCCAGGATGTCTGGCTCTAGGTCAGTGATCACACCATCATGATTATCTGGGTCGTGAAGATCTTTTTTGTACAGTTCTTCTGTGTATTCTTGCCACCTCTTCTTAATATCTTCTGCTTCTGTTAGGTCCATACCATTTCTGTCCTTTATCAAGCCCATCTTTGCATGAAATGTTCCCTTGGAAGCCTTAGATTGAGAGAATTCTGTACACGCACACACATTCACATAAAATGTAAAGTGAAGTATACCAATAATGAAAAGATCTATTCAGGTAAAAGTTGTCTGTTAAGATATCTTTTTCTTAAGATAATGGCCTATTCTTCTTTGGTGAAAGAGATTTAATAGAGCTTCTTCTTAGAGACACATGTCTATTTCTTCAGAGTATTGCAGTTCTGTTTGTGAGCAGTGACTGAAATCCAGTAGGAAAGAGTTCATAATGTAATACTAAATTATCATTTATGCTTCACTCATTTGGCTTATTGTAGATTTCTTTGTCTGACTGCTGCTGCTAAGTCGCTTCAGTCGTGTCCAACTCTGTGTGACCCCATAGACGGCAGCCCACCAGGCTCCCCCGTCCCTGGGATTCTCCAGGCAAGAACACTGGAGTGGGTTGCCATTTCCTTCTTCAGTGCATGAAAGTGAAAAGTGAAAGTGAAGTCGCTCAGTCGTGCCCGACTCCCAGCGACCCCATGGACTGCAGCCCACCAGGCTCCTCCGTCCATGGGATTTTCCAGGCAAGAGTACTGGAGTGGGGTGCCATTGCCTTCTCCATTTGTCTGACTAGTTCTTTTTTATTTACAGTATGTTAGTTTTTGTTGACAAATGAGTATTGATACTTCATTAAATAGCATGTTTTGATGTTTCAACTTTTAGGTGTCAAAAACAGCCTTAAGCTCAGTTATTACTATTAGAAACACCTGAATGAAAAACATTGGCCTAAGTTAAATTAACATTTAAGAGGAACATATTAAATTTGGAACTTACTACATGCTATGAACATTAATCAGCAGAGTTTTGTATTTGAGTTAAAGCTCAAATAACTAAATGACATATAAAGAGATATGTACCATTTTTACAGCGTATCTAAATGAGTATTCTTCACTAGAAGAGATGGGTTATTAGTAAACCCTCTGGAGGTAAACTCTGAAGAATTTATAGGCTTTTAAGAGATGAGTGTTTTTTCTTGTTATTAGTGTCTGTTTAATGAATAATCCAAGAGTACTGCCTAGGTTGGACTTCCCTGGTGACTCAGTGGTAAAGAATCGCCTGCTAACACAGGACATGCAGTTTGATCCCTGGGTCAGGAAGATCCTCTGGAAAAGAAAATGACAACCTACTCCAGTATTCTTGCTGGGAAATCCCATGGTTCGAGGAACCTGGCAGGCTACAGTCCATGGGATCACAAAAGAGTTGGACATGACTTAGTGACTAAACAACAAAACAGCATCTACTTACTTTAGCTCCATCATAACTAGCATAAAATTAACTGCCTGTGTAAACTTATATTAATATATCTGTGTTTTAATTCTCTATTTGATGTAGTGGTGATGTAATATTGCTTTTATTAAGCTCATACTTTTCCATTAATTTATTCCTGAACTTTTTTTGTGTGTGTATAAATTTCCTGTCTTCTTTTTCCTTAAGAATTTAGGGTAGGGAACTTAAGAGGAAAGGCACAGTATCTTTTATTTTTATGTTTGTTCTCTTTCCTTAAGCCCATTTGCTCTGTCTATGCCAGGTACCTTGTCCCAGTTGATCTCTATTTGGAAATCACCCAACAATCACTTGTCATAATTTAATGTGGTTCCTTAAAGTCACTAAGTCTGTTGTTCATTTTACTTGTTAATTTGAATGTATTCATAATAATTACAGTGAGAATAGGTAGCAGAAAACAGTTTTCATTTGGATATTTTCCCACTTATTCTTTTTTCTTAATAGAGAGGAAGTTCGTGCCCCAATTCCTCAAAAGCAAGAAATACTGGTGGAACCAGAACCTTTGTTTGGTGGTAAGTTTACCTTTTTTTCCTAGCTTTATTTGCCTTTATTGTTGTCTTCAAGATTTTAATGAAGCTATCAAAAGATGTGAAGGCTTGCTCAGAGGTGGTTATTTCAAGTACAGTCAGTTCTTACCTTGTAATTCCGTACTCCACTGAGGCAAGTTGCACAGTTGGTTCTTTCTGAGGAGTGAATCAGATTAAAAAGTTGATAGCTGTTTCAGAAGGCCAAAAGGAGGAAAATAAGCAAAAGAAATTGCTGCCTTATAATGGAAACAAATCTATCATTAGATAAAAGACTCTGATTGTTTTTTTTTTTTTTTTTGAATACCCATTTGACTGCCATGTCCTTACTGTCTTGATACACTATATCTTCACTCTTTTTTTTTTTTTTTTTTAATGTATTTATTTATTTGGCTCTACCAGCTCTTAGTTGATGCATGTGGGATCTAGTTCCCTGGCCAGGGATTGAACCCAGGTCCCCTGCATTGGGAGCGGAAAGTCTTAGCCACTGAACCACCAGGGAACTCTTATTTAATTTCTAGAAGTGCTCTTCCTGTATTGAAAAAAGGAGAAAATAATCTCTAATCCATGCAAAAAATTATGGTATCAGTCTGGGGTGCATAGAGAAGATGGTAGGAAATAGAACATTTTATCAGATTTAAAGAAAAATTATAGTTTTTTTAACACAAAAATTATTATTGTATTTTATTAAAAATATTTACTTATTTGGCTACATCAGGTCTTAGTTGCCCCAAGGCATGTGGGATCTTAGTTCCCCGACTAAGGACAGAACCTTTGTCCCCTGCATTGGAAGGCAGATTTTGTTATTCTTTAAAAATTTGGGTTGGGGGGATAATTGCTTTACAATATTGTACTGGTTTCTACAATATTGTACTGGTTTCTGCCATATATCATGAATCAGCTACAGGTACACATATGTTTCCTTTCTCTTGAACCTCTATTTCCCGCCCCATCCTGTCCTTCTAGGTAGTTACGGAGCAGTGGGTTGAGCTCCCTGTGTCACACAGCACATGCCCACTGGCTGTCTGTTTTACATATGGTGATGTGTATGTTTCCATGCTGCTCTCAGTTCGTCCTGCCCTCTTCTACTGTGTCTACAAGTCTGTTCTGTATGTCTGTGTCTCCATTGCTGCCCTGCAAATAGGTTCATCAGTAACATCTAGATTCCATATGCATGCATTAATATACAATATCTGTCTTTCTCTTTCTGACTTACTTCACTCTGAATATTGGGGTACATGTGTTTCTTTCAATTATGGTTTTCTCAGGGTGTATATTCAGTGGTGGGATTGCTGGGTCACATGGTAGTTCTATTCCTAGTTTTTTTAAGGAATCTGTACTGTTCTCCATAGTGGCTGTATCAATCTACATTCCCACCAGCAGTGCATGAGGGTGCCCTTTTCTTCATATCTTCTCCAGCATTTATTGATTGTAGATTTTTTAATGATGACCATTCTGACCAGTGTGAGGTGATACCTCATTATAGTTTTGACTTGCATTACTATAAAGCTCTTAGAGGAAAACATCAGCAGTACAGTCTTTGACATACATCATAGCAAAATCCTCTTTGAGCCACCTCCTGGAGTAATGGAAATAAAAACAAAAGCAAAATGGAAATATACAAAGGGGATTTAATTAAACTTAAAAGCTTTTGCACAACAAAGGAAACAAATAAGATTAAAAGACAACCCTTAGAATGAGAGAAAATAATTGCAAACAAGATAATTGACAAAGGATTAGTCTCCAAAATATACATGCAGCTTAGTACCTTAAATAACACGATCAAAAGTGGGCAAAAAACCTAAACAGACATTTCTCCAAAGAAGACATACAGATGGCCAACAAACACATGAAAAGATGCTCAACATTGCGTATAATTTTATTTTAACAAGCACTTACCTTTTGTGAGCCAGATATTTTAGGCATTAAGAAGTATATTAAAACAACAGAAGATAAGGAACTTCCCTGCCAGTCTAGTGGTTAAGATTCTGCACTTCCCACTGTTAGAGGCACAGGTTCCATCACTGGTTGAGAAACTAAAATTTTGCCTGGTATGTAGTGTGGCCATAAAAACTTAAAAAGAAACCCAAAACCCAGAGGAAGAAGTTATGATTTGGTTGGGTAGACAGAGTCATAGAAATATGTATTGTGTATATTGAGAATAGTGATGCCAAAAAATAGGTCTATAAGAAGTCGGTAGGCAGGCTAAAAGAAGAAATAAGTTGTAAGAAAAAGATGAAGAAAATTATATAAACCATGTCTTTTGATTTGAAAAATCCAGTTAGTTGAGAGTTTTAAGATTGATCTTTAACCTGGCAGCTTTGGAGTTTACTGTAGAAAGAAATAAAGAATGTACTCTCCAGCATCAGATATAATGACGAGAGGAAGATTCAGAAATAAAGATGGGAGAAAGAGCACTATAAGGTCTGAATATTGAAGAATAATATGTGCTTTCTGCTTTTTTTTTTTTACATATAAATGTAATGGAGCTCAGGAATAATGCCCTTGAAAGCTTTCTCTTTCCTTTATTGCAAGGAATAAAGGCAGGATCTTTGTGTGGGGAAGACTACAGCAAATGGGTTCTATGCTGTTTTACTGTTTGAAGCAAAAGAGTTGCTATTTGAAACATCACTTTCTTTTACCTCAGGTTTGATGAGGGTGGGGGATAAGAATGACTTTATACAATTAGGAAGTCAGTCTTAACTTTCGTTAGTAGACCTTATGATAACTTTGAAAAGGTTTTTGGAGAACTGTTTTCTTCTTAGGAGTAGTATCGATTTAAAGTGTGTTTCTCAAAGTGTGGTCTGAGAGTCCCTGATACCCTTTCAGTGGGTCTGTAAGAACAGAACCATTTTCATAATAATACTAACAAGTTATTTGCCTTTTTCACAGTGTTGACATTTGGGCTGATAATTGAGAAGCAATGATTGGTCAAACTACTGCCATCTTAATTAAATCAGGGCAGTAGCACCAAACTGCTGCTACTTGTTGAATTCTTCACTGATACACACTTGCAGGGTTTTTTTTTGTTTTTTGTTTTTTTTTTTTTTTAAGCCAATTTTACTTATTAATGTTCTTGGCAAAGCAGTAAAAATTAATTTCATTTGATCTTGACCCATATTTTTAAACTATTCTTTTTGATGAAATAGGATGTGTATATAAAGCACTTCCGTATACTGAAGTGCTCTGGTTACTTTAAAGAAAAACACTTGTACTCGTGTTTGAGTTGAAACCTAAACTAGCTGCTTTTTTTATGGAACGCTATTTTTCTTGAAAGATTACTGACAAACTGTAGTTATTTAGAGTTAGGCATTTGGCAGACATTTTCTTGAATGTGAACAAAGCCTGTTAACTGCTTCAAGGCAAACAACTGACATTAATTGTTGCCAGTCATTTGAGGAAAAAACAGCTTTCATGCAGAACTTAGAATTTTAGAAAGTTTAAGTCCATGATTGTGATCTTGTTAGCTTCCTAGTACTTAAAGGCTTTCTAATGAGATTCAGTTCAGTTCAGTCGCTCAGTCGTGTCCGACTCTTTGTGACCCCATGAACTGCAGCACGCCAGGCCTCCCTGTCCATCACCAACTCCCAGAGTCCACCCAAACCCATGTCCATTGAGTCAGTGATGCCATCCAACCATCTTTTCTTCTGTCGTCCCCTTCTCCTCCTCCTCAGTCTTTCCCAGCATCAGGGTCTTTTCCAATGAGTCAGCTCTTTGCATCAGTTGGCAAAACCATTGGAGTTTCAGCTTCAACATCAGTCCTTTCAATGAACACCCAGGACTGATCTCCCTTAGGATGGACTGGTTAGATCTCCTTGCAGTCCAAGGGACTCTCAAGAGTCTTCTCCAACACCACAGTTCAAAAGCATCAATTCTTCAGCGCTCAGCTTTCTTTATAGTCCAACTCTCACATCCATTCAAGACCACTGGAAAAACCATAGCCTTGACTAGACGGACCTTTGTTGGCAAAGTAATGTCTCTGCTTTTTATGTGCTGTCGAGGTTGGTCATAACTTTTCTTCCAAGGAGCAAGCGTCTTTTAATTTCATGGCTGCAGTCACCATCTGCAGTGATTTTGGAGCCCCCCAAAAATAAAGTCAGCCACTGTTTTCCACTGTTTGCCCATCCACTTGCCATGAAGTGATGGGACCGGGTGCCATGATCTTCGTTTTCTGAATGTTGAGCTTTAGGCCAACTTGTTCACTCTCCTCTGTCACTTTCATCAAGAGGCTCTTTAGTTCTTCTTCACTTTCTGCCATAAGGGTGGTGTCATCTGCATATCTGAGGTTATTGATATTTCTCCCGGCAATCTTGATTCCAGCTTGTGCTTCCTCCAGCCCAGCGTTTCTCATAATGTACTTTGCATATCAGTTAAATAAAAATGGTGACAATATACAGCCTTGACATACTCCTTTTCCTATTTGGAACAAGTCTGTTGTTCCGTGTCCAGTTTATCTGTTGCTTTCTGACCTGCATACAGGTTTCTCAAGAGGCAGGTCAGGTGATCCGGTATTTCCATCTCTTTCAGAATTTTCCACAGTTTCTTGTGATCCACACAGTCAAAGGTTTTGGCATAGTCAAGAAAGTAGAAATAGATGTTTTTCTGGAACTCTCTTGCTTTTTCGATGATCCTGCAGATGTTGGCAATTTCATCTCTGGTTCCTCTGCCTTTTCTAAAACCAGCTTGAACATCTGGAAGTTCACAGTTCACGTATTGCTGAAGCCTAGCTTGGAGAATTTTGAGCATTACTTTACTAGCGTGTGAGATGAGTGCAATTGTGTGGTAGTTTGAGCATTCTTTGGCATTGCCTTTCTTTGGGTTTGGAATGAAAACTGACCTTTTTCAGTCCTGTGGCCACTGCTGAGTTTTCCAAATTTGCTGGCATATTGAGTGCAACACTTTGACAGCATCATCTTTCAGGATTTGAAATAGCTCAACTGGAATTCCATCACCTCCACTGCCTTTGTTCGTAGTGATGCTTCCTAAGGCCCACTTGATTTTACATTCCAGGATATCTGGCTCTAGGTGAGTGATCACAACATCTTGATTATCTGGGTCGTGAAGATCTTTTTTGTACAGTTCTGTGTATTCTTGCCACCTCTTCTTAATATCTTCTGCTTCTCTTAAGTCCATACCATTTCTGTCCTTTATCGAGCCCATCTTTGCATGAAATGTTCTCTTGATATCTCTAATTTTCTTGAAGAGATCTCTAGTCTTTCCCATTCTGTTGTTTTCCTCTGTTTCTTTTCATTGATCACTGAGGAAGGCTTATCTCTCCTTGCTGTTCTTTGGAACTGTGCATTCAAATGGGTATATCTTTCCTTTTCTCCTTTGCTTTTCACTTCCCTTCTTTTCACATCTAATAATAATAATCTTCTGATGAGATTAGTGGTGACATTAACAGATAGTTATTTTTTAAAATATTTTATGATGAAGTGGTCAGTATTTGGAACGTTTTGCATAACTCAGTGAACAAATATTTTCAAGCCACCAAAGTACACTGTTACAAAAGTGTACATGGGTGAAGTATCTGTTCTGATCAATATGTATTTGTATATGCAATATATATTAGATATCTGCTGCTGTTTAACAAATTGTTTCAAAATTTAACGTCCTGAAACAACAAACGTCTGTTATATCACCATTTCTATGTGTTAGGAATCCAGGTGTGGCTTAGTTGGGTCCCTCTTTTATGGTCTCTCAGGGGTATAATCAAGGTGTCAGCCAGGGCTACAGGCATCCCAAAGCATGACTAGAGGAAGAATCTAAATTCACTTATGTGGCTGATGGTTGACTGGAGACATCATCAGTTCATTACCACAGAGCAAATGAGAGAGCCAGAGAGGACAGCTCAGGATAGAAGCCACCATCTTTTTGTAACCTGATTATTGGAAGTGACATCCTGTCACCTCTGCCTCATTCTGTTTGATCCTGCACATACTCAAGATGTTCACGCACAGGTCATGAGATAGGGGAGAATTGGGTGCTGTCACAGAGCCTGCCTACCACCTAGACCAGTAGATTTAAATGTAGCAGAGTATGAAAAGTTCATTGATAATATTTCAGATTCCATGTTGGCTACCAACCTTTAAGAAATTACCTCTGATTGAGTTTGGTGTAGTAGCCGAGGAAAATGTTGACAGTTACCTTAAAACTGTTAAAATACTCTTCCCTTTTACAATTACATGCCTGTGTGAACTTAAATTTTATTTTTCTTCATACACTTGAATTAAAAGAATAGCAGCAGATTGAATGCAGAAGCAGATCTAAAAATTCAGGTGTCTTCTCTTACAGCAGTTATTAACAGAGATTTATGAAAATGTGAAACAGTGCTCCCCTTCTCATATTTTTTTTTTTCTCTGTTTCTCCCCTATTCTGACTGTGAAGCTCCGAGTGAATCTCTTTTAGCTCTTTGCAGCTTAGTTTCTTTGACCTCAGTGACCAGTACTCTTACTTTATGGGTAGTAGCGTAAGAATAAAGAGGACTGATGTTTACTTTTAGCATATGGTTTGGAAGAGTCTGGAAACCATGTATGAAGAGGCAGGCAGGAGTAATAATGGTCCTGATAGATAGTAAGATATCTAAAGATTATACCCTTGAGAGACCATAAAAGAGGGACCCAACTAAGCCACACCTGGATTCCTAACACATAGAAATGGTGATATAACACTACACTAGAGGTGTAGTGGCCTGAGGAGAAGTTCTTGCTTTGACTTAGGATAAATAAGGGGGAAACAAATGGGAATAGGTCATGAGTCCAAGAAATACGAGGGTAGTTGGAAAGCTAGCAGTAAGGACCTACGATGAATCTCCAGGAGATTGAGAAGGGCTAAATTGGAGGCAGGGTTGGGGGAGTGAATATGTATGTGTATAAAGAACGTAGAATGTTGATTGGCCTGCCATTGGTAATTTAAAAATAAAAAAAAAAAACTACCTTTTATATATTATGTACTACCTCTCCAATAATAATATGCTTTCTTAAGCAGCTGTTCTATGTCTTAACTGAAGATAATTCTTAATTGTTATGGTTAACAATTGGTTAAAACTTTCTTAATTGTTATGGTTAAATAGTACTTGATAATGAGTTTTAAGAAATCATTGAGAAATTATTACTGCTAGAAACATATATATTTAAGATAGGAACTCTCAAATAAAAATAGTTCCAAGATTGAAAGAATATTTCTTGCTTCTTCTGTATAGAGGGAGGGAGAGAGAAATAATGCAATATTTAAATTTTATAAGTTTAATAAAATTTAAAATAAATTTGTATAATTTATTCAATAAAATAAAACAATTTATATGTAAAATTCAAGTTAAATTTGAAATTCAATGCAAAGTTAAAATATAGAAGCCTCTCATTTTTACCAAATTCCTTTTCCTAGAGATAATATTGTGATTCCTCAGTGTAAATACTGATATGCATATGTGCATAAATGATATGTGCTAAATTGCTTCAGTTGTGTCCAACTCTTTGGGACCCCATGGACTGTAGCCCACCTGGCTCCTCTGTCCATGGGATTCTCCAGGCAAGAATACTAGAGTGGGTTGCCTTGCCCTTCTCCAGGGGAATCTTCCAAATGATATACTGACAGATAATGCTTTAAACAAATAAGTAATTTTTTAACATGTGGTTCTGCATTTTTTTGTTATTTTTTTGTTTTGCTTTTTACTCAGTAGTTCTTAAAGAATTACCCTATATAATGGAAAATGCAGGCTGTTGTGAAGGATGCTTTGAACTTGGGATTGGGGGACTTTCATAGTTTCTATCTGATCTTACTATCTAATCATCATTTCTTACAGAGTATTATTCTAGTTACATGCTTGCCGGGCTTGCCATAAGCCAACTTAGTGACTGTCATCCATATTGAAGGAATCATTAAATGTCCTTATTTAATGTATATAAAGATCTGGTAATTTTAAAAAATTTTTATATTATAGTTGATTTACAGTTCTGTGTTAGTTTTAGGTGTACAACAAAGTGATTCAGTTATATATAATATACATGTATCTGTCCTTTTTCAGATTCTTTTCCCATTTAAGACCTGGTAAATTTTTTAGGTTTAAGAACATACAGTAAGATAACATTTTGATGATTGCTTTTGAAACTTTATCTGTACAATATTTAAGGATTGGGTAATAGGCCCTATTCAACAGTATCAGAAGACATTGGTTCTGTTTATTTCTCTGTAATTATAGGAAAAATTTATACTCTAAAATTAAAATTGTTTTTTGGTGTTTATAATTCTACATGTGTGCCACTTACTAAGAAGTAGTTCTTAAATACTATGGTTTAAAATTTACTCAAGTATTTTACTAAAGGGTAGGCAGATCCTTTAAAATAACCTGAATTTGATATGTGGAGCATGTGTAAGATTCATCTCCATGTGGAATCATCCTCACAATCTTTCTTCCTGTCTTTTTACATAAGTTTGGCCAAGTCTTGGCTGGACCTTAATTTTCTTTTTTATAAAACAAAATGTTGGTCTGCAGATGGTTACATTAACTATATATGAACGACTTGAAAGTTTTAAAAATATTTTATTTTTTGGAAGAGGGCACTATTATCAATCTTAGTGTCTTAAAATAAGAAATTCTTATAAAGACATTTTAGAATTGTTAAAAAATTAATGTTTAAGCTTTTGTGTCAATTCTGTTTTTTTCTCCTAAAGCTCCTAAAAGAAGACGGCCTGCACGTTCAATATTTGATGGTTTCCGGGATTTTCAAACTGAAACTAGTAGGTATCTATGGATCAGTTTATCATCTCCTTTTCTCTTCCTCCTTCCTTCTGCCTCCATTCTTGTCTTTTTCTCCCTCCCCGTCTCCTGCAGATAAAACCACAAGGTGGAAAAGCACCCATACACTCCCCTTCAAGTCAAGATCCTGGTTTGTTCTATATAATTTTTTTTCTTAAAAAGAAAAAAATGATTAATATCAGGCCTAATAACTTTGAGGATTCATCTTATTTTGAAAAGTAAATTATGAATTCAGTCTGTGATTGTTATTAACTCCCCCTTGCTGCTGCTGCTGCTAAGTTGCTTCAGTCATGTCCAACTCTGTGCGACTCCACAGACGGCAGCCCACCAGGCTCCTCTGCCCCTGGGATTCTCCAGGCAAGAATACTGGAGTGGGTTGCCATTTCCTTCTCCAGTGCATGCAAGTGAAAAATGAGAGTGAAGTCGCTCAGTCATGTCCGACTCTTCGCAACCCCATGGACTGTAGCCTACCAGGCCCCTCCGTCCATGGGATTTTGCAGGCAAGAGTACTGAAGTGGGTTACCATGTCCTTCTCCACCCCCTTGAGCTGAATTATTCTAAATTCTAACCTACTTGCTTATAGAAGAATAAGAGAAGTGGATATAATATTAGAAATCTGATTATTTACGAACTTAATCCATTTCTGAATGAGCACTTAAATGCTGACTATAATAAAATAAAAACTGATTTTCCTCAGGAACCTGATATATGTCAATTAAAGGAATGACTACAATGAAAATGATTATTATAGGGATTGAAAAATACAAGAAAAAGCCATATTACCCCACGCAGCCACTATTAACATTTTGGCTACAGCTGTTTGAAATAGGTTTATGTCTTTCTGTGGGATAAATTAGAACGAGAATCTTGACCATCTACTTTTAGTGGATTTAGTACTGATTTCGGAGAAGGCAATGGCATCCCACTCCAGTACTCTTGCCTGGAAAATCCCATGGATGGAGAAGCCTAGAAGACTGCAGTCCATGGGGTCGCTGAGGGTTGGACACGACTGAGCGACTTCACTTTCCCTTTTCACTTACATGCACTGGAGAAGGAAATGGCAACCCACTCCAGTGTTCTTGCCTGGAGAATCCCAGGGACAGAGGAGCCTGGTGGGCTGCTGTCTATGGGGTCACACAGAGTTGGACATGACTGAAGTGACAGCAGCAGCAGTACTGATTTAGTAATGGAACCCTAAAGAAAAGGACAGATACGTTTAGAGAATATGTGAGGAACTTTTGGACCATATTTGATTTTGTAATGATTTATAATGAGTTCATTGAAGCTCAGATAGGTCTTGTAACTTGAGAGAGTGGAATCCAGACTGACTTAAGTCATCCAGGGAATCCTGTACGCTTCCAGGAGCAGATGACAGCGGTAGTCATTGTCTCTCACTGGCAGAATCTTTCAAGATTGGGAATGTTGAAACAATTGGAATGTAGCTAGATAAATTAAGGTGACTTTCAAAATTAGATAAATGGAGATGAAAATTTTCTTGTATGCTTAAGTTCATTTTGAGTATGTGAAGGAAATATTTTGAATAGTGACTCTTAGGTAATTTTTGCCTTTATCCCTACCTTTGGATAGAGAGCACCAAGTCTTAAGACTTTCTCCCCAGCTCACTTTGTATTATTTTTCAGAGTCAGCCTTAGATCTTTGCATTTGAGATCAAGCACATTGTTCATTAGTTCTTGCAATTGATACATTTTTTTAATTGGGAGATTTCATGACTTTTATGGCTAATTGAAACTTTCTTATCCTCCTGTGTTGCAGTTCGGCAAGAACAGGAATTAAGAAATGGAGGAGCAATAGATAAGAAACTAACTACCCTTGCAGATCTGTTCCGGCCACCCATTGATTTGATGCATAAAGGCAGTTTTGAAACAGTAAGTTGTTGGAGATTCTAAACCCAACCTGTGAATCCTTTTGCAGTTTTTAGTGGCATTTTTCTAAGAGCAAAAAAAAAGTTTTCAACATATAGAGAAATTGGTGTCTTAAAGAGATACCTAGAAAGTTACATTGATTTATATTTCTACCACCAGTATATGATATTACCTAATAAAATCACTTTATTGTGTGGCATCATTTTAGAATCTGCCATTTTTATTTATTTTTTTAATCATTTAAAGTTTATATGTCTTTGACTACTACTGGGAATAGTCTCTGTGTGTGTTTTGGCCATTTGTGAATTGTTTATAGTTACCTTTTACTCATTTTTTATGAGGATCCAAGTGTGTTTGAAAAGAGCATCTCTAATCGCAAAATATGTTCTCCTTCAGTTCTTGGTTTTAATTTAGCTGAAACCAAAGGAAAACCTTCTGGAGCAGGTTTATTTGATTGTCTGCTAAATTATAAGCTCAATGAGGGCAGGGGAACCATGTTTCTTTTTATTTTGGTAATCCTTTCAATCCAGTCTCTAGTGTTTCATAGGAACATGATACTTGTTAAATGAATACGTTTAGTTGGGATTTTAAATATTCTTCTGTTGGTGTTCAAACAGCTTGATTTTGTGTGTTGACTGGCATGTTAATGCTCTGTTGAATCAGAAGAGCATTTCTATAGCTGTGTATCACTTAAATTTCAGGTAAGTCTGTTAGGATAAAGTAGGGTAAACACTTAACTACAAAAATGACATTAGTAGCTATATATTTGGAAGTGAATTATAATTGTGTTTTTAAAAACATTTTGCCCTTTAACATAACACTTCAGATCAGATCAGTCGCTCAGTTGTGTCCAACTCTTTGTGACCCCATGAATCGCAGCACACCAGGCCTCCCTGTCCATCACCAACTCCTGGAGTTCACTCAGACTCACGTCCATCAAGTCAGTGATGCCATCCAGCCATCTCATCCTCTGTCATCCCCTTCTCCTCTTGCCCCCAATCCCTCCCAGCATCAGAGTCTTTTCCAATGAGTCAACTCTTCGCATGAGGTGGCCAAAGTACTGGAGTTTCAGCTTTAGCATCATTCCTTCCAAAGAAATCCCAGGGCTGGTCTCCTTCAGAATGGACTGGTTGGATCTCCTTGCAGTCCAAGGGACTCTCAAGAGTCTTCTCCAACACCACAGTTCAAAAGCATCAATTCTTCGGCGCTCAGCCTTCTTCACAGTCCAACTCTCACATCGATACATGACCACAGGAAAACCATAGTCTTGACTAGACGAACCTTTGTTGGCAAAGTAATGTCTCTGCTTTTGAATATGCTGTCTAGGTTGGTCATAACTTTCCTTCCAAGGAGTAAGCGTCTTTTAATTTCATGGCCGCAGTCACCATCTGCAGTGATTTTGGAGCCCAGAAAAATAAAGTCTGACACTGTTTCCACTGTTTCCCCATCTATTTCCCATGAAGTGATGGGACCGGATGCCATGATTGATCTTTGTTTTCTGAATGTTGAGCTTTAAGCCAACTTTTTCACTCTCCACTTTCACTTTGATCAAGAGGCTTTTTAGTTCCTCTTCACTTTCTGCCATAAGGGTCTAAGTGAAATATTTAGGTTAAGAAATTTAATTATAAGCTGCTGCTTTCTGCATTCTTTAATTTTCTGAATTGTAAAACCTGAAAGTGTTTGGCTGCATGTAACAAAATCCAAATAATGGAGGTTTGACCAGATGTGTTTCTTTTTGTTGTGTAAATAAAGTTCAGGGAGTCTGATGTCAATTTATCAGCTCAAAAATGTCAGGTTAGATGTCTCCTCAGTTTTCTTCATCTTTCACTCGTGATCTTTAACATGGCAACTGCCCATCCTTTCTAATAACCATTGACGGAGAATAACATAATATGTAAGAAAGAAAAAGGATCTGAGTTTGTTTTGATGTGCTTTCTATTTTCATTAGCTTCTGTGTTGCTCAGGGGCTTAGTGAAGTAACTCTGAACTTGACTTAATTTGGACACTTTGGCCTCATAAAAAGCAGTTAGTCTGCTGCTTGTTCATTAAGGGAAGATGTGAATCTTTCAATATTGTCATCTGGAGTTTGATTCAATTTGTTGTATCACCTTTTATTCTTTGTATTTTGTGACCTATGTTGTTTTCAACTGTATTTTTTCACTGATAATACTCAACTTTATCATTTACAACTCTTTAAATGATATACACATTCCCAGAAAAAATAGGCATTTCATTATGATTAATGGTATATCCATTAGTTTTATAAAAATTAGGGAAGCAATATGCAAAATTAAGTTGCTGAAACTTAAGAGAGATGAATGTTAAAAATTAAAGGAATAATGAGGTTGCAAAGATTTGGACACGACTGAGTGACTTTCACTTTCTTTGGTTGCTTAGGCAGGACCCATAGGTTTGGATTAGATGTAGATCTGAGCTACAGTTTTACAAGTTTAGAAACTAGACTTTGTTGTTTCTTAGTGTAACTAGAGGTAGACCATAATCAAGGGTTCTGGCTCCGGCCTGTGAAGTTCATTCAGTATTTAACAAGGCCTCCTATTGTAAGGCCTTGTTCTAGGGGATGGCGATTATATTTATTGGAATAAAGATTTAACTCCATGTGAGAGAGACCAGGAAAGAAACAATAGCTTAAACAAGATAGAGGTCCATGCTTTTAGGATGGTTCTGCTCTATGAAGTTATCAGGAATGCAGCTTTTCCTGTCCTGTTCTGCTGTTCCTTAGGCCTTGCTTGCCCTTGTCTGCATGATTCAAGGTGGCTAACCACTATGTTTGCTTTTCAGTTAGCATGAAGGAGGGAGGTGACTGAGAAAGGTACACCTTTTCCATTTAAAGGAACAACTTAGAAGTCATACACATCACTTCTCACATTCCATCGATCAGAACTTAGCAATGTGGCTACACCTAGTTGCAAAGGATACTAGTAAATTAAGATGCTTAGCTGAAAGTTGGAGATTCTGTTACTATGGTGAAGGAAAAAATGGATATTTGTTATCTGTAAGCAGTTTCTGCCATAGGAAGGTAGTGGTAAACAAATTATACTAAGTCCTTTGACATCAAAAAATTTATAATCTAGAGGGAGAAACAGACTAAACAAAAACCAAAAACAATATCTATATAACATATTTAGTATATATACATATGTTTTATGTATGTTTGACACATAGAAATTTCAGGTTACAGTAGTTGCTGGGAGAAAGTATAAAATAGAGTAAGGGAAAGAGAGAGAGGACTCTTTTGTTTGGGCACAAAGTGAGGGAATGTAGACCATAGAAGGATCTTAGGAAAGAGTAGAAAAACAGTTAAGTGTAAAGATACTAGTGTTGGAAAGAGATCAGGCATATTTTTGGTACAGCCAAGGAAATTTGTGTAGCTGGAGCTGAGTGAACAAGGCACTAGGGTAAGTTATCTGACCTTGGCAAGGAAATATTTCTTGTTTTCCCCTTTCCCTCTTAGCATGTAAGTTTCTTCTTTCCCCATTAACATGAATACAGGGATTTTGTTTTATTTACTGCTCTGTGTCCATGGTGCATAGAAGGGTATCTGGCACACAACTGCCCTCCAAAAATTATCTAGTGGTATAATCTAGAGTATATTGTACAGAAAGAATCAGAACAATTTCCATAAAATATTTCTTATTTTCATAACAAATGCATGTTTATTTGTAAAATTGCCACTCAGTTGGACTTTACTGATGTAAAGTAAGTAGAAGTAAGGTTCTTCTACTTTTAGAAGAACCAAGAGTACTTTAATTTCCAAAGTACTTGCTATAAATGCAAATTAAAATATTTTAATTAAAATGTAAAGAACTGACTCAGTAACAAAATACATAACAAAGTTTTTCTAAATAAACTTTATACATAGCTTATATTTTTATTCAAATTAGGCAAAAATTAGAGAAAAATTAAAAACCAACAAGGAGGGACTTCCCTGGTGGTCCAGTGGTTAAGACTGCACTGCCAGTGTAGGTGTGGGTTTGATCCCTGCTTGGGGAACTAAGATCCCATATGCCGTGAGGCGCAGCCAAAAGAAAGCAACAAGGAAAAATAATAGTTTCCGTTTCCATCAGAAAGTACAGTGCATATTTTAGTATATTTCCTTTTCAACTTTTTGCATATATATTTGTTGAAATAGATTAATTTTTCCTCTGTATCCTCTTTACATACTTTTCCAACAGTGTAGGAGGGTACCCTTTTTTATACACCCTCTCCAGCATTTGTTTTTTGTAGATTTATTTATTGATGGCCATTCTGACTGGTGTGAGGTGACACCTCATTGTAGTTTTGATTTTTAATTTGCATTAAAAGTAATTTCCTAATATCTTTCAGTTTCTTTTGCATGTATAAGTCTTCTCCCATTGTAAGCTTTGTGCAGGAAGGGATTTTTTGGTTTGGTAACTGCTATAATTCCAGCATCTATAGCTGTACCTGAAACATGGTAGATACTCAAATATGAATCTGAATGAATGAAAGCATGACTGTGAATAGATGAATTTTTTTTTTTTGAATAGATGAATTTTTAAAAACAGTAGCAGATAGCTCTTATTGTTTTTGAACTCTGCATTTTTAAAATTTTTCATGGGTTTTTTGTTTTGTTTTGTTTTTTGGGGGTTTTTTGGTCAGTGTTGCAGGCAGATGTAGTAAATTTACCTTATAGGGATGTGTACTATTTAGTCTGTCCCTCTAGAATGTTTTTTCTTTTTTCTCAAATACTTTTCTTCAGTTAAAGCAGTATAATTACTCACTTATCACCCATTTTTTAAATCCACATGCTTGCTATAGGCAAGGGATTAAGTGGAATACTATTACTTTCTAGAAGCAAGGAGTTATTAGATTTTGTATACTTAAAAATAAGCTTTTGACCAGTTAATTGTAGCTTTCTGGCTCATTATAAGGCTACTTCCTTTTAGAACTTGGATTTTCACCTTTGGAATCAGTAACAAATATTATAAAATTATTTTCTCTGGAAGATTTGTATAGAAAAGTAGAATAACATTTTTTTAAGATTGTGTAAACCTGCTTATTAAACAGAAGATAGTCTTATGTTTTCCAATACCTCCAAAATGATATATGTTCTTCAGTTATTATTAATCTGAGTTTTAGCTGATTCTTAAGATTTTCCCATGTCACGCTGATTTGGCAAAAAATATATTGTTCCAGGACAAAATGATTTAAAAGCTGTGACTTCCATTTCATTGTTTCTATAAGAGGGTTTGGGGTAGCTTTTGCTCATTTGCTTTTCTGCCATCCTTTTCCAGTTCAGTAATATTTCTTAGATTATTGTTGTGATAAGGCAGTGTAAGGGGGAAAAAAGTACACACTCATAATTGATACTTGTGCTGTAAATTGGGGAGTCTTTTGGACATCATTCTGAAACATCGTTTCATCTGTAGTTTCAGTTTTTTAAATACACGCCTAGGAAAAGAACCCTGAGAGAAAAAATCCTCAGCAGCTTCTAGTGAAAGATTTATAGAGTGAATCTATAAAATGCCATGTGCCTAATAATTGAGATGACTATGATATTTGGAAATGTGTGTAAAATGATGTTGAAAAAATAACATAAATTAATACACACATACTGGTTACGGTTATTAAAAAGAAGAGGTACATTTCTGGATAGGGATTAGTAGAGAAAGCACAATAGAATTGTGCCCTTGTTTATGGAATCTTTTTCAGGTAAAGAGGTTTACATGTTTACCAGTGCAATAAAAATCCAGCCACTCTAATAAATAACAATGGATAAAAGGAAAACAATTCATTTAAATTTGAAAAATGCTTGCAAATGGACTGTATAATTATACATATCTATATACATGTGTATATAAGCAAAAAATGTAATTAATGTTTATACACAGAAAACTCTAGGCGTCATACTTGAGGGAAAAAACAGTATTTATATGGAAAGAAGATAACTTATGAATTCTGAAACACACCTGTTACCAAGTAGGAACTATTTCTAATAATTGTTATGTAACTTTATTCTTACAGGCCAAAGAGTGTGGCCAGATGCAAAATAAGTGGCTGATGATAAACATTCAAAATGTACAAGACTTTGCATGCCAGTGCCTCAACCGTGATGTATGGAGCAACGAAGCTGTGAAGAATATTATCCGGGAACATTTCATTTTCTGGCAGGTGGGAGAGTTAATCAGACATTTTATAGCATTTTACTTTGGTAGTATGTGGTTTCTAGGAGGAGGAAGTAGGTTATAAGCTGAAAAAAAATAGCTGAATTAAATTATTACATATGAAAACATAAAGCCACCCATAATGGCTAAGATAGTAAAGACAAAAGAAAATTAGAGCATCAGTGAAGAGGAGGAAAAAACAGAACCAAGCCAAAAAAAAAAAAAAATAAGACCCAAGCCATATAACCATATAGTACACATACTTCAGAAGAATTTTAACATCATTTTTTAAGCATCTTGATAAGAGTGTATAGCTGTAGTGTTTAACAGAAATGTAATATGATTAAAATTTTATTGTAGCCACATTTTTAAAAGTCAAAAGAAACAGGTGATTGATTTTAATATATTTTAAAAATAAGTATCTGTAATATAAAACTAATGTTAAAATATTGATAGAGGCATTTGGGTTGTGGGGTTTTTTTTTTTTGGGGGGGTGTGTTAAGCTTTCAGGATCTGGTATGTATTTTACATTTACAGTATAGCAGTTAGGATTAGTCACATTTCAAATGGTTCAGTAGCACATATTCTGGGGGCTACTATAATTGATAGTGCAGATGTAGAAGATTTGAAGGAATTGAGAAACCTTTGTTTAATATGTTGATTTTAGCCTGAGTTTGGTAATCTTTAATTGTATGTGCTTAAATTTGTCACTTAGTCTTCCTGGCTCTGGTTTCTTTTTATATAAATTAC
Source organism: Bubalus kerabau (assembly GCF_029407905.1). NCBI lineage: Eukaryota > Metazoa > Chordata > Mammalia > Artiodactyla > Bovidae > Bubalus > Bubalus kerabau. Next base: position 117,357,523 of record NC_073625.1, on the reverse strand, counting down.
CATGCTAACAGTAGGTGATCTTGCTCCAGTTTTTTATATTATGGAAAATTATAGGGAAAAACTCCCATAGTCCAGTGGTTAGGACTCTGAGACTTCCACTGGGGACACGGGTTCAATCTCTGGTCAGGGAACTAAGATCCTGCATGCTGTGCAATGCAGCAAAAAAAAAATTTATAAAAAATAAAAACTTACGAATTAATTTTTTCCCTACTCTAAGATATGCTGTTAATGTTAGTAATTTGCCAGTTCATTCTTTACAGGCCCCTGAATTCTGTAAGTTTTTTTCTGAATAGTAACCTTTTATTCAACAACTATTGATTGAGCATCTGTTTGCCTAGCAGTATGCTGGGCACTTGAGTTGATAATCTTAACATATCGTGATTTATTAAGATGTATGTAGTTGAAAAAAAAAAAAGATGTATGTAGTTGAGAGTCAGAAGTGACATAGAGGGACAGGTGACTTGAAAAGGAAGAACTGGGTCAAGGAGAAAGGATGGATTGCTGTATTTATGTAAGGGTCAGAAGTGACTCTGAAGACAGGAAGTGAAGTGTTCACATTAGGTGACCTTCATTTTCTCTGTAGGCAGTGAGAGCCTAACATGCCAAAGGTGTTTTTGGAGAATTAATAGCTGTTGGTATATAACAAGGTACTTTTTTAAGAGGCTGATTTTTTTTTTTTTTTTTAATATGTATCAATGACTTAACAGGTCTATCACGACAGTGAGGAAGGTCAGAGATACATACAGTTTTATAAGCTAGGGGATTTCCCCTATGTTTCCATCTTGGATCCACGGACAGGTAAGGTATATTTCAGCTTATGGCCTTTAACTTATCGTGTATCTTTCAATTACCTAAACAGTTTTCAATTTTATCTTGGATCCAGTTTCAAGATTGTCTGTAGTAATGTATATGAAAGGTTCTTGTTCATGTGCCTCAGAATTACTTAAAAATCTATTGATGTATGTATTTAGGGAGTTCGTTAGGAAACAACTTTGGGAGATGGTAGTATTTTAAATTTGCAGTTCTGTTCTTTCAAAGAATAACAGTTTATCTTACTGTTTTTAAGGATCCCCTTAGGTCATTTATTTAAGATTGTTCCGATACTCATTGTAATCCCACCAGAGAAGCAGAGGGTAGAGCTAGTTTCATTATTAACTGATTGAGTTTTGTATATGTATTGGTTTGTCTGAATCTCCTCTTCCTAAATAGCAATAAATGATACCAGCAGATAACGTAGTTGTTCTATCATGAAGGCTGGGAATCTCTTAGGTTCTTTATAATTAATGTATCTTCTAGGTTATGAAGACACTGTTAACTTAAGTGGTGATGGGTGGGGATATGTTCCCAGTAAATTTTAATTGTGGTATGCTGAAAGAAATACTTAGTGAGAATTCAGAAAGAACGTTGGTTTTATTATATTTCTATATCCTGGTTTTTAGGTCAGAAGCTTGTAGAGTGGCACCAGTTAGATGTATCTTCTTTCTTGGACCAAGTAACGGGATTTCTGGGTGAACATGGGCAATTGGATGGACTTTCTAGCAGTCCCCCCAAAAAATGTGCCCGTTCAGTAAGTATGACTGAGAAGTGGTGATGGGCAATTAAATATAATTGTATAGAAGTGCCTTGTGTAAAATGTTTGAGGTTAAGATGGTAAAGATAATAATGTAAGTGGCAGACAGTTAAAATATGTGGCTGTACAACATCTTACGTTTTGATAGTTTCCCACATAAGGGTTCTTTCTTCTCAGTGAAGCTGCAAGATTCATATTTCCAGTCTCACTTGCTGCCAGGATCAGGCATGGGACCCAAGGCCTGGATTTAGAACTGGACAATGTGAATGTGTAACACTGAGCAGGGCGGCTTACCTGTGAGCCCAGTAACAGAGAAACCCACTTTTTGAGAGGCAGTACTGTTTGGACTTTTGGAATCCAGGTCTAAGCAGCGGCAGAAATGATATTTTTGCTAGAACATCTCTCATGGTGTAGTTGGGCATTATTTCTGATTACATAGCTTTAGGCCCTAGCTCTCAGGCCCACCTAAAGATAATTTCTATATTTAATTCTATAATATGCTATTACTAGGCCGACCTACTTGATAATTGATAGCAAAATTAGTTTTAAGTAAGAGACCTTCAAAGTTGTGAGAATCTCTCATTGATTATGGGAACTATTTGGGTTTGATGGCAGTGAGGATGGAATTGATTATAGAGGATCTGACTTTAGTAGTCTAGTACCATGCTGTAATGAAACAGTTCCTTAAATTACTACCAAAAATAAAGTGCACATTTAAGGAGAGGCTATGAGTACTTGTCAAGGGTTTGTGTAGAATTCATTTTTCCTCCTCCATTACTCATGAATTTTACTTAAGTAGAATTCTTTTTTAAGACATTAAAAAAATCCAGGAAGTTTCTATGATTTCCCTGAGAGGGTCTTCTCATCTTTTGCAATCATAGGCTGAAATTGTCAAAATCCAGAGCCTGAGCTTTCGAGTTGCTGAATTACAACATAAATTTGGTTTAATATTTCACAAGATGTCTTATAAAAATTAAGGAACTTGGTAGGGAAAAGAGTGGGGCCATAAAATTGGATAATTACATAGGGCTTATTTGGGTGAGTAGTACCTCAGACCCCACTTATGAACTAAATAATTCTCTGACTTAACAAATTCTGATCAACTCTGTACAAGAGAAACTGCAACACATAATAGCTTAAACAAGGAAGACATCTTTTCTCAATAAGTTCAGAGGGAAGCAGTCTAGGACTTGACTGCTGCGGATGTCATCAAGGAACCAGGCCCCTTCTCTTTTTTTCCCCCCACTTCCATCCTTAGTCTTGGCTTTTGTCCTCATGGTTATGGTGTAGATGCTGTGCTCCCAATATCACAGTCTAATGGAGAAGGAGAAAAGAGGTGATATCTTTATTACAAAGATAAAGAGCCACAGATAATGATTTCTGCTTATTTTAGCTGGACACAGTTGCTTGTACAAACACACACAGTTGAGGTACCTTTTAATAAGGAAGCAAGATCCTAATTGTGTTTATAAAAGGAAGCATGCCCCACAAAAAAATTCCATTTACCAATTTCTCTTGCAGCTAAAAAAAATTGTGGAATGGAACTAAAGCATCACTTACAGAGAAACTAAATAACTAAATGTGCCTGTATTAAAAAAGAAAGCCTCAAATTAATGACTTAATTTTCCATCTTAAATGAAATGAAAAAGGACCCACACAGAAAAAAATTAAATCAAACCCAAACTATGCAGAAAGAAAAAGGGAACGAACAAAGATCAACCAGTAACTTAGAAAACAAAAGAAAAAAGTAAATGAAACCAGAAGCTTGTTTTTTAGAAAGTCAATAAAATTGGTAAGCCTCTAGTCAGATGGTCAGGGGAAAAAAGCCACAAATTACCAATTACAGGATTGGGAAAGGAGTCATCCATATAGATATTACAGTTATTGAAGAAATAATAAGTAATACAGTGAATAACTTTATGTCAAATACTTGACCCTTTAGGTAAAAAGGACAAATTCCTAGAAAGACACAACCTACTAAAGCTCATTAAAGGAAAAACAGATACCCGAATAGTCCTATTAATATATCTGTTAATTAAATTGAATTTGTAGTTTAAAACTTCCCACAAAGAAAACTATGCCCAGGGGGCTTCCCTGGTAAATGTCTTTAATTTTTAAGGAAGAAATAATGCTAATTCTACACAAACTCTTCCAGGAAACCAAAGGGGAAGAAATACTGCCTAGTTCATTGTGAGGCCAGCATTAACTTGCTATCAAAACCAAAACCAAAAACTGAGCTTTGTTTTACAAGGCAAACAAAAGACAAAGAAATTAAACCAATAACCCTCATTAACAGAGATACAAAAATTCTTGACAAAATTTTCATAAATCAGACTCAACAGTTTATAAAAAAGCAGTGTATCCTGACCAAGTGGATTTTAGCTCAGGAATTCAAGGTTGGTTTAATGTGACAACCAACCAATGGAATTCACTAAAAAAGAAAACCATATTATCTGCCTCAAGTACAAAGTTAAATAGAAGTCGGATCTTGTAAGTAAGGAATCAGAGGAGAATGAATGTTGGATAGGAAGCCAGCAGTATCTACTATGGTGGGAGTCTTTAAAATCAAGCTGCATGCTGCGTAATATCATTATTATAAACCTACAGTTCACTTAAGCCATTGGTGGTCACATGGGTACATCTACTTACCTTTTTATTTATTTATATATCTATTTGGTGCTAAATTAGCCTTAAGTTGCCTTAAAATTTGCCTCTGTCCATGGGATTTTCCAGGCAAGAATACTGGAGTGGGTTGCCATTTCCTTCTCCAGGGGATCTTCCCGACCCAGGGATCGAACCCAGGTCTCCTGCATTGCAGGCAATGCTTTGCCCTCTAAGCCACCAGGGAAGTCCAATTTATATATTTTTTTGGTGCTAAATTAGCCTTAAGTTGCCTTAAAATTTAAAAAAAAAAAAAAAAATTTTTTTTAATTTTATTGGTAGATAGGGTAAGCCAAATTGAAACTCCTTTAGTTTTTTGTTAACAACCTGAACTTTTTATTGTGGAAAATTTTAGAATAGAAGGAGTTTATTGAGCCTCTATGTGTCCATTAACTAATTTCAGTCTGGTGAGTCTTGTTTCAGCTATACCCTGTCCTTTGAAGCAAATTATTTTGAAGCAATCTCAGAATTCATTGTTTTATTTATTTATTCTTTGGCATGTATCTTTAAAAGATAAAAGATTCTTTTTTAGAAATAATCACAGTATCCCTAACACACCTGCAAAAAATTAGCTGTAGTTCCTTTATATCATAAAATATCCAGTGTTCAGCTTTTGACTATCATAAAAAGTCTTTGTGTAGTTTGGATTCACTCTAGTAATGCCTGTTTTGTGACTCAACAAGTTTAGTGAAATCTGTGACAGTAGGACTTTTCCATGGGGAGAACTATTGGAAGTTGCTTTTTGTGGTCACAATGAGAACCTTCATTGAAATTAAGTTTGGCAAAATGTAGTTGTTTTTTCATATTTTTTATACAGTGTTTTGTTTAGTTTTGAATGTTAAAGACCTGCCTGTTAGATTTTTTTGTAAAATGATCATTACTGAGATATTTATTTACTGATAGCCTTCTGTGTGCCAAAGCTGTACTGGTTAGTGAGCAAGATAGACATCTTTCTTTGTGCTTAGTCATGTTAAAGACTAATGTTTTGACTTTTATATTTAAAACCTTAATTCATGTCTTGTTCTGGGCAAATAAGTTGTTTTTTATTTCCCCCACCCCACATCCTGCCAAGTCCTGTGCTTGTAATCATTGTGCCAGATGGTGTGACAGTTTTTATTTTTGTGTTTAAAGTGCCATTCCAACTTGGCTGTTTAAGACAAAGCTGTTGCCCTCAAATAGCTTAAAATTTAGTAGAAGAGATACATCCAGCAGACAGTAATAATGGCAAGCTGACTGTTTGATTTCCCATACCCTATTTGACTTGATTATTTTTTTGGTTTAACTGTTTTCTTTTTCTTTCTACCCATGTTGTATGACTGCATCTTGCAGGAGAGCCTTATAGATGCAAGTGAAGACAGTCAGCTAGAAGCGGCCATCAGAGCCTCCTTACAAGAGACACATTTTGATTCCACACAGACAAAACAGGATAGCCGCTCAGATGAAGAATCTGAATCTGAACTTTTTTCTGGCAGTGAGGAGTTCATATCTGTTTGTGGCTCTGATGAAGAGGAGGAGATAGAGAATCTTGCCAAGTCTAGAAAGTCTCCCCACAAAGATTTGGGGCATAGAAAAGAGGAGAACAGAAGATCAATGACTGAGCCCCCTGCCAGAACTGAGCCTGGAACAGCCACAAACCACCAAGGATTGCCAGTCATGGATTCAGAAATATTGGAGATGTCACCTGAAAAATCAGATGGAATAGTGGAGGGCATTGATGTAAATGGTGGGTCACATTTTAAACTTCCTTTACCTAAAATTTTAATATTGCTGAAGAGAATTATTTGTTTAAATTAGTGTTCTGTCACATAGCTATATATATTTTTTAACCCTTTCTTTAGGACCAAAAGCACAGCTGATGTTGCGGTATCCAGATGGAAAAAGGGAACAAATCACTCTTCCAGAGCAAGCTAAACTGCTAGTAAGTATATCTAATTTACTTGAAGCAGAAAAACTAATTGGTGTAATTAGCTTGATGATTCTTTGATTATGGGTATTAGGTATGACCTCTAACTGGAAACTTCACTGTGGTGAATCTTTAATTCTCACTGCTTTATTTCCTTCCCACCTTATTTTGGGCAACTTGCATAGTCTGTTCTAGTCAAGGCTTCTCTGTTCCATAGCTGCTTGCAGTAGAAACCTAACTGAAATTATTACCTGGAAAAGGAGTGAGGTTTATTTAAAGACTGTAGTGGGGCCTCCTGGATTTCCTAGTAGCTGGAATTGCAAAAGTTAAGAACCATGACTATTTTCTGTGTGTTTCTCTTGTTGGGCCTGTTGAGTGTCCCCCTTGTGATTCTCTGCTTCATACCATACTTCTCTCTGTATTCTGATGACTGTTTGGAAAGCAGCTTGTACATAATCTGTAATAGAGAGCTTTGAGAGCTTTTTCCTCTAGAGTCCATAGCTGATAAGCCTTTCTTTTGTGTTTTTCAACTCCTGAAAAAGAGAATGAATCTGACTTGTTTAGATTAGCCTATGAATGAATCCTCCTTGGGTCAAGTGTTTATACCTGGCCATTGCTGTGGCTGAAAATAATTAGACTCTTAAAGACTGTGACGAATGCAGGCAGGCTCTAGCCTCTGGTGTTAATACCTAGAATGTCTCCTAGTCTAGTAATTGGAAAGGAATGGGAGATGAAACAATGAATACAAGTATAGACCACTTTTTTGAGAAGATTGGTCTTGAATCTAGAGTGAGGAGTGAGCAGCAATCAGAGGGGAAAAGATGATTGAAGGAGAGACTAAGCATGTTTAAGTCTGATGGGAAGCATCTGTAGAAAAGATGTTGAAGATACATGTAAAGTGGTTTGTGGTGGTGGCATGGCTTCTGAGAAGGCAAGAAAGGATTCAGTGCACAACTGACAAGATAGGATGAAAAATGTATCTTTCCTGATAAATAGAAGGAAGGAAAACTAACGAAATGTTTAAAAATGAGGATAATAATTTTATAAACAGAAATTAGGTTTGTTTATTGGTGAGACAGTAATAACTCTGAACATTTCAATGTCATTTACTGGCTATTAATTATTGAGTACAGGTTTATCATCTCCCCATGCAAAGTGTTATATCACCATTTCTACAAGAGTAAGCTTCAGTTTTTATAACTTAAACTTACATCTTATCTGATATAAAAATGAATATTATATTTTTAAATTATTCATTATGTTCTGTCTTTTGTTCCCATTTAACAACTTTGTCTTTTCTCTTGTTTTTCATAGGCTTTGGTGAAGCATGTCCAGTCTAAAGGATATCCAAATGAACGTTTTGAACTTCTCACCAATTTCCCTCGGAGGAAACTCTCTCATCTGGACTATGATATTACATTACAGGAGGCAGGCCTTTGTCCTCAAGAGACTGTCTTTGTACAGGAAAGAAATTAACATCATGGCCTGACCTCTCTCAGCTTACCCCTTTTTTTCCCTTTTTCTGTGAGATACCATGTCACTGAGTATGCATTTTGGCTCATAGGACCATAGAGCCAAAGTTGGGCAAGCAAGTCACCTGCCTTCTCTTCTGTTTCTTGTTCTCTCCTGTAATCAGCCTCACCTCCCCCCCTTTTTTTTCCTCCTTTCCCATTTACTTCTTTTTCCTACTTTTCTGTCTCTTTCTTACCTAATCTGGTGACCAAATGGAAGTGTTAGGATAAGACCTCCTAGTACTGGCAGCAGGAAATGTGTGTTCCAATAAGTGGTCTCTTACACAGCACTTTTAGGGGATCAAATGAAATGTTACTCCTCAGACGCCTTTGGTAAAGGAATGGCCAGATTCAGAAGTAGAACAGCCTCTTTGTTTTGTAAGCCCTTTTTCAGTAGGGAGAAGAAATTCTCTAACACATGTTTTGTTTTGTTGTTCATGTAGGAAATACCACGTAACAAAGTGCCCAGGCTTTTGTTTACATGGTAAAAGCATCCTTTATAATTACTGCTCATTATATTTAATATTTTTCTCAAAGAACTGCCATCTAGAATTATTTCCATAATATGTGTTACTGACAGAAAGAGTTAAATTAGGGTGAGAAGCATGGAGTGGCTTTCAATATCCTAGCCTGAGACAGCTTTCTTCGTTATTACTCTGTAAACTGTCTTGATCCTGCTAATCTTGGAATGGACATTTTGTGAGCACGTTGTGGTGACTAGAATAGGAAAGTACTTGCCAGTACAGCATATTAGTTCCTTTGGCCCTTCCATTGTTTGGGTCCACAAGTGATCTATAGGAAGGCAGCTGTTCAGTAATCATGAGTACAATGGCTTGTAGTTGTAACCACTATGGTTATTGATTGTCCTATGTGCTTTAAGGCATACTTAATGTATGCCCTGGGGGAAAAAGAAGAAGATGAAGCTGAGAGTTGCTAACCATGTTCCTTTGGTTAGAAATAATGATTTATCTTTTACCCTTGGTTGGAACTGTCTCTGAAAGGCTCTGGTGATTGAATGAGCTTAATTCCTCATGCGGTTTTTTACAAAAGGTATCAGAACTGAAAACTTAGCTCTAAGGGGAGGACCTTTAAAATCAGTTCATAAGACAACATTTAGTAATGGAAGTGGGGAAGATTACCTGTAATTTTTGGGTGTGAGTTTTTTCTGCCAACAAAAGCCACATTCAAATTGTAGTTGGTGAGTGCTTTTTTCAGTATTATTTAGAAGAGGTCATCTTGAATCTGTATAATACAATTAGACTTACCAGCTTCACATTATGCTCAATTCTTATTTTGAGCTTTAGAGTCCTCTGAATGGGTAGTAGTAATTCTGGTGGCAAAATCAGAACTTTAACTTGTTATAAAATCATAATACAGAGTGAACCTATTTTGTTGATTGGGATTTAGATTGATTGATTCTTCTACTTGAGGAACATAAATTGCTATTACTCAGAGACCTTTAGGTTCCCATCTACTTTAAGATCACTCTCTTGGCAACTGGGGGATTTTAAAAAAAAAAAGATGCTTGTGTGTTGCTAGTACACAATTAGAGAATACGGTTTCTAATGGTTGGACTTTGAGGGACCCTCCCTAAAAAATGAGTTATGTATGTCCTCAAGGAAATCATGGAAAATTCTGTTTATTCTTCAGTGAGTCCTTTTGAATTAATGTTCTTACATTTTTTTCTAAGTCTGTGTAAGTGCTTATGTATAAGTATATAATTGTATAAATATTTATAAATATATTTATATAATTACAATTTCATTTATACCTTGAGTCAAAGTTCTCTCTTTAGATTGGTGACTGAGTAATACCACTTTGGTGTATTTTCATAGGCTCTCGAGGCTAACTAGCAGCTTCTGATTTATTGAGGAAGCATGGTTTTCATGTTAATTCCTCAATTGTTTCTCTGAACTTGGATAATATACTTGCTATCTGAAGAACAGAGCTATATACAAAGGTGCATCAGAGGGTAAAAAAAACTATTGGTCATAGACAAGGTCAAAAATCTAAAAATTCAGGGAGGCACAGGGTAAGAGGTGAGGTTATGCTCAGCTTTGGTGCTGTGATGGCACCTATCTCCACTCTCAGCAGAGTCACAGCTAAAGTCCAAATCTGTTAAAAATATGAAGTCAAGAATTTTCCCCATAGGATTCTGTTTCATTCTTTTACCTACTAGTTTCTCTTTGTAAAACATATCTAGAAAACTTAAAAGACAACATGTTCATTAATGATAAGATGTAGTTCTTTCTGATAAGCTCAGCTCTGGCATATCCATGTATAAGAAACCAAAGTAACTTTCTCAACTTTGATTACTATGAGATGACCACATCAAAGTGATATAAGTAAGCATATCAAAGAGATGGGGCATGAGATATTGATCCAACTTAAATAAAACAGGGGTTTTTAGAGTACAAGATGTAGAGGATTTTATTTTGAGGCAGGAGTGTAATTATCCTGGGTTTGGTATATAGGCCCACAAGGAAGGCATTATGAATTGTACACAGGAAGAGTATGGATTGTGCTTTGTTCAAGAACTTAATACACTTTATTAGTAAGTCTTACTTCCTCTGCAAATTCCTTAGCTCTTTGGAGGAGAGGTTTTATTGAATAGATAAAATGAAGTTAGTGAGATTAGATAAAAATAGTCACTCCTCATAGGTATTGGAAACAGCTTGAAAGAGACCTTAAAAGGTAGGAAGGAAAAGAACAGGATAGACTTTGATGAGAATAAATGACAGAAGACAAATATAGGGAGATGAAATGAAAATTAGTAGGGAGGAAAGTAACAGGAAATCATTTGAATTTGATTTATGAAGGGACCAGAGAAGAAAATAGCCAAATGGGGGAAGAACAGGAAAATAATTTTGAGTATCTAACAAGTACTAAGTACTTCATGTGCATTTTCTTCTTTAATCTCCCTAAGGACTCCACAAAATGCATATTTTCCCCATTTTATAGATAAGAAAATTGAAGTTCAGAGAACTTGTTCAGGATGTCACAGCTAGTAAGTGGCAAAATCAGAGTTGGCATTCATGCTTTTTTTCACTCCCGTGCTGTGGTCTCCTACAACAGGAATCAATTTGTTCAAAAGGTTATCTTCTCATTGTTTGGCTCTGTAAGTTATTTGGTTTTGTTTCCTTAAAGCTCGTGAGGTTTGTACTATGCCTATATAGTCTTATTTACACCATTATTTTCAGTGGCTGATTACTAATTGTTTTTTAAAAATGATGCACTGATGAAGATGTGAAAGGAAAATAACTATGGCACTATTTGCCAAGAAAAAAATGGAAAGGATAAAAAAGAATTTTATCAACTTTTTTTTTTTACCATTTTTCAGAAAAGATACAAGTATCTTTTCTATATCCCGTCTATATTAGATTGTTGAACATTCTGTGTGTATTTTCAAATCTTCTATAAAATTCTACTTCCTTGACTCTGTAAGTTAACAGTTATTTGAGTCCTTAATCAAAGTTGGAAAAATCTTAATCTAAGATCTGCTTCCTGCCTGTTTTTTCCAGTTGGAGAGACACACTACACATGAGCTAATAGAACATGTAAATGCTTACTTTCCTGAGTCTGAACCATAATTACAATAGAAGTTTAGAAAAGGTAAAGAATAGTGTAAGTTTTATTTAGGGAAATAAAACTGAAAAGTGGCAAACACTTGCTCACATTTTCTTTTGATTCCCCTGTATTCTTTAGTACCAGCTTTTGAAACTGCTAGATTTAGGGTGCGACATATAACAATAAGGCATAACTAGGAAAGAAGTATTGATCCCAGGATTAAAGATTTAAGCTAGCAGGGATCTCATTTGGACATTTAGGAAAATACCAGAGGGAGCCATTTGCTACTGGAAAGGGAAGATTTAATTTCTCTTCTTGGGTACACATTAAATGTATTATATATTATATGCAGAAGGGGTACTATATGTAGGTATAAAGTATACTTGGGTTACATCTCTGCCTCTAATTAACAGAGAATTGGACTAGATCAATTGTTCTTAGTCTGTTCAAGTAAAAGGGCTTGTAACGTTAAAATCCAGCAGTGGTGAGGAGTTATGGGGTTAAGTATTAAAATCCTTACTTCCTTAGGTGGAGAAAATGTAAGTGTGTATGTGGAATTGCAGACCCTTTCCAGAGACTCTGGGAACCCACAGATTGTAGACCACTGAATTATATTATCTCTGAATCCTCTCCATTCCAAAATTTAATGCTCTGAGTCTCCTCCTCTTATTTTATATATTAATCCTTAGAGTAATTAAAAGCATTCTTGTTAATCAGTTCTTGCTTTTTTCCCTGTGTCCAGGTTTCATTTGTCCAGTAACTTGATCTACCCATACTGTGATGATTGAAATCTCCAGGAGAGTATAATAGTTTCAGGTTTACTAATGATCTTTTAAACACAATTCATTACTTTTAATTTAAACTTAATGCTGTCTTCCTAATCAGTGTTGAGTGTGACTAAAATGTAATAAGAACCAATTATTTCACTGACAGCCAGAGTTAAATTTAATTCTATATGTGTGCTTAAACAAAGCAGTTTACTGACTAAGCAGTTGTTAGGAAATTGATTTGTGTAAATTGTAGAATTCACTTGGTTTTGACAGAAACAAGTTTTTCAGAATCGAATTAGGTTGACTTTTAAAAATATTTCTTATCCCATAGAGTGTATCTCCATGGTGTCATTTTCTGTCTTTCTGGGTCTCTTTCATTTAGAGCCAGAGAGAGAGAGTAAATAGTACTCAGAAGTATTACTCAATAGTAAATCACGGAATGGAGGTTGATGAGTAAGTAAAGTCTTGTGTAAAACTAAATGATAGTAAGAAGAACCCACGCTTCTGGTGAATAGCAATTTTCCAATAAACATAAGCCTTGATGAAAAAGCCACTTAAGGACAGCTGTGTGCTATGAATATTTAACTTCATTTATTTGCCCTGCTTAGCATTTTACTTACTGTCTTGCCATGAAACTTAGTATTGCACTGTATACATTTTAGAATAGTGGTAAAAATGTTCTGTAGTACTGAAAATAACCAACATAGAACACCAGGCCAGTGTGGTGATTTCTCCTGATATGTCAAAATTCTATATTTCAGTGATGGCTGTTACGGTCTTTGATTCACCTATGTGTCAGTCCTGCTAGAGAGACAGATTAGAATCTTAGCCTTTTTTAAAATAGAGATTATGATGACCTTGGTAGTTTTCCCATGAAGTGATTGTGTGATTAAATTATTGAATGTAATGAGACCCTTAATTAGAAAATCTTTTAATACAACTTTCTCTTTTATGTTTCCATTCTCTTCTTGATTTTTGACATCTATTCTCAGAAAATGTCATGATTTTTAATGAAATTGGATATGTTTAAGAAATTCCATTTCTGACTTTTAATAACTTTTCATTTTTTATAAATTAATATACCAGGAAAGAATTTGAGGCAAGCATCATTTTTTATAACTCTCTCTCTACCTAGGAATCCTTATTCCAAATATAGAATAGCTAGTCCATGACACCCTTCCCCCTTCTTTAGCTTATGGAATGCTGTTGTATTGCTTAGAATCTCAGTCTTTCTCATAAACATAATAGTTTTGGTACAGGCTTTTCTTTGACATGATCTCAAAGTAGAGTTGAGCAATCTATTATGAACTACCTTAATAAAACATAATTTAGTATTTCTGTAAAGCATTTCAAAAGATAACCAGACTTGTAGGATTAGAGATATAAATACTGATGGTAGTATTTTGCCTAAGAACAATCACATATTAATCTATAAATATGGACATTTGCCTTGTTGTACTTAATTCTGTTGCACCAAACAACAAGTTTTTGTTGTTTGCTTAATAGTGTTTCCTCTACAGAGATCAAAATGCCCTAAGATTTTATATCCCTTATAAAGTCACTTGGGTTTATAGATTGGAAGAATAAGCTCTACTTAATGTAAGAAAAATTTTATCTCCATTGAAGGAAATTATTAATCTAACTTGGCCACCATGAATCACTCATTTATTAGACATGGTAAATAAAATGGGAAACATTTCAAATCATTAGATAAATTCTGACTTGGAATTGAATTCTCCCCTCCTTAAAGTCTTTTCTGTTTGTTTGTGTTTTTTTTTATCCAAAGAATATGGGCATCTTAACTGTTAAGGGAGAGAAATTCTTGGTCTGGAACCATTCCCTGCCATTCTGCTTTTTTTATTTTTTAATTTTCCTCTGTCAAGGTCACTGACTCTAGTACGTGTCACCAGGACATATTCAAGTTAATGACATTGGAATGTTGATGCTCAGTTGGATATCTTTCTGTTTTCAACAAAATGGTTTTATAGTATGCTTTTCTCCAGCTTCTGTGTTCTTAATAATGAAAAATATCAATAAATGGTGTGATTCAAAATATAAATAGGTTTTTGACACTAATCATATGCTCTCAGTAGCTTTTTGATAATTTAACTGCCCTGTAAGTTAAACCTCACATGGAGTGACCACTGCCGCCAGAAAATCCCCTCTTACCTGCTAATTAGAATGAAAGTAGTATGTGACCTCCACATTTCAGCTAATTAGTAGTAAGCTTGTAGTGGCTGTTTATCTTACCTATTTGGGGACTTGGGCCTTGTTCCTTTCCTAGGTTTGTCCCTTAGATTTGGAAAGACTTTAAAATTTGCTGGGAGACAGACAGTAAAGCTGTGAGATAATCCTCTAGTCTTAGTTGTAGAGAAATGAGTACAGGTTGATGCTTATATGATACTTGGATTTTGAGGGGCTTCCAGCCAAGCTTTAGCATGAATCTTAGAAATAATTTTATTCACTCCTTTAAGAATCTTTTTTTTTTTTAGAACAGTTTTCCTTTTGATTGTTAACAACTTCTAAGCATCTGGTGTCTTTTATTATTATTATTTTAACCCTTTAAGAAAGAAAGTAGGTATTGATTGTTCCATGGAAACTCTCAGGAGTGTTTGTAGGCTTCTCTGCATGCTTTGTATGAGTTCAGTTTTAACTGCGTTTTGAGTCATCTGGAGTGTCCAATTCTGGTGTCTTCACTATTGTGTTTTTTCAACATTTTTCATGTCATTTTCCAAATCTCACTTCCCATCTTATTCGGAGAAGTTAATCAAGGAATGGAATTTGGGGATAGGGACGGGGGTGGGTTGGGGACTTGAGTGAAGTCAACTTAGGGTATTTGCTTTAGTGTTCTCAAGCAGTTTCTAATGGTATTTAGAAATTCCCTGGGATGTTTGTATACTCAACTTATTCTGGATAAAGTGGTGGTCTCAGTGAGATTTGCATTCTTAATGCAGGACAAGCTCTAAATTTAATCTGTAGTGTAACTTGGTTATTGAATCCAAGAAGGTAATGGACAGAGACAGTGCTCCTATTGTAGTGTTTCTGGCAAGTGCTCCCTAAAATGCACATAACATATAGTTCTCAATTTTCAGGGCTTTAATCCCATGGTGCTAGGAGAGATCATTTGTTTCTGCAGTTCTTCTCAAGAGTGGGAAGAAGGCTTTGGGACCAGTGAGAAAGGGGCGACAGGATCATCCACTAAATTTTTTTGTTCAAGACACTTGAAAGACCCTCCTGTATATCTAGTAAGAGATAATAAAGGTGCTAGGGAAAGCCTTAAATTTGAAGACATAAGGAGACCATAGAAAATATAAACTTGTAGGAGGAGAAAAACATGCTGTTAGATAAAGCAGAGCTGTAACTGCTGGCTAAGACTCAATGGAACTTCCACTTGCTCTAAAACCAGGGAAATCTTAGATAACTGGGTGTGATATATCTATAGATACACATAGTCTATAGGTAAATAATTTCTAAAATGAGGATCTTTCTCTTGGTGATCCTCTGGTTTTGGCTGTACCAAATTGTGAATATTCTTGCTGTGTTGTACCCAGTTACTTTATATTGATACTGCAACTTGAATTGGGGAGGGGGCGGTGGGACATTTGGGGTGGGGGAGGGAGGGGAGTCTTTCGAAGACATCAGCTCACTGTGCTGAGAGAGGGACCAAACTCAAGGAAACCTCTGATCTATAAATTCAACTGCTGCATTTTTTTATAAATACATGTAAATGTCCTGTTGTAATATTTGATCTTGGAAATAAAATCAAAAACTTTTCAGTATTAGTTTTTTTGCATTACTGCTTTTGTGAGGTAAGACTGGGTACTATTGATACTTTTGTTAATATAATTCAGTTTTGCTTGCCCTCATGTTCTCATGTTGAGGACACTGGTGTTTACTGACAAAGGTTAGTTCATCATTCTATTATCAAGGGTAACGTTTGTTAGCTTCTTCTCTACTCTTAGTTATATGTTGAACATTCATGATGAAAGCTCTATGAATGTTGGCTGAACTGTTCATGAAATTGTTGGGTTAGATAGTCTTGTAAGGAAACTAAGATTGTATATTTGACGTATTGGCAGTCCAATGAATATGTCACATAGAGTCTAGTCTTTCAGACCAGCAGTGACTAATGACTAAGGACTCAGTGTCGGGGTCCAGCCCCGGCTGATCCAGGGTATTCGAAGGAGAGACGGCATCGGCGACCTATTTATTTAAATATTCATCAAAGATATAAAGAGTAATAGAATAAGGATAGCTCAGTGAGGAAATTTAGTGGAGAAAAGAGGCTGAATAATTCAGCCAGAAGGTGAGAGAAAGAACGACACGGGGAGACCAAGTTTCGGTGAACAAGGCCCGCACTTTATTTTCCAAAGTAGTTTTTATACCTTAAGTTATGCATAGAGGATAATGGGGGAAGGGGTAGAGTCATGCAGTAAGCCAGGCTTTCAAACTTATCATATGCAAAAGTTTAGGTGATTTACATCATCTTCTGGCCAGGAGGCCGGTTGACATTTTAAGAAACTTATTTTTCTCTAAAGGTGATTATTCCAAAGTCAGGCGCCAGCCTCCAAAAAAGCATTGGACAAAGCTGCATTCCTATAGGGCAAAGGTGAGGTGGGCTCAATCAAGAAAAGAATTAACTCAAGGGTCCAAGGTTACAGACATTGAGGCTACTACTTACATTTCTATACACCCATTATATCAATCAATACACTGCCAAGGACACAGTAGGTAAGGGGTATGGAGACTTAGCAGCAAACATTGGCCCAATAAGTGAAAAACCCTTCACCAATACAATTTCTAATCAATCTTTGAACTACTCAAAGGAATCTGTGTTTAGACAGTTTAGAACATCTCCTGCCTCTCACAGTTGGGAGGCTCTGAACAATCACATGTGGCCGGAAAAACCTATTCAGGCAGGCTAGAGGATTTCCAAAGGAGTTTGTAGGTTGAAACGCTGTCATACCCAGGAATTATTAACTGTAAGCTAACTCTTTTTTCAGAGAGAGGTAGTGGGGGACAGCCCCCCTGTAAAGTCAGAGGTGTAGGTGAGAGCACAAAGCAGAAAGTAGGCAGACTCTGGTTTTGGTACTCCTGAGGCTCGATCCCGCCTTTGCGTATGCCAAGCCTCCTTCCTCATGACCTTTGCCATGGACGGAGTTCCTCACGCTGGCTCCTGGCAGTGATAGAATTCCAGTTGAGCTATTCCAGATCCTGAAAGATGATGCTGTGGAAAGTGCTGCATTCAATATGCAATATGCACTCAATATGCAATATGCCGGCTCCCAGCAACTCAGCTTAGGTGAAGGAAAAAAGTAATTACTAAATTAATGGGAGAAAAGCCAAGAGTTACAGAGATTGTGATGACCAAAACAGACACAGTCCCTGCCCTCAGAGAACCTCCTTTTCAGTTAGGAATACAGATGGTAAACAAATGAAAAAAATAACAGATTTTATTCAAACTCTATGAACAGAACTGGGAAAGGAGCCAGTAGAGAATTCTGCTTTAAATAATATGTTGGGGAGTTAACTTTTAGGCTGACACAGGAAGGATGAAAAGGTGGCCCATGCTAAAAGTAGGAAAATTTCCAAGGAGAACAAGTATAAGGGCTATGGAGCAGCAAAGTTCTTGATGTATCCGAGGTATTGAGGGAAGGCCAATGTGTCTGGCATGTAGTAAGCAAAAGGAGTGGTATAAAATATGTAAAAGCCAGGTCATGTAACACATTAGGCCTGGTAAAGAGTACATATACTGTTAATAGTTTAATGAGAAGCTGTGAATGTGGAGATAAACTGGCAAAGAGACTGTTGCAGTGATTAGGGTACAAAGCGGAAATTGCCTGGACTAGAGTAGTAGCAATGGAACTGCAGTGTAGTGTATGATGCGTTTTAAAGTAAAAATGTAAAGACAGCTGTTGGATTAGATGTGGGGCAGTGAGGGAAAGGGAAATCAAGGATGGCAAGTTTGAGGCAGTGGGTAGGTAGTGATGTCATTCTTGAGACAGAAAGACTGGTGGATCAAGCAGATGTAGTGGAAAAACCATTTTGGATGTGTTCACTGCGGCACTTCCAAGTGCAGGTGTAGTACAGCATGTTGAACACATGGTTCTGATGCTTGGAGGAGAGGTGAACTGAACCTAAGAGATTTTAGAAATCATCAGTGTTACAGATGGAATTTAGAGCCATGAGAAAGAATGAGGTCACTAGGGAGAAAGAGAAGATGGTCCAGAACCCAGGCCTGGAGATTACCAACATGAAGAGGCCCAGTCTAGGAGGTGTGACCCGTGAAGGAGGAGAAACACCAGAGTGAGCTGTCAAGGGAGCCAAGAGTGAGAACGTTCAAGAAGCATCTAGTCGCCAACTGTCTAATTCTGTCTAGGGTCAAGTGTTCAATAGACAAGAAGTCATTGAAGACTAAGAATAGTTTCAGTGTGGTGTTGGAGATGGAAGCTTAATTTGAGTATTTGTTATATTTTTATACTAATGAAGAAAAAAAGGGAAAAAAATCCCAAACTTCCTCTTCAGTGAACTGGTATAAATGGCAACTCTTTCAACATTTTTTATCTTCCTTTTTTTTTTCCTCTGTCTCCAATTAAGGAAAATATGCTTTCTTATTTAGTCAGCTGTCCGTTGAGGCTGAAACCTACCCACAAGGAAGCTGATGAGTCTGTCACTCTTGTTTAGGAAAGACTGGCCTGATTGTAATCATCTTTTCCTTTTCCCTTCTACCAGTGAATTCCATCTTAACTTCCTTTATTCCTTGCTCAAATCCCACCTCCAATCGAGGATGGAACATCTATTCTGTTTTTGAAAGCCTTTCAGCCTTGGGAAGCCTTTTATGGCATTAGGCAAATAGTTTTCCCACCCAGGCTCCATTAATTTGTGCCCTCCCTGGATTCCCATTTGCTTCCCCGTAGAAGTATCACCAACCAAGTGATAATTAGTAGCTGTGCCTCTAATAGAGCCAACTTCTAATATCATTAACATATCTGCAAAAAGATAATGTTTAGTTCTGTCACAGCAGTGACCAGGCCTCTGTGACCATAGAGGTCTTACCAAAAGGGAATGAAGAATTTGACATAAGCTGGCCTTACTTAGTATAATTGTTTATAGCAAGTATATAGTTTCTAAAAGAAGGGTCTTGTTCATAAGATTTATCATTGAATTATTTGTCACAAAGACTTAAACTGCCCTCACCAACCCAAACTGTGTTTAGCTCTTTAAGGTGTTAAAGTCAAATTCCAGCATTTTCCTTTGCTGGGGAATACCTAGGATGGGAATAGCTATGTCACAATGTAGGTGAATATTTCATTTGCTAAATGATATTGCCAAACAGTTAACCAAAGTGGTCATACTTATTTACACTCCCACCGGCAATGTTCCATTCCAATTGCTTCACATTCTTACCAATGTTTTTAATTCAAGCCATTCCAGTAGGTGTTTGGTAGTATCCATTGTGGTTTTAATTTGCCTTTTCTTAATGAGTTAGAGCTTTTCATATACTAATTGGCCATTTGGTGATCCTTTTTGAGAAGTGTCTGCTCAAGTCATTTGCCCAGTTTTTACTGGTTTTTGTCTTTTTCTTCACTGGTTTGTAGGAGTTCTTTGTAATTCCAGGCATGAGACGTTTGTCGTATATATTGTGAATGTTTTTTCCTATATGTAGTTTGCTTTTTCACTCTCATAATGTCTTTTGAAAAGTGGTTCTTAAGATTTTAAGTTCCATTTATCAGTCTTTTTCTTTATGGTCCCTGCTTTTCATGTCCTGTTTAAAAAATCTTTGCCACTTTCCACTTCATTTTTACTTACCTATGTATTTATATGCCTCTTCCCCCACAGTTGAGATTCATGAGGGCAGGGGCTGCTGCTGTATCTTACTCTGCTCTGTAGACTCAGAATCTAGCATAGAGCTTAGAACACAGTAGGAACTCAGGAATCGCTTGATTAATGAATGAATTCATGCACTGGCTGGAGTAACTGCACAGAGATTCTACTAATGATGAAAACAAACAATACTGAAAAAACCCTTGGTGTTTTTATGAGAAACATAAAAACATACATAATAAACCCTTGGTGTTCTTATGTATGGAGAAGGAAAATTATGTTATTAATACTCCTTTAAACTGTATATAAGCTTTCTATGTTTTCTATGAAATTTCTGTGCATGCAGATGTATATGTGCCTGACACAAAAGCCTATAAACCACTCTGGGAAAGTTCATTAAATAGGATCCAGTTTCCATTTTCATGATAAAAGGGAATCATTTAGAGCCCAAGTGAATTCTTACGTCACCCAGAGAATTGAATTTTGATAGAAGATACTAGGCTGAGGACTCAAAAAGCTTTATATTAAGAACAAACATTATTCACCTTATAAAACACATTCACAAACTATCTCATTAGATCTTTACAGCAGACTTAAAGCAAGTAAACTAAGTATTAGATTAGCTTCATCACGCATATGAAGAGATTATAGCCCAGAGGAATTTGACTTGCTCAGAGTAACAGTGAGTGAGTTTGTGGAAATTATCCTATGTCATCTAACTACACTCTACAGCCCCACACATTGATATTTGAGATTTTTTTCCTCCAACCCAAATTCCAACTAGCTTCTTGGAGGCAATGCTAAAGTGCTTCAGCATCTAAGAGATCCGGGTCTCAATTTCTGCTACAAATACCTATTAGCTATGTGAACTTGCATAGTTCATTGAGCCTCAGTAATAATCTGGGCCTCAGTTTCTCATTTACAAAATGATACCTACCTCACAAGTTTATTTTGAGAAATAAGAGGCAAGATTCCTCTCACAGCATAAGATGCAAGCCCTCTCATTTTCTTGGATTTCAGCAAAAGGATTTTACATACAGTATCTGTTAGAACATTTCATGAAAGAAAGTGAAAGTTATTCAGTCCTGTCTGACTCTTTGGGAACCCATGGACTGTAGCCCGCCAGGCTCCTCTGTCCATGGAATTCTCCAGGCAAGAATACTGGAGTGGGTAGCCGTTCCCTTCTCCAGGGAATCTTCCCAACCCAGCGATCAAACCCAGGTCTCCCGCATTGCAGGCATATTCTTTACCATCTGAGCCACCAGGGAAGCCCGAGAAAACCAGAGTAGGTAGCTTATCCCTTCTCTAGGGGATCTTCCCAAGCCAGGGATCAAACGGGTCTCCTGCATTGCAGGCGCTGAGCTACCAGAACATTTCATAGTTAGGCAATTAGAATGATTTGATGGCAGACTGTCAGATATCATTCAGATTTTAGAAGGTATTTCTGTTCTGAACCCAATGGCTTATCTAATAGCAAACACTCTACTATTAAAATAGTGGTACAAGATAATGGTGGCCTGGAGCTTGAAAGTTAGAAAGTTAAAAAGCTATTAAAAAGCACAGTGAAGAGCAAAGTAAGGGAGGTGATAAGGAAAAAAATGGTTGCCCTGCTTGGTGCTGTTTTTTTCAAAGAGCCCAAACTTTGCAGAGAGTGAAACAGATATGTGCAGATAGTGTGTGAAATACTGTTGCCGCTTGGGAAAGAAGGGAGGTTAAGATATTTCTCATGGGTACCACCCTCTGACTCAGGCATTTTAGCTCACGAGGCCATGCCTCCTGGTTCCTTTCTTAGTGTCACATGAAAATGAGCAGAGGGTGGGTCATCAGGAGAGGGCTCTTCAGAAGAGGAGAGCTTCCTTGATGGACATCTGTAGGCAGTGTTGTGGGGGCATGTCTCCACACCATGCACCCGCCTGAGTGACCTCTGCATATAAACAGTGCCTCCCTGGCCCTTTGCAGGAGTCCGGAAAGAACAGCCTGCAGTCCAGCCCTGCAGGTCCCAGCTGAGGCCACAGGAGTTTAAGCCCACTCTGAACACGGAGCCCTTTTCCAGGTTCTCTGTCTCTCATCCTGATTCTTGCCACTGGAAGCAGGTAAGCAGAAAGGAAAGGGCCCAGTGAGGGGATGGCCAGCTAATAGTTTGGTCTAGCTTTTAAGAACACAAACTTCTAATCCAGAGGATACCTGCCTCAGCCGCTGAGCTCTGTGTGACTTCAGGCAATTTAACATCTCTTTGCCTCAGTCTATCAACTTCAAACCTTTACACATGCTTAGAATACTTTTCCCTTCCAAACTTTGCCCATCTAATACCTTGTTAAGTTTTAGCTTGGATAGCACTTCCTCCAGGAGGCTCTGCATGCTTCTGCAGGCAGGATTAGGTGATCCTCTGGTGCTCCCATCACACCTTCAGTTGGACAGTTCTGCTCAGTACTCCGGAGAAGGCAATGGCAACCCACTCCAGTACTCTTGCCTGGAAAATCCCATGGATGGAGGAGCCTGGTAGGCTGAAGTCCATGGCTCAGTACTTGCTCATTGCCTGGTTAGTGTCCCCACCAGACTTTTAAGTTCCTCAAGAGAAGAGGTTGTCTCTGGTTCACCAGAGTGAATAATGCCTTGGCAGACAGTGGTCACTTAATATAATATTTTGATGAAAGAATGATAAAAAGGCTGGCTAAGTAATAAGTAAGGTAGATCTAGAGACACACAGAATTTACAAGCTCTTCTATATGACTTGCTGCTGCTGCTGCTAAGTTGCTTCAGTCGTGTCCGACTCTGTGTGACCCCATAGACGGCAGCCCACCAGGCTCCCCGGTTCCTGGGATTCTCCAAGCAAGAACACTGAAGTGGGTTGCCATTTCCTTCTCCAATGCATGAAAGTGAAAAGTGAAAGTGAAGTCGCTCAGTCTTGTCCAACTCTTCGTGACCCCATGGACTGCAGCCTACCAGACTCCTCCGTCCATGGGATTTTCTAGGCAAGAGTACTGGAGTGGGGTGCCATCGCCTTAAGACTTAGCTGATCACTTAAAACTGTTACCCAGACATCTAGCTAATGAGTTGTTTGTTCACTTACCCCAGATCTCATCTTAGATCAGGGCCTCCCCTAAAGCCTGGTTGTAAAGTTTTACCTTATGACCCAGCTTGTCTCTTCACATATCAAATTAGCCAAACTCTTTCCTAATCTCCTGGCTCACATTTGTGGAAGCATTTCTAAAAATATTGTGATTTCTAGAGGAACAAAGTCAGGGAGGAAGTGAAATTCAAACTGAGCCACTGCCCTGCGAGATGCAGCAGCAGCACAAGTGCTTTCAGCAGAGAAGTAGGACAAGCCAGGATCCTCTGAATCCCACTCATCCCAAAGGCCATGCTCAATTTAGTTTTCCTCTGCATGTTCATGTCTTTTCCTTTCCCTTATTTATTTATTTAGCTGCACCGGGTCTTAGTTGCAGCATGTGGCACCTTTGATCTTCCTTGTGACATGAGGGATCTTTTCAGTTGGCCTGTGGGGTCTAGTTCTCTGATCAGAGATGGAACCTGGGCCCCCTGCATTGGTAGCACAAGGTCTTAACCACTGGGCCACCAGGGAAGCCCCTAGTTTCCCTTCTAAAACTCCAGATTGGAAAAAAGTCCATAGAAGAGATTAGGGCCTGTCCATGTCAGTGATCTATGTCTAGACAGGCCTTACTCATAGGTGGAATGATTCAAAGGCAGCTGAAGGCATTCCTGAACAGAAGTTTCTCCCAGCCAGAGAGTATGCCTCCAAGTCCAGCCACACACCAGTCCTTTCTTGGGCCCCTAACAAAATGTCAGTCATCTGGGAGGTGTGTAGGTTAATTTGCTAACAGCCTGGATTGGTTAGTTCAACCCTGAATTGGAGACATGCCCTGAGAGACCAGCTGGAGGCTGCATCACACACTGTTAGGGGTGAGGAGTTGTTACCTTACAGGCGCCCTGTCTCCTGACTACAATCCTAGGGAGGAAACAGCCGGTACCATATCGGCTTGGAGGATTACTTCAGGAAAAGATGGCTCCGTGGTGCTCCGCTGGGGGACAGGGGTCGGGGAAGGGACACGCCATCCCTCCTGATCCCTGGTGCCTCCCCTTCCCTCTAGGCCCCTTGTATCTCAGGGGAAAGGGCCACTGTTCCTCCTTATCCTACCCCCATCTGCTCCAACGTGTGCCCCGCCTCCACAGAGATCTGAACTTGCTTTCATCAGGGACAAGTTATTTTACTCACCGTGAGAAATATGGCTTAGAGAGCAAAAACCCAGTGCAGAGGGCACATGGTGAAGGCAACTCATCCCACTAAAATATTAGCAATTGCATCAGGAAATTCCCTGCTGGGAGGAGCTGCTGAGATGTTTGGGCTCTGAGATTAGGAGAAGTAAAAGATCACCAAGGACTGCAGAGGCTGGGGAATGTGTGAGGTGGGGGCCAACAGCACAAGAGCACCCCACCCCTTCACGCCCCACCCAAATGGACTTCTCAATGCTGTGTCTGACACCAGTCTCTATAAAAGATGAAGTCTGGACAAATAAAAAATGCTAGGCTAATTAAGGTGGTTTGTTTGTTTTTAATTAAGTTCATAATTTGTAAAACCATTTTTAAAAAGGTATGATAAAATTAAAATTTAGGATAGTCCTTCCCAGGAAGGAGTACTGGAAGATGATAGTAATATTTCTTAGAGGTAAGGATCCATTTTGTAAACCAGTTGTGTTTACATGGATGTTGTTCAATTATTCCACACAACTAGTAAGGGCAAATATATACATTATGCTTAATTCTTTAACTCTGAAATATTATATATTTAGTTATATGTTTATATGTAAAAGAGAGATTGGGGTGGAGGCTCTGATCCACACATATTTTCTGATTATGGGCAAAGCTGTCTGTTAGGAGAGGAGTGTCAAGAGCCTTAAGTTGAGACAGACATGTAACTGAATTGCAAAGTGGCAACAAACCACTTCTTGGAGATGTCATGGTATAGGTTTTTTCAGATTCACACTGACCTGAGTCTACCAAATACTAGTCCTATTCTAATTCATATACATAAAAAGCTCACAGATCAGTGAAAATTTAAAAGGGAGAAATGGCTAAAAGTATCGGTGTGGAGGAGGCGTTTTTCAACCTATCTGGACACAAACTTTTAATTTTTAATCAATTTTACTCATATACAATTAAAATACAAAATTCACAAATTTTAAGAGTAATTTGGTGAGTTTTGTCAATATATGTAGTTGTGGTATTCACCAGAATCTGGATTTAGAACATTTCTATCACCTCAAAAAGTTTCCTTGTGTCCCTTATATTAATCCCCTCTTCTAGTCCCAGCACCTGGCAACCACTGATCCCATCACTAGACTATAGTTCTGCCTTTTCTAGAAGTTCATATAAACAGAATCATACAGTGAGTAGTTTTCTGGCTTCATTCATTTAGCATGATGCCTTGGAGATTCATCCATGTTGTTGCATGTATCAGTAGCTTATTGTGTTTTTGTTTTGGGGGGATTTTTGGCCATGCCACATGACTTGTGGAGGAGTCTCAGTACCCTGACCAGGGATTGAACCCAGGCTCCAGAAGTGAAAGCTCAGAATCCTTAACCACTAGGCCACTAGGGAACTCCCCTGAATGGTAGTTTTAAAGGGCAAAAGTTTTTAATTCTGAAGTTATTTTTCACTTTTTATAGCTTGTATTTTTTGTATTCTAATAAATCTTTATCTAATCCAAAATCCCAATGATTTTCTCCATTTTTAAAAGAAAATTTGTATTAGATTTTAGATCCATGGTCCATTTCAAGTTAATTATTGAATAAGGTTACCAGTAATAGGCAAAATACATATTTTTGTTTTACATATGGATTGTTCCAGGATCATTTGTTGAAGAGATTCTCCTTTTCCTACTAAAATATCTTTTTCAAAAATCATTTGATTGTATGTGTATAACTCTATTTCTGAATTCTCCAGTCTGTCCCAGTGGTCCATATGTCTGTATACATCATTACTTCACTGAGGGATTACCGTAGCTTTATTTGTCTTAAAATCACATAAGTCCTCCCTTTGTTCTTTTTTTCAAAATTGTTTTGAAAAATCTAGGTTCTTTGTTTTTCCATGTAAATTTAGATTCAGCTTGCCAATTTCTACAACAAAACTCTAGTAGAATTTTGACTGAGGTTGCATTGATATTGAGTCTTTTGATTCGTGAGCATGTTTATCTCTGCATTTATTTGGGTTTTCTTTTTTTCAGCAATGTTTTATAATTTTTAGTGTACAGGTCTTGCACAGATTTTGTTAAATTTATCTGTATTTTCTATTAATATTTTATGCTATTATAAATATTATTTTAAATTTTATAATTTATCATTGCTTATATATAGAAATACAATTGATTTTTGTATATTTAATTTTTTATTTGGTAACCTTGCTAAACTCACCTATTCATTCTAGTAACTTTTTAATAGATTCCTTATAATTTTCCATGCAGATAATCATGTTACCTGTGACTAATGACATTCTTACTTCTTTCTTTTGTATCTGTGGCTTTTGATGCTTTTTATTTTCTTATTGCACTGGAAAAGATCCCCTGTACAATGTTGAATGGAAGTTGTGACAATGGACACCTTGAAAATGACAATTTTTAAAGCAAGAGGATGACACCCCGCCATGTGCTCTGGGGGTTTCCCCTACCTGTCAGTCCCAGTAACAGAGCTACATGACCCTCCTTCCATTGGTTCCAGGACACTGTCCTCTCCCTGTGTGATGGCATGCTCACGGACCTGTTCCCGCATTCTGGGGCTGAGCCTTGGGACTACAGCCCTGTTTGCTGCTGTGGCCAACACATTGCTCCTGTTTCCTAACTGGAATGTGACCTACCTGTTGAGGGGCCTCATTGGCAGGCATGCCATGCTGGGCTCTGGGCTCTGGGGAGGAGGCCTCATGGTAAGTGTCCAGGGTTCCCTGAGTATGAATTCCCAAAGTGTCCCCCAGGGGTGGAGCAACAAAGTCAGGGTGAGGGAAGGAGTTTTGTAATTTCTTGAAAACAAGTTTGAATTAACAAACTGATTGTGAATCTATAGCAATTCCAAGGGATAGAAGACCCTAGGAAGGCTGATGAAAGTTTGCTGGATTTTGGACTAGGTAGGCTGGGTGTGAACGCTGCTGTCCATAGAATCACATCAGGCTAGTCAGTCAAAATTGGGTCCTGACAGTCAAAGCCAAACCCTCTGGGAAATACAGGATAACTAAGTCCATGTGATATGTCCAACCACTCTGTTTCAACAGCCTTAGGTGGCAATTAGAGATGTAAATTACCTAATCTCGTCTTAACAAACTCCCTCTTCTTCCAGGTTCTCACTGCAGCTACCCTGATCTCCCTGATGGGCTGGAGATATGGCTGCTTCAGTAAGATCGGGCCCTGCCGAAGGGTAAGAACCCAATTCTACTCTTCTAAGAGCCAGAATGTCCCCACATTCTACAACTTTAGAGGCAGAGTGACGAGGCAATTTCAGTTTTGGGGTATGAAGTCAAGTCCTGACCATACTTCTTAAAAGCCCTAAGCTCTGGTCTCGGGCAAAGTTTCTGAACCTGAGGTCCTTCTGTTAAAATGAGAGAACCTAGTCCAAGGAGTGTTAATGAACACATTTGTGGGGAACTGTTCTTTTAAAATTTATTTTATTGAAGTATGGTTATTTACAATGTCCTGTTAATTTCTACAGTACAGCAAAGTGATTCAGTTATACATGAGCTGTTCTTATTATTAGTTTTAGCCTGTTGAACAATATGGACATGAATTACGTTCTTTGTAGTCATGTGTCATTGATAGAAAATTTCCTGGCTATTTTTTTTTTTAGAGCTGAAAGTTTCTCCAGAGATCTGATGACTAGATTCTAGTCTAACGTCTCCGTTTCACAGAAAATGAAACTGAGGCCCAGAATAAATGTGCACTTTATTAATTACAGTAGCAGCATCTATATATACTTGAAAAAATATCTCAGTACGTAAGTGTATAAGGTGTATTGCTCATTCAGCCTCAGACACATGAATCTGTGTCCTTTTTACAGTAAATCTACAGTCTGCTTTGATAATCTACAACCCACATGTTGGGAACCCCACTGATTTAGAATTACATGTTAAAGAATTAAATATAAACACCCACATATCTCATTCACTATCTGTTCTCAGTCGTGTCTGGTTTTCCCCTAGGCAAGCGGCCCTCAGACTTGAATGCGTGCATCAGAATCCCTGCAGGTTGTGCTAAAACACAGATTGCTGGCACCCCCCACCCCGAGAGTTTCTGACTCCATGGGACTGGGTTGAGGGGAGAATTTGCATTTCTAACAAGTTTTCAGGTGATGTAATGTTGCTGGGACAGGGACCATATTTCCAGAACCACCATCCTAGGCTTATGTCAGACTAATTCATCTTGAATCTTTTAAAATAAGAGTCAAAACTTACTATGCATCTTTCTTTGGACCCTCCTGAGTTTTAAACCAGCTTGACATCAGTGGGAAAATGATTCAATGATTCTATATAAAAACTATATATGGTTTCTGTGTGTGTATATATATATATGTGTGTGTGTGTGTGTGTGTGTGTATGTTTTATTTAAACTTTTAAAATATGTTCTTTTGGAAGGTGAAAAAAAAATCTCGTACTCTGAGAAAGAAACCAATTTGGAAGTTAGAATCCTGCCAAGGAAATAAACACGTTGCTATCTTTTGGGAGGGAAATGAGTGGTGCACAGACTAGAAAAGTACAATGGCAGAACTCAAGTCATTTCAGAGTGTAATCTCTGACTTGGTCTCCCCGTCTCTCTGTCTCTGTCTCCCTCCCTCCCTCCCTCCCTCCCTCCTTTCCTTTCTTCTTCTCCTTCTTCCTCCCTTCCTTGATTTGAGAAAGAGAGGAATAATGGATGGCAGCTTGGAATTTTTGAAAAAATATAGCTTTCCCTTAAAAGGGTTGGAGTGGGGCCTGGATAACCAGTCTGACCCTTTAAGCCAGAGACTAAATGACTGCAGTCTGAGTGTACAAGTTTTTGATGCCAATCTGCTGAGAAGCTCTGAAGAGCCTGTTGAGTTAGGCTGAGCTTGCTGCCTGGTCAAGGTGCCAGTGTTTCCCCCTTCCCCCTTCTGTTCCTTCTTTCCCACCTCTTCCTGGTTATCCTCAGTGATCCCTTGTCAACCAACCCTACCTTGGTTATGTTTTCAAGGAGGTGCTGTGGGTAGAATTATCCCCATGACTGGGGAAAGCCTGAGAACCAGAGAAGTGAGACTTGTCCAGATCGCACCACAAGTCACCTAGTCACCAAGTCATGACCCCATCTCAGGCTCACTGTTTCTTCTCTCCTTGTGTAGATGCTTATTGCTCTGTTGTCAAGTGGCCTGGCTTTGCTTGGAGCCTTGATTTGCTTTATCACTTCTGGAGTAGCCCTGAAAGATGGTCCTTTTTGCATGTTTGATGTCTCACCCTTGAATCAGACACAGGCTTGGAAACATGGTTACCCATTCAAAGACCTGCATAACAGGTAAATGGATGGAACTTGGATTTGCAGTTTTTTAGAAAGAGAAAGACACACACGTGGGCTACAAATCCCTTTTGGTCATGCACTCTAGCATCCTGCTTCTCTGATTCTTAGAAAATTGCAAATACAAAAAGAGTCACCCTCAAAAGTCTAATCCTACGACCTGAGCTGAGGGTGAACCCAGGTTTCTACTGAGGTTGCTTGGACTTTTCTTACTTATTCCAACCCCTGGTCTCCTTATTTTTGGGGACAGGAATTATCTGTATGACCATTCACTCTGGAACTCTGTCTGCCTGGAGCCTTCTAAAGCTGTCATTTGGCACGTGTGCTTCTTCTCCACCCTTCTGTGCATCAGCCTCCTTCAGATTCTCCTGGTGGTCATTCATCTCATCAACAGCTTCCTGGGCCTTTTCTGCAGCCTCTGTGAGAAGTGACAGGTAATGCCCTCTCATACATGAGTGTTTTCATCATGTGCTGCCTTGAACCTTTCCTGCAAGAGAGGGTACGAATTATAAACAAAGTTCCCTTTAGGAAGTCATGTGGTAATAATAACAATGATTCCTGGCATATATATTGAATGATACAATGGATTTTAAATCAATTACTGCAAGATAATATATTAATAGAAGAAACAGTTAAATAATTATTATTGTGTAGGAACTTATAGTCCATGAAATGTCCTCCAGCCATGATCTCATTTCAGCTTCTCCATAGCCCCGTAAAACTGGCCACATGTTAGAAATGAAGTTGAGGCTCCTAGAGGATAATGGACTTGCCGCCCAAAAGCATTTAATTAGGTTCAGTAAAAGTCAGTACCAGAGCCCCTATCTTCCAAATTCAAGTTCACCAGCTTATTAATAAGACTGAATTTTGTGGCTCCCAAATTCATAGGTTGAAGCTCTCGCTTTCAGTGTGACTTGGGAGATAGGACCTTTAAGAAGCTAACTAAGGCTGAGTGAGTGAAAGATGCTCAGTCATGTCCGACTCTCTGTGACCCCATGGACTGTAGCCTTCCAGGTTCCTCTGTCCATGGGGATTCTCCAGGCAAGAATACTGGAGTGGATTGCCATGCCCTCCTCCAGGGGATCTTCCCAAGGGATCAAACCCAGGTCTCTTGCATTGCAGGCAAATTCTTTACTGAATGAGCCACCAGGGAAGCCCTAAGCCTTAACTTAGGTTAGATGGGGTCATAAGAGTGGGACCCTAATCCAGTAACACTGGCATCCTTATAAGAAGAGGATGAGACAACAGGTGTATGAAAAGATGCTTAATATTACTAATCATCAGGAAAATGCAAATGCAAACCATGATGAGATATCATCTTATACCTGTTAGAATGGCTACTATCAAAAAGGAAAGAAAGAACAAATGTTAGTGAGGATGTGGAGAAGAACTCGTGCCCTGTTGATGTGAATGTAAACTGGTGTAACCACTATGGAAAACAGTATGGAGGTTCCTCAAAAAATTAAAAAAGAACTACCACATGATCCAGCAATACCACGTTTGGGTATTTATCTGAAGCAAACAGTAACACTAATTCAAAAAGATATCTGCACCCTCATGTTTGTTGCAGCATTACTTTCAATAGCCAAGACATGGAAACAATTTAAGTGTCTATCAACAGGTGAATGGAGGGCTTTCTTGGTGGCTCAGTGGTAAAGAATATGCTGGCAAATGCAGGAGACACAGATTTGACCCCTAGTCCTGGAAGATCCCACATGCCCAGGAGCATCTAAGTTCATCACAACTATTGAGCCTGTGCTCTAGAGCCTGGGAGCCCCAACTATTGAGCCCATGTGCTGCCACTACTGAAGCCCAGGTGCCTGGAGCCTGTGCTCTGCAATAAGAGAAGGACCACAATAAGAAGCCGGCAACTGCAATTAAAGAGTAGCCCCTGCTCACTGCAACTAGAGAAAAGCCCACGCAGCAACAAAGACCGAGCACAACCAAAAAATAAATAAATAGATGAATGGGTAAAGAAGTTATAGTATACACACACAATGGAATATTCTTCAGACATAAAAAAAAGAAAGAAATATTGCCATTTGTGACATGGATGGACCTAAGTGAAATAAGTCACACAAAGACAGATACCATATGATCTCATTTATATATGGAATTTAAAACAATAGCCACCAAACCAAGTTTATAGATACAGTGACAGACAAGTGGTTGCCAGACATAGGGTTGGGGAGTGAGAGAAATGGATGAAGGGAGTCAAAAGGTACAAACTTCTAATTATAAAATAGTTAAGTCATGGGTATGTAATATATAACATGTGACTACTAATAATATGTATTGCATATTTAAAGTTGCTAAGAGAATAGATCTTTAAAAAAAATTTTGTAACTAATATATGGTGCCAATGTTAACTAGAATTATTGTGGTGATCATTTTGCAATATATACAAATATCAAATCATTATGTTGTACACTTGAAACAAATATAATGTCATATGTCAATTATACTATAAAAATTACAATGTAGTACATTTCCAGAATAAAAGCATGATTCAGAAAGTTTATTCACCTATAATAATAGATTTAAGGAGGAAAAAATCCTAATGATTTTCTTCATAAAGTCTGAAAAGGCATTTGATAAAATTCAACATACATTCTTTACATCCTTTTTCTTTTCTTAACTAAAAAAAAATTATTTATTTGACTGCACTGAGTCTTAGCGACAATTCGAGGATCTTTGTTGTGACATCATATTCTTAATTGCGGCATGCAGGATGCAGTTGACTGACCAGGGATCAAACCCTGGCCCCTGCAGTGGGAACACAGAGTCTTAGCCACTGGACAATCATGGAAGCCCCTCAATATACATTCTTAATAAAACTCAAGAAAATGAGAAGACAGCTCCCTCTTTATCATAATACAACATAACTATCTCAACTTAAAAGTCAGCATCATGCTTAATGGAGGAATACTAGAAGCAATTTCACTAAAGTTCCAAATAGATGATACTCATTATCATCATTATCATTTAACATGGTTCTTGAGGTATTAGCCCAAGACCAAGTATTCAAAGGGAAATTAACAGATATAAAATAGGAAAGATGGTGAAGTTCTCATTATATTTGGACAATATGATTGCACATCTAGAGCACTCCAATTATAAAGAATAAGAATTTCACACATATGGGTACAAAATAAATATACAGAATGAAAAATCTTCATGTATACAAACAACAAACAGTTAACAGACATGGAGATGGGGAAATCCCATTTATATTAAAAACAAAAAGAAAAAAAAACCTAGCTACCAACATAACAAGAATGTGAAACACTTTTTTTATCTTTTAGTTTTTCTTTATTTATTTACTTTTTGGCTGCACCATACCATGTGGCTGTGAGAACCTCATTTCCTGTCCAGGGAGAAAACCTAGGCCCTTGAGAGTGAAAGTGAGGAGTCCTAACCACTGGATCACCAGAGAATTCCCAAGAATGTGAAATATTTATTGAAGAAGACTTTAAAATATTACTGGACACAAACTTGCATATAAATGTATACCATGAACTTCAATAGGAAGACTTAACATCATGAAATATGAATGCTCTTTAATCTATAAATTTAACAAGATTAATAAAGTCACCAATGACATTTGGTGGAAAAGGATATGGAATTAGATAAGCTGGTTTTAAATTTCACATGAAAAATGAACAATCTAGGCTAGCCAGGAAACTTCTGAAGGAGAAGGCAATGAGGTG
Organism: Bubalus kerabau; assembly: GCF_029407905.1. Lineage (NCBI taxonomy): Eukaryota > Metazoa > Chordata > Mammalia > Artiodactyla > Bovidae > Bubalus > Bubalus kerabau. The sequence continues at coordinate 117,324,490 of NC_073625.1, read as the reverse complement.
GGACTATACTAGATATTAAAAGCTAATGTAAAACTACAATAACTAAAACAGTGTGATACACTAAATGGAGTTCAGAGATAGAACTAAATATTTTTGAGTATTTATGCTAAAAAAATATGTGGGGCAAAAAAGAAAGTAGATGATAAACCAGATCTCTCTCTATGGGAGCACAGAGGAAAAGGCCATGTGAGGACACTGCCAGACAAGGAGAAAGGTCTCAGTCGAAATCAACCTTGTTGGCATCTTGATCTTGGATTTCTAGCCTCCAGAAAATAAATTTCCATTGTTAAATTCGCCCAGCCTGTGGTATTTTGTTATGGCAGCCTGAGCTGACTAATCCACCAGTGTTCAGTGCATTTCAATAAGTGGTATATACCGAGTACCCACTGTGTGCTCTATGCCTGAGGCATGATCCTTGCCTCTGGGCCTGTCCCTGTCCTTGAAGAGCTCATGGTCAGGTTAGGGAAACACATCGACTAATAATTTGAATGTCATATGGTAAGGACCATGTTAGAGGTCAGCCCAGGGGTGATAGGAGATTGAGGCAATCTGTCAAGAGATGAAGGAAGGCTTCAGTCATGTCTGAACTGACTCTTGAAATGGTTAGCCCATTAAAGAGTGAAGGGAGTGTTTCCTCAGCTGAGGAAATAGAATGCGCAGAAGCATGGAGGTGAGACAGATGGTGAGGGTGGAGACCTGTGATGCCACAGCTCCTTCAATGTGAAATGCAGAAAGCGGAAGACCTCCCTATCTCCCATTTTGGGACCTTTGGTCAGTATGGTATTGGCCGAATTTCTTCTCTTAGTTTTTGAAGCTGACAGGATAATGCAGCTTTCTAAAACAGGACCAGGTCTGGTGCACTCGTAAGCAGAAAATGCATCCTAAGTCTGCTCCTTCCTGACTTTTGCCCTGGAGCAGCAGGGTGGTGAGGCAGGGGGATCTGTAGGTCGACAGTTATGGATTAAAGCAGGACACTGCAAAAAATTTCTGTAAAGGCTCAGTTAATATTTCAGACTTTGAGAGCCATATGGTTTCTATTTGCAACTGCTTCCTTCTACCAATACAGCAGAAGCCAATCTACTGCTGGGCTGTAAAGGAAACTACAGCATTTACTGCAGAGCAACAAGCAAGGAGAATGGACAGCCCACGCTCACAATATTCATATTCCCCAGTGGCTTTCAGGGCAACATTATGGGTGAGGGTCCCAGGGTAATTGATCAGCTCCTGAAACTTCTGACTGGTTCTTGGTGAGGTAACAGGGCAGTTACAGGAATCTCAAACATCAAAACTGGCTCTAGGCACTCTATGGTCTAGTGTTTGTGGTCAGCGGTTTCCATCTAGTAAGATCCTGATTTTTGTAAAAACAATTTAAGAACGTGCATCAGATGGTTACCTATATTCCTCAAGGAAAAAAAAAAATCCCTGTAACTTTTTATAGCTGACCTGTTATTTATTATTACTTTCTAACTCGGAAAGGCCTAGGAGGCGAAAGATTTTTTCACATGCAAAAAGTCAGGAATGCATTAGATCTGTCACTGAAACCGCTAACCCTGCCCTGCTTCAGCTCGGTTTCCCTTGCCGCATACTACCTGTGTATCCCTGGGCCTCTACGGGCCTCAGGCTCTGTGTCACTTCCTAAGATTGCGACGCCTCTGGAAGTGTTTTGTAAATCGGACAAAAAGAGCCCAGTCTTCGCCAAAGTTAGGCTCACGGTACCCCTACACACTTCTGGTCCAGCATCCGATGCGCAGGCGCAAGGGGGAGGGCGGCGAAAGCACGCTAAGAAGGGCGGGTCCCACGGTGCAGAGCGCGGGTCCGCTGCACGCAGGGTCAAAGGCGGCGCTGTCGCCCTGGAGACGGTTTACCAGCTGCCCGCGGCCACCGGCTCAGGTTCCTTTGCGGAAAACGCGGGGCCAAGAAGCTGAGGCTATGTCGGTTGCCGCCTCCTTCCCTAAGCGCGCGTCCTTCACTATGCGCGCGTCCTTTGCTGCAGCTGACGGCTTGCCTGAGACTGAGAACATCGCTGGGGAGCCGGAGAATACCTATATTCTGCGGCCTATTTTCCAGCAAAGGCGGGTAGAAGACGGGTTGTGGCGGAGGCGACCCTCGAGACTCCTGCCGGCCCCAGGCAGAGCTCGCCTAATAGCTAGGGTGTCTGGAAGGAGCGCGGCGCCGGGGTGGGGGGAAGGGGGGACGGGGGGAAGGGGGGACGGGGCGAAGCGGGCTATGGAGGATGGGGCGGGGCTAGAGGCGGAGGGGCGGGCAGGGGAGGAGCCCGGGTCATGGCGGAGGAACTTGAGAGGGCGGAAGAGGCGTGACCAGGGAAGGAAGGACTGGGCGGGAGAGGATGCGGTGCTGTTCCGCTTGGCCTTCCAGCTGCAGGGCACAGCAGAGGACCGGACCAGCGATTGCAGGGTTAGAGCGCTCGGAGGTAGTCCCTTAGAGTAGCGCAGTAGGGGTAGTTGACTCTCGGAGTTTCAGAAAGTGGACACACAGGAATTGGGATGGTTAGATGGCAGAAAACAAACGGCTTGCTTTGAATGCCATTCAGTTTTGAGGGTTCATGTGTGCCTAAGTGTGCCCAGAATGCGCTTACTCCTCTGCACGAGACCTGTATTTGTTCATATTATAGTCTTACCCAAGTAGTATCCAGAGGCTTTTGGCCTGCCACCCTGATACCTTCCCAGAATTAAGGCACTAAGTCTTGTGTAGAGGAGGGTCATGGTTGTAGGATCCATCAATAACTTCATTTTCCCAAGATAAAAAATTAAGACTTTCCCAAGCCCCTCCTCTGTTACTTGAAATTACATTCCCAAATCAAGTGCTTGGTGAATACTAGAAGCCAGGAACCTTAGTTATAATGTGATAAAAAGATTTAATGTAGCAATTTTCTGGTGGGTAGCGCGTGTGTGTAGTCACCTCAGTCGTGTCCGAGTCTATGCAACCCTATGGACTGTAGCGTGCCAGGCTCCTCTGTCCATGGGATTCTCCAGGCAAGAATATATGAGTGGGTTGCCGTGCCCTCCCCCAGGGGATCTTCCCAGCCCAGGGATCCAACACAAGTCTTTTATGTATCCTGCACTGGCAGGTGGATTCTTCACCACAAGGGCACCTGGCAAGTCCCTGGTGGCTTAGAAGGGACATTAAAAAAATATGCTGTTATCTTGGTTAAACATTCTAAATACATAGAATGCCCTTCACCTGTGTTTCTGTTGTAATACATAGCAAGATTAACAGCAAGTATATATTATGTAGAAATAACACTATGAGATTATTTGTGACTTGCTGAATGTCTTTGACATTTCCTGAGAGTGGAAAGGACTTAAAGGAAAAGCCAGATATAGTATGCTTGTTAATAGGAAAACCACATTTTGAACAGATCAAATCCTGTAAATTTATCCATTATTTAAAATTTGCCTGTGAGAATAAGCAGCCAAGAGACCAAAGAAAATAAAAAGTAGTAAGGGGCTACTAGTACTACCAAATATTAAGCTGCATTATAAGCTCAAAACTTAAAACATTCTGGTAACTTGGCACATGATAAACAAATCAACTGAGATACTATATAGCCCAGAAAAGGAACTTAGTGTTGTAATATGTAATAAATACAACTAAAATGCTAATAGTATTGTTAGGGTGGCTAAATTAGGGGATATTTTTTTCTCTGTCTTCATTTATCAGTAATTGATTTTTTCAAAAAATATTTGTCTGCTGGATGCTGTTCTAGAAGTGGGATATAACAATGAACAAAACAGATAAAAAATTCTGCCCTATGGAGCTTGTGTTGTAGTTAGGTCAGACCACAAACAAGATAATTACATAAGTGAACCATACAGTGTATCAGATAGTAATAAGTACTTGGAAGGGAGATAGATAAAGTGATATAGTAGGAAGGTGGTTTGAAGTTTTATAAAGGGTGGCTAGGGAAAGAGACTTTTGAATAAAGACTTGAAAGAAGTGAAGGAGCTAGATATGCATATAAAGAGAGGAACTGAACCTCTTACAGAGATTAACATCAAGTGCAGAAATACTGAAGTTTGCATGTCTGGTGTGGTCCAAGAACATACGGAAGGCTGGTGTGGCCTGAGTGGAGAGAATTAGCGACAAAGTAGTAGAAAACAAGGTCAGAGAGTTTACTAGGGTAGATCAAATGAGACCTTGCAAGTCACAGAATGTTGCTTTTACTCTGAGTGAGGAGAAAAATATTTGGGTATTTTAAACAGAGGAGTGTCATGATCTGACATATTTTAATAGCACCAGTCTAGTTACTATGTTGAGAACAGGTTTTGGGGGCAAAGGCAGACAGAGACTTGTGAGGAGGTCATGATAATCAGGAAAGAAGCAGTGGTAGCTTGGAGCAGGGTGGTGGTAGTTGACTGGTGAGTGATTGAATTTTAGGTTATTTTGAAGGTAGAATTGGTAAGATTTGCTCATGAATGGGATGAGGGCTCTGAGAAAGGCAACCACACTGACTCCAGGGTGTTTGGCTTGAGCAACTGGAAGAATGGAGTTACCATTGACTGAGATAACCTAGTTTTGGTGAGAAATGATTGGAAGCTCAGTATCGGGTGTACTAAATCTGAGTTGCCTCCTAGTCATCTGGATGGAGTACTGGTGGGAATATGTGGTCTGAAGTTTAGGGGAATGGTCCAGGCTGGAGATATGTTTGTGATATGACTTGTTTTCTTAACTTGTTTTTATTACTTTTATAATAAAAATATGAAAAAGAAGGATCAAATGATTGTAATGACAAAAACTGCAGGAAGTTGAGCTCTGAAGTTCAACTTTAAGTTTAGGATTTTGGAGTTACCAATTAGATGTTTTGAACTGATTCTTTTAGGTTCAGACCCTCTGTGGTTAAAGACTGTATCCATGCTGTACTCAAGGAGGAACTGGCCAATGCTGAATACTCTCCAGAAGAAATGCCTCAGCTCACAAAACATTTATCAGAAAATATTAAAGATAAATTAAAAGGTAATAGTGATGATAATTGGAAATGACTTGTTCCCTTCAAAATACAGTTTTACCAATTTATCTCCTTTATTTTTAAACAGGGGACATACCTTAGCTGTGGATTCTGTTAAACACAAATTTTTCTTCGGTGTTGGTCTTCTCAGTTATTTGGTAACTTTCACTCATGCAGGTTTTTGCATATGGTGGGAAAGAGCAAAGGTGTGAAATACCTAGTTGTACTGAACGACTATCCAAGATATCCCAGTATGCAGAAAGATCAGAAAGTACAGGGGCTCCTTTTCTCCTTTCCTCCATAACTTCTGATCTGCTGAGATATCAAGTCCTCAGCTTCTTATCATATCCTCCCAGATGGACCTCAGTCCATCTCTCTGGCCAAATGCTTAGCCACTTGCCCTACTCAGCTCCCCACTCCTGCCTCACTCTACACCTGCAGGGCTGATCTCATGCTTTTCCTCCTTGTTCTTTGTCTGTCTATCTCTCTTACTCTCTTTTGTTAATAATGTCATGCCATCTAAAAAGTCCTTTCTGTCTACCCTTTAAAAACTATTTATTTTGGCTGCACCTCATGGCTTGTGGAATCTTAGTTCCCCAGCTGGGGATTGAACGCAGGCCATGTCAGTGAAAGCCTGGAATCATAACAGGCCACCAGGAAACTCCCTACCTACCCTTTTTAAAAAATTCTTTTGGAGGGAAGAATGTCTTTGTAATCGTAGTACATTTTCATTGTAATAAACCTGGAAAATATACCTAATGTGTTTTTTAAAGTTATATAAAACCCTGTTAACCATGAGAGTTTCCATTTAATACTTTGATATATTTTCTTATTTTTAATAACATATCTTAATTTTTACAAATATAAAAAAATACAAAGAAGAAAATTGCAATTCTATTCTATTGCAATTCTATTCTATTGTAACTGTTAGTATATTAACATTGTTTTCAGATTTTTAATGAAATTCTGTTAAAATTATTGTAAAAAGTACATGCTTGTTATTAAAAGGTTAAAGTGTAAAAAGATAATTAAAATTAGAATAATCACTTCAAATGCCTACACCCATGAAGAATGATTAGTATTTCATAAATATCATACCGGAGCTCTTTTCTATGTATGCAGGCATGCGTGCTTAGTTGCTTCAGTTGTGTCTGACTCTTTGCGACCCCATGAACTATAGCCTGCCAGGCATCTCTGTCCATGAGATTCCCCAGGCAGGAATACTGGAGTAGGTTGTCATTTCCTCCTCCACGATATCTTCCTGACCCAGCTGATCTCCTGCATTGCAGGCATATTCTTTACCCACTGAGCCACCTTGGAAGCCCCTTTTCTATGTATATGTATGGATAAATACTTTAAAAACAATGATATAGTATAGGCTATTTCCCATAGCATTGTAGCATTTATTCTATATTTAAATAATCCCTTCACCATTCTATTTCCATTTCTGATTTCTTTTTTCTGGTTCATTTCTTACCTAATAAGATTTTGTTGTAAGGTTTTTCAGGAAAGGCTCAGAAATGCTTTATTCCCTAGATTCTTTCATGTTTGAGAATGTCTTTAAACCAAAATATATTTTGGATGAATATAATATTTTGAGTGTGTGGATCACAGTAAACTGTGGAAAATTCTTCAAGAGATGGGAATACCAGACCACTTGATCTGCCTCTTGAGAAATCTATATGCAGGTCAGGAAGCAACAGTTAGAACAGGACATGGAACAATAGACTGGTTCCAAATAGGAAAAGGAGTACGTCAACGCTGTATATTGTCACACTAGTTATTTAACTTCTATGCAGAGTACATCATGAGAAATGCTGGGGTGGAAGAAGCACAAGCTGGAATCAAGATTGCCGGGAGAAATATCAGTAACCTCAGATATGCAGATGACACCATCCTTATGGCAGAAAGTGAAGAGGAACTCAAAAGCCTCTTGATGAAAGTGAAAGTGGAGAGTGAAAAAGTTGGCTTAAAGCTCAACATTCAGAAAACAAAGATCATGGCATCCGGTCCCATCACTTCATGGGAAATAGATAGGGAAAGAGTGGAAACAGTGTCAGACTTTATTTTTTTGGGCTCCGAAATCACTGCAGATGGTGGCTACAGCCATGAAGTTAAAAGACGCTTACTTCTTGGAAGGAAAGTTATGTCCAACCTAGATAGCATATTCAAAAGCAGAGACATTACTTTGCCAACAAAGGTCTGTCTAGTTAAGGCTATGGTTTTTCCAGTAGTCATGTATGGATGTGAGAGTTGGACTGTGAAGAAGGCTGAGCGCCGAAGAATTGATGCTTTTGAACTGTGGTGTTGGAGAAGACTCTTGAGAGTCCCTTGGACTGCAAGGAGATCCAACCAGTCCATTCTGAAGGAGATCAGCCCTGGGATTTCTTTGGAAGGAATGATGCTAAAGCTGAAACTCCAGTACTTTGGCTACCTCATGTGAAGAGTTGACTCATTGGACAAGACTCTGATGCTGGGAGGGATTGGGGGTAGGAGGAGAAGGGGACAACGGAGGATAAGATGGCTGGATGGCATCACTGACTTGATGGATGTGAGTCTGAGTGAACTCCGGGAGTTGGTGATGGACAGGGAGGCCTGGTGTGCTGAGATTCATGGGGTCGCAAAGAGTCGGACACGACTGAGCAACTGAACTGAACTGAATATTTTGAGTTAATTTTTTTGAGAATCTTATATATAATCGCTTCACTGTCTTCTTGCATTAAATGTTATCATGGAGAAATCTGAGGCCAGTCTGATGTTCTCTGCAGAAAGACTCCTGTCCTTAACCTTGATGCTCAATAGCTTTTCTAGAGTATAGTTTGATATTGAGCATTTTATGTCTGTTAATCTGTGGATTTTATTCTTTCCATATTGGAGAAATTTTCTTGTATCTTTTTTTTTCTTGTACATTTCCAGCTCCATTTGTTAGATTATCTTCTTCAGGACACCAGATATCGATGTGTTGAATCACCTCTTGTCTACCACATTTATTATCTTTGCTGTGATTTCTTCCTTTTTTTTGACATATACTTCTGATTAAGTCAGTAATTCAATTTTCATTTGTGTCTGTCCTGTCTCTTGCCATTTGCAAGTGATTAGTTCTGCACTGATAGATATGGGTATTCAGTTTATTTCCTAGGCCTATAGTCTCCCTTTTCATCTTTCTGTTGTTTTGTAATCTGATTGAGTTCTTATTTTATTGAATTTGTAAGCTTATATTATGAATCAGCTGTGAGGAATTTCTCTTTGTTCCTTGATTTATGTTATCTCCTGGGTTGAGTTTTTTGGTCTTTTAAACAGTAAATTTCTTTTCTTGCTAGTTCTTTGGCTTGTTTTGCTGTTTTCCTTTTCCTTATTACCATTCAGCTTCTTTTCATTTTTGCTCTGATGTGGTATTGATGATTTTTTTTTTTTTTTTTACTTTTTAGCTTTTTTTTTTTTGCCGTCCTTCCACTGTATCTAAGACTATATTATTTTTCATCAGAACTATGTTTTAAGCTCTGGGCATTTAATATTCTAGCCACATTTATAAAGCATGGGTATGAGAAAAGGAGGAAGAGGAATGGATAGAGAAGGAGGAAGCTCAGCTGAGCTGTGTGCAGTGTTTTTAAAAAATAACTTGGGCTCTGTCTCCTTCTGCTGCTACTGCTGCTAAGTCACTTCAGTCGTGTCCGATTCTGTGTGACCCCATAGACGGTAGCCCACCAGGCTTCTCCATCCCTGGGATTCTCCAGGCAAGAACACTGGAGTGGGTTGCCATTTCCTTCTCCAATGAATGAAAGAGAAAAGTGAAAGTGAAGTCGCTCAGTTGTGTCCAACTCTTAGCGACCCCATGGACTACCGCCTACCAGGCTCCTCTGTCCATGGATTTTCCAGGCAAGAGTACTGGAGTGGGGTGCCATTGCCTTCTCCGATGAAAGTGAAAAGGGAAAGTGAAGTTGCTCAGTTGTGCCCAACTCTTAGCGAACCCATAGACTGCAGCCCACCAGGCTCCTCCATCCATGGGATTTTCCAGGCAAGAGTACTGGAGTCGGGTGCCATTGCCTTCTCCGATGAAAGTGAAAAGGGAAAGTGAAGTCACTCAGTCGTGCCCGACTCTTAGCGAACCCATAGACTGCAGCCCACCAGGCTCCTCCGTCCATGGGATTTTCCAGGCAAGAGTACTGGAGTGGGGTGCCATTGCCTTCTCCTTCTGAGACTTTGTTAAGTATCCTGAATTCAAGTTCATGTCCCTCAATGGAAGGGTACCTGTAAATGTTCAGATTATTTGCCTAATTTACCATATGATCCTGGAGCTTTTACTTTCATAAAAAAAGAATTGGCTCTGTCTCAATTTTGCCTATTTAACTTTTCCTTTTTTAAAAAATTTTACTGTTTCCATTTTTCTTTGGTCAGAAAAGAGGGAAGATAAAGATGCCCATTCAGTTTTCTGTCCCCAAAATTTGGTGTTGGAGAGAATTTTCAGGATTTTGCTGTTTTAGCAGTATAGTTTTGGGGGAGGTAGCTGAGTTGTCCTTGGCCATTCCATGTAATCCAGAATCTTTTGGTTTCTTTTCTATCTTACTGAAGAGCTTGTAGTTTTCTAAAGATCCCATGCACTATGTCTTTGCATGTACTGTGCCCCTCCATAGAATGGAGAGACATTGTTCGTTTGATAAAATCTCACTCATCTTTCAGGACCCAGCTCACTTATCGCATCCTCCAAGAAGTCTTTTCTGGTCATTCCTTCCCCATTGCCCAGTCAAAGGGAGGAGCCCCCCAGCCCTGTGCTCCTAATGTACCTTGTACATGCCACTCTTTGAATTACTTCTCTATGGCATTTTCATTTTATTTTCTGTGTTTGCCTTTCCAACTACTATGAGTTCTTTAAGGCAAGAAGGATGTCTTATTTACTTCTATGTCTCCAGGGCCTAGCTCAATACCCGACTTAGAGCAAGAGAGAAAGGAAGGAAGCAAAGACCTATTGAGAGACCGCTGTGGAAGAGAAATGGGTAGAGACAGGGGGAAACTTATCTCTTCTAACCTCACAACACTTCCAGGAGGAAGGTAGTGATACTCCCATTTAACAGTTGAGGGAGACTTAAACAGAAAAGTTAAATAACTTGTCTAAAGTTACACACTTATTAAGCTTACTGTTAGAATTTGTCCTCAAATCTCTCTGACTCCCAGACTTACAATCATACTCACTAAGTGTATAGACCAAATGCTTGTGTTCGTTATCAGGAAAATTTGTCTTCATTAAGTAATTTTGCCATGTATTTGCTTCTATATAACTTTCTTTTTTGTTTTTCTTTCCAGAAATGGGATTTGACCGATATAAAATGGTGGTACAAGTAGTGATTGGAGAACAAAGAGGAGAAGGTGTATTGTGAGTAGCTGGTTTTTCCTTTTGTTTTTATTTTTATAAATTTCTTATTGGGTATTCATCCTCTTGACAATTCAGTAAGATCCTGTCTTTGCCAGGATGTGAGGAAAGGACAGTGTAATAAAATGCATGTGTGAACTGAAGAGATCCTGGTACTGAGCAGTGAGGTTGACAGTCTGGGTAAGTTCCATGGGGTAACTCACTTTTCATAGTATCTGTAGGCTAATAAACCTTTGAGAGTTTATGTATATATGCTCCTAAGATAGTGTTGGATTATGTATATATGTTGCCTTGGTCTTACCATTCTCTTAATTTCTTTAAAATTGTCTGAGGGACAATTTTCATAGCTATTGCTATTGGCCTGGGCTTCTGTTTCTTTTTTTTTTTTTTTTATTAAAAACAGTTTTATTGAGATACAATTTACATATGTATTTGGAGAATGTCACCTGCCATGTCAGTAAACAAAGGATGTTACAGCTATCATGCCATCATCCACTGCACCCAAACCCAACTGTGCACCCTAAGGAGATTCAGGATGTGAAAGAGTAGGATACTGTTAAGGTGCATATCAAAGGAATGATTTCAATGGACCCAGACTCTCACATCTTCCCACACATAGAAAAGTGCTAAATCAATTAACTTGAGCTGTCTGGTTTTCTTTAATTAACAGTAATCTCTTATCTCTGCTGTTGATGTCTTGGTTTGTTTTTTTTTTTTGCAAAAACTCCTATATATCCTGGCTCCTCCTTTACCTCTTCAGAGCAGTCCCTCAGAGTTCTCTGAGAATCTGTCTTTTGGGCTTAAGTCCTCAGTATGTCTGCCAAATAAAACATAATTCTTAATCTTTAGGTTGTGCATTATTTTTTTCAGTTGACAATTTTGGAGACTGTGAAGGGAAGGGCTTCTGTTTCTTAAAGTTCACTCTGTTTTGGTTTTTTTTTTCCAGTCCCAATGTCAGTTACCCAACTTGTTTCTCTTATGTTTTTCTGATTATTCTCTCCTTCACTGATTCCTCTTTCCTGGCTACACCCCCAGCTGTGAACTTTCTTCAAGGCTCAGGTTTTATTCCACTGCTCTTCTCTGTCTATTTTCAATGAGGTCATTCATTTTCATGATATTAAACTGTCATTCCCATACTGACAAGTTCAGAATCTGTACTTCTTGTTTTTTCCTGTGCCCAAGTATTAATCTCCTATTTTCCTTTATAAACAGTGCCTAGTCTAGTATTTTGTAAGACAGTATGAAAATATTTGCTGGATGAATTAAAAAAAAAAACAACCCTGTAGATACTATCACTGAGAATTTTCACTGTAGATTGTTAGATTGGGAAAGGACTACAGATTTTTTCCAGTGTCTATTCCCCTTATTTTATGATGACACTTACAAGGTTCAGCATGATTTGCCCCAAATTATGTATTTGGCTGGTGTCAGGGTCACTGTACTCTTTACCGTGGTGTCCTCTTCCATTTGGTCAAAAAGCTTCAGGAGATTTCTTCACCACAAAGAAACTAGGAAATGCTTTATTATTCTGTCACCTCAGATTGCGATGGCACCCTACTCCAGTACGCTTGCCTGGAAAATCCCATGGATGGAGGAGCCTGGTAGGCTTCAGTCCATGAGGTCTCAAAGAGTCGGACATGACTGAGCGACTTCACTTTCACTTTTCACTTTCATGCATTGGAGAAGGAAATGGCAGCCCAATCCAGCGTTCTTGCCTGGAGAATCCCAGGGACGGCGGAGCCCGGTGGGTTGCCATCTGTGGGGTTGCACAGAGTCGGACACGACTGAAGCGACTTAGCAGCAGGAGCAGCACCTCAGATTCAGTGTGTTCAAATAGAGTTCCATATTTCTCTTTCCCTCCTCTTCCAAAATCAGTCAGACATTTTCATTTCTCTGTCTCCCGCAGTATTACCCAGGTCCCCCTGCTTAAAGTGTGGCGTCCTCTTTTATGTAGCCCTGACTACCTCACTGCACACACTATAACCTGGATGTCAGGGTTGCTTAGCTTCCCCTTATCAGCACTTCCAGACTCTGATCTCTCTCCTTTGCAATTCACACACAAGACTAGTGTCCCTGAAGTATGCCCTTACTTTTCTTAAACTCTGTAGAGTTTATTTCAAACCTTGTAAAGTATAAACGCCTCAAACTTGTCCTGACTGACTGTTAAATGTGATCAGGCCAAACTCTAAAGCATGGCATATAAGGCCTCCCTTCAGATCAGATCAGATCAGTCGCTCAGTTATGTCCGACTCTTTGCGACCCCATGAATCGCAGCACACCATGTCTCCCTGTCCATCACCAACTCCCAGAGTTCACTCAGACTCACGTCCATCGAGTCAGTGATGCCATCTAGCCATCTCATCCTCTGTCGTCCCCTTCTCCTCCTGCCCCCAATCCCTCCCAGCATCAGAGTCTTTTCCAATGAGTCAACTCTTCCCATGAGGTGGCCAAAGTACTGGAGTTTCTGCTTTAGCATCATTCCTTCCAAAGAAATCCCAGGGCTGATCTCCTTCAGAATGGACTGGTTGGATCTCCTTGCAGTCCAAGAGACTCTCAAGAGTCTTCTCCAACACCACAGTTCAAAAGCATCAATTCTTCGGCGCTCAGCCTTCTTCACAGTCCAACTCTCACATCCATACATGACCACAGGAAAAACCATAGCCTTGACTAGACAGACCTTTGTAGGCAAAGTAATGTCTCTGCTTTTGAATATGCTATCTAGGTTGGACATAACTTTCCTTGCAAGAAGTAAGCGTCTTTTAATTTCATGGCTGCAATCACCATCTGCAGTGATTTCGGAGCCCAGAAAAATAAAGTCTGACACTGTTTCCACTGTTTCCCCATCTATTTCCCATGAAGTGGTGGGACCGGATGCCATGATCTTTGTTTTCTGAATGTTGAGCTTTAAGCCAACTTTTTCACTCTCCACTTTCACTTTCATCAAGAGGCTTTTGAGTTCCTCTTCACTTTCTGCTATAAGGGTGGTGTCATCTGCATATCTGAGGTTATTGATATTTCTCCCGGCAATCTTGATTCCAGCTTGTGTTTCTTCCAGTCCAGCGTTTCTCATTTGCCACAATCAATGAACCAATATTTATGCATTATTATTAAAGTGCATATATTATTCCAGTTTCTTTAGTTTTTACCTAATGTCATTTTTCCAGTCTAGGATCCTATCTAGGGTACCATATTACATGTCTCTTGTTAGTCTTCTCTTGGCTATGACAGTTTCTCAGATATTCTTTGGTTTTGATGACCTTTGACAGTTTTGAGAGGTATGGGTAAGTATTTTGTAGAATGTCCCTCAAATGGGATTTGTTTGCTGATAATAAGCCTGGATTTATAAATTTTGGGGAGGAAGATCACAGAGGTAAAGTGCTGTTCTCATTGTATTATTTCAGGGTACATGTTGTTAGCATTACATGTTACTATTGATATTAACTTCGATACCTATCTGAGTAGTATTTGTCAGATTGTCCACTGTAAAGTTACTCTTTCTTTCCTTTCCCATACTGTACTCTTTACAAAGAAATCACTACGTGCCACCCGCACTTTAGGAGCAAACAGTTATACTCCACCTCCTTGAAAACAGAGTGTCTATACAAATGATTTGGAATTTTTCAGCATAGAAGATTTGTTTCTTCTTTCCCATTTATTTGTTTATTCATTCATTTATTTCAGTTTGGACTATGCAAATTTATAATTTGGATTATAATCCAGTTCTACTTTATTTATTTCATTGCTCAAATTGTTCCAGCTTTGGCCATTGGGAATTCTTTTGGTTGACTCCTGGGTCCCTTTTACATACCCTGCCATTGTGGGGTTTTTGAGCACATCCTTATTTACTGGCACTATAAGATATCTTATCTTATCCATTCCCTGCCCCAGCCCTAGAATCAGCCACTTCTCCAAGGAGCCTTGATTCATTTTATTGGATAATGGCATTAGATACCAAGATCTGGGTGCTATATATGGCTATTATCCTTTAAAATATTGCCTGTGCTTCCTTACTGTCTGCTGTCCTTTATGGACTCCAGTTACAAATATTTAGATCTTTTTATAGTAATAGACATATCTCTTGGAGAAGGCAATGGCACCCCACTCCAGTACTCTTGCCTGGAAAATCCCATGGATGGAGGAGCTTGGTAGGCTGCAGTTCCTGGGGTCTCTAAGAGTCGGACATGGCTGAGCGACTTCACTTTCACTTTTCACTTTCATGCATGGGAGAAGGAAATGGCAACCCATTCCAGTGTTCTTGCCTGGAGAATCCCAGGGATGGAGCCTGGTGGGCTGCCATCTCTGGGGTCGCACAGAGTCGGACACAACTGAAGTGACTTAGCAGTAGCAGACATATCTCTTATGATGCTATTGTCTGATTTTTTTGTTCTCTGTACTTCAGTTTGAGTATTTTTCTATTGACTTGTCCCTCAGTTCACTAATCCTCTTTTCTATTCTGTCTAATCTGATATTAATAAACCCACCAGCTGAACTCCTAACTTGTTGTTATATTTTACAAGTCTAGGATTTCCATTTAAAATCTTTTTTCATAGATTCTAATTGTCTAGTGAAATTATTTTTTAATCTATGTTCTCCATCCTCCCTCTCTCCTCTCTTTTTACATTTTGGTCTTAGCAGTGCTTACCCTTGTCTCTGAATTGTGTGTTAGCCTGTTTTCTTTGACTATTTTTTTGTCTTATTAATCTTTCATATGGCTCTGTCTCTTAGCATGCCTACTTTGAGTCCTGGATATTGTGTTAAAAATTGTAAAACTTGCAGATAATAGTATTTTCCTCCAGAAAAGGTTTACCATTCCTTTGTTATTCAGGTAGAATATGGTCTACTTACCTGAATCCAATAAGATACTGAGATGAGTTGAGGTTGGGTTGTTGCTGTTTTGATAAGGCTTTCTCCATCTTTACCTCACCCTTCTTTGTTGAATGTAGCCCTCCAGATCTTTCAACCAAGAACCTGGAGTGTTCATTGGAACTTGATCTACTGACTTTTAGTCCTTTTCTTCTGAGTGTTAAACTCCGCTTCATTCCAAAGGCTTTTTTTGTAACGAATTAGTTTCCTAGAAAAGCAAAAATATGTTCTTTTACGGTTCTGGAGATCCTACATTCAGAATGGGTTTTGTTGAGCTAAAATCAAGGTGTTGGCAGGGCTGTATTCCTCTTGGAGGCTCTGGGGGAGGGTTCACTCCCTTGCCTATTCCATCTTCTAGAGGCCACCTGCATTCCTCAGCTCAAAACCCTTCCTCCATCTTCAATGCCAGTAGCATTGTGTCTTCAAATGTCTCTCTGACCCTGACCCTCCTGCCTCCCTCTTTCTTTTATAAGGACTCATGATTACATGGAACCCACCTGGATAATCTCCCCATATTAATATCATTAGTTATACATCTGTAAAGCCATTTTTGCCATGTAATATCACATTCACAGGTTCTGGGGCTTAGGACATAGACATATTTGGCCATTATTTTGCCTACCATGTTTAGCTTTTTAGGTTCCTGCATGCACAGTTTCAGAATTTAACACATGTCTTGAGGGGGAATCTACCATGTGACAGGCTCAGTTCTACTCTCTCCTTTTTCACAGGGATCTTGGCCCCTTCACGTCTCCAGTTTTATGCCACCCCCAACTCCCCAGCCCTGCAAGACTGCCAGCAGTCCTGCTGATTTTTTTTTTCCCTCAGTAATTGGTCCTTTTCCTGGACAAAGCCCAGGCTCTCAGCCTCTGGCTCTGTGCTTAGAGTTGGTAAGTGCCCCAGGGAGAACTTTGCTTCAGAGTTTCAGCTTACTTCATGTGGTTCACCTTTCTCTGGAATTTTGGCTCTCCTAGTCTTTATTTCCTTCAGCAGCTCTCTGATCCATTTTATTTATTTTTTCTAATTGACTTGGTGGGAGCATTTGGGCACCTACAAACTGCTCCATCATATTTCTTCTAAGTCTTTTGACATAATTTTATAAATATATATATACATAAATATATAAAAATGTGTATATGTATATATATTTAAATGAATATAACATTCTTTTTTATATAGCCAAGGGTTTTGAAATGATTTAAGTATCCCAGGTTTATCTTGTACATTTTCAGCCACAGTCTAGAACTGGCCATTTTTCCAAGGAGCTCTGATTCCTTTTTTTGGGAAACTGTGTAAAGAGACTGCAATTCGAAAGTAAAATTGTGTTTTGTGCATCTGTGTATCATTTACACCTAGCACTTTGCTTATGTATAATACTCAACAAATACTGGTTAAATACATTTTTATATTCATTCTTACACTTGGTTCTATTCAGCTTAAGTACTGCTTCCTTCATGAAATCTTCTTCGGCTTTTTGTCCTCTCTAAATTCTCTAAAATTCTTCAGCACTTCTACAGATTTAATTCAACTATTGTGCAACTTGGACTTGGAGGCTTGGCATAGATAGACAATATAATCCCTTTTAATCCTAAATAACCTATAACAGCACCAACAATACATTGTCTTATTCTTTTGATGAGTATTATTTTTTTTCACCAAATTAAGTTGAGAATTGTTTAAGGACAAAGCCAGGTTTTACTGATTCTGGACATATGATACTTGCTAAATAAATACTTGTTGATTGATCTGTTAAGTATATTAATTTGATCCATCCTGTTACAATTTGGAAATAGGTAGAACTTTTTGGATTTAAGAATGTGTGAAATATTAGTCTGGGGGGAGCTATTCTATGTAAAAGTCAGGGGAAAAAGGCTTTTAAAATTGAACGAATATAGTATGGTATATGTGTATCTTTCTCTACAGACTTGAAGCTGAACTGCTGCTGCTGCTAAGTCACTTCAGTCGTGTACTGCCTAGGTTCAAAGCCAACCTTTGTCACTTACTATATATTATAAATGACTTTAGACAAATTTATTAATTTCTCAGTTTCCCTATTTATTAAATGGGTATATTAATAGTACCTATCTCATAGGATTAAGTAAGTTAATAAAGCACTTAGACCAATGAGGCACAAAGTAGTGTTCAATAAATGTTAATGATGAATCATATACATACATTGAAAAAAAAAGAACATTTAAAATTACTTTTTAAAACTTATTATATTCTGAATATCTTTTCATGTTCTTAAAAGATTTTATTTTTTAATCTTTAATGGCTGCACAGAATTTCATTCTAAGAAATACCATAATTTCATTTAGTAATCTAAAACTTCTTCATATTTGTTTCCATTTTCAAATAGACTTTTATTTTGACTGACATTTGTTCTTATCCATTAACTGGGGAGAGGAGAATGGCTAATTTTAGAATTTAGAGGCAGCATAGCATCCTGTAGAGATAATACTGGATAGAATTAGTTAGAAGATTGAATTCTAGTTTAGAATTGTCCCTTTCTTCTCTAGGATCCTATGCACTGATCAGTTCAGTCACAACTCTTTGCAACCCCATGGACTGCAGCACGATAGGCCTCCCTGTCCATCACCAACTCCCGGAGTTTACTCAAACTCATGCCCATTGAGTCGGTAATGCCATCCAACCATCTCATCCTCTGTCCTCCCCTTCTCCTCCCGCCTTCAGTCTTTGCCAGCATCAAGGTCTTTTCAAATGAGTCAGTTCTTCACATCAGGGGGCCAAAGTATTGGAGTTTCAGCTTCAGCATCAGTCTTTCCAATGAATAATCAGGACTGATTTCCTTTAGGATGGACTGGTTGATATCCTTGAAGTCCAAGGGACTGTCAAGAGTCTTCTCCAACACCACAGTTCAAAAGCATCAATTCTTCAGCACTCAGCTTTCTTTATAGTCCAACTCTCACATCCATACATGACCACTGGAAAAACCATGGCCTTGACTAGATGGACCTTTGTTGGCAAAGTAATGTCTCTGCTTTTTAATATGCTATCTAGATGGTCATAGCTTTTCTTCCAGGGAGCAAGCATCTTTTAATTTCATGGCTGCAGTCACCATCTGCAGTGATTTTGGAGCCCCCCAAAATAAAGTCAGCCACTGTTTGCACTGTTTCCCCATCCACTTGCCAGGAAGTGATGGGACCGGCTGCCATGATCTTAGTTTTCTGGATGTTGAGCTTTAAGCCAAGTTTTCACTCTCCTCTTTCACTTTCATCAAGAGGCTCTTTAGTTCTTTTTCACTTTCTGCCATAAGGGTGGTGTCATCTGCATATCTGAGGTTATTGATATTTCCCCTGGCAATCTTGATTCCAGCTTGTGCTTCTTCCAGCCCAGCGTTTCTCATGATGTACTCTGCGTATAAGTTAAATAAACAGGGTGACAATATACAGCCTTGATGAACTCCTTTTCCTATTTGTGAACCAGTCTGTTGTTCCATGTCCAGTTCTAACTGTTGCTTCCTGACCTGCATACAGGTTTCTTAAGAGGCAGGTCAGGTGGTCTGGTATTCCCATCTCTTTCAGAATTTTCCACAGTTTATTGTGATCCACACAGTCAAAGGCTTTGGCATAGTCAATAAAGCAGAAATGGATGTTGTTCTGAAACTCTCTTGCTTTTTTGATCATCCAGTGGATGTTGGCAATTTGATCTCTGGTTCCTAGAACAGATTGGACTAAATAATTTGTTTGGTCCTTTCCAGACCTTCCTTCTCATATTATTGTGCAGGAATTGAGCCCATTTTATTAGCCATAAGTCTAGGTATTATTTCCTCTAAAAGTCTGACCTGAAATAATCTTTAACAGAGCTTTCCACCTTGACTGCCATAGACTTCAAGAGCCACTGAGCAGCCAGTCAGAGTCTGAGGCTACTAGACCCCTGGGCCTGTTACCTCCAGCTTCAAGCCGCCTCATCTGACTCCAGTCCCCTCTAGTGTACCCAGGATCTTTTGCTATACAAATATGATTTTCTATATGTCATCTCATTCTGTGAAAAGATTTGGAAGCACTGATATGTAAGAATGTATCATGGGAAACTTGTTTATGGCAGATATATGTGGTTCAGGTCCTTGTTATATTGTTGATAATTCTCTACTCTTTGACTTTTTAGCATGGCTGCTCGCTGTTTCTGGGATGCTGACACTGACAACTGTACTCATGATGTTTTCATGAATGTAAGTCTATTGGAAACCTTTTTTGCCTATCTTAAGGACACTTGGGCATTCCAGATCAAATCCCTTAATATTTGTTAAGATATGGCGACACTTTATTTAATTTATTTTGGCCTCGCAGCATGTGGGATTTTAGTTCCCCAACCAGGGATTAAACCCATGCCTCCTGCATTGGCAGTGTGGAGTCTTAATAACCAAACTGCCAGAGAAGTTCCTGAGGCCACTTTAGTTTTAGACATTTGTCTGACACTACTTCTAGATAAGATGATTTTACTGTCCATTTGTGTTATTAAAGCAGAAGCCTAGTGTGCTGCTTATGGATAAGGACACTTTTATATCTACTGATGATGTAACTCTTCACAAATTTGAATGTAGAAATAGCATACTACTTATTTGGTGCTAACAGACAGCAGTTTGTTAAGCTGCAAAGAAATTTGGGTGGCAGGGATTCCATGAGCAAAGGTGATTTTTCTTTCAGTAATAAAATTAATTACTTTCTCTTAAAGCTATTTAGTAAAACTAAGCAAAAGTATAGAGGAATTTTTATCAAGAAGTTTCATTTAAACATTGGGACATTATTGACATGAACGTTTCATGTATTTTAAACATATGTTGTTATTTTATGCTTATTTCCAGTAAGGATCCTGTCTTCTATTCAAATGCCCTCAGGGTGTGAGTTAGTAGAGTCAGACTTAAAGTATAGTAGAGTAGAATAGAACTAGATTGAGTGAATTGGGAGAGGTCCCATTTCTAGTGCTGTAACTTTCTAATTGAATGACTTTAGGTAAGTCATTGAGCTTTTCTCTGATTGTATCAGTAATATTAGAAAGCTATATTAGATATTCCTAAAGACTGGCTATGGGTGACTAAGAATAATTTGAGGAACTTGTTTAAAATATAGGTGCCTGGGCTCTGCTCAATAAATTCTGATCAAATAAGCCAGGGGTTGAATCAGGGAATCTGATTCTTTAAAAAAGTTCTCCACATGATTATCTTACTTCCAGGTATAGAAGCTGCTGGTGCAGATGATCCTAAGGTACCTTTTAGCTCTAAAATTCTATGGTCCTACCAAAGTTTTATTTTATGCTCAACTAACCTGAAGATCACAGGATGGACAGTGGGAAAGGGTTAGTCACTCAGTTGTGTCCGACTCATACCGACTGTAGCCCTCCAGGCTTCTCGTCCATGGAATTCTCCAGGCAAGAATACTGGAGTGGGTATCCATTTCCTTCTACAGGGGCTCTTCCTGACCCAGGGATTGAACCCTGGAACCCAGGTCTCCCGCATTGCAGGTAGATTCTTTACCGTCAGAGCCACCAGGGCAGTGGGAAGTACTATGCAAATCTTCAAATATCAGCTCTCTGGGAGAAGGGTCAAACTCAGGTGGTGGTTTTCCCTGCTCTTTGAAAACCGCATATTTCCCTGAGTCCTTATATGATACAATTCATTCATTCAACAAATAATCCTGAGCTCCTATTATGTGCCTTATATTTTAATGTTTTGATTTTGTTATAATCTGTTATTACATTTAGAAAGTAGAGAAGAAAGTAGGGTATAACCCATAGCTCAGTTCCTTTATTGCTAGGAATAAAATGGTGCACTAGGATGACCCAGAGGGATGGTATGGGGAGGGAGGAGGGAGGAGGGAGGAGGGATCAGGATGGGGAACACGTGTATATCTGTGGTGGATCATGTTGATATATGGCAAAACCAATACAATATTGTAAAGTTAAAAAATAACACACACACACACACACACACACACACACACAAAGACAGTCATGATTTCAGCTGGTCAAGAGCTTATAAACCCATGGAGACTAGACAATACTCATATTAACCAATATGCAATTTAAAATTTTACTTATTAATTATTACTTAGTAAAGATGATCAGGATCTGGATTTAGAATATAGGATTAATGGGGTAAGTGTCTAAAAGTCATTTTTGAGAGCCTGGTCTAGGTTGCTGACTTAGTCTACTATATCTTTAGTTCAGTTTATTGAGTGTTTATTTAGGCTTCATTTTTCAGTGCTTAAAGTATTTTGTTTATTTGGGAGAAGATCCCAGGAAGGGCCAGTAGGAGTTCAGGAAATGAGAGAGGGGAGAGAAAAGCATATTATTGAACTGATTACTGTGGATAGCCAGGGCTCAATTCCTGTGAAGAACTCTGGGTGGCACTGGAAGAACAGTGCCAATCAAAGGTGGGGTCTTTAAGACCAATGCCAGTCTACAAATTGTTTGGTATATGTCTTCAAAAAGATAAGTACATAAATTATGTGTAAGGGTTTAGAAACTCTCATGGAATTTGACAGAGTAATTTTATGTTCATTGAGTCTAATTAATAAGAAGTTTAGGTTGTATTTGTATGTTTCTTTTTTCATTTCATTTTCTTAGTTAATAACTTTTATTTTATTTTATGAAAGTATCATTCATAAGGGATTGGAAATTAAAACAAACAAAAAATAGGTGCTCCTCACCACAGACAGTACTATTTTATTTTATTTTAGTGATACATATTTTATTGAAGTATGGTTGACTTACAGTGTTTCAGATGCACAGCAAGGTGATTCAGTTATACATATACACATACATTATTTTTTAAATTATTTGACATTATAGGTTATTACAAGATATTGACTATAGTTCCCTGTGCTATACAGTAAACCTCTGTTGCTTGTTGCATATCTATTTATTTAAATTAGGAATCTGGCATTCTATTCATACTAAGTCAAACAAGTGGAATCAAAGTGTCATAAATTTTTTAGTTAGGCAAAAATTCATAAGTTTTCTAAAATACGTATATTATACATATTATTTGTATGTAAGTTTACAAAAGCTTTTCTACTATGCTTGAGAAAGAACATCAAAAGAAAAAAGGAAATGGAGTAATTGGTAAACATAAACTAAATGAAACAGGAGCGCTGAATATGAAATAGAAAAAGTGAAACAAACTAGAAAGAAATAAAGATAATCATATAGTCCAATTGTTTTTAAACATGAATGCTCATTAGAAACATATTTGGAGCTCTGGAGAAAGAAAAAGCAATACCCAGGCATTTGTATTTTTTAAAAATTTCCAAGATATTTCTGATATGCATCTGGATTTTAAAAAGTGATTACAGGATATAGAGTGCTATTATTTTCCTATTGACCAATCATGATACAGTGGTATTAAGTGAATAATAGTTACATAAACACAATAGTAAAAGATGTTTATCAGTTTTTACAGTCAGTAGCCAGACAAAAAATAAAAGCCAACCATAATGGCAACATGATTAACCTAATAATATAAAATAATTACATACAATTTGGGGAGGTCAAGCAAAGTGATGTGGTAAGTAGAAGTACATCATCCATGCACATGTTTTCATCTGCCAAGCAGGTCTGTGTCTTTTGGTTAGTGCATTTAATCCTATTACCATTTTCTTAATTGTTTTAGGTTTCTTTTCTTTTTTTTTTTAGAAATTTATTTATTTTTATTTTTTTAATATAAATTTATTTATTTTAATTGGAGGCTAATTACAATATTGTATTGGTTTTGCCATACATCAACATGAATCTGCCACGGGTGTACATGTGTTCCCCATCCTGAACCCCCCTCCATCTCCCTCCCCATACCATCCCTCTGGGTCATCCCAGTGCACCAGCCCCAAGCATCCTGTATCCTGCATCGAACCTGGACTGGCAATTCATTTCATATATGATATCATACATGTTTCAATGCCATTCTCGCAAATCATCCCACCCTCTCCCTCTCCCACAGAGTCCAACAGACTGGAGCCTATTATACAGAGTGAAGTAAGCCAGAAAGAAAAACACCAATACAGTAATTTAGAAAGATAGTAACGATAACCCTGTATGTGAGACAGCAAAAGAGACACAGATGTATAGGTTTATTTTCTGTAGGTCTTTGCCTTCTCTGTGTTTCCTGCCTAGAGAAGTTCCTTTAGCGTTTGTTGTAAAGCCGGTTTGGTGGTGCTGAATTCTCTTAACTTTTGCTGGAAAGCTTTTGGTTTCTCCATCAAATCTGGATGAGAGGCTTGCTGGGTAGAGGCTTCTTGGTTGTAGGTTCTTCCCTTTCATCACTTTAAATATATCGTGCCATTCCCTTCTGGCTTGTAGAGTTTTTGCTGAGAAATCAGCTGATAGCCTAATGAGAGTTCCCTTGTATGTTATTTGTCCTTTTTCCTTTGTTGCTTTTTTTATTTTATCTTTAATTTTTGTCAGTTTGATTACTATGTGTCTTGGTGTGTTCCTCCTTGGGTTTATCCTGCCTGGGACTCTGTGCTTTCTGGATCTGGTTGACTATTTCCTTTCCCATGTTATGGAAGTTTCCAGCTATTATCTCTTTGAATGTTTTCTCAGGGCCTTTTTCTCTCTCTCTTCTCCTTCTGGGACCCCTATAACGTGAATGTTGGTGAGTTTACTTTTGTCCCAGAGGCCTCTTAGACTCTCTTCATTTCTTTTCATTCTTTTCTCTATATTTTGTTCTGTGGCAGTGATTTACACCCAGTCATTTATTTATTCTTGTGCTTCAGTTATTCTGCTGGTGATTCCTTCTAGTATATTATTCATCTCTGTTTGTTCTTTAGTTCTTCTAGGTCTTTGGTAAACATTTCTTGCATTTTCTCCATTGTTTTCCTGAGATTCTGGATCATCTTGACTATCATTATTCTGAATTCTTTTTCTGGAATGTTGCCTGTGTCCACTTCATTTAGTTGTTTTTCTGGGTTTTGATCTTGTCCCTTCATCTGGGACAAACCTTTCTGCTTTTTCATCCTGATTAACTTTATGTAATGTGGTTTTGTTTTAACTGCTGTGGGTCTGTGGTTCTTCCTGCTTCTTCTGTCTGCCCTCTGATGGAGGAGGCAAAGAGGTTTGTGTAAGCTTCCTGATGGGAGGGGCTGGCAGTGTGAAAAACTGGGTCTTGCTCTGGTGAGACAGAGCCTTGCTTTAATCCAATTATCTGCTGATGGGTGAGATTGCCCTCCCACCCTAGTAGTTGTTTGGCCTGAGGCAACCCAGCCCTGGGGTCTGTGGGCTCTATGGTAGGGTTAATGGCGAACTCCAAGAGGGTTTATGCCAAGGGGGACCTTCCTGGCCTGCTGCTTTCAGTGCCCCATCCCTGTGGTGAGCTTCTTCCAACCCATGCCTCCACAGGAGACCCTCCAACACTAGCAGTCTCCTATGGGGTCACTGCTCCTTTCCTCTGGGTCTTGGTACATACAAGATCTTGTTTGTGCCTTCCAAGACTGGTGTCTCTGTTTCCCCCAGTCCTGTGGAAGTCCTATAATAAGATGCCACTGGCCTTGAGGTCAAATTCCCTGGGGATTCCTAGTTCCTTTGTCTGATCTGAAAGCTGGTAAGCCTGACGTGGGGTTCAGAACCTTGACAACAATATGGGAACTTTTTTGGTATTATTATTCTCCAGTTTGTGAGTCACCTACCTGGTGAGTATGGTATTTGATTTTATAATGATTGTGCCCTTCCTACCATCTAGCTGAGGTAGAAATTGCTAGGCAGTGAGTGTAGGACTCTGAGACCTCAGTCTTGTTTTCATAAACATCTGGCTCCATTAGCCTAAAGTTATACCCTTTCTCCCAATTCCTGGAATGTGTGCTTGGTGTGACAAATCATCAGCACTCAGATCCAGGGAAGGGAAGTAACTAACTTCTGTTCCATATGCCTGAGGAAAAAACAACTGATGATCATTAATCTTAAGCCCATACATCAAAGTCAGTTCAGTTGCTCAGTTGCTCAGTCTGACTCTTTGCAACTCCATGGACTGCAGCATGCCAGGCCCCCCTGTCCATCACCAACTCCCAGAGTTTACTCAAATTCACATCCATCGAGTTGGTGATGCCATCCAGCCATCTCATCCTCTGTCGTCCCCTTCTCCTCCTGCCTTCAATCTTTCCCAACATCAGGGTCTTTTCAAATGAGTCAGCTGTTCGCATGAGGTGGCCAAAGTATTGGAGTTTCAGCTTCAGCATCAGTCCTTCCAATGAATATTCAGGACTGATTTCCTTTAGGATGGACTGGTTGGATCTCCTTGCAGGCCAAGGGACCCTCAAGAGTCTTCTCCAACTCCACAGTTGAAAAGCATCAATTCTAAGGCACTCAGCTTTCTTCACAGTCCAACTCTCACATCCATACATGACTACTGGAAAACCATAGCTTTGACTAGATGGACCTTTGTTGGCAAAGCAATATCTCTGCTTTTTAATATGCTGTCTAGGATGGTCATAGCTTTTCTTCCAAGGAGCAAGCATCTTTTAATTTCATGGCTGCAGTCACCATCTGCAGTGATTTTGGAGCCAGTCAAAATAAAGTCTCTCACTGTTTCCATTGTTTCCCCATATATTTGCTGTGAAGTGATGGGACCAGATGCCATGATCTTAGTTTTCTGAATATTGAGTTTTAAGCCAACGTTTTCACTTTCCTCTTTCACTTTCATCAAGAGGCTCTTTAGTTTTTCTTCACTTTCTGCCATGAGGGTGGTTTCATCTGCATATCTGAGGTTATTGATATTTCTCCCAGCAGTCTTGATCCCAGCTTGTGCTTCATTCAGTCCAGCATTTCCCATGATGTAACTTGCATAGAAGTTAAATAAGCAGGGTGATAATATACAGCCTTGATGTACTCCTTTCCCAGTTTGGAACCAGTCTGTTGTTCTATGTCCAGTTCTAACTGTTGCTTCTTGACCTGCATACAGATTTCTCAGGAAGCAGGTAACGTGGTCTGGTATTCCCATCTCTTTAAGAATTTTCCACAGTTTGTTGTGATCCATACAGTCAAAGGCTTTGGTTTAATCAATAAAGCAGAAATAGATGTTTTTCTGGAATTCTCTTGCTTTTCCTATAATCCAGTGGATATTGGCGATTTGATATCTGGTTCCTCTGCCTTTTCTAAATCCAGCTTGAATATCTGGAAGTTCATGGTTCACGAACTATTGAAGCCTGGCCTGGAGAATTTTGAGCATTACTTTGCTAGCGTGTGAGATGAGTGCAATTGTGTGGTAGTTTGAATATTCTTTGGCATTGCTTTTCTCTGCTATTGGAATGAAAACTGACCTTTTCCAGTCCCGTGGCCGCTGCTGAGTTTTCCAAAATCGCTGGTATATTGAGTGCAGCACTTCAACAGCATCATCTTTTAGGATTTGAAATAACTCAACTGGAATTCTATCACCTCCACTAGCTTTTTTTGTTGTGAAACACAACTGATGATTATTAATCTTAAATCCATACATCTGGTCCGTTGTAAAATGGCCAGGTGGCATGAAAAAGGGTGGTAAGTTAATCCAAGGATCAAGAGAAGCCATAAAGATGTTAAGCTAAGCATCTTGATCTTTAAACTGATTAGTTAAAAATGATGTATTTTAAGGACAGGAGCTAACCAAAAATGTACAGATTAAGGATATAAATACTGCTGTTAGTCCCACCTTTGGGTGACTCTCTACCCCCTTCTCAGTGTTTATGCTGAGAGCTTTGTACTTTCCTTCTCTTTAATAAATCCTGTTTGCTTGCTACCCTAAGTGTTTGTGTGTTCGTGAAGTTCATTCTTCGGCTCCAGAAACAAGAACTTGGATTCCCATTTCATCTCTACAGCTTCTTCTTTGTTTTTGATGTGGGTTACCTTTTTTTCAGTGGGTTCCAATGTCCTCCTGTCTATGGTTATTCAGCAGTTAGGTGCCAGATAGCATTATTTTAGAACACAATAATCCCACCCAAGAAGCCAGGGAACTGGGTTAACTGAAGAATTTGCTTTTGGTTAATAATCACGTACTTGAACTCATATTTTCTTGCATCATTGCCAGGCTGGAGGTGAGGTTGATGGATGGGTTAGGATGTACTAAGGCATTCAGAAAACTAAGATCATGGCATCTGGTCCCATCACTTCATGGAAAATAGATGGGGAAACAGTGTCAGACTATTTTTGGGGAGCTCCAAAATCATTGCAGGTGGTGATTGCAGCCATGAGATTAAAAGATGCTTACTCTTTGGAAGAAAAGTTATGACCAACCTAGATAGCATATTAAAAAGCAGAGACATTACTTTGCCAACAAAGGTCCATTTAGTCAAGGCTATGGTTTTTCCAGTGGTCATGTATGGATGTGAGAGTTGGACTGTGAAGAAAGCTGAGTGCCTTAGAATTGATGCTTTTCAACTGTGGAGTTGGAGAAGACTCTTGAGGGTCCCTTGGACTGCAAGGAGATCCAACCAGTCCATTTTAAAGGAGATCAGTCCTGGGTGTTCATTGGAAGGACTAACGCTGAAGCTGAAACTCCAATACTTTGGCCACCTCATGTGAAGAGTTGACTCATTGGAAAAGACCCTGAAGCTGGGAGGGATTGGGGGCAGGAGGAGAAGGGGACGACAGAGGATGAGATGTCTGGATGGCATCACCGATTTGATGGACATGAGTTTGAGTAGACTCAGGGAGTTGGTGATGGACAGGAAGGCCTGGAGTGCTGCGATTCATGGGGTCGCAAAGAGTTGGACACGACTGAGCGACTGAACTGAGTTGAGGCATGTTGCTGCTGCTGCTGCTGCTAAGTCACTTCAGTCGTGTCCGACTCTGTGTGACCCCATGGACTGCAGCCTACCAGGCTTCTCCGTCCATGGGATTCTCCAGGCAAGAACACTGGAGTGAGTTGCCATTTCCTTCTCCAATGCATGAAAGTAGAAAGTGAAAGTGAAGTCGCTCAGTCATGTCCGACTCCTAGCGACCCCATGAACTGCAGCATATCAGGCTCCTCCATCCATGCGATTTTCCAGGCAACAGTACTGGAGTGGTGTGCCATTGCCTTCTCCCTGAGGCATGTTGAACACCTCTAATAAGTACCTAAAACATGTTTTAACAAATTTATAGGATATGGAGCACATTTTCAGATTCTGAGTTAATAGGTGGACAATTATATTTTATCAGTTAAGGACAAACAACTGGACATCATTTGTCCTTATCCAGAATTTATGACAAGGTGCTGTATTTTCATTATCTGTGATACTGTAATATGCTTGGATTTGGTAATGCATATACTTTAAGAAACTCAAAGCATTTTAATTGTATTATTTCTTTGATAAATATCAGGAAAAATGGGAATACTTATTTTAAGAATAAACATTACGTAAAGTACATTAGCTTGCATTATGTTTCTTCATTCAGAAAATCTATTATTATTTTTTTTTCATTCAGAAAATCTATTATTTAACCATCCTACCCTTTTAGTTAGCGACTTTGTAGCTATCCTGAGGCAAGAAAATCTCTAGCTATACTCTGGAAAATCTGTTTCTTGAAGAAAGAAAGTCGTCATGATTGAGAACTGGTAAAGATCTGAGATGATGTTAATTTCACATCTGTGCTGTCCTTTGGTACTAACTGAAATACTAACAATGGATTCATCTTTGCTTTCTTTTTTTTTTTAGGACAGTTTATTCTGTGTTGTAGCGGCATTTGGCTGTTTCTACTATTGAATCTTG
The DNA here is from genome assembly GCF_029407905.1 of Bubalus kerabau. Lineage (NCBI taxonomy): Eukaryota > Metazoa > Chordata > Mammalia > Artiodactyla > Bovidae > Bubalus > Bubalus kerabau. The sequence goes on along the minus strand of NC_073625.1, from coordinate 117,295,626 downwards.
AAAGCTGGAAAAAGATATGACTATGAAGAAATATGAACTTTTTTACATTGTTAAATAAATATCTTGACAAAATAAAGTGAACAGTTTGGCAACTGAGTCTGTTAAGTTTTAGGTGTTATTTTAATGTTTCAAATTCATTATAACATGTTACTACATTTAGAAGGTATAGAAAAAAGTAGGGACAATCCATAATGCAGTTGTTCAAACATAACCAGTGTTTTTTTATTTACAGGGTTAAAACATATATACATTTTTAAACCTGATTTTTCACTTATAATGTTGTGTACAATTTTTATATCATTTTATTTGATTGCAATTTTCATCAGCCTACATGAGTGAGTGAGTGGAGTCGCTCAGTCGTGTCGGACTCTTTGCAACTCCGTGGACTGTAGCCTACCAGGCTTCTCCGTCCATGGGATTCTCCAGGCAAGAATACTGGAGTGGGTTACCATTTCCTTCTCCAGGGGATCTTCCCGACCCAGGGATCGAACCCAGGTCTCTCACATTGGAGGCAGACACTTTAACCTCTGAGCCACCAGGGAAGACTACATTAATAGCTGCAGTTCCATTAGGTTATACACCATTGGTTATTTTTGCCATGTCGTTATTGTGGGATTGGTTATTTATAATTTTTCACTATAACTCTGAGATCAGCTTGCTTGTAAGTTTTTTTCCTGCATTTTAAATTATTGCCTTTATCTTTCACCTAGTATTTTTACTCAGCTCTTGCCACTCTACACTTTACACACCTTGTTAGTTTAAACCTGTATTTGTTTTATCCAGGGTTTGCCCAGTGTCACGATTGAAGAGTTTCTAGGCTGTATTTGAAATTAGCTTCCCTTAAGACTCCCAGAGGTTATGATGGTACTATCCCAACTTCCACTGTCTTTGTAGTAATCTTCCCCTTAGATGTCTGCTCCAGCTAGCTGTCCTTACTTCAAGCACCTTAATCTATCTGCCTCAAGCTGAAACTCCAATACTTTGCCACCTCATGCGAAGAGTTGACTCATTGGAAAAGACCCTGATGCTGGGAGGGATTGGGGGCAGGAGGAGAAGGGGATGACAGAGGATGAGAGGGCTGGATGGCATCACCGACTCAATGGACGTGAGTTTGAGTGAATTCTGGGAGTTGGTGATGGACAGGGAGGCCTGGCGTGCTGCGTTTCATGGGGTCGTAAAGAGTCGGACACGACTTAGTGACTGGACTGAACTGAACGGAATCTATCTGCCCTGTTCAAATAAGTGTTTGAAACTTGTTGGGGATTTTCTCCCCGGGACTTGGAAGCAACGAACCTGAAAGAATGACACTTGGACAGTCTCTTGCAAGGACTGACAAGTTTATTTCTGCAGTCAAGCCTTTTTATAGAAGCAGGAACAAAGAGCTTAAAGTATATGGCCAGTAGAGCACATACGGGGTTAACACATAATCAGTAAAAACATTTCAAGGACAGCACGCTCTAAGTGACTCATGTGCTTATCCCACAACCCGTTTTCTCAAGTAACATCCCTATTTATTATTAAATCTTGGCGCTGAGCATAACCAAAGGCAGGAGATGTTTTTCTGTCCGCAGTACAAAGCCGGGTACTTCTGGCCCTTTGCCATTTTCCCAAGGACTTTCTCCTTTTACGGCTATTTTGTACTACGCTTCTCAACAAAACTCAAAAGGGAAGGGTCACAATATAGATCCTTTATTTTCCCCTGTAGTTCCTCAGCAGCTGCTTACCCACCATATTTCTCAGCTGCTTTCAAGAAAAGCATGTAAACAAAAATAAGTAAATACATGGAAAAATCCTTTAACAGTAGCCATTTCCTTTTCTAAGAGACTAGAGATCTCTTCAAGAAAATCAGAGATACCAAAGGAACATTTCTTGCAAAGATGGGCTCGATAAAGGACAGAAATGGTATGGACCTAACAGAAGCAGAAGATATTAAGAAGAGATGGCAAGAATACACAGAAGAACTGTACAAAAAAGATCTTCACGACCCAGATAATCACGATGGTGTGATCACTGACCTAGAGCCAGACATCCTGCAATGTGAAGTCAAGTGGGCCTTAGAAAGCATCACTACAAACAAAGCTAGTGGAGGTGATGGAATTCCAGTTGAGCTATTCCAAATCCTGAAAGATGATGCTGTGAAAGTGCTGCACTCAATATGCCAGCAAATTTGGAAAACTCAGCAGTGGCCACAGGACTGGAAAAGATCAGCTTTCATTCCAAGCCCAAAGAAAGGCAATGCCAAAGAATGCTCAAACTACCGCACAATTGCACTCATCTCACATGCTAGTAAAGTAATGCTCAAAATTCTCCAAGCCAGGCTTCAGCAATATGTGAACCGTAAACTTCCAGATGTTCAAGCTGGTTTTAGAAAAGGCAGAGGAACCAGAGATCAAATTGCCAACATCCGCTGGATCATGGAAAAAGCAAGAGAGCTCCAGAAAAACATCTATTTCTGCTTTATTGACTATGCCAAAGCCTTTGACTGTGTGGATCACAATAAACTGTGGAAAATTCTGAAAGAGATGGGAATACCAGACCACCTGATCTGCCTCCTGAGAAATCTGCATGCAGGTCAGGAAGCAACAGTTAGAACTGGACATGGAACAACAGACTGGTTCCAAATAGGAAAAGGAGTTCGTCAAGACTGTATATTGTAACCCTGCTTATTTAACTTCTATGCAGAGTACATCATGAGAAACGCTGGACTGGAAGAAACACAAGCTGGAATCAAGATGTCCGGGAGACATATCAATCCCCTCAGATATGCACACAACAGCACCCTTATGGCAGAAAGTGAAGAGGAACTCAAAAGCCTCTTGATGAAAGTGAAAGTGGAGAGTGAAAAAGTTGGCTTAAAGCTCAACATTCAGAAAACAAAGATCATGGCATCCAGTCCCATCACTTCATGGGAAATAGATGGGGAAACAGTGGAAACAGTGTCAGACTTTATTTTTTGGGGCTCCAAAATCATTGCAGATGGTGACTGCAGCCATGAAATTAAAAGACTCTTACTCCTTGGCAGGAAAGTTATGACCAACCTAGATAGCATATTCAAAAGCAGAGACATTATTTTGCCAACAAAGGTTCGTCTAGTCAAGGCTATGGTTTTTCCTGTGGTCATGTATGGATGTGAGAGTTGGACTGTGAAGAAGGCTGAGCACCGAAGAATTGATGCTTTTGAACTGTGGTGTTGGAGAAGACTCTCGAGAGTCTCTTGGACTGCAAGGAGATCCAACCAGTCCATTCTGAAGGAGATCAGCCCTGGGATTTCTTTGGAAGGAATGATGCTAAAGCTGAAACTCCAGTACTTTGGCCACCTCATGCGAAGAGTTGACTCATTGGAAAAGACTCTGATGCTGGGAGGGATTGGGGGTAGGAGGAGAAGGGGACGACAGAGGATGAGATGGCTGGATGGCATCACTGACTCGATGGACGTGAGTTTCAGTGAACTCTGGGAGTTGGTGATGGACAGGGAGGCCTGGTGTGCTGGGATTCATGGGGTCACAAAGAGTCGGACAGGACTGATTGACTGATCTTATCTGATCTGCTCTGATTTCCTTCTCCAGGGGATCTTCCCGACCTAGGGATGGAACCCAGGTCTCCCGCATTGCAGACAGATGCTTTACTGTCTGAGCCACCAAGGAAGCCCTACTTATTCCATAACATTGGCTATTTTCTGGCCTTGTTGAAAGTCAAAGTGTTAGTCACTCAGTCCTGTCCACTTTGCGACCCCATTGAGTGTAGCCAACCAGGCTCCTCTGTCCATCGAATTGTCCAGGCAAGAGTACTGGAGTGCGTTGCCATTCCCTTCTCCAGGGGATCTTCCCCACCCAGTGATGGAACCTGGGTCTCTTGCATTGCAGGCAGATTCTTTATTGTCTCAGCCACCAGGGAAGCCCATCTACAAGGGACTCCTCCAAAGGGGTTTTGCTAGTTTCTTTCTAGCAAAGGAAAACATTTCTTTTCACCAGTCACCCTGCTGTGTGATTTCCTACCAGTGGCCACCAAGTCAAGAATTGTACCTGCTTAGATGGCCCCCAGTTGATACCCAGGGATCATCTCTTGGTGAGCCAACCTGGGTTAGAAACAACTGGAACACAGAGGGCTTTTCACAGGACTTGGTTGGCGGACGTGCATCTCTTCACGTCACCCAGTAGGGAAAGGTGCTGTGTGAAGCAGTTGCAGACCATGGTGTGGAGGTAGGGGGTGTCAAGGTTGGAAGGTGTCGCGGCCATCTGCATTATGAATGTGCTGGTATATGAGTACCTGGCACCGCGTCAGCCGCTGGGGTAGAGCAGGAAGGACTAAAACGGACAGGTAGGTCCGCCTGGGAGGGACTGACCCCGGAGCTGGGCAAAAGGCGAGCCACCACGTTAACGCTTCTTGACGGACGGCCAGCGAGCAAGAGTGACAAGTCACAGCCGTGTCTTATTACAAGGTACATCCGTTTCTTCACCGCATAGTCCAATTCCGCAAGGTAAGTGACCCTTTGCCATTTTATCTTCTCTCTTGTTGAGTTCTGCTCAGTCACTCTGCCCCACGGGGCCTCTATGGAGGCGGAACCACTGTATCAGAAGTGGTTTTCGAAGAGAATTAGTGGTCGGAGTGATAAGAGGAGGGCAATAGGCGGGATTTCCGGTCCGCGCTTCCGTCAGCTGCCTTTCCCGGGCGTCTCCGCGCAACCTCCTCTATTTCCCTTGTCCGTGACGCGGCGCTCTGGAGAAATTCGACGGGACAGTCACTAGGGGCCAGGGAAACGTGAGCTGCAGGTAAGGACCGGGTGTGTGTATATCCTTGCGGCTGTGTTTGAGAGGAGAAACTGTGGTGCTGGGACTGCCTGGAGGAGTGACTGAAAGAAGAGTGGGTCAGTGACAGTGAGGGGAGTGTGAGGCTACGACTGTGAGGCTACTGTGACCCAGGGGCGTTGACAACGAGGGGACTGTGGCTGAGACGTAGCTGCTTGCGAGGGATCTGTGACCCAGCAGCAGTGAATACTAAGGGGCTCTGACCTCGGAGAACACGAGGCAGAGGCTGCGTGGGGACTATGACCGAGGAAGTATGAAGCAGTGACAGCGGGGAACTGTGACCAAGGGCCAACGACTCGGAGGAGACTGATCGATGGATAGGAACTGTGAGGGGACTCTGACCTAAGGGAATATGAAGCAGCAGCTGCGAGGGGACTCTAACCAAGCAGCCGTAACTTTGAGGGGACTGAGTTGGAGAAGACTGTGGGATCAGTGACTGGACAGGGTACTGTAGCGTTTTGTTTGAGTAGGGGTGTGGTGACTGGGTGGAGAAGGTTAGACAGAGCCGAGTTTAATTTGATGGACAGACTTCTTGTGGCTGGGAAGCTTACCTCACAATTGAGCTACAGTTTCTTCCGCCGTAAGTGGAAGTTTGGATTAGATGAATGTTTCCTAAACTGTTGTGTAGTCCATTTAGTGGAGGGAACCTGAAATTTACAAAAAAAAAAAAAAAAAAAGAAAAGACACAGACCTGAAATTTTCACGTAATAATAGTATTATTTCATGAAACTTGTTTCAGTTATGAATGTGTGAAGTTATGATGCAAACTGAATTTCATGTATCTTAAAATGTAGTTAAAAAGTTGGAAAAACATTGGACCAGATTATTTCTGAGTTTTCCTTCTAGTCTAAAATGCCATGATTCTACAATGAGGGGATATTTGGAAATACCAAGATGCAATTAGGAAGATCTGGGGCTGGGGCACATCCTCTACCAGATTGACTTAACTGAAGAAGGCTTCCCAAATAAAATTGGAGTAGTTTTAACTGAAGACTGAAGCTCAGGTCCTCAGTTGGGAGAACCAATACTTATATATTGAAATAGGGACAGTGATATTTAGAAAGGCAGTGAGGATATAGGGGTTTGTAATGGGAAAAACTGTTAGGAATAGACACTGAGTAATGGGGAAGCTTTGAAGAGGGTAGAAACAAGGCTTAGAAGGGGAACTGAAGATAGAGACAGAAAAGATTCTGCTGAGAATAAAGTGACCTTCAGGGTCCTTTTCAATCTTAATATTTAATGTTTCTGTAAATACAGAAAATTGTTAGTAAAAAGGTACTGGTTGAGAATTATATTTGGTGCACTAATCTGTGGTGAACAGATGATCATCATGGAGAAGACGGGATGACTTGGAGAGGTCAACACTGGTGACTAGAAGGTCACAGAGGAGAAGCTTTAATGTATTTAACTATCCAGATCAATGGTTTTTGTACATTGGAGGCCAAGACTGGCCTACTGGGAATGATACCATGCTGTGGATAATTCAACTGATGTTTTCAGTTCAGTTCAGTCGCTCACTTGTGTCTGACTCTGCGACCCCATGAATCGCAGCACGCCAGGCCTCCCTGTCCATCACCATCTCCTGGAGTTCACTCAAACTCACGTCCATTGAGTCGGTGATGCCATCCAGCCATCTCATTCTCTGTCTTCTTTTCCTCCTGCCCCCAATCCCTCCCCAGCATCAGAGTCTTTTCCAATGAGTCAACTCTTCACATGAGGTGGCCAAAGTACTGGAGTTTCAGCTTTATCATCATTCCTTCCAAAGAACACCAGGGCTGATCTCCTTTAGAATGGACTGGTTGGATCTCCTTGCAGTCCAAGGGACTCTCAAGAGTCTTCTCCAACACCACAGTTCTAGCTTGGGTTTATTTCCTACTGATTCCCTTTCATGAGGTCTGTTAGTGATGCAGATGAAATTGAAGGAGTTTCACTACTTCTTCCTCTTTTACAGCCCTTTGTAGAAGGTGCTACTTGTTGATTGTGTAACTTAGTGTTTTTTAAAAATATATGTAATAGAAGAAGCTTGAGACAGTTTTGACTTACCAGACACTGTATTTATCTGATAACTTGATAGTCACTCCCACCCTTTATACACATATACACTGTGTCATAGCGGAAGAGATTTCAGAAAGATACTTAAACGGAAATCAGTTGGGAATGGTGAGGAATAGCCTTTTTTTGGCAGCACCAGTCTTAGTTGCAGCACAAGGGATCTTCAGTCTTCCTTGTACTATGTAGGATCTTTAGTTTTGGCTTTTGTGATCTAGTGCCCTGATCAGCCAGCTGCATTGGGAGTGTGGAGTCTTAGCCACTGGACCACCAGGGAAGTCCCAGGGAGAGCCTTTGTTTAGCTAAAAAATGGCTGTTTCTAGAATATTATATGTTTACTAGGCTTACATTCTATATAACTAAAAGGAGCTACTCAAGAATTTGTTCGTAGAACAGAATATACTACTTAAAGGTTACTCATCACCAAAGGGAAGACGTTTAGGCTTAGGGACTGCAGCACTGCCTCTGGGGTTATTTGTATTTGCTGAATGAAATGATTCTTTTTGATTTGACCTGCTTTGTAAATTCCTTTTGGAAACCAATATAATGGCCTAATTGATTAAGAAGGAACATTATTCCTTCCTCAGCCTATGATGTCTTCTCTCATAAACAGGTGAGGTTTTATTTTTCTTAGGGATCTCCTCTTTGGATATGCGACTCCTTATGGGGAATCTAGTCAGAGCCTTGGATTCCTGGTGACTTTATCTGATGTTAACACTGACTTACTCTGTGACTATGGGAAGAATTATTGCTTTCTCTTGCTTTAGATTTCCTTACTGTGGCAGAGAAAGCTGTTCTTCCGGTTAAATAGCCCTTTAATAATCTGAAAAATATGCATACTAACCATATTTAGTATACAATCTCATGGAGTTTGTTAACCATTTGCCCTCATTCATGCTTTTCCTGTGGAGCTATCTAATCTGCAGGTTAGACATGATTCCCCTTGGGAGCTGAATAGCCTCTTCATGTTATAAACTCTGATTAATTTATGAAATAGTCATAGAAAAAGCAAGCACAATAATGATGGATAAGGACAAAATATCTAATAATAATTGTAATTCTCTTATGTTTTTCTTTCACAATATTTGCATAACTGTCATCTGAAGCCAGATCTTCTGACTTTGCTAATAGAGATAATTCCTCCTACTGAATCAAACAGAAATTCTTACACTAACATTTATGTTCTCCTGAAATAGATTAGAAAGAATAAATTTTTCTAAAAGTCATGATTTAGGGGGAGTTTTTTTCAGTTAGAGAAATCCTAAAGTCAGGCTACTTCCCAATCATCACTGGACTGTGAGAGCTCCTTTTTATTCAAGATTGTTTCTGATTCTACATCTTTTACTTATGTCTACATAAGTCACATTAGAAAATAATAGGAAGAAGAGAGTGTGAACAGGGCTCAACTTTCTTGCTTATCTGCCTAGAGAGTAACTTCTAGCACTTTCTCTTTCCTAAGCTTAAACCTTTCTGTTTCTAGTCCTAAACTTCTCTTTTCACAATATTCCTGTCAAATGGGTACCTGAACACATGTATGACATGTGATTTGTTAATTGTTTATGAATGGTTTGTGACAAAATTTAAATCCTAACTCCCTTCCTCTATAATTTAATCAGTAAATTCAGGGAATATACATTTTTACATATTTTATTTTGCAGTATATGCCAGGGCACCATTCTAGAAGGGAAAAAAACAACAACAACAAAGCAACAGTGAGTCTCTTGTATATATTTGGCACTGTGTTAGGTTTGTTTACATACTTTATTAATATAAATAAGTTAATTTCCTATATTTTCCTGTTTGCAGATCACGTAAGTAGATAGATATATAGCAGGATTGGAGGGAGATTTGTTTGTTTTTCTGTCTTTTTTTCCTCCCTTTCTGTTGGTAACTCTCTTGTTGAAAGTTTAGTTTGAAGCTTTCTGCATTTGGAATAGAATGTCTGTCAGGGGAACCCATGGATTTGCTAGGCTGTTATATCACATTCACAGCTATTTGCAAGCCAGTTTGAAGTGAAGGCTGCTAAAAATAGTGATTTATAATCTTTGCTCTATATTAGAGAACAGAATGAGTGTATGGCACTTAATAGAAACTGGGTGATTCTGGTTTGTTTGTTTGGCCCCTAGTCTTAATCTTTTTTGTTCCATGGAACACTTTGGCATTATGGTGAAACCTTGTGGACTCCTTTTTTTGATTAATGTTTTTATATGCAAAAAAGTACATAAATTATAAAGAAAACAAATTGTGTTGATATGTAATCAAAATATTTTTAAATGTGTGAAATAGCACATGTAGGTTTTATTAACACAGTAAATAAACTTGCTGTCTATCAGTGGGTCTTATAACTATGATAATTTTTAAATGATCATGTGTTTAAATAGTATTTCAAGATATTTGTAACAAGTGTAATATCATATGAAAATATCTATGATTTCTATTGGTGACAAAGTCTATTTTACTAAGTCTACTATTATTGTTGTGGCTTACATTCATAATTGAAGGATCGTGGATTTTCCAGAGGCTAGTGAAAATCCCATGGACGGAGGAGCCTGGTGGGCTGCAGTCCATGGGGTCGCTAAGAGTCGGAAACGACGGAGGGACTTCCCTTTCACTTTTCACTTTCATGCATTGGAGAAGGAAATGGCAACCCACTCTAGTGTTCTTGCCTGGAGAATCCCAGGGACGGGGGAGCCTGGTGGGCTGCCGTCTATGGGGTCGCACAGAGTCGAACACGTCTGAAGTGACTTAGCAGCAGCAGCAGCAGTGAAAATAAAGATATACTTTTTTTAGTCTAAATCCCAGATTCCCTGAATCTGTCATAGACCCTGCCTTAGAGATGTAACCCAGTCTAGGGAAAACAAAATCTAAACACAGGGTTTACACACTGATTCTTTCAGTAGGATAGTGGCAGAGCACATTGTTCAGCTGTAAGAGCTATTACAAGTTTCTGTTTTTTAGGATAGTCTCTGTCCTGAAATCCAACCCTCTGTGGTCAGGCCCAAGCACAAACTTTATTTTGGTCCATGACTAACCCAGAGTCTGACACAGAGTAAGTGCCCACTCAGTGTTTGTTGAATAAGTGTTTCTTTGGAGAAATTAGAGGGAAGAGATCAAGTTCAAAGCTTAGATCTTAGATTGTGGCCATTTACTGATCCTAAATATTGAGGAATAACATTGAGCCCTAACTTATAACTAATCTGTCTGTGCAGATAATGTGAAATCACCTTTACATTTAGAATTTCCCAAAGCAGGCATTCTTTTGACTTATTCTATATGGTGTAGTCGGAGAAGGCAATGGCACCCACTCCAGTACTCTTGCCTGGAAAATCCCACGGATGGAGGAGCCTGGTGGGCTGCAGTCAGTGGAGTCACGAAGAGTTGGACACGACTGAGCGACTTCCCTTTCACTTTTCACTTTCATGCATTGGAGAAGGAAATGGCAACCCACTCCAGCGTTCTTGCCTGGAGAATCCCAGGGACGGGGGAGCCTGGTGGGCTGCCGTCTATGGGGTCGCACAGAGTCCGACATGACTGAAGTGACTTAGCAGCAGCAGCAGCATATGGTGTAGTGATATATACTGGTTAGTGACGTTGTTACTGTTGTAGTTGCTGAGTGATGTCTGACTCTTTGCAATCCCATGGATGTTTTAGCATGCCAGGCTCCTTTGTCTTCCACTGTCTCCTGGAGTTTCCTCAAATTTATATCTGTGAAGTTAGTGATGCTATCTAACATCTCATCCACTATTGCCCCCTTCTGCCCCTGCCTTCAGTCTTTCCCAGCATCAGGGTCTTTTCCAGTGAGTCGGCTCCTCACGTCAGGTGGCCAGAGTATTGGAGCTTCAGCTTCATTATCAGTCCTTCCAATGACCATTCAGGGTTGATTTCCTTTAGGATTGACTGGTTTGATCTCCCTGCAGTCTAAAGGGACTCTCAAGAGTCTTCTCCAGCACCACAATTCAAAAGCATGTGTTTTTCAATGCTCAGCCTTCTTTATCATACAGTTCTCACATTCGTACAGGATTACTGGAAAAAGCCTTTTAATACTTTAAGTTAGCTTTTCTTCCAAGGAGCAAGCATCTTCTAATTTTATGGTTAGTGACATAAATTGCAGTAATCCTGCATCAGAAAGTTATGGATGTGAGGACTTCCCTGGCTAAGACTCCAAGCTCCCTAATTCAAGGGTCCCAGGTTTGATCCCTGATCAGGAAACTAGATCCCACATGCTGCAACTAAGATCTGGTGCAGCCAAATAAATAGTTTGTTGTTTGTTTGTTTTTTTTAAAGAAAGTTATGGTACAGTTTCTTGAAGTAATTGTATTTCTAGCACTGTCCTCCACATTAGAACTGTTTACATAATCTAGGTAGAGTTTGCTACCAAATTATTAATAAAACTGATCTTGTTTTCATTTAGAATAGAGTTGACAAACTTCTTAGGTAAAGGGCCTGATAGTAAATATTCAGCTCTGCGGATCATACAGTCTCTGTTGCAACTACTCAACTCTGCAGTTGTAGCACAAAAATAGCCATAGGCAGTACATAAGTGAATGAGCATGGCTGTGTTTCAGTAAAACTTTAATTATAAAAACAGACTGTGGGCCATTTTTGACTTGTAAGCTGTAGTTTGCTGACCCTTGCTGTAGGAATTCTGCTAGTTCTTGAATCCAGCCCTTCCTCCCACTGTGGGCTAGATATATCCTCCCTCAAGCTTCAAAGATCTTTACACAAAGGGTGATGTGGCTGCACTGTTATCTGTGGGAAGGCCTGAGTGTACAGCAAATGACATGATTAATGCCAGCAGTGTTTGATGCACTTTAACCTAGAAGTTCATAGAGCTTGCCTCTTAGAGCACTACTTTATTAAATTCCACAGTGGTAGAAGCAGATAACAGATATGAAGTATGCTTGCTCATTTAGCTTTGGAACTGGGCATTGGTATGCCAGTAGAAAATTGCTGTTATTGTTCAGTCACTCAGTTGTGTCTGACTCTTTGTGACCCCATGGGCTGCAGTGTGCCAGCCTTCCCTGTCCTTCACTATTTCCCAGAGTTTGCTCAGACTCATGTCCATTAAGTCGATGATGCCATCCAACCATCTCATCCTGAGTATAGGGTTGTACTGAGGGAAATTATTGTAGGCCCAGGGATGAGGGGAAGCAGGAATAGAAGGCAAAGGAAAAATTCTTGTCTCCTTTTTTTTTTAATCAGATAGTTCCTATAATACTCAGTCAAATTCGAGTTAGATTTTTGAGACTTGAAGAGTATATATGATTGCAGCTTTTACTACTTAGGTTGTTGCATAGCTTAAGAAGCAGTGTCCATCTCCTCTTTCACCCTGGGATGCTTAGTAAATCTACCAGCAATAAGGAAGTAGAATAGAAGGGGATTGAGTAGAAGTTTCTAAAACTACACTTCCAGGAGACTTTCATCTTTAAAACACTAGCACATGCATACCAGCACCCAGATATTGTCTCCTTCAAGACATTCATGTTGGAAAAACACTTGATTAGACTTATCCTCCATATCTCCGTCCTGCCACCCCTTCGCGCTGACTCACATTTCCACTTCTTTTGTGTGCTTCCTTAATAGCAGAGTTGATCTGTCCAAGCAGGCATCTACTGGAACACTGAGGAACAAGGCTAGCAGTGTGTACTGGGAGGTGAGTCAGCAGAAATGGAGCCAGATTTTGTGAATCTGGGTAAAAATCACAGGAGCAGATACTACATCCTGTATCTTGAAAGCAGTTTGGAGACACTAAGGCACTTACTAGCCAGGGTGGTGGTAGTGTGGGTATTTATGTCCATATTTAGATTCTGTGTTTGAATGGGGAATTTGAGTGACTAAGATGAAGTGACTTATCTAGGAACTGAATATGTAGCAGTGTTGGAATAATTACAAGTGCTGCATTTTAAATGCCAGCTCTATTTTCCTCTTTTTTGTTACAGCTTCTTTTGACATAGAAGCTTTTGGGAAGGATAAACAGCTAAGGAAATAGGTTTTGGCCTACCCTGATGGGCTCAAGAGGGAGGCACTGTATTTTGTCTCTAGCTGTTTTCATTCTGACTTAGATGAATTAATATGGGTGGTGTGGCTGGAAACCAGGATCTACCTGCAAATTATTAGGCAATCTCCTGCTCCCCATCCTCATTTTGCTCTTATACTGCATTGGCTCTGAGGAGGTGCCATGTTTCCCCAGCCCTACTACCCACTGTCAAGTAGATATTAAGGCAACCACTGTGTGTGTGTGTTTTCACTCTGGAATGTAGATATTTAAAGTCTTCTTTTCCGGGGACATCACTCACTTTTACTTGAATAGCATTGCTGCTGCTAAGTCACTTCAGTCGTATCCAACTCTGTGTGACCCCATAGACAGCAGCCCACCAGGCTCCCCCGTCCCTGGGATTCTCCAGGCGAGAACACTGGAGTGGGTTGCCATTTCCTTCTCCAGTGCATGAAAGTGAAAAGTGAAAGGGAAGTCGCTCAGTCGTGTCCGACTTTTCGAGACCCCATGGACTGCAGCCCACCAGGCTCCTCTGTCCATGGGATTTTCCAGGCAAGAGTACTGGAGTGGGGTGTCATTTGATTACAAAGGGGCAGTTATCATAAACAGAGAGTTTGGGAAGTATTGTTCCTCATTGTTGGAGATATTCAGTGATTACTGGGCAGTTGTGAGTATAATAAAGGTGGTATAGTTTTAGGTAAAGCTAAGTTTCAGTATAATGAATTGAAAAGCCAGCGTGTGTTTGCTACCCTCAGTACACTCTCATCCTCCATATAACCTTTTCTCGATATGTTCTGGCAAATTCGGTATGTTCTGGCAGCTGTCTATTGGAACTTTAGGGAAACTGGGGGTAATTTTTTTCATCAGTTTAGGCACTAGTTATTAAAATTTTCTATATACTTTCAAGGTGCGTAAGTTAGTAGATATGAGGAACATGGAGATGGTCTAAGAGAGCCAGTGAAAAATGAAAAACATGGCAACCTATAAAGTCAAAGTTTAAAAATAGTTTTAGTAATAGTTCTAGAGGAAAGGCATGACAATTAATCTCTTTATACTTTCTAAATTCTTTTAGGCTAATTGTTATGGAATGTCTGGGGTCTTGGTGTTTTCTACCTCCTAAAAAAGTGGAAAGATATAGAAGTATTTTACATTATAAAACAAAAAATATTAGTTGTATTTGTTCTAAATCCAAGGATCTTTAGCCTTCAGTTTGTCTGATGCATCATCTTCAGTTTAAAGTATAGTGTAGAATACAGGATAGGACACAAAAGTCATCTTTGGGAAATAAAAGAACTATGTGTAAACAGATAAGGAAAAATACTTGACAGGATGAGAGCTTTATTTTACCATCTTTGATACACTTCTAAATTGACAAGTATTTGACATCTTTCCATTAAAACAAAATACTAAGATGTGTAGTGTTTTTCAAAATTTCAAAAGTTTTTTTTTTTAATTTATTCAAATAGTTATTGAGCATCTGCTGTGTGCTAGGGCTTATTGCCAGGTATTGGATGCATCAATTATAATTTTCTGGTTCTAAGTGATAAGAAACCCAGCTTACCTGAGTTTCAGCAAAAAGGGAAGTTCATTGGATGGCAGAATTAGGCAATTCAGGATCTGGCTTCTCTCCATCATCATCATTGCTTTCTCTGTGTTGTCTACTTTGAGAAAGACTCTTCCTGGTTATAGGATGACTGCTAGATTGTCATAGATGGTTCCTAGAGTTGTGTCTCCAGGTTTAAATTCACAAATCTTTGTCCAACCATTCCCATCTGACAAGACCTGGGATTCACTCTGATTGGACTATCTTAGGTCACCTTTCACTTCCTTTCCCACCCGCCTCTTCCCCAGTCTGTGGCCTGGGAGAGTGATGTGCTAATTGGTTCAGGTTAGGCATGTGGTATCTGATGGCATGTGGTATGAAGGGTGGTATGAAGGGTGAAGATCACACAGGCCAAATGATACTGACTCTCCAAATGAAAATGGTCCCTGTCCAGAGCAGGAGATTGCACAGTGGAAAGACAAACAACATTTGGGAGTTTGTTTTCTAATCTCTCATTTGATCCTTACCATAACTTAGAAATTAAGTACGTTTTATTAGAAAGTTCCTTAATCTCATGAAGAATCTCTTAGGGTCAATGCATTCACCTTAACTTAGAGTTAAGGTACAAGGAGGAGCTAAAAAATATTTTTTTGGCTTAAGTTTTTTTTTTTTTTGGCCAGGCCACATGATTTGTGGGATTTTAGTTCCTTGACCAGGGGTCGAACCTGTGCTTCCTGCAGCAGAAGCATGAATCCTAACCACTGAACCGCCAGGAGGTCCCTGGGAGCAGCTAGAATGAACTCCCCTTATAGGTGTTATGATTCCTGGTCTAGTGCATCCTCTACTGTTATACTGTAGCCCAAACCAAAACCTAAGTAGTCTGTCAGTGATATGCCCAGTAAGAAGGAGTTCAGTCTTTATGAAAGATGAAATTAAATTCCTGCCTGGCACAGTGTAGTGCATGGCCAAGGTGGAAGAAGTGTTTTTGCTTAAATTCAGGTATGACCATTTTGTACACTAGGTAACATAATGTTGTCATTAAGTGCACAGATCTAGAGCCAGAATGCCTTGGTTCAAATCCTGTTTTTGCCCTGTCCCAGACATGTCATCTCAGTCAAGTCATTTTAACCCAGCTGTGCCTCAATTTCTTCATCTGCAAAATAGAGTTAATAATATTATCTACCTCATAAGATTGTTGTTATTTAATATATACAAAAGGTTTAGGGAGTTCCCTGGTGGTCCACTGGCTTAGACTTCATGCTCCTAATGGAGGGGGCCCAGGTTCAATCCATGGTCAGGTAACTATAGGTCCCACGTGCTGCAAGAGTTCATAAGCCACAACTAATAGATCCCACATGCTGCAGTGGAGATCAAAGATTCTATGTACTGCAACTAAATAAATAAATATTTTAAAGATATATAATATATGCAAAAGGTTTATAACTTTCTGGCACATAGAAATTACTCTGTGTTAGTTTTGAATGCATGCATGCTAAGTCACTTCTGTCATATCCTACTCTTTGTGACCTATGGACCGTATCCCTCCAGGCTCCTCAGTCCATGGGATTCTCCAAGCAAGAATACTGGAGTGTGTTGTCATTCCCTTCTCCAGGGGATCTCCCCAACCCAGGGATCGAACCCATATCTCTTAGGTCTCCTACACTGGCAGGCGAGTTCTTTACAACTAACGCCACCTGGGAAGTCCGCATTAGCTATAATTTTTATCATCACTATTATCATCATAATCTTTGGGACAGTGATAGAGAAATGTGGATTATGTGATAGTACAATGAAACAGGTTTACGTCTGATTGAATACTGTAATCATTACTGTAATACTGTAATCATTACAGTCTACTACTGTAATCACTAAGAATTCTATATATTTTTTTTATTCTGTTTTCTAAAGGTAAACTCTTGTGTATTTTATATTGTACTAATGTAGAGTATTATGAGTGAATCTCAGTGAGAAAGGGTTCTAGTGGTATGTTACATTGGTATATGGTGACATCTATTCTGATCAGTATTTTCGGTACTAATGTGGATGGAGACATAAAAACCATGCTTTTCAAGTTTATAGATTACATAAAATTGTGACTGCAAAGTGATAGATGGCAGTCACAATTTGAAATTATTTTAACAGATTAGAACAAACAGATCAATCAAGATGGACTTCTGTAAAGCAATTATCCTTCAATAAAAAAAATTTTTTTAAAGATAGACTTTAACAGGATTATGACCAATAAAATGAATAAGCATATTTCTGTACATTCTTTGCTTGAATGACCTGGTATGCTAAAATGAAATGCCTCATAAGGTCACCTAGTCCCTTTTCAGATACTCTCATTCCTCAAAAGTATTTTATTATGTTTAAAATTTGTGTCGCTGCATCTTCCAACTAGTGATTCATTTTCTACTATTTAGCGTGTCACAGAGTAAGTGTCTGCCCTATTCAACGTGACAGGCATTCAGATATTTAGAGACAGGTATTAGGTACCTTCTTATATAGTAAGTACAGTGTCATATTTTACCATATACTATAGTGGTTAAGAATATGTAGTCTGCAGCCAGGCTGACTGAATTTGATTCCTAGCACCACTTACTAGTTGTGTGACTTTTATTTTCTGTACCTCAATTTCAATAGTGATAAAAATAATACATGTATGTCAGAAGGTTGTGAATGTTAAGAGAGTTTTAATATTTTAAGAAATTTTTGACATACAGGTGTTACATAAATGCTGACAGTAGTAGTAATAATATTTTTTTCTTCATCATTGCTTTACATCAGACTCTAGAACTAGAGTTCTTGCTACAACAATGATTCTTTAATGGGGTAGGGATAGAATGGGGAAGATGCAGTGAGCATACCTCGTTTTATCATAATTTTACATGAAAAGTACACTTTTCACAGTTGTAATCATGGAGAAAAACTTGACAAAATCTTTTGACTATAGAGGATATGTAGGAAATAGACAAAGGCAGATGATGGCAACTACTATACTATGAAATAATAATAGTAGCTGATGTTTACAAAGTACTGCTCAAAATTCTCCAAGCCAGGCTTCAGCAATATGTGAACCATGAACTTCCAAATGTTCAAGCTGGTTTTAGAAAAGGCAGAGGAACCAGAGATCAAATTGCCAACATCTGCTGGATCATGGAAAAAGCAAGAGAGTTCCAGAAAAACATCTATTTCTGCTTTATTGACTATGCCAAAGCCTTTGACTATGTAGATCACAATAAACTGAGGAAAATTCTGAAAGAGATGGGAATACCAGACCACCTGACCTGCCTCTTGAGAAACCTGTGTGCAGGTCAGGAAGCAACAGTTAGAACTGGACATGGAACAACAGACTGGTTCCATATAGGAAAAGGAGTATGTCAAGGCTGTATATTGTCACCCTACTTATATAACTTATATGCAGAGTACATCATGAGAAATGCTGAGCTGGATGAAGCACAAGCTGAAATCAAGATTGCCAGGAGAAATATCAATAACCTTAGATATGCAGATGACACCACCCTTATGGCAGAAAGTGAAGAAGAACTAAAGAGCCTCTTGATGAAAGTGAAAGTGGAGAGTGAAAAAGTTGGCTTAAAGCTCAACATTCAGAAAACGAAGATCATGGCATCCGGTCCCATGACTTCCTCGCAAGTGGATGGGGAAACAGTGGCTGACTTTATTTTTCTGGGCTCCAAAATCACTGCAGATGGTGATTGCAGCCATGAAATTAAAAGACACTTACTCCTTAAAGGAAAGTTATGACCAACCTAGACAGCATATTCAAAAGCTGAGACATTACTTTGCCAACAAAGATCTGTCTAGTCAAGGCTATGGTTTTTCCAGTGGTCTTGTATGGATGTGAGAGTTGGACTATAAAGAAAGCTGAGCGCTGAAGAATTGATGCTTTTGAACTGTGGTGTTGGAGAAGACTCTTGAGGGTCCCTTGGACTGCAAGGAGATCCAGCCAGTCCATCCTAAAGATCAGTCCTGGGTGCTCATTGGAAGGACTGATGTTGAAGGTGTAACTCCAATACTTTGGCCACATGATGCGAAGAACTGACTCATTGGAAAAGACCCTGATGCTGGGAAAGATTGAGGGCAGAAGGAGAAGGGGATGACAGAGGATGAGATGGTTGGATGGTATCACTGACTCAGTGGACATGGGTTTGGGTGGACCTCGGGAGTTGGTGATGGACAGGGAGGCCTGGAGTGCTGCGGTTCATGGGGTCGCAAAGAGTCAGACATGACTGAGCGACTGAACTGAACTGATGTTTACAAGCACATACTGTATACACAGACATTGAGCTAGGCTTTACATAGATTATTCCTTTTAAACCTAATCTGTTGGATGATGAAACTAAGACTTGGAGAGATAAAGAATTTGTCAAAATTTTCATGGCTAGTAAGTGGTAGAAATGGACTTCATACTTACATAATATGATTTTAGGGACTCATCTCTTTTTAATCACTGCAGTATGCAAACAGTGTAAGGTTAAAGATTTTTACTTTTCTCAAAATGGAACATGAATAAAAAACTATTGAGAAACACTGCCTCAGACATTTGGTTAGAGATGTTTATATAAGGCAGATGGAGAGATTTTATTGAAGAATGTATTTGCTCAACTGAAATACAGGTAAAATATGTTAGTATTACTATTATTTACCAATGGGCTTTGTAATGTGTCAATACTAATGGTTGCCTTGATTCTTACTTTGTTTATAAATTTTACATTAATTTTAAATAACTAGTCAGATATCCTTTCTCCTGCTTCAAGTTCTCTCTCCGATATTTTATGTGTGATTTTTTAAATCTAGTGGAATAGATTCAGTGTCACAGTACGTAGTGACCCCAGATATCAGTTTGACTTTAAAATATCTTTAGAACTTCCCTGGTGGTGCATTGGTTATGAATCCACCTGTCAGTGCAGGGGACATGGGTTCGATCCCTGGTCCAGGAAGATTCCACGTGCCGCACTCAGGACAACTAAGCCTGTGTGCCACAACTGCTGAGGCCACGTGCTCTAGAGCCCTTGCTCTGCAACAAGAGAAGCCACCACAATGAGAAGCCTGTGTACCACAACTAGAGAAAGCCCTTGCACAGCAACAAAAACCCAGTGCAATCAAAAGGAAACCGAAAAAAAGACTGGATGTCTTAAACAACAGAAATTTTTAAATACTTTAAAATCACAATAGCAGTATTTACCTCCTTTGCTTCTTTCTAATATGATGATATCTACCATGCGTTTGGCTGGTTAAGTTGAATCATACAACTTAATCATACAACATGATTCAGTACTTCAAGAATTAAGCAGTTAAAAGCAAAGCAGAATTTCTGTTATGTATTTTTTACCACAATGTAAACAAAACAAACAAACAAAAAGCAAAGCAAAATCAGAGTGGGGAGGGAGAGATGGATTATAAAGTGGTATGAGGAAACGAAAGTGAATGATATGTTTATCTTAATTTTGATGATTTCACAAGGGTATAATGTTGAAACTCATTAAATTATACACTTTAAGTATACATTTATTGTATGTCAATTATACGTCATTCAGTAAAGCTGAAAAAATATAGCCCACATATCCCCTCCACCCCCAACCCCTGCACACACAGAGCAAAGACTTCTGAGAAGTTCCAATAAACATGTCTTTGGATGTGTTAAGTATTTTTCTATTAAACTTTAAGAGATTTTAACTTGAAGTCATGGAAAGTAACTGGTGAGAATATGGCATGACATTTATCCCCTTGATTTATTATGGCATCCTTAAAACTCTACTTTGTAACATGAAGGAAATGTACAGGTGACTTAAACGCCACCTATTTGTAATGTCAGAAGAGAGAGGAACAGAGAAATAAATAATTTTTTTATTGCTTAAGTTGAAAGCTTGTCAGGAAATCCTAGTAAAACTTTTCCGACAGGAAAGATCTGTACAGCTGGCAAATCAGGCAGCTTTGGAATCAGGCCAATAACCATGTCAGTTCTATTTGATTGGTCCTTGGACCTTGCTACTTTCAGTATCTGACCTTTTTATTTCACTGTTCATTTAGGCTGGTCTGACTTAAGCTTGCAAAAACTTAAGGAACCTATGTTATGGAAAGAATGTTCGTAATTGAAGGAAGAAGCAGCAATAATGATGAGACAGTTTCTGTTACTAAAAATTTGTGGATTTCTGGGAGACAGCATTCTGGTTTTCCCACTTACTAGCTGTGTGACCTCTGAATAGGTTGCTTAACCTCCCTGATCCTTAGTTTTCTCGCTTGTATATTGGAACTAACAATACCTGCTTCTCAGGTTATATGGGTTAAATGAGAATAATGTATATAAAGTACCCAGCACAGTGCCTGTCACTGGTAATATTGAAGAAAAATAGTCATTATTATGATTGTTACTGTTACTATCTTACCTCCTTGCAACACATTTAGATTGCTAACACATACCTCTTAGAATATATGTATCATCTACACTGATTCAGAGTTAGGAAGGAGAGATAATCTATTTTTAGAGATCCCAAAAGACAACCTTTGATGAGGGCCTGTCTGTTTAGAAAATGATTATTGGACATTAAAAAAAATACATTTATTAGGCTTGTATTAGGTCTTAGTTGTGGCATGCGGGGTCTTCGTTGCAGTCTGTGGGCTTCTTTTGTTGAGGCCCTTGGCCTTAGTAGTTGGCTGCTCCAGCTCAGTTGCCCCGTGGCATGTGCGATCTTAATTCCCCAACCAGGGATCAAACACTCTTCCCCTCCATTGGAAGGCGAATTCTTAAGCACTGGACCACTAGGCAAGTCTCCAAGCATGTTTAAAAGTAAACTTTTTACCTTGAAAAAAAAAGTAAAATTTTCAAAAAGGGAATATTAAAATGAAGCCCTTTATGACCCACTAAGTTTCATTTGGGCTTCCCTGGTGGCTCAGCTTAAGAATCCACCTGCAGTGCAGGAGATGCAGGAGACATGGGGAAGATCCCTGGGTGGGGAAGATCCCCTGGAGGAGGGCATGGTAACCCACTCCAGTATTCTTGCCTGGAGAATCCCATGGACAGA
Source organism: Bubalus kerabau (assembly GCF_029407905.1). Classification (NCBI taxonomy): domain Eukaryota; kingdom Metazoa; phylum Chordata; class Mammalia; order Artiodactyla; family Bovidae; genus Bubalus; species Bubalus kerabau. The sequence goes on along the minus strand of NC_073625.1, from coordinate 117,274,191 downwards.
GGAACTTGGTGGGCTACAGTCCATAGGATTGCAAAGAGTCGGACATAACTGAAGCGACTGAGCATGCGCTCACACAGCTTCATACATTGATGAAATTTTGCCATATTTGCTTTACCTTTTTGTATGTAATTAAATTTTTTTTCTTTTTTTGCCAAGGATAAGTTGCAGCGATCAGAGATCATAGCCCTTTGTCCCTAGATACTTCAGCATTAAAAAAAAGGACAGTCTTTTACGTAACAGTGTAATTATCAGCTTCAGGAAGTTTATTTTAACCTTGATACATACTATTATCTGATACAACCAATATTTTAATTTTACTGGTTGTCCTAATAACTATCTTTTATAACGATTTCTCCCCAGTCTAGAATTATGCATTACATTTAGTTGTCATTTCTTTGGTCTTTTAACCTGAAACAGTCCTTCAGCCTTTCATTGTTTTTCATGATTGACATTTTTTTTGAAGAATACAGGCTTGTTTTGTAGAGGTTTGTCTAATTGTTGAGGTTTGTCTAATTGTTCCTCATAAGTACATATAGGTTATATGTTTTTGGCAGATAATATGACCCCAGTGCCTTGTATCAGGAAGCATTATTGGTGATGTTAATTAGCTTTAATTATTTAGGTAAGAGGTTTTTTTTTTTTCACTTTAAAGGTAACTCGCTTTACTTTGTAATTAATAAGTCATTGATGGAGAGAGAGTTTGAAACTGTGTAAACTCCTGTTCCCAAACAAAATTTCCCCCAGTGGTTTTAGAATCTTTTTTTTTTTTTTTTTGGTTTTAGAATCTTAAGGAGCATTTTTATATCATAAATGTGGTTTCCTCACATTGATTGAAGAAGTATGCTTGAGAAAATAGCTTTTACTGTAAAAATTATAGTACATTGTACACAATACATACTCAGTATTATTGACTGCCAGATCTTTGAGCTACCTCACACCATTTGCTGATTATATTTCTCATAATGGATTTTGTCTGCCTACTCTGAGAATTTAACAGATATTTGCAGCAAAATCTTGTTTGCAAATTAGAAACGGTCATTAATTGGACTGATCAGGCATCCTTAGCAGACCACTCAGATCAGTGAGATGAGAGTAGTAAATCTGAATTCTCGGTATTTCAAAAGAATAATTAATAATAATCATGAAAATCACTCATCATCATCACTGGAAAAACTTATTAAATATATAATTCTCTTCTTCCTTTTTATTTTAATTTGTGATGAAAGGACATTTGAATTTGAATATGTGATGAAAGGAAGTTTCTAGGTGGTATTCATCTTTCACTTTAGGCTCTGACATTTTTTTCATATCAGGCTAATACTTAGCCATGACTCATGAGGTGTCTCCTTCAGTCTCTTAAGAATTAGGTCAGGTTTCTTGTAGATCTTGTCACATTGCTCTTTGGAATTTAGCCAGAGGAAAGAAAATAAGGCACGATTGCAATTGTTTAAATAAATATCTTATTCAGGAGGGCTTATTAGAGGCAGAGAGACAGAGTAGAAAGTCCTCATTCTGTCTAGTATTTTGTTTTGTTTACCACTTGTGTTCTGAGGATCTTTTTTCCATCTGTCATTATATCTTGGACAGAGGTGGCAGTTGATCATTGAAGTTCCTCTCTCTCTCTAATTCCTGGCTGATACCTAAAATTTTATCATTATCAAGAAATCAATTTATTTGTAAAAATTATGTCACCTAAACATAAAACAATGGCAACCCACTCCAATGTTCTTGCTTGGAGAATCCCAGGGACGGGGGAGCCTGGTGGGCTGCCGTCTATGGGGTCGCACAAAGTCGGACACGACTGAAGCGACTTAGCAGCAGCAGCAAACATAAAACATCAAATATTCAGAACTTTTTGTAATAGTTGCTAAATGTTTTCTTCTAAATGAGACAACAATAAATAAATTTTCCTTGGGGGAAGAAGCCTGGGTGGGGTTTTAGTAGTTGGGGATTATGAACAAGTTTAAGGTGCTAAGGCTCTCAAAGAGGAAGGGGAAATGAGTATTGAAAAAGAAAGAGGAAAGACATTTAAAAGATACAAGTATGTTTGTTGTTTAGTTTCTAAGTTGTGTCTGACTCTGAGACCCCCTGGGCTGTAACAGCTTGCCAAGCTCCGCTATGGCTATCCGTGGGATTCCCCAGTCAGGAATACTGGGGTGGGTTGCCATTTCCTACTCTAGGCATCTTCCCAAACCAAGGATCAAACCTGAGTCTCCTGCATTAGCAGGCAGATTATTTACTGCTGAGCTACCAGAGAAGCTCACAAGTATACTTACTCTACAATTTTCATACCTCTAACTCTGAACAAGTAGTCTTTGAAATATACAGAGCATTTAGAATTAAGAAACCCAGACTTTGTTAACCAGTAATTGCTGATGGCCATCTTTTTTTCTTTTTTAAAAAAGACTCTTTCTCCATCTGTACCAAAGACATACCTTTCACATTTCCTTGCACCTGTCAGACCTCTAGGTGTCCTAGGGATGTGATGCAAGAGTAGTGAAAGTCTGTATAACTAACTTTCTCAGCCAAGTTCTTCCAGTGTTTTGCATGCAGTCAGGGTATGAAATAAATAGTTAGTATTGTTTGTGCAGTAATTTCCAAGCTCCAGATGATTAATTGTGGCCATTGTTCCACAGAGAGGCATTTCAGTGTTTCTACTAGAGCCTGGTTTTTGTGACGCTTTGCTCTTTTTTATCGGATGCATTTGGTTCATCTTTGTGAAGTGTGTGCTTTTCCCTGTCATTGAGAAATTTTCTCCCCAGTGAGAAAAAAATTCTTTTCACTTTCTATGACCAGCTAAAAGAAGATGGATACCCAGAATTCAGCCAAAGTCAACACAAGGAAGAGGAGGAAAGAGACACCTGGACCCAATGGGGCAACAGAAGAAGATGGAATTCCTTCAAAAATGCCACGCTGTGCAATTGTAAGTAAGGAAGAGATTTCTTTTTGAACTCTTAACCTTGAAGGGGGAAGGTAGAAAGTGATATAACACTGATGATATCAACATTACTTCTTATCAAGTCTTCTTAAATAATGGAAAGAATGAACAGTAAGTGTGAATAGTGACTTTCCGACAGTTGTTGGACATCTTATGCAGATTATAATTCAGAGTTCAGTTGTAAGAACTTTACACTGGAATTGAAAAAAGAATTTTAGGAAAACTTGGAGTTTGTATGTATATTAGGCAAAAAATGATAAAATTCAAAGTAATGATATAGAGAAATTGTAGCCCGAGGCAGTGATCTGATCTTGGTATCATCTCTTGTTTAGTTTTCTGTGCCTTACTGTCTTTTCTGTTATATCACTGCTCCACTCCATTACTAATTATATCTTAGATAAGAACCTTTTTCTACTACTGCCTACCTTATGTTCCTTTATCTCTGAAGTATTATCTTTGTATTTCCTAACCACTTACAAACATTTGATGAAAGACTGCTTTCCAAACTCTTCATCCTGTCTCAGGTTGGTACCCTTCCTAAAGCTTCCCCTGGAAAGCATATCAAAGAATATTTATAGAAAATTGGAGTTATTATTGGTACACAGTGTTATTATGAAATCCATGTTTTAAAATCCCAGTAACAGAATCACATGTTTCTGTATTTTTGTACCTATATTAACCACTAGCCATTGATCAAACTGCAGTTTCCACTGGTTACTTTTGGAGCTTCATAACCCAGAAGGAAAAACATTTCTACTCTGACATAAGTAACAGTTGTTCCAAGCCAATATACTATCTTGAGCAGTAAAAGCAACTGGACTTCACAAATGGGAGGTTTATGCTCCAGGACTGATGTTAATGATGATGCTGAGGGCAAGTGTGTTCATTTCCTGTTTCTCTGTAACAAATTACCACAAATTTAATGAATGGTCTAAAACAATACAGATATATTATCTTATAGTTTTGGGGATTAGAAGTTTGAAATGGGTCTCAGAAAGCCAAAGTCAAGTGTTGGTAGGGCTGGAGGTTCTAGGGGAGAACTGTTTCCTTATATTTTCCAGCTTCTAGAGGTTGCCCATATTGCTTTGCTCAGGGGACCAGCTAGCAGTCACAACACTCTGACCACTGCTTCTGTCATCACATCTCCTTCTGAATCTCCTGCCTCTTTCTTTCACTTGTAAAGACTTGTGATTACATTGGATGGACATACTTAGCTATTCCAGGACAATCTATCTCAAAATCCTTTAATCACATTTGCAAAGCCCATGTTGCCATGTAAGATAGCATAGTCACAGGTTCGAGAACATAAGATGTACACATCCTTAGGAGAACGTTATTCTTTATACCACAGCAGCTAAACTCAGAAAATGACTCAGCAGTCAACAAAACAGGGCATTGTTAATTTCTGAATGTTTCGTAGAGAATTCAGGTTAATGAGATGGTGGTAGGCACAAATTCAGCATTCTCACTTGTAGTAGGGACAAGCTATAACCAAGAAGGTAATACTCTGAGCTGATCACCATAGCCAGGAATAGACCTAAGATGAATCTTAGTGGAATGGGCTCTGAGAAGAGTTAAATCTCTTGGTTCTTAGAATCTGAAGAATCTCAGTGTTTTTAGTTACTGTGCTTCATATATTCATGTCACAAATCAGTAATGGCTTGCTACCTATTTCACGTTCCTCTCTTGTATACACTGGCTATTTATCAAGGGCTGATGAGCAAAGTTTCACTCACCCAAGAGGCTGGACTGACTCTAATGAGGAGTATCTGCTAAATAAACTTGTGTGTAATCTCTGCTGTACACATATGCTTTCTATCTCTGAATCTCAACTCTGTAGAAAAAACAAGATTTTTTTTCTCTTTTTCTTTACTGAGATCACAAATCTACCCATTTAAACTGTACAACTCAATGGTTTTTAATATATTCATAGAGTTGTGCTACCATCACCACAACCAATTTTAGAATATTCTTATCCCTAAAATAAGCCCCATGCCCATTAACTGTCACTTCCCATTTCCTCCCAAGCTCTCACCTCTAGAAACCACTAATCTACATTATTCCTATAGATTTGCCTGTTCTGGACATTGCAGGCAAATGGCAATACGCAATAGCTGGTCTTTTGTGGCTGGCTTCTTTTACTGAATGTGTTTTCACGATTCATTAATGTGGCATATTCAGTACTTAATTTGTTTTTATTGACAAGTAACATTCCATTGTAAATCACATACCACATTTTATTTATCCTCTCATTAGTTGATATTTGGGTTGAACAAACAAGATTTTATGACATACTTAACATTGTGCCTGCATGGCAGTGGTTACTGGGAGTAGAGATGTGAACATAATATAGAGCTCTGTAACTCAGATCTCAACTAGTTTTAAAAAAAAGTGCTTTCCTTGAGAGCAGGGCAAGGAATAGGATGTGTCACCAAGTATTTGGTAGCTGGGTTTGTAGGTCATGATAGAATGGATATAAAGGAGAGAAAAGAATTAAGGAGGAAAAATTAAAGGACAACTTTATGGCTAGTTTGTCTTTAAGTATAAAGAATTTGTGCTTCCTGGGTGGCTCAGTGATAAAGAATCCGCCTGCCAAGCAGGAGACGTGGGTTTGATCCCTGGGTCAGAAGATTCCCTGGAGAAGGAAATGGCAACCCGCTCCAGTATTCTTGCCTGGGAAATCCATGGACAAAGGAGCCTGGTGGGCTACAGTCTGTGGGATTGCAAAAGAGTTGGACATGACTTAGCCACTAAACAACAACAACAGTCAGGAGAAAGTTTTTATGAAAGCAATATTGCATTTAGAAGTTCTTTCATAATTTGGAGGATAATGATGATCATTGTAAGTTTTAATTTTTAGTTATAATACTATTAGTTATAGTATTATACTATAGTAGTATATACTGTTGGGCTTCCCAGGTAGCACTACTGGCAAAGAATCCGCTTGACAATGCAGGAGACATGAGACGCGGGTTTGATCCCTGAGTTGGGAAGATACCTTGGAGGAGAAAATGGGAACCCCCTCCAGTATTCTTGCTTGGAGAATCCCTTAGACAGAGGAGCCTGGTGGGCTATGGTCCATAGTGTTGAAAAGAGTCGGACACAACTGAAGTGACTCAGCATGCATGCATGCAGTATATACTATTAGTTATGAACTTCCCAGGTAGGGCTAGTGGTTAAGAACCCGTCTCCCAGTGCAGAAGACATAAGAGACATGGGTTTGATCCCTGGGTCAGGAAGATCCCCTGGAAGAGGGCATGCAACTCAGTCCAGTATTCTTGCCTAGAGAATCCCATGGACAGAGGAGCCTGGTGGGCTACAGTCCATAGGGTCACAAAGAGTTGGACACGACTGAAGAGACTTAGCATGCACTGTTAGTTATAATTTGCATAAACTTAGAAATTTTATATAACATTTAGAAGCTAACCTCTTAGATTAATACAAATTAGTTAATTTTGTTGGCATAAGTAAACCTGTGTTCCATAACATGGAAGAGAGAATGAGCTAATGTTGTAGATTTGTTGAGTGACTACTTGTATGTGAAACACTGTACTAGTTACTTTGCATATGTTATTTTATTTAATCCTCATAACAAACTTATGGAGCAGGTTTTACTGCCTTCCATTTTATAGAAGATGAAAGCTTTAGAAGCTTGCCATGATTTCACTGCTATTAAGTGATAGGGCTGGAATTTAGATATAACGATTTTCAGGTCCTAAAGGCTTGCCCTTTCATTTGTACTTTGCTACCAGAGAATCAGAAGACTTGAAAGCTATAATATTCCATAGGATTCATTTGAGGTTAAAATAAAGGAGATTTGTTTTAGGAGAACATAGGTACAAAGAAATACTTGGTCCTACTTTTATAAATTTCAGCTTTTAGTGACACTTTTCTCTGAGAAGAGAATAATAGGGTGGTTTTTTTGTTTTGTTTTGTTTTTTTAAATACTACTCATTCTAACTGGAGGCAGCTCTAGACAGTTAAAGGTTTTGCTGATCTGCCATAGCTGAAGAACCTTAGGTTTCATTCTCTATACTTAGGAGGAATCGATTCAGCACAAACTCTAGCCAGAAGGGACAGCTGCATTTGGCTTCTACAAGGAAGATTGAAGAAACAGAGTTATTAAAGATAGAATACTTAATGTATCTTTTAAAATTAAGGTAAAATTCACATAGCATAAAGTTCACCATTTTGTGCTGTGCTTAGTCGCTCAGTTGTGTCCACCTCTTTGCTATCCTTTGGATTGTAGCCCGCCAGGCTCCTCTGTCCATGGGATTTTTCAGGCAACAATACTGGAGTGGGTTGCTATTTTCTCCTTCGGGGATCTTCCCAACCCAGGGATCAAACCCATATCTCCTGATTGTAGGCAGATTCTTACCCACTGAGACATCAGGGAAGCCCAAAGTTCACTGTTTTAATCATTTTAAAGTGTACAATTCAGTGGTTTTTAACACTAAAAATTCACAGTGGTTTTAACACTAAATCACCACTGTCTAATTCCAGAATATTTTTATTACCACGGAAAGAAATCCCATACCCATTAGCAATCATTCCCTCATTCTCCCCTCCCTCTATACCCTGGCAACCGCTAATCTACTTTCTCTCTCTAGGGATTTGCCTATTATAGACATTTGGTATAATCACATAATATGTGGCCTTTTTTATGTCTGGCTTCTTTTATTTAGCACAATGTTTTCAAGGTCTATCCAGGTGATAGTGCTTATCAGTACTTCATTCCTTTTTAAAAGTGAATCCGTATAGACATACTACTATGTTTATCCATTCATCAGTTGTTGGACATTTGAATTATTTCAGAGAACACGGTAAGGCTGTCTTTCATCTACACGTATTAATGTTAATAAGCATAATTTTTTCTATTTCATATATTTTATATATAAGCATTTATTTATATAAACAACTTCATTGTGATAATTCTTATACCATTATAATTTACACACACATTTTGAGTGTGCAAGTCAAAGTTTTTTAAAATGTTCACAGAGCTGTGTAGCCATCATCATAATACATTTTAGTACATTTTCATTACTCCAGAGAGAAACCCTGTACCTGTTAGCAGTCACTCTCCATTTCTCCCCAGCCCTTCCAGCCCATTGTAACCAGTAATCTATTTTCTATCAATGAACTTTCCAATTCTGAACATTGCAGATAAATGGAATCATATAATAAGTGGTCTTTTGTGGCTGGTTCTTTCACTTAGCATAATTTTTTCAAGGTTCATCCATGTTGTAGCAGTTATCAGTATTGCATTCCTTTTTATGTCTGAATGGCATTTGTTTTTTGAGTTATACTTACATACAGTAGAATGCATAAACCTTAGGTGTACAGCTCAATAAATGTTTATATGTGTACATATCCATGTAATAACTAGTACATCCAGAAGACCCCCTCACACCCCTGCTAGTCAATATCTGCTTTTCCAAGATTTTTTGTTGTTGTTGTTCTGTGGTTTCTATTCACCATAGATTAGTTTTGCCTGTTTTTGACCTTTATATAGGTGGAATCATAGAATATGTCTTATTTTGTGACTAGCATATCCTTTTAGAAACACAAATTACTGTCAGGTATCTCTTTGAGTACTAACTTTTAGAGGATAAATTATTTTTTTCCAATTTAATCTGTAAGTAAATCTCTATTACTTCAGAAAATTGCACATTTTGGTCTGGTCTGTTTTTTTCTTATGATCTTTGTCTTTTTACTCTTTTTTAAAAATTTTATTCTATTTTTGGCTGTGCTGGGTCTTTGTTGCTGTGTGTGGGCCTTGTTGTGTTGAGTGGGGGCTCAGTCTCTAGTTGTGGTGCTTGGGCTTTTCATTGTGGTGGCTTCTCTTGTTGTGGAGCACAGGCTTGAGGTGCGTGGACTTCAGTAGTTGTGACACATGGGCTTAGTTGCCCCACAGCATGTGGGATCTTCTGGGACTAGGGATTGAACTGGTGTCCCCTGCATTGCAAGGCGGATTCTTAACCATTGGACCACCAGAGAAGCCCTCCCTGGTCTTTTCTTAACCTCTTTTTAAAAACATCTAAAAAAAGATAACACACACAAATTTCCTAAAAATGACTTTTTCTTATAGCTTTAGCATATGTTAAACTAAGCTTATATAAGTGATCTTTAAAAGAAATATATTTTCATTTTAAAACCTTATTTTAAAAATATATCCTTATCTGAAATTAAAAGTGTCTTCCAAGTTTCTGAATTTATCCCAGTCATGATGTGATCTGTGTAGAATTTAAAATTCTAAGTGAACATCACTATAACCCAACAGAAATTTACAAAATTGTAAGGGAATATTATGAACAACTCCATGCCAAAAAATGTGACAATTCAGGTGAAACAGACTTATTCCTAGAAAGAGCCAAATTGCCAAAACTGACCCAAGGAAAAAATAAAATGTGAATAGACCTGTCCCAATTAAAAATATTGCATTGTCTTTAAGAAAATCTTCCCACAAAAACAAAGCTGGACACAGATGACTTCACTGGTGAATTCTATCAAACATTAGAGGAAGAAGTAATACCAACCCTATACACTTTCAGAAAATAGAGGAGATAACATTTCCTAATCCATTTTATGAGACCAGATATCAAAGCCAGGCAAAAATAGAACAAGAAAAGAAAATTATAGTTCAAAATCCCTCATAAACTTAGATGCAAAGATTCCTAATAATATATTAACAAATTGAATCCCAGAACATATGAAAAGATTTATATAGTGTGATCAAGAAAAATCTCACTCAAGAATGAAATCTTTTACTCAAGAATGAAAGATTGGCTTAACATTCTAAAATCAATGCATCGAATACACCATAATTAATTTAAAAAACCAAAATATGATTGTCCCAATATTGTATAAAAGGCATGTGACAAAATCCAACATTTGTTCATTAAAAAACTTTCAACAAGGAATTAATTCACTCTTGGCCCAGTGATTAGGACTTAGTACTTTCATTGCTGTGTCCCTGGTTCTATCCCTTGTTAGCAAACTAAAATTCTGCAAACTGCTTGAGATGGCCAAAAAACAAAACCCAAAACACCTCTCAATAAACTACAAAAGGAAGAGAGATTGTTCAATCTGATGAAGGACATCTAAGAAAAACCTACAGCTAACTTAATACTTGATGTTGAAAGACTGCATGCTTCTCCCCTAAGACTGGGGGTAAGGCAAGAATGTTTGTCCTTGCAATCTCTATTCACCATTGTACTAGAGGTTTCAACTAGTGCAATAAGGGATAACGAAAGGAAATTAAAGACATTCAGGTTGGAAAGGAATAAGTAAAACTGTCTTTATTCACATACAACATGGTCTCATATGTAGACAGTCCTAAGGAATCTATCAAACAAACTGCTCGAACTGATAATTGAGTTTAACAAAGCCACAGGAGATGAGAATCAACTGAAATTACTCATACCGATACACATACACACTTACAAATCAATTGCATTTCTCTATACTGGCAAGGAACAACCCAAAAATAAAATTAAGAAAACAGTTACAAAAGCATCAAATAGAATAAAATACTTAGAAATAAATGTAACAAAAACTCCTAAGTAAGACTTTCCTCCAAAGAGGAAAAGAGCATACCTGTATTCATATTTCAGCTTTGCCTCTGAGTAATTACATGCAATTCATATAACTTCTCTGAACCTCATTTTCCTCATCTTTAAATTGAGGGTATTAACTATCATACTACCTGCCTCACAGGGGTGTAAATGAGAATTACAGTGTAAAGCATTACACAGTGATGATTCTACTTAAAGAATATGGCAGCTGTTTGCCGTCCCAGTTCCGTACCACTTCAACTAAGTGGTAAGAAAATGCACTTGTGAACTTTGGCAATTTCATCACATAGTTCAGGGTTGGCTCTTCTACCATCTGGTAGAGGAGCTGTCATTCTGGACCCAGTTGGTTGGGACTATGTGTAGCTTCCCAGCCACCGTCCACCATGGTGGCTGAACATCAAGACATTTATTTTTCGTGCCATGATTTGCCCATCTGGTAAAAGGTTGTACTTTCACTTGTCATTTTGGAATGCTTATATCTTTTTCCTTTTTAAAGTTATGAAGATTTAGGAAAAATTTTAATCATAGCATGTTTAATAACTGTTCTGTCAAGCTACCATTTTTTTTTTAGCATTTTATTGAATTTATCTTTTCCTTCATTTCCCTCTTCTTAAGGGTTTACGGCAGCCAGCGCCTTTTTCTGATGAAATTGAAGTAGACTTTAGTAAGCCCTATGTCAGGGTAACTATGGAAGAAGCCAGCAGAGGAACTCCTTGTAAGTAAATGATGAATTATGTTTTTGTTTGACTATTGTTTTTAACATTCAGTTGTATTTATGAAATATCCACCTACTTTATATTCTTCCCTTGGTTTACCTGGAAAAGCTAGTTGAGAGAGGTGTTCCTTCCATCTCCCTTGCTGTTCTATTTGAGAGGATAATGTACCCCATAAAATTTCATTTGTTTCTTCTTATTGTATACTTATTTCCCAGTATTTTTGTCATAGCTAGGAGAAATAGTGATACACATTTTGGGCTGTTATCATCATAGCTGGAGATACAGAGGAACAAAGAGGATAAAATATTAACTTGAGCTGGTTTATAATCCTGTCTGTTTTTTCAGAGTCCCAGATAATGTCAGACTGTCACATTTTTAATAGTCTTCAGAATTTCCCCCAAGTTTTCCTTTCTATCAGTCTGTACACTACCTATGATACTACTGATTGATATAGAACAAAAAATCCCAAGTTGGGAGATGCTCTTCACTTAATTTTATCTTTATTGATATTGATAGTTTTCCAAGTTTTTCCAAAGAATACTTTTCTGTATTATTTTCCAAGCCCATACTCTTTATTTGTATACTTAGTTTACATCATTAGTTAGCAGTTTTTGGCCTCATAAATTATTAATATGTATCCTAGACACTTTCCCTGTTTTGGACAGTTGGTTTTGGAGATCATCAAATCCTAGTTTTCATTGCAGCACTGTTTACAGTAGTAGGACTTGGAAGCAATTTAAATGTCCATCAGCAGAGGAATGGATAAAGAAGATGTGGTACATCAATACAGTGGAGTATTACTCAGCCATAAAAAGGAATGAAATAGTACCATTTGCAGAGACATGGATATAGACCTAGAGATTGTCATACAGTGTGAAGTAAATCAGAAAGAGAAAAACAAACATTGTGTAGTATTGCTTATATGTGGAACCAAGAAAAATGTTACAGATGAGCTTATTTGCAAAGCAGAAATAGAGACACAGATGTAGAGAACAAACTATGAATACTTGGTGGGGAGCAGAGAGTGGAATGAATTGGGAGATTGGGATTGATTTATATACACTACTATGTATAAAACAGATAATTCATGAAAACCTGTTGTATAGCACAGAAAACCCTACTCAGTGCTCTCTGGTGACCTGAATGGGAAGGAAATCTTAAAAAAAGAGGGGATATATGTATAACTGATTGACTTTGCTATATAGCAGAAACTAACAACATTGTAAAGCAACTGTCCTTCAATAAACATTAAAAAGAATAAAACAGAAACTGCATGAGCATTTGTTATGAATACAAAGTCCTGTTGGCATCTGTTCTTACTTCTCTTTAAGTTCTCCAATTCTCCTTTTTTCCCCAATCCTTTTTCATTTCTTTCTTGATTACTATGGTTTTTATTCTGTAAATGTAGGGCTGGACTCAACCTAGGCAAGCTCTCAGGAATAAGAGGTAGTTATAGCCACAAATCTGTATATATTTTCAGTATATAGAAGATATTTATAGTTACTTCTTAATTGTGTTAGTATGTTTACTCTCTGTTGTAACTTAGAAGTACTGAAATGAATGCTGAACAGTGTCAGGCTAGGATCCTAATACCCCTTGGCTGTATCTTATCCGTATATAGTATGGTTTTGAAGTCCTCAAAATTCCAGAGAATGTGGTCCTTTTGGAAGAATGTTTAGATATAGCTCATGTTTATCACAACCCTTCTGATTTATGACATGATTGTTTTGGGTTTGGCTCCTCTTACTTCAGTAATAACTAGGCTAATGAGGCAGAGTAAAATGACACCAAGTAAAGACAGGCTGTATGTGACAGAGTAGTGGTGGCAGGTTCTACTTAAGAATGCCGCTGGACAGTTCAGGGATCACATTCCGATGTGATCGCAGAGGCTGTTGAAGGCAAGGACTTTTCATATGCTAATGACACACATTGAGAATGCAGTACCTCACCAGATCTGATCCTGTTAGTTACATTACCCACCTTGTTGCTAATCTAGCCACGTACCATTTGTGGAAGATAAAACTGTATGTATATATAGGTATACTGTTTCCAAGTTTTGACACTTGTAATTAACAAATGCTAAATAGTAAATCTAATTTCTAAAAATTTTATAATAGTGGAATTTTACAGGTAAGTCATTTTTGAGATTATATACTTTATAGTCTCTTCATTTTATATACATGAATAAAGGTCCATAGAAATTAAGAAGTGAAGTTTCCCCTAGAGTAAAACAAATAATTAGTGATAGAATTGGAGCTAAAACCTAAGTTTTTCCATCTTTGTGTTCTTTTCACCCTGGAGTGTTGTTATTCTTTGTAGACATCAGTTATAAATAATAGAAGACCATCAGCAAACTGATTATATCTTGGGTAGAACAAATAGTCCCAAATTGGCCTATAAAGTTTGCCAATTTGACCTCTGGTTTTTCCTTTATCTTATTCTCTCTGTTCAGTATTATGTTAAATAACCAAGTAATTGATTGTCTTCATGCAGGTACCAGATAAGGAATAAACCAATAAAGAATCTACACATGCCATCATTAGTGAATTTGAAACCAATAACTGGTTCAAGAGGCATCCCTCCCCGGCCCCCAGGTTTTCATTTAGGGAGGTTAAGGGAGAGTATAAGAGGGAAGTTTGTGTAATCTTGGAGTAAATGCACTACTTAGAAATAAAAGGAGTATGGCTTGAGAGATGAGAAGATTGTCTCTTTTCAGTTCAGTTCTGTTGCTCAGTTGTGTCTGACTCTTTGAGACCCCATGGACTGCAGCACACCAGGCTTCTCCATCCATCAGCAACTCCTGAAGATAGCTCAGACCTCATGTCCATCGAGTCAGTGATGCCATCCAGCCATCTCATCCTCTGTCATACTCTTCTCCTGCCTTCAATCTTTCCCAACCTCAGGATCTTTTCTAATGAGTCAGTTCTTCACATCGGGGGGCCAAAGGATTAGAGCTTCAGCTTCAGCATCAGTCCTTCCAATGAATATTCAGGAGTAATTTCCTTTAGAATTGACTGGTTGGATCTCCTTGCAGTCCAAGGGACTCTCAAGAGTCTTCTCCAACACCACAGTTCAAAAGCATCAATTCTTCGATGCTCAACTTTATTTATGGTCCAACTCTCACATCCATACATGACTACTGGAAAAACCATAGCTTTGACTAGATGGACCTTGATTGGCAAAGTAACGTCTCTGCTTTTTAATATGCTGTCTAGGTTGGTCATAGCTTTTCTTCCAAGGAGCAGGTGTCATTTATTTATTTATTTTTTATAATTATTTTTATTTGACTGCTCTGGGTCTTAGTTACAGTATGTGGGATCTAGTTCCCTGGCCAGGGATCAAACCTGGGCCCCCTGCATTGGGAGCACAGAGACTTAGCCACCGGACCACCAGAGAAGTCCCGAGCAAGTGTCTTTTAATTTCATGGCTGCAGTCACCATCTGCAGTGATTTTGCAGCCGAAGAAAATAAAGTCTCTCACTGTTTCCATTGTTTCTCATCTATTTGCCATGAAGTGATGGGACTGGATGCCTTGATCTTAGTTTTCTGAATGCTGAGTTTTAAGCCAGCTTTTTCACTCTCCTCTTTCACTTTCATCAAGAGGCTCATTAGTTCCTCTTTGGTTTCTGCCATAAGGGAGATGTCATCTGCATATCTGAGGTTACTGATATTTCTCCCGGCAATCTTGATTCCAGCTTGTGCTTCATCCAGCTTGGCATTTCCCATGATGTAGTCTGCATGTAAGTTAAATAAGCAGGATGACAATATACAGCCTTGATATACTCCTTTCCTAATTTGGAACCAGTCCATTCCATGTCCAGTGCTAACTGTTGCTTCTTGACCTGCATACATCAGGAGGCAGGTCACGTGGTCTGGTATTCCAATCTCTTTAAGAATTTCCCAGTTTGTTGTGATCCATACAGTCAAAGGCTTTGGCATCATCAATAAAGCAGAAGTAGATGTTTTTCAGGAATTTTCTTGCTTTTTCGATGATCCAGCAGATATTGGCAATTTGATCTCTGGTTCCTCTGCCTTTTCTAAATCCAACTTGAACATCTGGAAGTTCATGTACTGTTGAAGCCTGGCTTGGAGAATTTTGAGCATTACTTTGCTAGTGTGTGAGATGAGTGCAGTTGTGTTTGGCATTGCCTTTCTTTGGGATTGAAATGAAAACTGACCTTTTCCAGTCCCGTGGCCACTGCTAGTTTTCCAAATTTGCTGGCATATCGAGTGCAGCACTTTCACAGCATCATCTTTTAGGATTTGAAATAGCTCAGCTGGAATTCCATCACCTCCACTAGCTTTGTTCTTAGTGATGCTTCCTAAGGCCCACTTGACTTTACATTCCAGGATGTCTGGCTGTAGGTGAGTGATCACACCATTGTGTGGTTATCTAGATCATTAAAGTCTTTTTCTGTATATTGCCTCTGTGTATTCTTGCCACCTCTTCTTAATATTGTCTGCTTCTGTTAGGTCCATACCATTTATCCTTTATTGTGCCCATCTGTGCATGATATGTTCCCTTGGTATCTCTAATTTTCTTGAAGAGATCTCTAGTCTTTCCCATTCTTTTGTTTTCCTCTATTTCTTTGCATTGATCACTTAGGAAGGCTTTCTTATCTCTCCTTGCTATTCTCTGGAACTCTGCATTCAGATGGGTATCTCTTTCCTTTTCTCCTTTACCTTTTGAACATCTGGAAGTTGTTCTCTTCTTTTCTCAGCTATTTGTAAGGCCTCCTCAGACAACCATTTTGCCTTTTTGCGTTTCTTTTTCTTGGGGATGGTTTTGACCATCTCCTCCTGTACAGTGTCACAAACCTTCATCCACAGTTCTTCAGGCACTGTCTGTCAGATCTAATCCCTTGAATCTATTTGTCACTTGCACTGTATAATCGTAAAGGATTTGATTTAGGTCTACCTGCATGGTCTAGGGTTTTTCCTACTTTCTTCAGTTTAAGTCTGAATTTTCAGTAAGGAGTCACAGTCAGCTCCTGATCTTGTGTTTGCTGATGGTATAGAACTTTTCCATCTTTTTTTTTTTTTGAACTTTTCCATCTTTGACTGCAAAGAATATAATCATCCTGATTGCGGTATTGACCATTTGGTGATGTCCATATGTAGAGTCATCTCTTGTGTTGTTGGAAGAGGGTGTTTACTATGACCAGTGCATTCTCTTGGCAAAACTCTGTTAGCCTTTGCCCTGCTTCATTTTGTATTTCAAGGCCAAATTTGCCTGTTACTCTAGGTATCTCTTGACTTCCTATTCTTGTCTCTTTTAGAAGACAAAAGGACTTTTTTCTCTTTTAGAAAATAATAAAAAGGCAAGAGTCTGACGGGCAATGGAAATCTGTTAAAGATGAAATGTTTCAATGGTAGCTATTTGAGAGAATATATTAAAAGATATAATAAATTGAAACCCAGGTCTTTTCTGTTTAAAGGAGAACATCTAGTTACTTATTCTAGAAGTAGTGCGAAGACTATAATTTATAATTCAAATCAAGACCATTTTTGAAAGTGAAAGCAGTTGCTCTTGATAATGTGCTGAAACAGCAGATGTAGGTCAAAGGGTATAGTCATCCTGGCCCATAGCCACTTGATAAAAGAATGCAAAACGCATTCTTTCTCCTTAGATTTTTAGTTCAACAGTGGCCCCTTCTGGTCAGTTGATTAATACACCAGCCTGGATTTTCCAAAGACTTGGGTTAAGACATAGAGAATCGAGAGGTTGGGGTGCTGGGGAAAAGGCTGAAGAGAGCAAGAGGCACATCTGGGGCTGATCCAAGAAAGTTCAGTGTGATTTGGCCTAATGTGGATGTTTCAGATCAGATCAGTCGCTCAGTTGTGTCCGACTCTTTGTGACCCCATAAATCACAGCACGCCAGGCCTCCCTGTCCATCACCAACTCCCGGAGTTCACTCAGACTCACGTCCATCGACTCAGAGATGCCATCCAGCCATCTCATCCTCTGTCATCCCCTTCTCCTCCTACCCCCAATCCCTCCCAGCATCAGAGTCTTTTCCAATGAGTCAACTCTTCGCGTGAGGTGGCCAAAGTACTGGAGTTTCAGCTTTAGCATCATTCCTTCCAAAGAAATCCCAGGGCTGATCTCCTTCAGAATGGACTGGTTGGATCTCCTTGCAGTCCAAGGGACTCTCAAGAGTCTTCTCCAACACCACAGTTCAAAAGCATCAATTCTTTGGCGCTCAGCCTTCTTCACAGTCCAACTCTCACATCCATACATGACCACAGGAAAAACCATAGCCTTGACTAAACGAACCTTTGTTGGCAAAGTAATGTCTCTGCTTTTGAATATACTATCTAGGTTGGTCATAACTTTCCTTCCAAGGAGTAAGAGTCTTTTAATTTCATGGCTGCAGTCACCATCTGTAGTGATTTTGGAGCCCAGAAAAATAAAGTCTGACACTGTTTCCACTGTTTCCCCATCTATTTCCCATGACGTGGTGGGACCGGATGCCATGATCTTTGTTTTCTGAATGTTGAGCTTTAAGCCAACTTTTTCACTCTCCACTTTCACTTTCATCAAGAGGCTTTTGAGTTCCTCTTCACTTTCTGCCATAAGGGTGGTGTCATCTGCATATCTGAGGTTATTGATATTTCTCCCGGCAATCTTGATTCCAGCTTGTGTTTCTTCCAGTCCAGCGTTTCTCATGATGTACTCTGCATATAAGTTAAATAAACAGGGTGACAATATACAGCCTTGACGAACTCCTTTTCCTATATGGAACCAGTCTGTTGTTCCATGTCCAGTTCTAACTGTTGCTTCCTGACCTGCATACAAATTTCTCAAGAAGCAGATCAGGTGGTCTGGTATTCCCATCTCTTTCAGAATTTTCCACAGTTTATTGTGATCCACACAGTCAAAGGCTTTGGCATAGTCAATAAAGCAGAAATAGATGTTTTTCTGGAACTCTCTTGCTTTTTCTATGATCCAGCGGATGTTAGCAATTTGATCTCTGGTTCCTCTGCCTTTTCTAAAACCAGCTTGAACAGATGTCCTTTTCATTATAGGGGACTGGAATGCAAAAGTAGGAAGTCAAGAAACACCTGGAGTGACAGGCAAATTTGGCCTTGGAGTACGGAATGAAGCAGGGCAAAGACTAATAGAGTTTTGCCAAGAAAATGCACTGGTCATAACAAACACCCTTTTCCAACAACACAAGAGAAGACTCTATACATGGACATCACCAGATGGTCAACACCAAAATCAGATTGATTATATTCTTTGCAGCCAAAGATGGAGAAGCTCTATACAGTCAGCAAAAACAAGACCAGGAGCTGACTCTGGCTCAGACCATGAACTCCTTATTGCCAAATTCAGACTTAAATTGAAGAAAGTAGGGAAAACCACTAGACCATTCAGGTATGACCTAAATCAAATCCCTTATGATTAGACAGTGGAAGTGAGAAATAGATTTAAGGGCCTAGATCTGATAGATAGAGTGCCTGATGAACTATGGAATGAGGTTCGTGACATTGTACAGGAGACAGGGATCAAGACCATTCCCATAGAAAAGAAATGCAAAAAAGCAAAATGGCTGTCTGGGGAGGCCTTACAAATAGCTGTGAAAAGAAGAGAAGTGAAAAGCAAAGGAGAAAAGGAAAGATATAAACATCTGAATGCAGAGTTCCAAAGAATAGCAAGAAGAGATAAGAAAGCCTTCTTCAGCTATCAATGCAAAGAAATAGAGGAAAACAACAGAATGGGAAAGACTAGGGATCTCTTCAAGGAAATCAGAGATACCAAAGGAACATTTCATGCAAAGATGAACTCGATAAAGGACAGAAATGGTATGGACCTAACAGAAGCAGAAGATATTAAGAAGAGGTGGCAAGAATACACAGAAGAACTGTACAAAAAAGATCTTCACGACCCAGATAATCACGATGGTGTGATCACTGACCTAGAGCCAGACATCCTGCAATGTGAAGTCAAGTGGGCCTTAGAAAGCATCACTATGAACAAAGCTAGTGGAGATGATGGAATTCCAGTTGAACTATTCCAAATCCTGAAAGATGCTGCTGTGAAAGTGATGCACTCAATATGCCAGCAAATTTGGAAAACTCAGCAGTGGCCACAGGACTGGAAAAGGTCAGTTTTCATTCCAATCCCAAAGAAAGGCAATTCCAAAGAATGCTCAAACTACCACACAATTGCACGCATCTCACACGCTAGTAAAGTAATGCTCAAAATTCTCCAAGCCAGGCTTCAGCAATATGTGAACCGTGAACTTCCTGATGTGGATGTTCAACTGCTGGCAAATAGCCACTCAGTGTTAACAGCATTCTGTCCTACTGGCACTCTCCAGGAAGTGTGTTTACTGAGCTAAATCTCCCTCATCTCACTTTGCCCTTGTTATATACTAATGGCAAAGAAACACCAGCACAATATTCTCAAGTTTTATATTCTATCTGTTGTCTTTTAGGATCAAATAAAGTGAGATCATAACTACTCTGGACTTGTTTAGGAAAGATAGAAGTATGTTAGTTGCTTCATGGTCATGATTTCTAGGATGTTGAAGAGAGACTATACTACTCACATTGGGGCTGCTTTGTTTTGTAGGTGAGGAGACTGATACTTAAAGAGATTAAGATTACATAGGAATGTAGCTTGTTGGCAAGCTTAAGCTATAACTTTTTCTGACTCCTAAATCCATCATATTATTTCTCCATTTTTTGTTGTATTGGTGTATTTATTTTATTTAAAAATTTTACTTCCTATAAAATCGATGCATTCCCGTGACCTAACATTGAAAAAGGACACAGAGTGAAATGTCTTCCTCTCACTACTATCTCACATCCACCTAGTATCCCTTTTGCAGGCAACCAGTATTGCCAATTTCCTATGGATATCTAAGCAAATAATATAAGCAAAGTCTTCCCACAGTTTTAGTGGGTGGATCATGTCATAGTCTTCCAATGAAGTTTAGGTTGTTTCCAAACTTTTGCTATTACAAAGAGTGCTGCAGTGAATAATGCAATCTGCATACATATTTACAAACATATCCGTGAGATAAATTCCTAGAATTGGAATAGCTGAGCTAAAGGGTATAAACATTTGTCCTTTGTCTTTTGACAGATATTGCCTAATTTCATTTCTTAAAAGTTATACCAGTTTATATTTCTATCAGCAGTGTATGATTTCTCAGTTTAAAAACTATTCATTTATGGATAAAGCTATCTATAAAGAAAAGTCCATAAGCCTTCTGAGAACCAGCTTTCTCTCTCTTGATTCATTGTCCTCAAGGCAGGAAGGAGATGTATCTTATCCCTACCTTCAGTATTTAATAAGGCTCTGACACTTCTTTCCAAAAATAATGCAGATGTTCCTACTGTTCTTTTTGGCTGCTACAATGAAACAACTCTTCTTTTATTCATGTAGTGGAAATAGGTTGCCTAGGACTCATTAGATTTATCATTTGAAGCATGATGAACCACTGTATCAATTTCTTTCTCAGTGTATTTGCTTGACTTTAGAATTAGTCTTGTACCCCAGGAAATCATTTCCTGCGTTTTCTTTCACAGTCCACTACCACTAAAAATAAGTTGATAGTCATTTATTATTTTCACTAATGGACAGGAAAAGAGGAAAAGCTCTAATATAAAGTCCTAAAGTATTTATATATGATTTTCAAGTATTTTCTAAATCACCCTATACTGAGAAGGTGTAACATATTCACTATCAAGGAGAAATGCTTGAAGAAATTCCATCTGTTAACCACAGAGCAGATAGTGAGGGTGAATCTGGGACTGAGAAGCAATAGATTGACAACTGGTGCTTACCTTCCCTTCTTTTTCAGTCTCACTCCTCTGGATCACTCTTTACTTTCAAAGCAAAGTATTTTATTTTCAAGCAAAATGTTAGTCATTAGTAATCACAGCAGCTTGAAAATGAGAGAGCAGGCAGCCAAGACTATAGTTTAATTATAGTCTGTTTAAACATAACTGAAGTTTAAATATAAACCAAAAATGATGATTTTAAAGTTTTAGATATAGTTCTTGTATAACTCTTCCCTTCACTTCTTAAAAAACTTCAAGAAAACATAATCAAGAAACCCAATTACCTGATCAATTTGGTAAACCCAGGCTGACAAAGAGAGTTCGTGGCTATAATGCCAAGAGAGTCTGTGGAATTCTGTGATGTTATTCCTTACAATCCCCAAACACCCCAAATTAAGGTGAGTAGCCAGAGAACACCTTAAAAGGGAGTTGTGCAAGAATTGAACAGTCACACAGTGCCATTTCTATTTGTTAAATATGAGGTATTGAGTCAGTGTGTTTGTCTGATAAATTCTTTCCTTTGGATTTAGGTGAACGGCCTGTGAGAGTTTATGCAGATGGAATATTTGACTTATTTCATTCTGGTCATGCCCGGGCTCTGATGCAAGCAAAGAACCTTTTCCCTAATACATACCTCATTGTGGGAGGTAAGGAAACACCTACTGACTTAGGTGCTGTCCAGAAAAAAATTACAGTAGCCCTTTTTCTCCTGTCTTTATAACCTGAGTACATTGACTCTTGTTTTGGTTTTTAAATGAAGGATATAGTGTAGCCTCTTTAAAATGTGAAGCATTTGAAGAACATGAAGTATCTAAAACCTGAACTGTATAAACCTGGAGAGAGATGCTCTAAGCTCATTGACTTGAGATGTCCAGGATTTATCTCACTGGTTTTGGCAGGTTTCTGCAGTCTGATCCCCTATTGCCTACTTTAAAATAGCATTTACTTTAGATTTCAGTTTATCATCCTAACATGACTCTGTATGTTTGTATGTGTACTGTGCATGCTCAGTTGTGTGACTTTGTGACCCCGTGGACTCTAGCCCACCAGGCTCCTCTGTCCATGGTATTTTCCAGGCAAGAGTACTGGAGTGGGTTGCCATGCCCTTCTCCAGGGGATCTTCCCAACCCAGGGATCGAACCCACATCTCTTGCATCTCCTGGCATTGGCAGACAGATTCTTTACCACTGTACCACCTGGGAAGCCCCTCAGTTTATCATTCTGAATCAGCTGAAGTCCAAAAGTCTGCTAAGCAAATGTTATGTGGTCCAGTCCAGGCTAATAGGGCTTCACTGGTGGCTCAGATAGTAAAGAAGCTGCCCGCAATGTGGGAAACCCAGCTTTGCTCCCTGGCTCGGGGAGATCCCTTGGAGAAGGGAATGACAACTCATGCCAGTATTCTTAATTAAAGAATCCCATGGACAGAGGAGCAGCTTGGTGGGCTATAGTCCATGGGGTCACAATGAGTCGGACATGACTGAGCAACTGATACTTTCCAGTCTGATAGGAAAACATTTTTTTTAAACTGCTCATTGATGCAGAAATGTACAGTAGGTTCATTTCAAAGCCAAAGATCTTATTCTTCTGTTGTATCCTCTCCTTTCCAAAGTGTGAACATAGTGAGTATTGCTCCCGAAGGTGTATCTTGGATTAGGGAAAGCATTGTTATCCAGACTGAGGTACATTTAGAGTATTGTTATCCAAGTGGGGTGCTTGGTTACAATCCTAGGAAATGGTAGAGGTTAGTGACCGAGGTGTGGTTAAGCAAGCAGAGGGGACTTTGACTTATAACCTTATGATGTGGTGAACTCAGTTTGCAGTGATGAGCTAACACACAACTTCAAAGGCTTCACCGTGATGAATGAAAATGAGCGCTATGATGCAGTGCAGCACTGCCGCTATGTGGATGAGGTGGTGAGGAATGCCCCCTGGACCCTGACACCAGAGTTCCTGGCAGAACACCGGGTAAGAAACTGAGTACATGTTCCCATTCCCTGTTTTGTAATTCCCTCAATTTTGAAGGCTTCTGGTACTTGGGCTAGTTTTCCACTAGCTTTATTTTACTTTTATCTTCTCTGTAAATTTAATATAGAAGAGATGATGATGTTATTACTTCTAATAATAGTCATCCCTGACATTTTTATTGGATTTGATGGTTTAGAGGCGCTTTTACATCCATTATATTTCATTTGTTCCCCACGAAAGTCCTGTTGGGTAGTTATTAGTTATTTCCACTTTACATATGAGAACAGGGCCAGAGAGGCCAAATAACCAGGTTACACTCTAGCAGGGCTAGAAATTTAACCTCTATGCACCCCCACTCTTTCCCCCATAGATGTGTCCATCCTCGTAGTGTACCAGCCTCTTTAGAGTATACCTAGCTCCAGCCATGCTCTCGGTTCAGTTCGGTAGCTCAGTTGTGTCTGACTCTTCGCGACCCCATGGGCTGCAACACACCAGGCTTCCCTGTCCATCACCAACTCCCAGAGTTTACTCAGACTCATGTCCATTGAGTTGGTGATGCCATCCAACCATCTCATCCTCTGTCGTACCCTTCTCCTCCCACCTTCAATCTTTCCCAGCATCAAGGTCTTTTCAAATGAGTCAGTTCTTCCCATCAGGTGGCCAAAGTATTGGACTTTCACCTTCAGCATCAGTCCTTCCAATGAATATTCAGGACTGATATCCTTTAGGATAGACTGGTTGGATCTCCTTGCAGTCCAAGGGACTTTCAAGAGTCTTCTCCAGCACCACAGTTCAAAAGCATAAATTCTTCGGCGCTCAGCTTTCTTTATAGTCTAACTCTCATATCCATACATGACCACTGGAAAAACCATAGCTTTGAGTAGACGGACCTTTGTTGGAAAAGTAATGTCTCTGCTTTTTAATATGCTGTCTAGGTTGGTCATAACTTTTTTCCCATGCTCTCAAGGAGCTCACATTCCAGGAAATAAGATATAGAAACACGGACTTATCTTGTATTGGTTTAAATTTAGTTTCAAGACTTTTAATTTCAGTCTAGAAATTATGTGGGGTCAGAAACCAGGGAGGTGTCTCACTTTGTCTCAGTGAGTTGGTATTATAAAAATCCTTATCTCCTTTTTATTTTCCCACATTAAAAAAGCAGATTTCCTACAAAAGATGGGTTTATAGCTGAGAAGAACTTACCAGGTTTATAGCTGAGAAGAACTTACCAGGTCCGGTTGGAGGCCCTCAAGCTTGAGGAACCAGCAAGCATGTTGTCAGTTCTCTACAGTGGCGTGTAGAATGTTGAAAGTAAATTGTCCAGTGAGACAGGAAAGAAAAAGTAGCCAAAGTGCTTCAAAAGCAGTATTTGGGTAAGCCTGAAGCTAAGGGATATTTGTTACAACTATTTAGGATTAGGACAGACCTTTTATAGTTCTGTAGCTTTTCTGCATCAACATTTAGCAGCCAGTGGTACCAAAGGTGAAGAGCAAGATTATTCTCAGCAACATAGCCAGGCAGGCCCAAGCAGAAGAGATTAGAGGGACTCCCAGATTCCCTTTTCTCTCCTTGTTTGTAGTATATCGTCAGTCACGAGTCTGGCTTGCTCACCATTCTTATTTTCACTTTGCTGCCTTTGTGTCCCTGACAATTGTTCATGGGTAATTGATATGTTAGCTGAGAGTTCCTGACATAGTCCTGATGAGCGTAACATTACAATGGCTTCTTGGAGCTGTATGGTGGTATTAGCAATTATATTAACAAAGGAGATACGGCCTATTCAGGAAGGAGTAAATAAATGAGGTTTAGAAAGATTGTTGATCCCAGTGCAAGAGATATTGACAGTAGTAAAGTGATAGATCTGAGACCTAAAGGTCTTTTATGGGGCTCTTGGTTGCTATTTTTATATTCCCATTTACCTCACAGACTTAGAGAGAAACCAATTAACAAAGAAGTGACTTCTTTCTCATATTTTTAGAAACCGTGATTGACCAGTTCTTGTAGAGCCAGGAGGATAGGGAGGTTTCTTTTCTTCTTTTCTTAACTCCATCCACTAGCTAGCATACCACAAAATCCTCCAGGCCTATTTCCCACACCATGGTGACTGGTATTCAGTGTGAGGGTAGCACTTCCAGGAACCAGGAGGAGCAACTAGAAGAGAATCTGGCTAACTTCATGTTTATGATCCATAAATAGTTAGGTTGGATCACTTGTAAAAGAATTGTGAAATTTATGAGCCGAGCAAGGAGAGACAAAGAGAAAAGTTCATTTGAGGCCTGGCTTCACCTTGTGGCCCTTTTTCTGGGCCACAGAGTGTTGCCTGGTTCTTTCTAAGTAGCAGTTATCCTGAGTTTTAATGATGTTTCCTTATTTTCAGATTGATTTTGTGGCTCATGATGACATCCCTTATTCTTCTGCTGGGAGTGATGATGTTTATAAGCACATCAAGGAAGCAGGTGAGTAAGGTGATGTGCATCCGCATTTTATGGAGTCTCCGGAACAATGACATATTCAATCACATCACTACAGAGGAAAATTTATACAGTGAGAAATTCAACATCCACTTTTAGGTCACACTTTGGATAAGAGGTTAAAGTGAACATAGCATCATATCCATCAGTTCTCAGTCTATAAACATCTACTTTTGTTGTCTCTTTTAATTTCAAGAAACCCTTTTCCAGCCCCATTCTTTTCTTAATATTAGGACCTTTCCTTACTCCTAACCCTTCATTCAGTCTTCCTTCTGTATGTCAGTATCTCAGACTGTACTTAGTAATAGCAGACTCTGCTTTTTGAGGATAGGAAAGGACTGTGGCTCCCAGTTTCCATCTAGTCCTACTGCCTGAGCTATTCAGAGTATCACAGTATTTGTGTTTTTGGGTTAGGCATGTTTGCTCCAACACAGAGGACAGAAGGTATCTCCACATCAGACATCATCACTCGAATTGTCCGTGACTATGATGTGTATGCCAGGCGGAACCTCCAGAGGGGCTACACAGCAAAGGAACTCAATGTCAGCTTTATCAATGTAAGTTCTAACCTCATTCCAGAGTTCCCTGGCCCTATAGGACATGTGGCCTCTCACTTTGTCTAAGTTAAACTTGCTCTTCAATCTGCTCTTATTATCACCTCCAAAAGCTCAGTGGATACCTCTTTGCACATAGTACTATGCCAGGCTTTTTACAAAGAGCATTTGGATGTATCTGTTCTATAAAAAGAAGCATTATCTGCCTTTATGGTGTAGTATCACAACATTGATATAAGGACATACAGCCAATTAAATAAGAATGTATAACTTACAAAGTACAGTGTTTATATTGGATACATTTAAAACAGTGGTTCTTAACTTTTTTTTAATTGTATGGTCTTTATAAATCTGATGCAAACTATGGATCTTCTCCCTGTGTGGATAGTAACACACAGCATTTTGCATTGCAACTTCTCAAGGCACATGGAACTAACTTTTAAAATTTGATTATGAAAGCAAGTTTATCTTAGCTTAATATTGCCCTTAGAAACAAGCTGCTGTACATTTTGTATATAAATTATACCTCAGTAAAGTTGATTTAAAAAGAAGAAAGCTGCTGTGTCTTCTATACGTGAGTAATTTACCATGCTCCCTCATTTGTTCCCAGCTCTGTGAATTATGAATGGGTAAAATGGTTTCATCTAAATTGATTTATCTGTGCAGATAAACGCTGGCTACTGTTAACAACCTAGCTGTTGTTACACTGCAGAATTTATTTTCAGGTATTTAAGAATCCTAAACATACTCCCCTTCCCCTTTATGATCTGAAAATGAGAACACTTTTCATTTGGCTGAAGACTCCTTCCTTCCCTTCGGGAGGGTTCATACAATTTTCCCTTATTTTTAGGGCAGCTGACAGGACCAGTGAGTATCATCCTTACTTTGCGAATGAGCAAACAGACCTCCAGATGTTTAAAAAAAAAAACTTCTCTGTAGTCATAGAATAAGCCAGTGATGGAGGGAAAATTTTAGCACAATAAATGAATTAAGTTAAAGGTCTACTACTTTCTTTTTCAACCTGTTAGAGTTGACTTGTTGTTGGCAGTACTGTACAGTGATCTTGGTGCTCCCTCCCTATACATATACATCTCCGTCTAGAATGGGGTTTTGGGTTTTGTTGGGCATGTTTATCTTCCAAGTTAATGTTTTGTCTTAAGAATCTGAGTTTGTTTGGTATATGCCAGTCTGTTACTGGGCTTACCCTGTGCATTTAGTTTAGTCCTAGGCTCTACAATCTTAGAATTATTACACTTTTACTTAGGATGACCATCCAGAGCATATCTTTTCTGTTACCATGGTAGGGAAGTATGGGATATATTAAAGTAAAGTGAAATTCTCAAGACCGAAAGGAGTGTCTAAATAGAGTACCAAACCAAGTCTTTTCCTTCCCCTTGGTATGGAAGGTCAGAGTGAGTATTATTTCTCAAAACAGTTATTTCTTTATCCAGGAGAAGAAATACCACTTACAGGAGCGAGTTGACAAAGTAAAGAAGAAAGTGAAAGATGTGGAGGAAAAGTCAAAAGAATTTGTTCAGAAGGTGGAAGAAAAAAGCATTGACCTCATTCAGAAATGGGAAGAGAAATCCCGAGAATTCATTGGAAGTTTCCTGGAAATGTTTGGTCCAGAAGGAGCGCTGGTATGTTCCTTCCTGCTGGGCTATTTAGGGAAATTCAGGAAAATCTAGGGAATTCTTATGCTGTGAAAGGAACTATAGAATCCTTGAGCAGAAAGGGACATTGACAATAAGAAGTTATCTAATATGTTCCCTTTATTGGGCAGAACTATATTTCAACTATCCCCAGAAAGGTTTTAAAAATCTTTACAGAAAGTGGTTATACATTTGCCTAATTTTGCCAGCTCTCTATAAACCTCCAAATATGGTGACAAGTGAGTAACCTTGCCTAGCTTGCTTCTACATTACAATTTTGGATAGAAGGAAAGGAAAGAGCAAAGAACAGTTTAAAAAAAAAAAAAACCACTGCCTCGACTACAAGCAGCCACTGCAGGATTGCTGGGTAAGGTGGGAGTTCTGTCCTTGAGGAATAGGCAAGGTCTTTTTGAGCTAGATAAAAGGTGCATGTGTAGCTATTAGCAGATGAGCCCTAGGATATCAGAGATGATCTGGCTGTGGGGGTGCTTGGATGCCAGAATAGATTATTCATGGAGAATATAGAATTTTCAGAAAATCCCCAAAACTAAGGTAGATACCCTTTTGTCTGAGTTAATTCCTTTGTTTTTGCCTAGAACCTAGACTATAGACCAAGTAGCCTTTTAAGAATTCCTTTGACATAGAAGTCAAAGATTGGGTAACAGTGGATAACAGGTGGGACCCCTTAGACATGTAGTATAGCATAACCACTTTGACTGAGAAATTGCTTAGAATTGTATCTGTGGCTTACTTGGTCACTTTTGACATTACAGAGGGCACTCACGATAATTTGAAGTCTCAGATCTCCTCCATTGGTTAGTAGGATCCATAGGTTTCTTCTAACTCTTCCTTTTGGTCTCCCCAGAAACATATGCTGAAAGAGGGGAAAGGCCGGATGCTGCAGGCCATCAGTCCAAGGCAGAGTCCCAGCAACAGCCCCACTCGTGAACGTTCCCCCTCTCCCTCTTTCCGGTGGCCCTTCTCTGGCAAGACTTCCCCGCCTTCCTCCCCAACAAACCTCTCCAGACACAAGTCTGCAGCCTATGATATCAGTGAGGATGAAGAAGACTAAATTTTCATCTCTCCTTTCTCCTCCCCTCCCTCTGTCCCAACCTTCAGAAGCTCTCTGTTGAATTCCAGATTGTGATCCCAACACTAATCCTAAGGACAGCTACAAAGGAAAGACAGTTGGGGCAAGAGGACTTAGGATGGGGGGACCAGACAGCCTGTCCTTGGAGAGACATCACCCATCCCCACCAAGAAGGAGGCTAACTACATCTTAGAAGCCTGTTCTGCATTCATATCCCCTCCCCATGGACTTTGCTTTACTGTTTATGTTCATGTGCTCTTGACAGGGAAATTGTCATTTTTATTAATTTTTTAAAAATTAGTCTTTCAAACGTAGTAAGTAGAACTAATTTTTTGCCCCCAAGGAGTGGGCAGAAGGAAGTGGTGTAATACCCAGAGGCCTTTTCTTCTTGATACACCGTAGTGTTTGCCTTCTATTCTCAGGCAAACTGTCTTGCCAACTCCTTCAGGCAGTGAGCCATGCTGATGGGCGATTTGGAGGGGATATACCATAATCTTGGTTTCCTTTTTTTAAAAAGCTAAAAGCTGAGTAACGGCCACAAATCCCCAATGTATACTGCTGGCACGTGTGTCCGTGTGGCTGTGGGAAGAAGGAGATCTGAGTCTGACTTTTCTTACTCCCTGAGGAGTTTCTTGTTGGACCCATTGGGGTCCATGAAGACACTGATGGGGATGGAACCAGACCACATGGCATCAGCTGCGGTTTCTATGCTGTGTTCATCTCTCAGAAAATTCTGTTGCCCAGTTATTTGGGAGCTCTTGTCAATCTCTTTTTTGTAATCTTTACATTCTTCCTGCCTTTAAAGGGAGGAACACTTTCAGGTTTACTCTGATTGAGGAGGGGAGTTGGACAATACTCAAACCTATACAAAGTCAGTTTAATTTTCCTCTGGGAATAAGTCCCTAGCCCTACTACTCCTGTCTTAATACTCATTTCCTAGCTTTTTACAAAGGATACTTTGTAAATGTCTGCAGTTTCAACATGATCTGTTAATCCATGTTGCTTATAACCATATTGAATATTGAGAGAGGTTTGCAGAGAACATAGGTGCAAAAGCATAAGGAAACACACCCCTTTTTAAAGCCTTATCTTGACCTCTTCCCCTTGTAATAGTATCCTTGACTGGAACCAGTGCTCCATGAGGTGTTTCTTTTCCCCAGGGAGTTGGCATCTGGCAGGGACTCCCATCACTGCCCCTCTAGCAAGTCTCCAGTGGCTCACATTACAAGAGTGTGGTAGATTCCCTCCCTCTCCCTCTGCCTGCCCCCATCTCCCCTGTTACGTTGCCCAGGGGATTCACCACTTAAATTTCACATCAGAGAATGCTGAAGCTTAAGCACTTGCTGTTGAGCATGAGCTCCTTTTCAGCTTGTAGCATCCTACAGCACATGACCTAGCAGATCATTATCTATCATAATCCTAATCCTTATCATATCACAAGGTTCAGGGGAAATTTGCTTCTGTCCAGGGCCATCTCATCACTCATAAATACCCCTTGTGGGGGTGGAGTTTTAGTGTTTTCAGCTGAGAAAACCACATTTTATCTTTGCTTGCCCCTCTGCTAAGGTTGTAAGCATCTCATAGCCCCTTTCCTGAACACTTTCTGGTAAAACTTGCTCTTATGCCTGAGGGCCAGTGGCTAGAGTTACTGCCTGCCTGCACAGCAGGACTGCCTAGGTTCTTAAAACTCAGATCATCCAGAGAAGCAGAACGCAGCAGAGTAGAGGAATAAACAGAGTGAACCTCTTGCTGTCCTGATGGCCCATGAAAATTACATTTCTAACTCTTCTCATGAAGTGCTATTTTTACTATCAAATCTAGTTTACACAGGCTTTGGCTTGAAATCCTTTTTTTGGAACTGTTGAAGTTAATGTTTTCCTACAATACCAGCTTTGTAGGCTCACATATTTTAACTTTTCTGCTTCAGTCTTCCCTTTTTGGGAATTCTGCCCATTTCTGTTGATAGAAAAACGGTGAAATCACCACTGAAACCCACCTGCATTTTCTCTCAAAATACATGTTGTCCAAGTATATTTGGAAAGGGAGGCAATCAGAATGTGATTTTCCTCCCTGCAGTCACTCCTCACAGGTATTGTCTGGGTCCCAAATGTTTGGCCTGCCTTCTCTGCTCTGTAGATGGGCTGCTTTGGGCATATCCTGTCCTTGGAGTATGACGTCTAGGCCAACAAGCTCCATGAGACTGCTAGCGCCGGCACGTGCACGTGTTGTCGGAAAACTCACCCCTTCTGGTGAGCCTCTATGGCCCCAGTCTCCTAACACAGTATATCTCTGTGAAATTTTGACTGAAAGCAAAAAACATTATGGCATGGCATGCTAGGTACTTTGGGATAAATGTGATCCTACATGCTGGACAACGGTGGGTGGGTGGAGGAAGTTGTTGGGAGGATGTATTATTTGATCATTTGTGCCTAATTAAATGAGGTTAGAGGTTCGCATTCCACAACTGTGTGTGTGATCTGTAAATCTTTAAATATTAGTGTTGTTAATATTAATTTTTAACATTAATTTTAATATTACTTAAACCCTAAATTGCACAAGCAAAGCTGTCAGCCTGAATAGGCCAAATGTGGCAGAAATGGGAGAGCCTTAGAAGTTGGTTGGCCTTATAGCCTCTCTCTGTAATAGAAGGAGAAGGGAGACAGAAGCCTTGTAGCCAGTGGTGAGGAGGTGCCATTTCATCAGTTACCTTGAGTTGAGCTGGGCAGAAAGTTTGTTTTTTTCATACACTAGACTCCACAGCACTGAAGGGTAGAGGTTGAAATTTTAGAGGAGTAGAAATGGGTCATTTGTACTGCTCCAGCTGCTTCTGATCACTAGAGCCAAAGACCATTATTTTGATGAGGCTTGGGTAAGAAGGTTGGGGATGTGAAGAGGTCGAAAGTCCCGAATAAGAGAAAAAATTTGAGGGAGGTCAAGAGAGCTTTTGACCTTTTCTGATCACTGATAACATCGCAGGCAGCACCTGAGTTACATTTTTCTTATTTGTGACCACACAGCTGTCCAGGAAGTCTTTGAATATTCCATCCACAATGATTCTTCACAGTGCTTTTTATTCTTTCTTGACTTATGGGCAGTTTTTGTCTTTCTGGAGCTCATTGCCTTATTAATCCTGTTTCAAACCCTATATCTAAAATCTTTCCAAATCAAGTCTATTTTGCTGCTTTTGTTTAATTTCCTAAAAGCCATAGCTTTTACATGTTCTGTCAGCAAACTATCACCAGAAGTTGAACCAATGCAGGTAGGAGAAAAGCTCCCTTAACAATGTTTTTAACTAATGGTATTTTTTTCAAGCTTATCAATATAAGTATTTTTAAAGTTATATTTTTCAAGGTCATACAATGATTGTTCTTGTTTTCTCTCATGGAATAGATTGTCATGGGATAAAGACTGGTCCCTAGCTATTATTTTTGCAAATAAGTAGAACATGTTTTGGGGATTATACTATTAAATGTTAATTTTCTTTAAAAGAAAGAAGAAAGATATTCTGTCTGCCAAAGTTTGATGTTAGTACTTAGATTGGGGTAGAAAACAAAAGTAGTTGGTTTAACATTAAAATAACTGCAGTTCTGTTTTCTTAGCTTTCAAGTGGGCTTTCCCACTATTCTTAGGGAGACACTGACTGTTTTGAACACAAAGATTTGATTGGTTGAGTTGTTTTGTATTGTGGATCCTGAGAAGAGTGTTGGAAAGAAATCCTGGCCTTGGCATGAACGTTGGCCCCATCACCAGTGCTGGTGTCCACAAGGACGTTTTCCTTAATCGGTGTTCAGTATATTTTTTTCCTGTCTGAGTGTTATTAAATTGTTATTGTTCAGTTATTTTGGCTTTTGTCATTAGCCAAATAAAGGCAAAGTGATTTTACCTAATGTTTCATTTTATATGTTTTGACCTGGTATACATGTGTATTATATATTTTATGTATTTGAGACTTTTACCTGTATGATCAATTCCTTTACTTTTGCATCCTAATTTGTCTCCTCAGAATCATTGCATGCCCATATCATTGCAATCCCTTTTGCAGCTTGGTACAGAAGACTCAAAAAGCCATTGGCCCACAAAGGGAGGCTGATCTAGATCTCCCAGGTCTAATGTCATCAGTGCCCTACTGACACATCTGTAAGGGAAGAAAACAACTTCCATCTGTTCTTCAGAAGCCTTGTTTCTTTGAGACTTTGGGATCGTACTGTTTTGCCTGGCTGAGTTCTATTCCAGTTATTATACCAAGAAAACTATCATACACTCTTCCCCCTTTCATTTGCTTTGGGAAAGCTCAGAGTAACCTTTTAATATACAATCTTGATGGGCTAATAGTGGCACCCACGGAGGCAGTGTGCCCAATTGTAGAAAATCAAACTCCATCCTGTTTATTAAGCTTAAAATACCTTCCTCAGGCAAGATCCAAAACAATTTCATCCTATCGCATAGTTCTGATTCATCTCTACAGTCAAGCACACATCATTTGGCAGCTTGCGCTGACAATAGAATCGATCCCCATTTGGTCAAGGTTGAAGAACAGTAAAGAAATCTGTGCCCATCTAATGAATACAGTGTCTCTTTCATTGTCCAAGCCATTCACCTCAGGCTTTGAGGTTCAAATCCTGGTCTGGAGAAGAGAAAGGTTCATATCCAAGCTTGTCATCTTTCCTTCGGTAGTATATTCGTGTCAGCACAGTGATCAGAAAACTCTCAAGGATGAGGAGGTGGCAGTTCATCACTGCAGCATGGGACAAAATATAGGTTATTCTAACTTAACAGAGGTGGTATCCCATAGCAGCCCTGGCGTATGAGTTGGACAGCAGTTTCTCTTAATTTATCCTCAAACCAGGACCTAGAGATATTAAGTTGTCAACCGTAACATGGCAAGTTGACAGTAGAGCCAGAACCAGAACTTGGCTCTCTATCTCCTGAACTTTGAGGCTAGCATTAAACATTTCTTTTGCATGTTTTATCATCATGACCGTCTGCTTCCTAACCACACCTATTCCTCTTTCAGGAGCTGAGGATTGAACCCATGGCTTCCTGGGTTGATCATCAGGGCTGGGCCTCAAGCTGCGGGATTGCAGCTGTCTGTGTGATCAGAGAGGTCATAGACTCAGAGCCTCTGCTAGATTTCTTGGAGGTCTCTTTCTCAGTACTCTAAGCAGAACACTGAATATTCTGAGAGTGGCTAGCCCTACTTCCAATCTAAGATCCTCTCTTCTCGGACCTCCCCCTCCTGCCCATCCTGGAATAGACTAGGAAGCCCCATGTGCTTACCTTGAGACCTGATTTTAGAAGAAAAGGGAGGTGAACAAGCAATCTGCCCGCCACTGGCCAAGACTGAGAAGATGGATGGCTGCAGGGCAGACAGAATAAGGAGTGCCTGCAGAACAGAAAAGAGGAGTGAGGATGGGGACTCAGCATCCCTGGCACAGGCTGACCGGCCCACTGCTGTGTTTGAAATGTGTCTTAGTGCTTGCCCTCTCTGAGTACACTTTTCTGATGCACAGCTTCTTCAGGGTAGACTTGGCTTGTCCAGGGTTCCCTCCAATAATCATGGGCAGGTTCATTAATCACAAGGCTTTTATTCTGTGGCCTGACCTCTAAGTACTTCTGTAGCCTAGATCCTTTCTGTGCCCTGTCAGTCCCTTACTCCGTGGTAGGGACCTGTCCTCTGTCTTCCTATAGACCCTCCACTTCTGCCTACCATGTGCCTGTAAGCAGCACCTGCTTAGGTCAAATGAGAATTTATGTGAAATCAATCTGTTGACTATAAAGGAGTCACTATGCCTTGGGAATAGGAGAAGGGCCCAGCAAGAAGACAGAAAGAATGGAGAGAGAAGAGAAACAATATGGGGCTAGAAGTCATTGCATTTGGTGGAAAGGTTATCTCTGGGCTTAGAGAATGGAAAGTGTAAAAAGTGAACAAATGTGCCTTTGGGAAAATCCTCAAGAAAGAGGTGATGATGCAGAGTCAGTGAGATGAGAAGAAGGGATGTGGGTTTGGGGGTAGATAGTTCTATGTTTAAATTCCAGTCCCATCCCTTATGTACCTTTGAGCAAACCCCAAAACATCTCAGTTTCTCATTTGTAAAATAGAAAAAACAATGATTCTGAAGATTATAGTGAACTTAAATGTAATTAATGTATGAAAAGCGCCTAATATGTAGTACTGGTCATATATAGTTGTAACTGTGATAATGCTGATGTTTCTGCTACTGCTGCTAAGTCGCTTCAGTCGTGTCCGACTCTGTGATACCCCATAGACGGCAGCCCACTAGGCTCCTCTGTCCCTGGGATTCTCCAGGCAAGAATACTGGAGTGGGTTGCCATTTCCTTCTCCAATGCATGAAAGTGAAAAGTGAAAGCGAAGGCACTCAGTCGTGCCCGACTCTTAGCAACCCCATGGATTGCAGCCTACCAGGCTCCTCCGTCCATGGGATTTTCCAGGCAAGAGTACTGGAGTGGGGTGCCATTGCTGATGTTTCTAGTGGTGATGAATTGCAAGATTTTTAGAATTAATGGGTAGTGAAGAAAAGAAAACAGCAAAGATAATAATTTAAGGTTTAAAAATTCATGTGTTATGTGTGTCATTGTGTTCCCCTAAAAAGATGCATTGGAGTCCTCACCCCCAGGACCTCAGAATGTGACCATCATTGTCTTGGTAACTGATTAGATGTAATTAGTTAAGACGAGGTCATACTGAAGTAGGGTGGGTCCTTATTCCAATATGACCGACGTCCTTATCAGAAAAAGAGACACAGACACACAAGGGGAGAATGCCCTGTGATAAGCCAAGGATGCCAAAGATTGCTGCAAACAATCAGAAGCCAGAAATAGTCAAGGAAGGGTTCGCCCCAACAGTGTTCAGTGGGCATGTGGCCCGCTGACAGCTTGGTTTTGGACTTCCAACCTCCAGAACTGTGAGGCATTGCATTTCTGTTTTAAGCCACCCGCTTTGTGCTATTTTGCTCCAGCAACCTTAGGAAACTTACAGCACAGAAAAGCAACAACTGGGGAAGGGCAGGGATTCTTTCCCAAATCTCACAGGAAACCTAAGGCTTAAGAAGATTCCCAGACCCACTTCTAGCCTTTATTAGTCTCAGCTTCTAACCCCTACGATTTGTGGCTCATTATTAACCATCTTTTCTCTCTCAGGGTATAGTTACCTGGAACAGAACAAATTTGGCTCCTATGTTCTGCTCGCCCAGGTGCAGCCTGGCTTGACGAAAAATGATGCCTATGGTCCACAGAGCCGACAGGGTGGACACACCGAGGAAAGTGTTGATCCATAGAGCTGTGCTCCCCTCAGAAATCTGGTGGCAGGCCAGAAAGCAGTCAGTGAGGAAGCAAGCCCCTTTCTCCTTTTTTTTCCCTTCTCCCAATGGTGGGGGAAATAAAAAAGCTTCTTCTTTCCCCGTTAGAGTCCCTGAGCCTCTGCTTTTCCACAGTCGCCCTGTACTTGGGGCTATCCCAACCCTGGGGCCCTGAATCAGGGGATATTGGTTCCAGTTATTCCTTCTAGAGCTCAAAGGAATTAAACTCATCTTGGCCTCTGCTGCCCCTTACTCTGGACTTACGTCTGATGGGTCAAAGATGCCATCAGGGATGAGAAACAGGCCCACCAGGGTCAATGATATCTTGAAGAAGGCGTACTGGATGGGGCCCAACAGCAGCAGCTGAAGTCTCTTCCTGAAGTGGGAAGAGGATTAGGAACATAGACCTACAAATCACCCACCCCAACCAGAACTTCCAGCTCTCTCATTGGGTTCCTGGCAAGGCTTGGCCACCATCATAGACACCAACATAGTCAAGTGGGTGGGGACTTAGGAAGAGCATTGGGAACCATCTTTATTGCCTCCCACTCACTCTCAGACCAGAATGATGCCTTTTGAGCAAGAACTATCTGAGGATTGACCCCAACCTCATTAACTGAAACGGATGGAAGGGGAAAGTAAATAGCCCAAAGTGCAGTTTGTTCTCTGTGATAAAGTTTGTAGGGGACAGTGAGCGCAAGTGATGGGAACTCTGGAGTTCTCCTTCCTCTGTTCCTCCTACCCCTGTTTGGGTGCCCAGTGTGTGGGTCCTGGCTGTGGGATGCCCACCCTTTCATCACTGGCTTTGTTCCATACAAGCCAAATTCCATGAGGCTTGAAGCAGGACTGAGAGAGCCAGAAGAGGCTCTTGAGAGAGTGCAGAAGAGGCCAGTCTGCTCTCCAGGCAGCCTCTCCCTCCCACTTCACCTGGTGATCTTGATTCGGGGGCAGCAGGGGCAGCAGCAGCAGCAGGGGCCTGTATGGATCATCACCGGGGTGTCCTTCAGTGTCCTCAACACCGCCTCCTTCCCACCAAAGCCTTCCACCATGGCCTGCATCAGCAGGTAAAAGCACATCGCGTAAAACCTGGAGTTGGGGAGAGGCGGGAGGTGGGCCTAAGAGCACACAGAAGGGAGGTGGCAGCAGCTGGCGGGATACCACCTGCTGCCAAAGAAAAACAGACTGCAAAAGGACAGGGAGAAGGGGGCTTCCTGAAGGGGTCATGTAGGGTCTAGGCATTTTGAGAACTGAGAGAGGACAGGTGGAAGAGGGCAGGCTGTGAGAACAAAATGGTGCCTAAGATGCACTAGAAGTTCAAGAGATAAGTTGGAAAGGGCCTGATTTGTGATCAGTTTGTTTGCATGGACTTATGGAAGGGACAGGGGATTAAAAAAAAAAAAAAAAAAAGACATAAACTCTGGATTCCCAGGGTTGAGAGGAGCAGAAGGGGGACCTCAGAGGGATATCAAGTTCAGCTGGGGGCAGGGCAGGACACTCACGCAGTTATGGCCATTTCCACGAGTGTCAGGGCACGAGGAATCCAGAGACCAAAGCAGGAGAATGCAGACACTATCTGCTTGGAGAAGAACCAGGAGCTGGTTAGGGTAAGGAAGGAGACTGCATGCTCACCTTTTGTGGCAAGGGGCTCAAGGAAGCAAAAGCTAAACATTTGAGGCACCATTACTTAAAAGTGACTAACTGGGGACTTTCCTCGTGGTCCAGTGGCTAAGACTCTGAGCTCCCAGTGCAAGTGGCCTGGGTTCATTCCCTGGTCAGGGAACTAGATCCCACTAACACTTGGCACAGCCAAATAAATATTAAAAAAAAAAAAAGTGACCAGTTGGAAAAAGAGCTAGTTAAATCAACTAATTAAAACAAAATATTTTTTTAAATTCAGCTGTCAGTTTATTCCTTGTCTAGTGTTAGAGACAGAAAGTCACCTTGAGTCAGAGGCTCTTTTGAAGACTTATCTCTCAACATATGTCACTGGAGTAGGAATAGGCCAATTCATCTTTAAGGGTACGTAGATCAAGATCCAACCCTTCCTTTTCAACATCCCATGTTATTAGAGCACCTCTGATGTCTTGAGATGGCCCAGGCAGGTGTCGTCTGGCAGAAAAGGACCTCAAGGGCTTTGTTCTTCACCCGAAACAGACACAGAGCTCACCACACGGAAAGAGAAACCCCATCATGTGGCCTGCGAGCGTGCCAAAGAGCTATCAAATGGCTGTAAGAGTGAGTTAGAAGGACTTACAATGTAAGGGTAGAGTGAACATGACCCCATGGGAAAAAATTACTCTCCTCCTACCCTCTGAGGAACCACTGCTGGTCTGTGCAGGAAACAAGCTTATTTTAACAGCAACACAGTAGCAGGGGAGTAGTGAGTGGGATAGCTGGTGGGCTCAGACAGTTCTTCAGCTGTTCTTAGAGCTGTTTCTGTGGCTCTAAGATTTCAAACACTCCATCTCACTGCCTGTGACCTTCTAAGCATGGGATCCTGACTGCAGATAGCAGACTAAAACCCCCACCCCAAAGTAGTAGAGGAAGGCAACTTGAATTATTGAGTTGAAAGGAATCTTCCTCTTCAGCCCCTCCCCAAAGGCAGCTGCAGGACCCTCACCGTGGGTGAAGAGCTGCACCAGATCAGGGTCTTCCTCTTGATA
Organism: Bubalus kerabau; assembly: GCF_029407905.1. NCBI lineage: Eukaryota > Metazoa > Chordata > Mammalia > Artiodactyla > Bovidae > Bubalus > Bubalus kerabau. The sequence goes on along the minus strand of NC_073625.1, from coordinate 117,235,452 downwards.
GGGCAGCGGGTGTTCTTGTGCAGGTAGACAGCAGCCTCCAGGAAGATGGCTATTGAGCCCAGGACAAACAAGGTCATGATGACCATGAGGGAAATATCCATAGGGCCCAATGCTAGAGTGGAAAGAGAGGAGAGGCTCCAGTGAGCTGAAGACCAGGGCTGAGGAGCAGAAGATGTGGGCTTCCTCACATGCATCTAATTGCTTTACCACATCTAGAATTACCAGGTCTAGGCTTCCTATCATGCCGAAGTTGGGCTTTTTCTTAGACCTAGAATTTCCAACATGTGACTAAGAAATAGTCATTCTTCTGCATGCATGGGAGACTAGACCAGATCAATCTAAGTATGGTAAGGCTTACTTGAATCAGGATATAGACACCTAACAAGTTTGTACATAATGAACAAAAATTCTAAGTTCGGAGGTCAACAGGGCCTATTTACTTTTCTCAGTGTCAGGGGTTATGCTAGCAGACAGGGACCAGTTAACATTATAATTAAAGCAAAATATATACTTATGATATACATCAGAATATATACTGATATACTTCAGTCACTCAGTTGTGTCCAACTCTTTGTGACCCCATGGACTGCAGCATGCCAGGCTTCCCTGTCCATCACCAACTCTCGAAGCTTGCTCAGACTCATGTCCATTGAGTTGGTGATGCCATCCAATCATTTCATCCTCTGTCATCCCCTTCTCCTCCTGCCTTCAATCTTTCCCAGCATCAGGGTCTTTTCAAATGAGTCAGCTCTTCGCATCAGGTAGCCAAAGTATTGGAGTTTCAATTTCGGCACCAGTCCTTCCAATGGAGAAGGCAATGGCAAACCAGTATTCTTGCCTTGAGAACCCCATGAACAGTATGAACTTGATATACTTCAGTTCAGTTCAGTCGCTCAGTCGTGTCGGACTCTTTGCGACCCCATGAATCGCAGCACGCCAGGCCTCCCTGTCCATCACCATCTCCCGGAGTTCACTCAAACTCAACGTCCATTGAGTCTGTGATGCCATCCAGCCATCTCATCCTCTGTCATCCCCTTCTCCTCCTGCCCCCAATCCCTCCCAGCATCAGAGTCTTTTCCAATGAGTCAACTCTTCCCATGAGGTGGCCAAAGTACTGGAGTTTCAGCTTTAGCATCATTCCTTCCAAAGAACACCCAGGGCTGATCTCCTTTAGAATGGACTGGTTGGATCTCCTTGCAGTCCAAGGGACTCTCAAGAATCTTCTCCAACACCACAGTTCAAAAGCATCAATTCTTCAGTGCTCAGCTTTCTTCACAGTCCAACTCTCACATCCATACATGACCACAGGAAAAACCATAGCCTTGACTAGACGGACCTTTTTTGGCAAAGTAATGTCTCTGCTTTTGAACATGCTATCTAGGTTGGTCATAACTTTCCTTCCAAGGAGTAAGCGTCTTTTAATTTCATGGCTGAAGTCACCATCTGCAGTGATTTTGGAGCCTAGAGATGTTTAAATTTGATTTCAAAAATTTTGTCACTTTACTAGGACACACAACAGGACTTTAACAAAAGAAGTGGACCCAAGCAAAGACTCCAAGGATATTTGACCTATGCTGGCCCCAAGTACACTTATTCTCACATTAAATGTAATCCAGTAGCTGTCTTTAGTATTTATTGAAATCATTTGAGGAGTTGTTAAAAAGTAGCTGTCCAGACCCCCACTCCCTATACCCCCTGCCACATAGATGTTGTTCCCATACACCTGGGATGTAATCTACATTTTAAACAAGCTCATCTGATAATAGAAGATAACAAACATTTTAACAACACCAATGAAGCTCCTCTGGCCTCACCCTTGCTAACAGGAAAACACTAATATAGTCACAATATTTGTTTCTGAGCATGTTAGTTGCATTAGTGCAACAATGTTTTAAACAGAGTTAGTTCCATGTCCTCAGTGACTAAGCCTGGACCCTCATTTATCTAAGTCTCTTCCCTCCTTGGCCAGACCCTTTGCTTTTAGTCTCCCAACTGGCTACATGACAGAAGAAGGGGAAGACTGGCAGAGTCCAGCCACTGTCCTGTTGCATTGGGAGTAAAGGAAATCAACCCTGAATACTTATTGGAAGGATTGATGCTGAAGCTCAAATACTTTGGTCACCTGATGCAATCAGCTGACTCATTGGAAGAGACCCTGAAGCTGGGAAAGATTGAAGGCAGAAGAAAAGGGTGACAGAGGGCGAAATGGCTGGATGGTATCACTGATGCAGTGGACATGAACTTGGACAAACTCCAGGAGATGGTGAGGGACAGGGAGGCCTGGCATGCTGCAGTCCATGGGGTCGCAAAGAGTCTGACATGACTGGGTGACTGAACAATGAAGATATTGGCTGGTCTGCCCTATGTTTTGGTGACTGAGGGCAGCTCAGAGCTGCTGACACCAAAACAAGGAAGAAGGAGACCACATCCCAGTGAAGACTTGAGTTGTCATCTGGGTCAGTCATACTTGGTGACATCACAAAGAGCAACCAGGACAAAGGTGAATTTCTCAAAAACTACTTTGATGCTTTTGAACTGTGGTGTTGGAGAAGACTCTTGAGAGTCCCTTGGACTGCAAGGAGATCCAACCAGTCCATCCTAAAGGAAATCAGCCCTGAATATTCATTGGAAAGACTGATGCTGAAGCTGAAACTCCAATACTTTGGCTACCTGATGCAAAGAACTGACTCATTTGAAAAGACTCTGATGCTGCAAAAGGTTTAAGATGGGAGGAGAAAGGGACGACAGAGGATGGGATGGTTGGATGGCATCACTAACTCGACGGACATGAGTTTGAGTAAGCTCCAGGAGCTGGTGATGGACAGGGAAGCCTGGTGTGCTGCAGTTCATGGGGTTGCAGTCCATGGAGTTGGACACGACTGAGCAACTGAACTGAACTGAACTTTGATCCTGGTTGTTCTTATTTCAGGGTACATGTTTTTCTTTTTGTTTGCTTTCTCCAAGAGGCGCTTTATCTCTGACCACAGTTAGGTCTGTGATTAATCCAGAGGACCTGCTGCAGGGAAGGCAGTCCTTGGACAATCTCCCAGCCTACACTTCTGAAGTCAGTGGTAAGCTTTTCCTTTCTGTTACAGGCCTCAAAAGATAGGACTGTGTTGTTCTTCCCTCCTCCCCATTCCTGTCTCCACCTGCTTCCACTTAATTAGGATGCAGCCCACTGTGTGACCAAATTACTGGCTTAGTGTTGCTATTTAGTTCTGTTGCCTCATTCTCAATTACCTCTACAGATATTGCTCTAGTAGGCCCGGCAGGTTTTAAACATTAACAAAATAAAACAAGCAAAAATCCACCTGGCTGCAATCCTTAATTAAAAACAGACTTTACCTCCCTTCCTTGAAATTTTAAAGATATAAACATAACAGAGGATCTTTTTTCTGACACAATTTTATCCTTATACAATAAAAATGTGGGTTTAAAACAGTTGCTATTGTTTTATCATGATATACACATAAAGCCTTCTATGTCTCAAAATAATTCCAGATAGATTAAAAAGATAAATCTTTAATAAACAACAAGGATCTACTGTATAGCCAATGGAACTCTGTTCAATATTATGTGCCAGCCTGGATGGGAGCGGGTCGGGGCTTCAGGGAGAATGGATTCATGTGTATGTATGGCTGAGTCCCCTCTCTGTTCACTTGAAATTATCACAACATTGTTAATCGGCTATACCTCAATACAAAAAAAAAAGTGTTTTAAAAAAAGATTTAAAAAAGCGGTATTTATTTAAAAATAAAACAGGGAAAATTGAGAGAAGGGAAAAAGAAGAGAGAATTGTATTTTCATCAAAACTTGAGGGAAGACCTTCCTAAGCTTAGGTGTAATCCAAGAAATCACAAAGAGAAGGATGGTCAAATTTGATACAAAGAGTTTAAACTTCTGAATGTTAAAAAAAAAAAGTATAAGCAGTAAAGTGGTGATTTCACAGATGCACACTTGGGTAAAAATCCATCAAATTATATACATAAAATCATTGCCCTTTACTGAATGTAACTTATAACTGAAACAAACAAACCTTAAAATGAACAAAGCAGAAAGCAAAATTACCACAGGAAATTCCCTGGCTCTCTGGTGGTTAGGCGGAGAAGGCAATGGCAACCCACTTCAGTACTCTTGCCTGGAAAATCCCATGGATGGAGGAGCCTGGTAGGCTGCAGTCCATGGGATCGCTAAGAGTCAAACACGACTGAGCAACTTCATTTTCACTTTTCACTTTCCTGCATTGGAGAAGGAAATGGCAGCCCACTCCAGTGTTCTGGCCTGGAGAATCCCAGGGAAGGGGGAGCCTGGTGGGCTGCCGTCTCTGGGGTCGCACAGAGTCGGACACAACTGAAGCGACTTAGCAGCAGCAGCAGCAGCTGGTGGTTAGGACCTGGTATGTTCACTCCTGGCAGCCAGGGTGTGATCCCTGGGTGGGGAACTGAGATCCCAAAAGCCACATGGTGTGACCAGAAAGAAATAAAAATAAATAGTATAGTAAAACTATAGCTATGTAAAGGATTTGGCTGAAGAGAAGGATAGAAAAGAGTTGAAGGAAAGAGTGGGGCCCTAATATCTTTATCATACAAAATGGAAAGTGAAGAAGTACTATCCGCAGTTGGCAAAATAAGAAATAAACTATAGGTATAGTATATACAGCTATAAAGATAACCAACTAAAAATAATGATGAAACCATGTGGAATGAGTAGAAGCTTGGTACTAAGTGAATTAAATCTTTATGTATTATAGAGGCAGCCACAGATAATATACAAAACTGATACCACATGAAATAATGGTAATTTGAAAGTAACTATTAAAAAATCATCAGCTAAAAAAGTAGGATGAAGATTAAAAATGAGAATAAATAGGGCAGGGGAGTGTTAATTTTCATTAGTAGCCTTTTTGTACTATTTAAAATTTTACACCATGTTCATGTGGGTTAAGATAAAAACATTAAAAACGATTGCCTAGGAATAAATGAGCAATGCCATCTTTGGGTGATGAGACTGTGGGTGGTCTTTGTCTTCTTTCTTTTCCAATTATTCTATAACAAATATACATTTTACAACAAATAAGTTTTTTTAAAGATATACTTTGCCAAATATGAAGTAATATGAAAAAATTCATACGATGTCATGCTTATAAAAACAGTATATAAAATTGTAGTATAGTATGATTTCCACTACTGTTAAATAAAAGCACAGAAAACAGCTTATACTATGATACTTGCAGTGCTGGTCTTGAGTGGTGGGACCATACGCGACTTTCTTCTTCATACTTTTCTCTATTTTCATATTGACTTTACTGAATTATTTTTTACAATGGAAATGTTTAGTTAAAAAAAAAAAACAGACAAAATATAAAGTCCAGATAGGCAGAAAGCAAAATTAATTCAGTGGATTTCTAAAAACCAATGTCCTTTGTTGGGAAGGGGAATACCGCTGGAGATCCTTCCTTGAGGGACTCCCCCAGCCCCTGCTTGACTCTCGTCCTCATCAGCTCACTGAGAGCTGAGAGTGGAAACAGCCCCTCCAGAAGCCATCATGTCAAAGCCTTTCTCAATCTTCACTGTCCTTGACTATTCCCTCCTCCTTGAAAATCTCTCCCATCCCGCTTGACTCCAGTAACCACAGTTCTGGCTCCTCTCCTGGAGACCCTGGGTCTCCGATACTGATCCCTCATCCTCTCCTACACCCTGTGTTCCAGACTCAACCATTGCATCTCACCTCTTCTGTTTATTGAGGTTTAGGATTTCCCTACCACCCCTCAACCGCCTAACCACCACCTGAGCCATTCCTACCTCCAGGACTTTAGAGTGCTTGGCTGCTGCCTGTTCAGTTTTTCTCCCTAAGCTCCCCGTGTCTGGCTTATTCTCCTCACTGAGCTCTCTGCTCAAATGCCCCTCCTCAGTCAGCAACCCTTGAATGTCCAGTGTGGTGTTATCTCTCCCTCCCAAGTTGCCCTCACAGTGAGGTTATTTACATATTTATTGCTTGTCCCCATAGAGTGATGGTAGTGTGAACTCCACAAAGGCAGGGACTTTGTCAGGCTTGTTTTCTGTTCTATCTCCAAGTGCATGAAACAGTAACTGTGACTATTTGTTCAATGAAAGAAATGACCACATGAGGATTCTTACTGTCATCTCCATTTACATGCTTTTCCAGGAAACTAGGCTTAGAGTTGAGCACCTCATCCATGATCACACAGCCTGAAAGTGACAGAGCTGGGATTTAAACCCAAGGGTTCCTGATCCTAACTAAGCCCATTCTCTTCACCATTACACATGCTGACTCGGGGTGTGTTCACATAACTATGGGAAGAAATGTGGAATAATATTAACCATCAAAAGTTGCTTAAGTTGATGAAGGTGGAGGTGAGGCATATTCCAGCTATTCAGTATGGAAGTGCTTTTGCAGTTTCTTGTATCTGCTGCCTTTTGTGCTCTGTTCTTTCTCATGCTTGCAGTGTCTACAGGCTCTCACATTCACTTCCACGGGGCAGAAGCTAGGAGAGAGAACTTCCTTAGCATCCACAGCCAACACTACTGCTGCTGCTGCTAAGTCACTTCATTCGTGTCCGACTCTGTGTGACCCCATAGACGGCAGCCCACCAGGCTCCCCCGTCCCTGGGATTCTCCAGGCAAGAACACTGGAGTGGGTTGCCATTTCCTTCTCCAATGCAGGAAAGAGAAAAGTGAAAGTGAAGTTGCTCAGTCGTGTCCGACTCTTAGTGACCCCATGGACTGCAGCCTACCAGGCTCCTCCATCCATGGGATTTTCCAGGCAAGAGTACTGGAGTGGGGGTGGTGGGGGGGGGGGGGAGGGGCAACACCATTACTCTACCTCAAACTCATTTATCTCTTTAGAAGATCTTCCTCTGTCTTATTTTTCTGTATCTTAACAGATACTATGAAACAAAAGTTTCTGATAGCTCAAGGATTTTTGGAAACACTTTAAACAAGGTTAAACATGTTTCTTTCCTGCAGAGTATAAGTTTTAAATCTGATTTATATTGTTAATTTCCAAAAGGAGGTTATAGACTATAGCTTTTACAGAACTGATTTTTCTACAGGCTCTGTTTTCATAGAGCACTCCTTGGGATTAGTATTCCAAGGAACACACTTTGGGAAATACTTGTCTAACTGACCTGTTGAATACAACTATACTTGAGCAACTAGCAAATTCCCATTGCATCTGTAACAATGAAGATTACTCTCTTAAATAATTAAAACAATATAAGAACATTAAAACTTTGAAAAAAAAGTTTTACCCATAATCCAAGCTAGTGCCTAACCAAAAATTATTCTCCTTTTTGCATGTATTTCCATGGAGGTGAAGAGCATAGGCTCTAAACTCAAAGTAAAATTCCATTTACTTCTTGCTCTATAATCGTGGGTAGATTTTTATCCTCCAATTAAACCTCTTAGCATGACTCAAAGGTAGTATTTACTCAATAAAAAGTAGCTTTAAAAAACATCCTGGTTAAAGTGTATACATATTGTATTACTGCAATCATACTATAAAATTTTGCATTCTGTTTTTTCCACCTAACATTTCATCATAGCCTGTCAAAAATTATTTTTATAATTATTTTACAATTATAAAGGTTTTTAAAATAAAAAGAATAATAGAGCTGCATTAATATATCCATAATCCATTTCGAAGAGTTATGATATTGCCAGTTTTGTTCAAAAGTTATTCTTAGAAAAATAAAACATTACAGGTGTACTTGAAGACCCTGTATATATCTCCGGGGTCCTTTTCCCTTGACTTCACCTCCCAGGGCTAACTGCTATTCTGAAGTTGGTGTGTATCTTTTCCTGTATGTTTTAATTTTTTTTACAACATATGTACATGCTCAACATAATTATACTGCTTTGCATTAAAAAAAATCTATATAAATGTTTTCCACTCAACATTGTTTTCATGGTTGTTATTATTTTCTTTGTGACAAACAAATGCTACTATAAGCATTCTTAGACATATCTCCTTAGCACGTATAGGAGAGTTCCTCTACTCCTCCCAGTCTAAGATCCTGCAAGCCATGTGGTATGGCCAAAAAGAAAAAAAAACCCCACAAACAGTGGGTTTAAGTCCCAGTCTGGGTTGTGTGGTTGCAGTTATTATATTATTGCTTCAATTACTCTAGTCTTATAATATATAAACTTTAATATCTGGTAGGGCACATATCCTCCTTACTCTTTTTCAAAATTGGCTTTTCTTGGCCCTTCACTCCCCCCATATAAAAGTTTGGATCAGTCCACTAATAAGAAGATCGTCTAGGGATTATAATTGCAGTCATATCACAGGCATTTCAAAAACAAATTATTGAAAGTTTCAATAGTTCTTCCAGAATAGTTCTTTCCTAAATAGCATTTAAGGAAACAAAGAGTTTATAAATGAAGAAGGAAAAGGTTTCACGTGTCCAATGGGCACCTCTTCCTGACTCTATTTCTGTGAGTGTCGTCACCTCTGTTCATATTCTTGGAGTCATCATTAGAGTTTCTTTTTCTTTCACTTACCTTGTCTAAATATTTACCAGATTGCCTGCTCTTTCTTTGGATTGCCTGTATTTTCCAATCTGTCCTTCCTTTCCCTGACACTGCTCTGGCACAGGCTCTTGCCCTTCCTGTTAGGCTGGGGCACTGACCTCCAATTTATACCCCTGCTTCTTAAGGCCCTTACTCCCCAAAGTCTATCTTGATTACTAATTAATTGTCCTGAAATACTATCCAGCTCCTCCCAATCTCAGAGCCCTCATCTACTGCCTGCAGGATAAAGTACAACTCCTCTGCCTGACACTCAGCAGGCCCCACCTGACCTGCCCAGCCCTCTCAACTGTCCCCTGCTTCCTCACCAGTAACCTTGAATCTCCCCAGGGCCTGGAGAACCTGCCTACTCATTCTTTCTCCACTCCAGCTCCCTACTTTCCAACTGTTACTCACTCCAACAGTTCAATGGGGGAACAAGGTAGCTCCCCAGACTACCAGACCCAGAATAGTCTACCTACTTTGAATATCCTCGGTGCTTCTATTTGCACATTTTGCAGCAAAGCAATGTGCGATCCATTTTCACTGTGTAAGACAGGGTTTCTCAATCTCAGCACTATTGACCCCTTGCCCCAGCTAACTCCTTGGTTGTGGGGACTTTCCTTTGTTTCCAGGGCAAACTCCCTGACCTCTACCCCACTAGATGCCAGTAGCACCCTCTACTTGTGGTGACTGGAATCGCCTCCAGACATTGCCAAAAGTACCCTGTGAGACCAAGTTGCCTCTGGTTGACAACACTGGTGTGTGAGAAGACTTGTGTCACCATCTGCAATCTCTGAACAAGAAATCCCTGGAGTTGGATGTAGCATCTGCCTACGTTCATGAACCACAGAGCAGCTACAAGGCACCCCTGGACCTCCTCTGGCAGTTGGTATTCACTCCAGTTCAGAGCATCTGAAACAGAGACATGCCCATATCTGTCTCCTAGTACACACTGACCACACCCTACTGTTTAGGAAGAGTCTCCTCCTTGAGGTAAGAACATCAGGAAGGAAAAAACATTAAGGATAGAGACACAGATTCCTACTCATCAACGTCTAAGAGGTGGCTGATCATGCAGTAAGAAAACAAAATACAGTGCGGATGGGAGCCACATTTGCTATCAAGATGCTAGGGTCATTTGATTGTCATGTTTTAGGTGTCCAGGGAATAAACAGAGTCCCAGCCTATGCCTTTCACTTTCAAAACCAATTCGGTAATAGGAGCTAGTTGGCCAACACTGTCAGAATACTTTTACAGGTTCACCTAAGTTTTAAGAATATTATTCATAATAACCACTCTCAAGAGTGGTATAGACTCCTTTTAAGAAGGATGTTGTGCAGGCCTCAAAGGGATTCTGTGGGCTTTGGGCATCCATGTGAGTCCCTGGGTGGCCCTGGGGTCTGAAGAATGCTCCAGGTCAGTGTCCCCTGTATGAATTGGGGAGTCCCAACATGCAGGTTTTTCTCCAGGCCACATAGCCAGGCCCCTCTTTTGACTTTTTGGCTCCTCCAGAGTTTTACTTTCCCCAGCTTTTACAAATTTTAAAAAATTTTTGACTGTACTACCCAGCATGTAGGATCTTACTTCCTTAACCAGGGATCAAATCTGCACCCCCTGAATAACCTCTGTACCACTAGGGAAGTTCCCTAAAAGGTTTTTACCAAGATTGACGCTGGGTCAGCCATCCTCCCAGGTACTCAGTCTATGCTGGCCAGCTCAGGACCACCTTCCCTCAGCTCCTCTCAGCTGTTTTGACTTCCTCCTTGGGATGCTCATTTTTCCTTCTTTCAGTTCCTCTGGGGAGGGTCCCTGACTTACCTCTCAAAAGCTGGGCTGCAGTGGGAGGGTAAGAGAAGCAGGCAGAGGGAACACTGTAATTGGTTTTCAGTATCTCCAGAAGATCTGCCGTGTACCTGGAGAGACACCAGCCTGTGTTCAGAATATGGGGACTGGGGGTGGGTGGGTGGGTAGCAGAAGGGACTCCAGCAACTTGACACTCCCTCAAACACTCCTAGGTTCACAGAGCATCTCCATTTCCCCTCAAGGCCCAGGTGACAGTCTGCAGGTCTGGCTGCAGTGCTCAAAAAGCCCACAGTCCATTCCCTCCACTTCACAGGGGCAGCAGCCCAGGGGTTGGCTAGGGAGAAAAAGCAGGGTCCCAGAGAAAGAATGGACACTTAGCACCAGGAGTGGGTCCCCAGCTGGTCAGAGCTCTATGCATGTCCCTCATGCCCCCTCCACCTCTGGGATTTTCCTCTACCTGGTTGGGGGCCAAAGCTAAGGTTCTGAGAGGTCATACACTTACCCTTCCCCAGTGTCTCTGAGGACCTTCCAGAATGACCAGACCATTGTCAGTCCTGTCTCATTCTTGGGCTCAGAGGGAGGTAGGGACAGGCCAGAGAGGGCCCCCTGCTGCTTAGCAACTGGCTCCCGGCTTGGGGCCTGCCTCCCTCACTCACCTGGGATCAAGCCTTATCTGAGTCCTGCCTGGCTCCATCGTCTTCTTGCTCTATCCGGCTTTCCTTCCCGGCAGGCACTGGGGGCCAAAGAGAGACAGGCAAGTCGGGACCCTGAGGGGAGGCGGCTTCAGCTGACTGCGGCTTCCAAGACTGGCTGTGAGTTGGCAGAATGGCTGGGTCTTCCCCTCTGGCTCTCTCCCTCCTCAGGCCTCCTGTGCCCACAGGTTCCTTTCTCAGAGTTCACCTCAGAGGAATTTGAACCCCTCAGCTGGCTGAGTTCCCTGGTTCCTGACTCCTCCTTGCCCGTAGGTGTGGTGCCTCCTTCTTCCCTCCCATGAATGCCTCTCTGGCCACCCCTTGACCCCAGTCCACCTTCACTCTCCATCCCTCCTGAGGAGACTCCCAGGGCCCTCTAGAGACAAAATCCTTGATCCGCCCCCACAACCCCCCCTGCTGAGCAACCCCCTTCCGGTCAGAACCCGGCAGGAACTCAGGCTCTGTCCTCCTGAAGATGGAAGTCAGGGACGAGGCTTTGACTGTATTGGTGCTATTGGCTGGGTGTGCAGAAGGGAGGCCAGCTGGGAAATACAGATGAGGCCCAGCCTAGAGCATCCTGATGACAGGCTCATCCAGCCAAACAGCCCTGAAGGTGCAGCAAATGGGTGGAGGGGAGTATTTAAGCGGCAGTTATGGACTGGAATCTCTGGGCATTTTGACAGATTTTGAAAACCTGCCAAATAGTATGCTTATGAACTATTTTACTGATTGGTGATGTCTCCTCTTGCTCTCTCCTTAAACCTATTTAAGGCCAAACATAGTACCCCTAAGTTTCCAGCATAGGGCCTCACACATACTTAAGTGCTCCTTAGACTCAGTTGCATGACAGATAGAATAATGAAATCACAGCAACCGTAGCTAATGCCTGTGGAGTGTTTATGCAACAGGTGGTATAGGAATTGCTGCATATTCCTTATCTCATTTAAACTTTACAAGTACTCTTATAAGGTAAATGCTTTAAAAAATTTTTTTTAATTGGAGGATAATTGCTTTGCAATGTGTTGGTTTCTGCTGTACAACAAAGAGAATCAGCCATTGTTATATATATATAACAATGAGCCTCCCTCCCCACTCCCATCCCACCCCTCTAGGTCCTCAGAGCACCAGGCTGGGCTCCCTGTGTTATGTAGAAGCTTCCCATTACACATGATAGTGTATATATGCCAATGCTACTGTCTCAGTTCATTAAAGGTAAATGTTATCTTTATTCTCATGTTACAGATAAGGAAACTGAGGATCAGAGGGGTTATGACAGTACACTAAGCTGGATACATGGTGATATGGAGAGAGGCAGAAGGGACCTGGGTTAGGGGCTCTGTTGAGGCTTAGATGAAGTTCTTGATAGTAAAACAACAACAACAGCAACAAAAGCCCAGTAGAGGGTCAAGAGAGTCAGTTTTGGGAAGGCAGAAAAGTCCCCCTGCTCTGGGTTGGTGGGTAGATGTGGTCCGAGGAAGCAGTTACTGATGCAGTACCAAGAAGACTCTCTACTCCTGTCCCAAAGTAGTGCCTCAAAATATCTCCTGAGGATCAAGAAGAGTCCTCTCTCTTCATTGTAACTGCTAAGTCGCTTCAGTCGTGTCCGACTCTGTGCGACCCCAGAGACGACAGCCCACCAGGCTCCCCCGTCCCTGGGATTCTCCAGGCAAGAGCACTGGAGTTTTCCTAAAGCACAGTTCTCTGCACAGCACACTGCAGTGATCCAGGAGTCTCAAGGGCCAATGACCTCCTGAGTGGACACAAGGGCACAACCCGTGAGACAAGGGGACTGACCTCCAGAGGGTCAGTCGCCTGGGCCCTGCCCTAGCAAAGACGCAGGCTGACTCAGCTTCCTCAAACCATTTCCACAGAAATGCTCCCCACTCCCTGGGTCATTCATCCCTACCCTGGTGAGAAGCCTTGAGCTTAATCATCCAAAGCCCTGAACTTTAGACTTCCTTAGAGCAGAACCCAGGGCTTCCCCGATGGCTCCGTAGTAAAGAATCCCCTGGCCAATGCAGAAGACCCAAGTTTGATCCCTGGGTCAAGGAGACCCCCTAGAGAAGGAAGTGGCTACCCACTCCAATATTCTTGCCTAGAAAATCCCATGGACAGAGGAGCCTGGCGTGCTGTAATCCATGGGGTGGCAAAGGGTCAAACACGACTGAAGCAACTGAGCAACAAAAACAACAGAGCAGAACACAGGATGCTGAGGATGTTCTCTGAAATTTCTTTGGGACAGAACTGTGGGGCAGAGGTCGGGGAGGCAGGAGAGGAGGTCTGAAGAGCAGGAGGGAAGGCCACTGAGCAGGGGCTGGGAGGCCCAGGGAGACTGGCTAATCCTCAGGATGGATGGTGACGCAAGGAAGAAGGGCAGGTGGTGGGGGAGAGGGAAGGCTTTAGCTCTCAAGTAGTGCTTTTGCCTCACCCAGAGTCCCTAAGTGACTATCTTTATACAGTGGGACCCATGAATTAGTTAAGGCCGATCTGTCCATAGCTAAGGTGTGGCTAGAAGATGAGGTGGGCCAGCCAATCAGATTCTTCTCTTGCTAATTTAGGACTGCTACCTGTGGAACCTTGATTTTTAGAATCAAGAAGAATGAAGTCTTTATTTATTTATTTTTGTTTAATTAATCATAGGGTAACATAAGACATCTATTACTTCAGTTCTGGCTTTCTCAGTGTAAGGGTCATATTTGAAAAACACAAACTGATCATAAATTTTATCAGTTTTTCCCTAGGGCTCTTAAATCATTTGATATTCAAAGGCCAGTCTTTCTCTTTTAAAGTACTTCTTATTGAGATAAAAGTCACATAATATTCACTACCTCAGTCATTTTAAAGTAATTCAATGCATTGTAGTATATATTTATAATGTTGTGCACCCATCACCATTAATCTAACTGCAGCATATTTTTATCCCCCAAAGAAACCTCATGCTTCTCAATTATTCTTTCCTCTCACCCTTTGGCAATCATTTGTCTACTTTCTCTCTATGAATTTGCCAGTTCTGGACATTTCATCCAAATAAAATCATGTGATGTGTGGCTTTCTGTATTTGAATTCTTTCATCTAACATAATGTTTTCACGGTTTATCCATATTGTAGCATGTATCAGTGCTCATTCCTTTTAATGGCTGAATAATATTCCACTGTTGGGGAAGACGATGGTGTCCCACTCCAGTACTCTTGCCTGGAGAATCCCATGGGTGGAGGAGCCTGGTAGGCTGAAGTCCATGTGGTTGCTAAGAGTCGGACACGACTGAGTGACTTCACTTTCACTTTCCACTTTCATGCATTGGAGAAGGAAATGGCAACCCACTCCAGCGTTCTTGCCTGGAGAATCCCAGGGAAGGGGGAGCCTGGTGGGCTGCCGTCTATGGGGTCACACAGAGTCGGACACGACTGAAGCGACTTAGCAGCAGCAGCAATATTCCATTGTATGGATATATACCAGATTTTAAAAATCAGGTAATGGCATTTATTCATCAGCTAATGGACATTTGGTTTGCTTCCATATTTGGCTATTATGAAAATTGCTACTTTGCTAAACTCATTTATTAGCTCTAATGAATGTGTGTGTATGTGTATGTGTTCTTCAGGGATTTCCATATACAATATTGTGTCATCTGCAAATGGAGATAGTTTTACTTCTTTCTTTCTGACGCGGATGCTTTTATTTCTTTTTCTCGCCTAATAGCTCTATAGAACTTCCAGTACAGAGTTAAACAGAAGTGGCAAAAGCAGGTGTGCTTGTCTTCTTCCTAATCTGACAGAGAACGTTTTCAATCTTTCACTATTATGATGCTGTGCTTAGTCGCTCAGTCGTGTCCAACTCTTTGCGACCCCATGGAATGTAGCCCACCAGGCTCCTCTGTCCATGGGGATTCTCCAGGCATGAATACTGGAATGGGATTATGACCCTAGCTGTGGGTTTTTCAAAAATGTCCTTCCTCAGATTGACGAAGTTCCCTTCTATTCCTAATCTGTTGAGGAATCATGGAAGGATTTTGCCAAATGCTTTTTCTTTTTAAAATTAGTATATTTTTATTGAAGTATAGTTATTTACAATATTGTGCTAGTTGTAAGTGCTGTTTAGTTGCTAAGTGGTGTCCAATTCTTTTGCAACCCCATTGGACTATATAGCCTGCCAGCTCCTCTACGCATGGGATTTCCCAGGCAAAAATACTGGAGTGGGTTGCCATTTCCTTCTCCAGGGGATCTTCCCAACCCAGGGATTGAACACATGTCTCCTGTATTGGCAGGTGGATTCTTTACCACTGAGCCACCTGGGAAGCCTGTTGTAGTGTATACAGAAGTGGAAATACAATGTCCTACCCATGAAACCTATATAATGTTAAAACCGATGTTACCACAATAAAATGAATTTTTTAATTAAAAATTTAAAAATTGTATTCTAATATAACTTCAATCAACATCATAAAATGCTACTTCTTTTGCAAGATTTTAAATGTCACTTTGCAATTAATTATCATTGTACTTGAACTTGGCATTGTGTTGCATTACAGTTGGGATGGAAAAGGAAGACGCTAGTATTAAATGAAAGGTGATGTTTGAGTGGGGCCTCATTTCTCATTCATTAGTGAATATTTTTGTGTTCTGATGTTTTCATTTACTACACAACTTATAAGTTTAGAGAGTCAAATGATGACAACTAAGAATGCAAAAAGACTCCTGGATCTTAAAACTACAAACATCAAAATACATGGTGCTGAATTCAGCAAATCAATGAAACAGAAAGTCCACAAACAAACTCTAGAGATTAGACATACGTTGTTTATTAGGGAATGATTTGGGGACCAACACCTGTGAAAGGAGAGGGAAAGAAGGAAGGGAAGGAAGCAAGGCTGAGCAGGGGGAGATGTTGATCTGAGGTAAGGGCCTCAGCCTCCTCCAAGGTCACATGGGGGCTAGGATGGCTTCTCAGAATTGTCTTCCATTGGAAAAGCATCTGGACCTTTATATCCTCAGGTTGGACCACTCCTTGGATGCAAGCTGTCCCTGAAAAGAGGTGGGACCCTGGGTGAGGCAATTTTCTTTAGGGGAGGCAATCTCCGAAGCTGAGGCAGTTTTCTAGCTGCTGGAGGGGTAAGCTCTTCATTCCTGAGAGGGTTCTGGGAGGCACATCACAGAGTCACCTGCACATCTTAGTATGTATGAAGAACTTAAGTATGTCATAAGAGGGAAAGGAACATTTATTCCATAAATGATGCTGGAATAATTGATTATAATGATGTGGGGAAAAAACACGATTAGACCTTCACCTAGTATCTTACCCTGACATTAATTTCAGATGGGCTTAAGAGTTAAATGAAAAAGAAAACAAGAAATATAAATATCAGATAGAAGAAGGGAAAACAAGGTAAGATGATGCTAAGGAAATGATCCATAGATTTGATTACATAAAAACAACAAAAACTTTACACTAAACATTGCATGCAAAATTAAAAGACAAACAATAAATTGGGAACATATTTGTAATAAACAGCTAGAATTTTTAAGATAAAAGAGCTCCTGCAAATCTGAAAGAAAAACCCAACACTTCCATCAAAATCACAGTGAGATATCATTTTATACCCATTAGGATATTATAAAAGACAAACAAATATAGAAGAAAACAAAAAGTGTTACATGGATGTGAAGAAATTGGAGTCCTTGTCCATTGTTAGCAGGAATGTAAAATAATGCAGCTGTAATAGAAAATACTACTGCAGTTCCTATGACCCGGAAATTCCACTTCTGGATATATACCCAAAAGACTGAAGAGCAGGAACTTGAATAAACATTTGTGCACTCATGTTCATAGCAACATTATTCACAGTGGCCAGAAGGTGGAAACAGTCTAAATGTCTATCAACAGATGAATGAATAAACAAAATGTGGCATATGCATACAATTAAATATTGTTCAGTCTTAAAAAAGCAAAAAAATTCCAATACATGTTACAACAGACCAACTTCCAGGACTGCTAAAGCTCAAGGATGAATCTTGAGGACCCTATGCTAAGTGGAATAAGGAAGATTCAAAAGGACAGATGTATGATTCCACTTTTGTGAGAAATAGTCAAATTCATAGAGACAGAAAGTAAAAGAGTGTTTACCATGAACTGGGGGGAGGTGGAGTGAGGAGTTATTGTTTAATGGTGTAGAGTTTCCTCTTGGGACGATGAAAAAGTTCTGGAGTGGATAGTACTGATGGTTTATACATAACATAAACTTTATGTTATATATATTTACCACAATAAAAAAACAGAGAAAAATACTTCCACATTTGAAATGTGAAAAAGAAAAAGATGTACAAAGGCAATTCACAAAACTACAATAGAATGATCTATGGATGTATAAAATATTTAATTTCATGAGTAATTTAAGGAGATATAAAAGATCAAGTTATTTGTCATCTATAAGATTGGAGAAACAATTTTACTTTAATATCTAACTATAGTGTAGGTATTATGATATCAGTATGCTCATAATAGAGTATAAATGTGTACAAACTCTCTAGAAAGCATTTGTAAATTATGCAAAATATGTTTTAAATATTCACATTAATTGGCCCCAAGTCCAATGTTTCTACAGAAACAGCTGGAGACGCTGGCGTCTGGATAACCGCAGAGGGCACCAATGGAGCAAAGAACACAATGAAGTGTGGGAGCAAGCCCTGAGAATATTTGTGGCAGAGAATTCCAGGGCAAGAGAAGAGCTAGTGTGAAGAACCCAGGACTGGAACATACCAGGTGTGTTTGAGGAACAGCAAGGAGTGCTGCGTGCCTGGCTGGTGTAGACTGAGTAAGGGGCTGAGTGTTGGGAAATGAGGTCAGAGTCAGTGGGGACAGATCAGAAAGGGCCTTAAAGGCCACGGCAAGAACTTTGGACTTTACTCTGAGGGGGCTGGGAACAATTGGAGGGTTCTAAGCAGAGGCCATGGTCTAAGTTTTAAAAAGACAGTTACTTCTTCTCAGTGGCCTCCTCAGTTGGTTGGTGGTAGCCTCAGTTCTGAGGCTAATCCGAGGCACCCAAGCTGCAGGCCTGTGTGCCAACTGAAAGAGAGGTTTCAAATGTGGGTGTCTGGCATTTTCAGGTCCAGCTGGGCTGGAGAAAGTCTTTGCCTTCATCAAGACTTATAGCTCAGGGAATCCTCCAAACACAGGGAGGTTCTGATGCTCAGTGGCTAAAGCAAATAGCAAGTATCAGTTGTATGTAACAGAAAACCCAGTCATTTTCTCACATAATAAGCCGCTCAGAGGGAGGTGGTTCAAGGCTTGGGCAGTGACTCAGTGTCATCGCTGTCACTCTGTCTGTGCCCCGTGTCGACTTATTGCCTAATGGGTTGAGGTGGACCCAGCCAGCACATCTAGGTTCAAAACTGCACCGTGTCTTTTCCCCCTTTAATCAGGAAAGCAAAAGCCTTTCCAGAAACCCTGCAACATCTACTCTGTCTCATTGACCAGAATTGTGTCATGAAGCCAACCCTGGAAACAAGGGAAGATTTAGCTGCCTCCTCTCCCAAAGTGCGATTTTGTAATAACAAAAAAGGAACAGATGGAGATAGAATGATGAACACTGTTTCCTCTGATGAGCACTGATCCTGAAAGGGTGAGCAGCATCACCCATCTTCTCCCCACGTTTCTCTAATCTCACCTGGTCTTGAGCCAGTCTGGCAGGGAGAGGACCCCTCCGTCCGCAGCACAAGCAGGGATGTTGTTTGTTGTCAGGGGTGATGGTCACTGGCTGCAGACAGTTAGTGCTGGAGAGCCGCTAGCCCCATTCTCCTCAGCCTCTGTGATGTCACACTGGGACTCCTTTCCTTCTACACTGGGCTGTGGCTTCCAAGGCTGCTGTGGCCATGGGGCTCCCGGACACAGCAGTGGGAAGGGAGCCTGGTGACTCTCATCTCCTCTGGGGACACGGGAGGTCCAGCCATGCCGCTCTTGAAGGAGCCCCACCCCCCACCTCAGGCCCCGCTCCCCTGGGTCCTCCCAAGCTTATTTGCCGCCTTCAACGTGGTGCTGCTGGTCATTTTCAGTGGCCTCTTCTTCGCATTTCCGTAAGTCTCCCACACAAGCTATCAGGTTTCTTACAGAGCAACAGAAAGGAAAGCAGATAATGATAGTACGGAGGCAGGGGGAGTGCAGAAGAGGGGTCAGGAGGGCCGGATATTCCAGGCAAAGGGAACTGAATGCTATTAGAGGTATAGAGGGCTTGGTGCATTTGGGAGCCGCAGGTGGTTGGTAATACAGGGTGACTGGTGGAGTCTCTATGGATCTGTCACAAGCCTGGATATTTAGAGCAGGGTTTATGGTCTGTGGGTGCTGACTAGATGAACTGGAGCTTCAGGGCTGAGTCCTGCTCTTGTCTCAGTTGCAGGTGGCTGGCCCAGAATGGGGAATGGGCCTTTCCCATCATCACAGGCCTGCTCTTTATCCTGACCTTCTTCAGTCTCATTTCACTCAACTTCTCAGACCCGGGCATCTTGCATCAAGGTGAGACATTGGCCCCCTGGGGCGCCTGCCTGCGGGGGTGATCCCTAAAGTGCTCCTCCCATCTCCCCCCACCACCACTGGGGCCTCGGGGCTCCTTCGCCCTACGTCCTCATTTGCTCAGGCCCCGCATCTGCCACTTCATTTCTTGAGCCATGGAGGTGTGAAAAAAACAGAATCTTGGAGGTTTTCCAGTTTCCTTGGAGGGTAGGGCCAGGGCAGAAGTTTCCTGGGAGAGAAGCCAGCTCTTCACAACCACTGAGTTTTCTCTTCCTCCTCCCTACCACACAAATTCTGTAAAGCATCGGTCACAGTACCGAAGGCCTGAGTTCACAAAGAACTCCTCAGGCTGGAAACCCACTTTCCCTGTGACTGCCAGCCTCTCTAAGCTTGGCCAGCTTGCTCAGTGGGGACTAAGGATTCCCCTGCCACCTGGTCCCCATGCTTCCTGAACCCAGGGATGCCGTGGGGCTGCCCGCCTCCACCCTTCTGCTGCAGCAGACTGATGGAAGGGCCTCCGGCTGCTGCTCAATCCTTTTCCCATGCCAGGATCCAATGAACAGGGCCCCCTGATGGTACATGTGGTATGGGTGAACCACAGGGCCTTCCGCCTGCAGTGGTGCCAAAAGTGCTGCTTCCACCGCCCGCCCCGGACCTACCACTGTCCCTGGTGCAACATCTGTGTGGAGGTAAGTGCCCCTCTCTCCTGCCCACCTACTCTCCCGGCACCTGTCTGGGACCAGGAGGCCTACTCACATGGGGGCCAGTGGGGGGTGTGAAACTACTTCTGGGACTGCTAAAGACCAAAGGTGGCAGTAATTCCTAGCCACTCTTGATCACTCAAGGGAGGTCACTGCCTCTGTGCCTGTACCTTTTCCGGGAGGCTGGCCCCTTCCTTCACTGGTTCTGACATTGTAGAGGGGCATCCACATCTATGCTGGGCCTGGTCAGACACTGCTGTTCTTCTGAAGGCTCAATGACACTGGATGTCCAAATGCCCTTGGCAGGCTGCAGGACCAGCCAGGGGAACATCCTGCCTCTTCTGAATGTCTAGGCCAGAGGGTCTCCTGGTCTCCTGGGTTCTGACTGCACAGTCTGCAACAGTTCAGCAATGTGCTGTCTTAACTGGTCCTTACAACCCTGGGAGACTGGCTGGGCAAGGGTGTTATTATCAGGCTCACCCAGTGGATGAGAAAACAGATGCCAAGAGATATTCTATGTCCTGTCTGAAGTTACACCAGGATTTGTCCCAGAGAAGACCAGGCAGGTCCTGTTTCCAAAGCCTCTTGACATGACGTGCAGCTCTGTGAGCCCTGCAGTGCTCTAACTGGGGGAATGCCAGCAGGGTTAAGGACTTTGAGGCTCAGATTCTCCCTAGGAATGGGAGCCACTTCGTGAGGTCAAGGGCAGGTAGTTTAGAGGGAGCGCATAAGATTTGGGGGCGATGGAGCCTGGATCAAGGCCTGAGCCTTCTCCCTCTTGCCTAGGACTTTGACCACCACTGCAAGTGGGTCAATAACTGCATCGGTCACCGCAACTTCCGCTTCTTCATGCTGCTTGTCCTGTCCTTATGCCTCTACTCGGGGGCCATGCTGGTCACCTGCCTGATCTTCCTGGTGCGCACGACCCACCTATCCTTCTCCATGGACAAGGCCATCGCGTATCCGCTGGGCTGGGGGAACCCACGACCAAACAGTGAGGGTGGCGAGGAGCTGTCAACAGAGGGGGCGGGGTCACGGGGCGGGCAGAGCTAATGGTGAGCAGGGTTAGACGGTGAAGCCGCCTGAGAGGACCGGTCTGGGACGAGGTGCGGGTAGGTAGGGTCAGAGAGATGGGTGGGGATAGGAGGAACTGCGAAGGGGAGAGCAAGCAGAGTCAAGGATGGAGAATGCTAGAGGTGGCACGGGCCCTAGGCAGCAGGGTGAGCAGGAAGCGGGTGGGCGGGGCTTGATATGGGCGGGGTTAGGCGAGGGGCGGGGCCAAGGAGGTCTGCCCGGAGGCGCTGCTCCTTAGCTGCTGTGCAGCATCTTGGTTGCTGTACCCGCCGCCGGCTTCCTGGTGCCCCTCTTCCTGTTGCTGCTGATCCAGGCCATGTCGGTGAGCGCGGCGGAGCGCTCCTACGAGGGCAAGGTACGTGGGGACGAGCGGGGCGCCATGATGGTATTGGGCTGTGGGTGGTCACCTTACCCCTCCCGGGCTTCCGCACCTTGCGCTTTCTCCTTCGCCCTGATCTTTGATGGCCTGAGCTCTCTCGAAGGTGCCTCGTGAGCCCTTCCAGACGCAGATTCAGCTCAGATCTCACCTCCTTCCGGAGCTCGGTAGTCGCTCTTCTTGCGTCGAAGGTGCACTAGTGAGTGCTAGGCCGCGTGCGCATTATTTTGAGCCATGGGCGTGGAGGCGAGTAAGGCTGTATCCTGCGCGTGTGTTGACAAGGAACCGGAAATCAGAGTAACTCACCGGACACCAGCGAACGCGCTGAGAGAGGGGTCTGCCGACATTGTGTTGCACAAACTCAGAGCACTGAGAGTTGTGAGGACCGCGGTGTTGAGTAAGACGTGCCACTTAGCGGTTTTGGACGTCAGAAGGCGAGGCATTGCTATGAGGGGCAAAGATTGCAAAAAAGCACGGAAGCCTAAAAGTCTGTGGAATGTTGGTAGGAGGATGAGGGCACACTTCTAATCGCAGCAGGTGTGCATTGCGCGATCAAGTGATCTGCCCGGGATTGACCAGATTTAAAAGGCAAAGAAGTCAGGTAGATAATTTAATCTTGGTGCAGTGGAAACTTGGAAACCTTGATAGGACTTTTTTCTTTACACATAGTAAAATTCACCCTTTTTAGTGCACAGTTGTATGAGTTTTGACAAACATACAGTTCTGTAATCACTGCCATAACCAAGATTTAGAATAGCTCCATCCACCCTCCCCTCACTCCCCAAATTCCCTCATGGACTTTTGTAGTCCATTTCTCTCCCAGCTTACAGAATTGTTTTCTAGCCCAACAGTTTCTCCATTTTCAGAATTTCATATAATCATAGACTTCTGAGTCTGGTTTCATTTACTCAGCATAATCCATTTGAGATTCATCCAGGTTGTTTCCCGTATCAGGAGTTTCCTTCTCTTTATTTGTGTAGTATTTCATCATACAGGTGTGTCACAGCTTGTTTACTCATTTGTGCCAGTTGAAGGATATCTGCATTGTTTTTGGGTTTTGGTGATTATAAATGAGGCAGAACAGGAGAATGTTGGATCCCACCAAAAAAAGATACCCCATGTCCAAGGGCAAAGGAGAAGCCCCAGCAAGATGGTATGAGGGGCAAAATCACGTTTAGAATCAAACCCCATACTCACCAGAGACACTTGGAGGGCTCAAAGAAACCTTGTGCACACCAGGACCCAGAGACCTCACAGAGGCTGAGCCAGAACTGTGTTTGAGTGTCTCCTGCTGAGGTACGGGTCAGCAGTGGCCTGCCGCAAGTGCAGGGGCTCTGAGTACAGTAGACCTGGGTATGGTATAAGCCCTCATGGAGGAGTTACGATTAATCCCAGCATAGAGCCGCCAGAACTTACACAGGACTGGGGAAACAACTCTTGGAGGACACAGAAAAAACCTTGTGCATACCAGGACCCAGGAGAAAGGAGTGACCCCACAAGAGACTGACCCAGACTTGCCCGTGAGTGTCCAGGAGTCTCCGGCAGAGGCGTGGGTCAGCGGTGGCCTGCTGCAGGGTCGGGGGCACTCAGTGCAGCAGTGCATGCATGGGACCTTTTAAAGGAGGTCGCCATTATCCTCATTCAGTTCAGTTCAGTTCTGTTGCCTGGTTGTGTCCGACTCTTTGTGATCCCATGAACTGCAGCATGCCAGGCATCTCTGTCCATCACCAACTCCTGGAGTTTACTCAAACTCGTGTCCATCGAGTTGGTGATGCCATCCAGCCATCTCATCCTCTGTCGTCCCCTTCTCCTCCTGCCTTCAGTCTTTCCCAGCATCAAGGTCTTTTCAAATGAGTCAGCTCTTTGCATCAGGTGGCCAAAGTATTGGAGTTTCAGCTTCAGCATCAGTCTTTCCAATGAATATTCAGGACTGATTTCCTTTAGGGTGGACTGGTTGGATCTCCTTGCAGTCCAAGGGACTCTCAAGAGTCTTCGCCAACACCACAGTTCAAAAGCATCACTTCTTTGGCACTCAGCTTTCTTTATAGTCCAACTCTCATCCATACATGACTGCTGAAAAAGCCACAGCTTTGACTAGACGGACCTTTGTTGGCAAAGTAATGTCTCTGCTTTTTAATATGCTGTCTAGGTTGGTCATAACTTTTCTTCCAAGGAGCAAGCGTCTTTTAATTTCATGGCTGCAGTCACCATCTGCAGTGATTTTGGAGCCCCCCAAAATAAAGTATGTCACTGTTTCCACTATTTCCCCACCTATTTGCCATGAAGTGATGGTACCAGATGCCATGATCTTAGTTTTCTGAATGTTGAGTTTTAAGCCAACTTTTTCACTCTCCTCTTTCACTTTCATCAAGAGGCTCTTTAGTTCTTCTTCACTTTCTGCCATAAGGGTGGTGTCATCTGCATATGTGAGGTTATTGATGTTTCTTCCCGCAATCTTAATTCCAGCTTGTGCTTCATCCAGCCCAGCGTTTCTCATGATGTACTCTGCATATAAGTTAAATAAGCAGGGTGAAAATATACAGCTCTATACTAAGTCTGCTAAGTCACTTCAGTCGTGTCCGACTCTCTGCGACCCTAGAAACAGCAGCCCACCAGGCTCCGCTGTCCCTGGGATTCTTCAGGCAAGAACACTGGAGTGGGTTGCCATTTCCTTCTCCAATGCATGAAAGTGAAAAGTGAAAGTGAAGTCGCTTAGTCGTGTCCGACTCCTAGCGACCCCATGGACTGCAGCCTACCAGGCTCCTGTGTCCATGAGATTTTCTAGGCAAGAGTACGGGAGTGGGGTGCCATCGCCTTCTCCGATACAGCTCTATACAGTCAGCAAAAACAAGACTGGGAGCTGACTGTGGCTCAGATCATGAACTCCTTATTGCCAAATTCAGACTTAAATTGAAGAAACCACTAGGCCGTTCAGGTATGACCTAAATCATATCCCTTACAATTACACAGTGGAAGTGACAAATAGATTCAAGGGATTAGATCTGATAGACAGAGTGCCTGAAGAACTATGGATGGAGGTTTGTGACATTGTACCGGAGGCAGGGATCAAGACCATCCTCAAGAAAAATGCAAAAAGGCAAAATGATTGTCTGAGAAGGCCTTACAAATAGCTGAGAAAAGAAGAGAAGGAAAAGGCAAAGGAGAAAAGGAAAGATATACCAATTTGAATGCTGAGTTCCAAAGAATAGCAAGGAGAGATAAGAAAGCCTTCCTTAGTGACCAATGCAAAGAAATAAAGGAAGACAATAGAATGGGAGAGACTAGAGATCTCTTCAAGAAAATCAGAGATACCAAGGGAACATTTCAGGCACAATAAGAGACAGAAATGGTATGGAGCTAACAGAAGCAGAAGATATTAAGAAGAGGTGGCAAGAATACACAGAAGAACTGTACAAAAAAGATCTTCATTACTCAGATAACCATGGTGGTGTGATCACTCACCTAGAGCCAGATATCTTGGAATGCAAAGTCAAGTGGGCCTTAGGAAGCATCACTACAAACAAAGCTAGTGGAGGTGATAGAATTCCAGTTGAGCTATTTCAAAACCTGAAAGATGATGCTGTGGAAGTGATGCACTCAATATGCCAGCAAATTTGGAAAACTCAGCAGTGGCCACAGGACTGGAAAAGGTCAGTTTTTATTCCAGTCCCAAAGAAAGGCAATGCCAAAGAATGTTCAAACTACCACACAATTGCACTCATCTCACATGCTAGCAAAGTAATGCTCAAAATTCTCCAAGCCAGGCTTCAACAGTACATGAACCATGAACTTCCAGATGTTCAAGCTGGATTTAGAAAAGGCAGAGAAACCAGAGATCAAATTGCCAACATCTGTTGGATCATTGAAAAAGCATGAGAGTTCCAGAAAAACATCTGCTTCTGCTTTATTGACTATGCCAAGGCCTTTGACTGTGTGGATCACAACAAACTATGGAAAATTCTTAAAGAGGTGAGAATACCAGACCACCTTACCTGCCTCCTGAGAAATCTGTATGCAGGTCAAGAAGCAACAGTTAGAACTGGACATGGAACAACAGACTGGTTCCAAATAGGAAAAGGAGTATGTCAAGGCAGTATACTGTCACCCTGCTTATTTAACTTGTATGCAGAGTACATCGTGAGAAACGCTAGGTTGGATGAAGCACAAGTTGGAGTTAAGATTGCTGGGAGAAATATCAGTAATCTCAGATATGCAGATGACACCACCCTTATGGCAGAAAGTGAAGAACTAAAGAGCCTCTTGATGAAAGTGAAAGAGGAGAGTGAAAAAGTTGGCTTAAAACTCAACATTCAGAAAACTAAGATCATGGCATCTGGTACCATCACTTCATGGCAAATAGGTGAGGAAACAGTGACATACTTTATTTTGGGGGGCTCCAAAATCACTGCAGATGGTGACTGCAGCCATGAAATTAAAAGACGCTGGCTCCTTGGAAGAAAAGTTATGACCAACCTAGACAGCATATTAAAAAGCAGAGACATTACTTTGCCAACAAAGGTCCGTCTAGTCAAAGCTGTGGCTTTTTCAGCAGTCATGTATGGATGAGAGTTGGACTATAAAGAAAGCTGAGTGCCGAAGAAGTGATGCTTTTGAACTATGGTGTTGGAGAAGACTCTTGAGAGTCCCTTGGACTGCAAGGAGATCCAACCAGTCCACCCTAAAGGAAATCAGTCCTGAATATTCATTGGAAAGACTGATGCTGAAGCTGAAACGCCAATACTTTGGCCACCTGATGCAAAGAACTGACTCATTGGGAAAGACCCGGATGCTGGGAAAGACTGAAGGCGGGAGGAGAAGGGGACGACAGAGGATGAGATGGTTGGATGGCATCACTGACTCAATGGACATGAGTTTGAGTAAACTCCAGGAGTTGGTAATGGACAGGGAGGCCTGGCGTGCTGCAGTCCATGGGGTCACAAAGAGTCAGACATGACTGAGCGACTGAAGTGAACTGAAATGAGACCATTATAAATGTTGGTGTACAGGCATGTGAATACAAGTTTTCATTTTTGGGGGGGAGGGATATGTACTTAAGAGTGGTGTTGCTGTGTCATACAGTAACTGTATGTCTAACTTTATAAGAAACTGCCAAATTGTCTTCCAAAATGGCTGTACCACTTCAATTTCCATAAGCAATGTATAGGAATTCCAGTTGCTCTGAATCATTAACATTTGGCATTGTCATTTTTAAAAAAATTAAGCCGATCCAAGAAATGTATAGTGATATCTCATTGTGGTTTTAATTTGCATTTTCCTAATGACTAATGATTTTGAACATCTTTTCATGTTCTTGTTTGTCATCAGTTTATCTTTTTAAAAAAGTATTTATTTATGTAACTGTGCCGGGTCTTAGTTGCGGTTTGTGAGACGTTTGATCTTCCTTTTGGCTTGTGGGATCTTTTAGTTGCACGGCATTCGAACTCTTGGTTGTGGCATGTGGGATCCAGTTCCCTGACCAGGGATGAGTCTTTGTAATGTTGGTAGGGCCCTCTGCATTGGGAGTGCAGAGTCTTAGCACTGGACCACTAAGGAAGTCCTGCCATCATTATATCTTTGATTAAAAGTCTTTTCCAATCATTTGACCATTAAAAGTTGGTTTGCCTTCTTAATATTGAGTGTTAAGATTTCTATGGCTCAGGTGGTAAAGAATCTGCATGCAATGTGGGAAACCTGGGTTCAATCCCTGGGTTGGGAAGATTCCCTGGAGAAGGGAATGGTTACCTACTCCAGTATTCTGGCCTGGAGAATTCCATGGACTATATAGTCCATGGGGTCGCAAAGAATTGGACTTGACTGAGCGACTTTCACTTCACGATTTCTATATTCAAGATTCAGATATGTGTTTTGCAAATATTTTCTCCACATCTGTGGCTTGTCATCTCATTTTCTCAACAGTATCTTCCAAAGATCGGAAGTTTTGATGAATTATGTTAGCAGTTTTTTCTTTTATGGATTGTGCTTTTGGTATGTAACTAAGAAATCTTTGCCTAACCCAAAGTCACAAAGATTTTCTCATATATTTTCTTCTAGATAGTTTATAGTTTTAGGTTTTATATTTAGGACTGATTCATTTGGGGTTAAATTGTGTATATGATATAAGGTATGGGTCAAGATTTATTTTTTTTGCTTATGGGTTATTTCAGCACCATTTTTGGAAAAGATTATCCTTCCATTGAGTTGCCTTTGAATATCTGTCAAAAAACAATGGACTATACAGGTGAAGATGTATTTCTGGACTCTTTTTTTTTTTTTTAAATCAATACCACCCTGTCTTGTTTAGCAGCTTTATATAGTCTTGAAATCATGCAATGTGAGTTCTCCTACTTTGTTATTTTACAAAGTTTTGTTGGTTATTCTAGTTACCTTGACTTATCTTACCTAAATTTATATAAATTTTAGAATCAAGTTGTCGATTTCTATAAGAGCATTTGCTGGGATTTTCATTTGTCTTTTGTTTGAACCTATAGATCAGTTTTGAAAACTGACATTTTAATAATACTGAGTTTTTAAATCCATGAACATGGTATATCTCTCATTTATTTAGAGCTTCTTTGATTTGTTTCATTAGTGTCAATTTTCAGCATATAGATCTTGACTCCATTGTGTTAGACCTTTTTCTAAACATTTCATTTTTTGTGTTATAATTTTTAAAATTTCATTTTCATTTGTATTTTAAAATAATTAAGCTGTACTGGGCCTTAGTTGCAGCATATGGGATCTTGAGTATCGACATGCAAACTCTTAGTTTGGGCATGTGGGATCTAGTTCCCTGACAAGGAATTGAACCTGGGCCCCCTGCATTGGGAAAGCAGAGTCTTAGCCACTGGACCAAGGGAAATCCCTCCATTTGTTTATTACTATAAGAAAATACAATGGATTTTTGTGTATTAGTCTTGAGTCTTAGAATTTTTCTAGACTCATTTATTAGTTCTAATAGCTTTTTTGTTGATTTACATAGAAAATCATGTCATGATTCATTTCTTCCTTTCCACAATGTATGGGTTTATTTCTTTTTCTTTTCCTGCATTACCTTGGACTTTCAGTACTGTGTTTACTCGGAGTGGTAAAGTGAACATCTCTTACCATGGGATTCCTTCCACGTGGCAATAGTTTTTTATTAAAGCCTGTTTTAGGAAGCCTGTAGTTGGCTGCATCACTGAGGGGGAGTAGGTGGAGACACTGAGACAGCTGAAAGGACAGAGGCGACCTCTTTACCCACCGTTTCCCATCCTTCCATTCAAGACTTAATCACCCCACCCACCCCACCCATTTTTGGTTCTCAGCTCATGTGTGACTCCTCTGCACAGCCCTTACTCATCAGCCCCCTGTGGTCTTCATGTCTTCTCTCTCTAGCCTCAGTCCCTCATTTCAGCCTCTCCTGGGCGGCATTCTCCCTTTCCACATCCTGTGGTTCTTACAGCCCAGGTCAGGCCATAGGCCTGCCCTCCCTCTGCTGCTCAGATGGGGTTGTCTCAATCCATGATCTCCAACCTTAAGAAACCTACATGTGGTCTGCACCCTGATTCACCAGACAGGGCTCTTGCCCACTGTGCATGAGTGCTAAGTCACTTCAGTCATGAGCCACTCTGTGTGACACTATGGACTGTAGCCCGCCAGGCTCCTCTGTTCATGGGATTCTCCAGGCAAGAATACTGGAGTGGATTGCCGTTTTCTCCTCCACAGGATCTTCCTGACCCAGGGATCAAACCTGAGTCTCTTACGTCTCCTGCATTGGCAGGCAGGTTCTTTACCACTAGTGACACCTGGGAAGCCCTCTTTCCCAATACCAGAACCCAATTTCAGGCATTCTTCACACACCTCAACTTCATTCCATTTCTACCTCCAACTTCTGCTGGGCCACTTGCTTCTATCACAAGGGCTCTGGAGCCAGACTGCATAAATTCAAATCACAGTTCCACAACATACCAGCAAGGAGATCTTGGCTGTGTTACTTAGCCATCTGGTGCCTCAGTATCCCCATTTGTAAAAGGGAGCAGTCTGGACTAATAAACCACCCTTTCAGATAGTGAAATTCAGTGAAGGCACAATTTTAGGGGGAAAAAGGCAAAAAATGAGACGTGGGAAAGTAGAGAAGTTGAAGGAGCAAGGATGGAACTGTCTTTGGAGCAGTTTAACAGCAAAAGGAAGATCCAAAAGTGTATCTGGAAGGAGATAGCAGAAGGAAGTGTGGCCAGGGGAGACAGAAGGGGAGGAGACTGCAAAAGTGGCAACAGGTGATGGGGGAGGACCCCTGTGCAGGCAGGAGATGCGGGTGTAGTGCCAGAGCTACTCACCAGTGGGTTGGGACGCTTTACTTGACCCTCCGGCTCCTTTGTCCTTGGAGTCTGGCCGCAGCCCCAGCCTGGGCTGAGCTGACCAGCACTCGGAGGGCTGGTATGGGTGGCCTGCCCCGTCCTGCTGGATCTGAGCTCTTCTTCCTGTCCTCACCCACTCCAGTGCCGATACCTGCAGGGATACAACCCCTTCGACCACGGCTGTGCCAGCAACTGGTATTTAACAATTTGTGCACCGCTGGGACCCAAGTGAGTTGGCAAAGCAGAGGCCTGGTGGTGGCCCCTGGGGCTGTTGGGGTGGGGTGAAGCTGGATGGTTTCCCCTGGCCCCTTAGCATAGCTCCTGGCCCCTTATGCTCACTGTTCCTCTTCTTTCAGAGTTTTCTCCAGGGCCTAGTAGGAGCCCCTGAAACCTCCCCTTCCTTGCCTCTGTGGGTTCTGGCCCCAAGAAGAGGGGTTAAAAGGGGCACTGCAGCCTGGAGGAGACAGGTGCCAGCTCCCTGCAGGGCCAGGCCCAGGCTTTGTGTCCCCCAGACTGAGAGGGACCAGGCCAGGAGGCCATGACCACCTGCATCTGGCTTGTCGCTCCCCAGGTATATGGCCGAAGCTGTCTGGCTGCAGAGAGTGGTGGGGTCTGACTGGGTGCCCATACAGACCCCGCGCTTTCCAACATGCCCCTCCGTGCTCAGTCCCCCCGCCTTCCCTGAGCCTGGGTCTGCTCCCCAGCCTCAACCTCCGGGTCTCTACAAACCAGGGAAGGGTCCCCTAGGGAGCGGTGAGGCTGCAGTCCTCCAGGAGGTGAGTTTGTGTGTGTGTGTGGGCGTTGGGAGAGGGCATCTGCAGATTGTGGGTGTGGGGAGAAGCCCCCGGTGTTGGGCTGGCCCTGAAGCTGGAACACTCAGCTGGAGGGAGGGGGATTTTAGGCCTGAAGAGTGTTGGCAGTAGAGTCACAGACCTCCAGAATACCCCAGGGGTCCCTGGACTCACAAAGGAAAAGGCCACACCACTCACTTGCTGGGTGGCCCTGGGCCAGTCACTTATCCTTTCTGGGCCTCAGCTCTTCATGAGAATTGAAACTAGTCCAGTGGTTTACCATTGTGGGGGCTGGTGGTGTGGGATTCCATTATTTAAAGGCACCTTTTACTGTGAAACCGGGTCTATGAATCATGTGGAAGTGGAGCATTAGGGAAGAAGTGGGGGTGGGTAACCCACAGCCCCCCAGGGACCCTGCCGCCCCCTCCTTTTGCGGTGGCCTGGGCAGTGTCTTGCTCCGCAGTGGGTGGACTGTGGGGCGGGGCTCGAGGACAGCCCCCATACCCCCAACTCTGCTCAGCTCCACGCCAGCCCAGTGCTGCCCCGGCTGCGGGAGGACCCCAGACGAGGCTCCGTCTACGTCTTGCCCTTTCTCCCCGGGAGATGCCAGGAGTCCCTGCACCCGAACCTCACCTCTTGAGCCTCTCGGGAAGACCCTGTGCCCTGCCGCCTGCCCTTGCCCTCTCCCCTGGCGGGAGTACTGAGACCCCAAGCGCATTAAATACCCTTTGCCTGCGTTTTACAACTGCCTGCTGCACTGTCTGTCCTAGGTGCGAGGGAGTGTGAAGGGGGCGGGCTCTGAAGGGCTGGGACAAAGCCCCCCGGAGGGAAGAGCCGAGGTCCAGTACTGACTGGCTCTGCGACCTTGGTCAAGACACCCAACATTGCTGTCATCCTTCAAATGGGGCAACTATAGCAACCACAGAGAAGGCTGAAGATGATGGAAGAGAAAACGCAGCGATGCAGGAGTGTCCGCCCAAGTCCCAGCCTCTGCCCTGTTGCACCCCTGTCTGACTGCAGGGGGCGCCCGTCGCCTGGGAATTCGCCAAGCTGGACCTGATTTCAGCCGGCACGCCGTAGCCTACTGTGAGGGCTGGGCTGGCCCTCCGATTGGGAGTGGGCCCTCCCCCTGCCTCTTCCCGGGAGGTAAAGGGGTGAGAGGGTTCTCTGTTACCCTCAGGATGGGCACTAACCACGCTGCTTCTTACCACCCGTGTATCCAGGTGAAGCGGGTGTGGTGAAGATGCGAGGGAAGGGTTGGATGAGCATCCCAGGGCCCCGTGAAGTATGCGCTTGTGTGTGCATGCCTGTTTGTGTGTTGGGGGCCCAGCCTGGGGAGGTGGGTGATGATACAGAACTTGGCTCCAGTTCTCCCTAAGCTGGGTCCCCTTTGAGGCTGCTCTTCCCTCTTCCTCCGCCCCAGGCCCAGCCTCACCCGTGAAGTATGCGCTTGTGTGTGCATGCCTGTTTGTGTGTTGGGGGCCCAGCCTGGGGAGGTGGGTGATGATACAGAACTTGGCTCCAGTTCTCCCTAAGCTGGGTCCCCTTTGAGGCTGCTCTTCCCTCTTCCTCCGCCCCAGGCCCAGCCTCACCCACCCCTCTGGCTCTAGCTCTTGGGCTCCTGGCCAGCTTCGTTCAACCCAGAGACTCCAGTTCTATCTCACCCCATTTGCCTTGGTCCCAGGGTCTCCCCTGTCCTAAGCCCCCTTGTTTTCTCAGCTTTCAGAATTAACCTTAGGTTCTGGGGAGGGATGCAAGGTACTCTCCACCTTACAAAAAGGCAGCCCAGTTTTAACCTTGTTGTAAAAGTCCTCAGTGGGCACATTAAAAATCCTCAGGGGCCATGTTTACAAGTAAAGCTGAAGCAGCCATCCCTGTCTGGAAAGCCCACAATGCATGGTTGCATGTGTGGGGATGAGGACATGAGACTATTTGAGCCCCGGACCCCAGGGGTGTATGTGACGCACAGATCTGCGTGAGGGGCTTGTTTGTGTGCGTTCTGAGAGCACAGCTCTGCCCAGGCTGCTGAG
Organism: Bubalus kerabau; assembly: GCF_029407905.1. Taxonomy (NCBI): domain Eukaryota; kingdom Metazoa; phylum Chordata; class Mammalia; order Artiodactyla; family Bovidae; genus Bubalus; species Bubalus kerabau. The sequence continues at coordinate 117,202,618 of NC_073625.1, read as the reverse complement.
CAGTGAGGAGAGGCTCTCAGTCCTCCTCCCAGATGGGAGTCCTCAGGGTGGTCCTAGCCTCCACCAGAGAGGAAGAGGATTCAGGAACCTGGGCCAAGGCCTGGATGGGGGTTGTTCATGGAGCTGGCTCACCCCTTCCTCTGATTCCCTTACATTCTCTCCCCCAAGCCTTGGGCACCCTCAAAAATTCTTCCCTGCCAGGCTGGGGGCTTCCATTGAACTATGCCCACCTTTCCTTCCTGCCTTCTTCACATTTCTGCTGAGCCTGCCGTTGACTCCCAGACACACCCCTCGCAGTCTTTGGCCCACTGATATGGGGAGGGGTGTTATCAGGTCTGAAAACAGGGCCAGCTCTCCACACACAGCCCGGAAGCCCTGCAGTCCCTACCACCCCTTGGACAGGAACCAAGGAGTGACCCCCACCCCTGCAGGGCTGTCAGCTGCCCACATGTCTGGAGCCACTCTGTGGGGTCCCCAGGCCACTCCTGGAACAAAAGGAAGGAGGGGGAGCCTGGAAGCAGACACCCCTTTTTCAGCTTTACACCTTTCCTCCATGACCTTCTAGAAGGTCAGGGCGTGTGGGGTGGAAAGAGCCCTGGGCCAGCAGTTGGGAGACCTGGGTGTCACTCAGCTCTGCTACCAACTAGTGTGCTATGGGAGTGAACCTCTTTCCCCTGCTTGGCCTTGGGGCCCTCGTCTGTAAACAGGGAGGACCATCATGGCTAGCTCACAGTGGTTAGAGTCCTAACTCGTTAGAGCTGGAAGGGCTTTAGGGGTTACTTCATCCAACTGCCCCTGCACCCTCAATCTCACACATTTTCACTAGAGAGAGAAGGGATGGGATGACTCAGTGTCCAAACGTGTTCATCTCCTGGGCTGCCTCTCCTGTTCCTGCTCCGGGCACCACCTTGGAGGAGGAGGGCCTTGGGCAGCCCCACAAAGACAGCAGGACATGTCAGCGCAGGGCCTGGGGACCGGATAAGAAGGCAGGCTTAACTCCGACTCCAGTTCTGCTGGGAGCGATAATGATACCCTGCTGCCTTGCCTTCGCCCTGCCCCGCCCGCCCCACCCAAGGGGGCCCTGCCAGTGGCTGAGGGTGAGGCAGGGCAGGGAGAGACAGGGCAGAGGAGGTGGCCAAACCCTGGAATTGGGGAGCCAGAGTCCTCATACCTCCCAGAGAGCGTGCCCCTTGCTGGCTGAGCCTCCTGGGCTCCTGGGCACCCAGGTGACTCTCCAGCCATGCCCACATCCTCCTCCAGTTCCTGCACGCAGAGCGCAGTGGAGGGAAGGGGCTGGGCTGACGGTTTGCCAGACCTGTCCTGGGAAACAAGCCTTTACTGAGCCTCACTGGGCCAGGACCTGGGCGAGCTGGTTCACATGATCTCCTTTAATCCTCACAACAACCCTCTAGAGTTGTTATTCTCACCGTGGACTTGAAGAAACTAGAACTGATTGAGCAAACAAATCACTTCCCCGAGGTCACACAACTGCTAAGTGGCGGGGCCAAAGCTCCTTATTTAGTCTTTGTCATGACACTGTGCTTCCTAGGCAGTTTTATTTTATTTCAGTTCAGAGTAGTGGCTAAGGCATGGGCTCTGAAGCCGGGTGGCCCACCGTATGAGGGGATGAATCATTGCCGCTATTGTACCTTTATGAGGATTCATTATGCAGTGCACGTGGAGAGCTTGAACCTGGCGCTGGCACGTGGGAGGTGCTTAATCAGGGTAGCGATCGTCCCCACAATAGGATCCAGGTGATGCCCGAGTTAGGACTTTATGACTTGCTGGGGCCTTGGGGTTACCAACACTGGGGCTGCCGTTGGGTGTGGGTTTCTTGGTGGTCAGGCAGCAAAAGAGAAGCGTGTCGGGAGAGGAGGTTTGTGGTCTTGTGTTACAGAAAGTCAAGGCATGTTTGTATCCCCCAGCCAAAGGGGAACGGAGGTGTGGGCTGAGCATGTTCAAGGGAACAGCAAGATCACCCCACCCCCACCCCCAACGGCTGTGCTCTCCCACAGGCTGAGGGGTTTCCTGTTAAGAAAGCACTTGTTGCATCTATTTCGAGGCCAGGGGGTGTCTTGGGTTGAAGGAAGTCAAGGCGGTAGTCCTCTGAACGCTATTCCCCCGGCCTCGCTCAGAGCCGCCGCCCGCCGCTACCGCTGGCTCTCCCTGTAGCCTCCTGGTCTGTCCATCCATGTCTGTCTCTGCCTCACCTCCTCTCACCTTTCCACTCTGCGTCCTCTCTCTCTGCCCTCTTCCTCCTTTCACTGTCTTCCACGCGCTCCCTACGATGACTCTGCCTGTCTCTCTCCACCCCTCACCACCTTTCTTGGACTACCGCTTCTGGGAACAGAAAGCAAACTGTCTGACGGCTTTCAAGTAATAATTTTCAAGTGTGATTCTTGGAAGCCCTTGGGCCTGGGTATGGAAACCTCTAGAACTCTGGGCCAGGCCAGAGACAGGGCCTGCACAGGGCACCTTTGTCTCTGACCGGGGTTTCCTCTTCCAAGCCAGGCACATGCTCCCCCAGCTGCTTCTGGGACTGTTTTGCTGCTGAAATTGGGGATTCCCACACTAGCAGGGATATCCCCACACTGAATATCCAGCTTATTTCTCAGTGAAAAGAAAACCAAGACACTGGCACTCGGAGAGAGGCTCAGCAGGGCTTGTCCTGGGATGATAGAGCTAAGTAGAGGCCAGGCAAGATTGGGTCCCTGTCTCCTGCATCCCACCACTCCCTGTGGGTCAGAAGCCTGGACTGTAAACAGGAAGGGCAGTCATCTTCTGGAGGTCTGGTATAATAACTTGGCTCCCACAGGCAAAAATCACAAAAGTGACGACAGTGATAACTATCAGTTTGATGCTAACCGTAGTCTTAGTGCTTGGCTTATATTATCTCATTTAATCCTCAAAATGATTTGTAGGGAAGATGCTGCAGTTACTTCTGTGGGCGTGACCCTGGATAGTCCTTGGGCCTCCCTCTCCTGTCTACAAGGATAGAGCTTTCTGGAGGATCCCTGGGGCTATTCCTGCCCTGCCCTCCTGGGAGACTTAGTTGCCAGGCACGAGTGTCCTGGGTCTGGGTACAAGCCCCGAGGCAGACTGGGCCCTAGGCAGGGCTTTTTCGATGACCCATTAGGGTCCTTTGCCTGAACCTCCTCTGTCCCCTAGTCAGGGAAAGGGGGGAGCATTAGGTCACCAAACAGGAGTACCGATCCCTGGGCAGGACCCTATCTGGGCTGGAAAGTCTTCTGCCCAGTTGTCTCTAGGCATCTGTTCTGTAGCCCCTGCAGACACAGCATGGAAAGAACACTCCCGCCTGCTCTTTGCCTGGCCAGGCAGTGGGATGCCAGGATGGGACGGCAGGAGAGTGGGGTTGGAAGGCAGGCCCTGTGCTTCCTAGTGATAAGGCCACAGAAAAGTCGCTGGCCTCTCATCGTCACCGCTGTTACAGCATCTGCAGAAGCCCGGCTGCCTCCAGCGCTTGGAAGATGCTCTGAACTTTCACTTCTTCACACCCACCACAACCCCGTAGGTGTGGGGCTACAGTAAAGGGAGCCTTGTGAGGGCTAGGCCTGGGCTTGGGGAGCCTGGCAGGAGTAACCCCCACCTCCTCCCGGCCCTCTGTCTCTACTTCCTCTGCTGGTTCTGCAGGCTCTGGGTTTGGATCATTTGGAAGTGGCCAGGACTGAGGATGGGCCACCTCTCTTTCAATCCCAGACAGACCCAGCCTGGGTCACGTTCCCTGGATGACTTCTCAGCTCGCTCTCTTCCCCACCAAGTTTCTTCCCTAGGGAATAACTGGCCAGATTTGGGTTTGGGGCAGGGATGCGGCCCTTTCTGCTCTTAGCTGGCACCCCCAACTGCCAGCCTCGCTGAGCCCCTGGCGAGGAAGCCTCATGGAAGGCCGAAAAGTCTGGTTGTTTGAATCCTTGGCAGGGACGTGTGCTGCCCCTGCCTTGGTCCAGGGGCTCCATCTGCCTTGGATACAATCCAGACCAAAGAGTAAAGGAGGTTTGTTCCTGAAGCGGAGACCAGAAGTAGGCACACAGAGGGCTCTGAGCTTTGGAGTTGAAGCTTTTAAAGATTTGTTTTGTTTAAATACCCTGCTGCAGGAAAGAGAAGCCCCAAATCAAACATTCCTGAAACATGAATTTCAGGTGGCTTTAAAGGAGCAGTTTGTTTGGTTTCCGTCCCACCCTGTTTCTGCTCAGTGGGGTCTCGGGCACTGGGCCCTGGGGCTTGGTGGAGGATCCACACCCTTCCAGGCTCACCGTCCTGTCTCACCCGGAGCTCCTCAGCACCAGTTCCAGCCAGAGGGCCTCTGGTCACAGCCAGGCCCCCAGGGTGCTCCCCGGGGGGTGGCGTACACCCGTCTCAGGGAGGGAAGGCGCCGCCCGTCTGTCTGCAGCTGCCTTTCCCCTGCTGGCCGCACACTCATTCTTGAGCTCTCTCTACCCTTGATCTGGGGGGTCAGACACACTCCAGACTCTCCTCCTAGTCAGGGATACTCTGCCCATGACTCTCTCACCTCCTGTCAGGGTATCTCCCAGGTCCTATGCCTGGGGTGTGCCCCACTGTGGAGAACTCACTCATTCCCTGGCCTCAGCAGTGCTGGGCCTGGCTGAGCCTCTGTCTCCTCAGGTCCTGCCCCTTTCCCAGGCTCTGGCCTTAATATTATTTTAATGTTTTATTGGGGCATAATTGACAAGTAAAATTGTAAGACTTTTAAAGTATACAACATGATGATTTGTTATCTGTGTACATTATGAAAGGGTTCCCCTATCAAACTAGCCTTAATTTTATTTTCTTTTTAAAAAATTTGGCTGTACCAGGTCTTAGTTGCAGCATGTGGGATCTTTAGTTGCGGCACGTGGGAACTCTCAGTTGCGGCACGTGGGAACTCTCAGTTGCGGCACGTGGGATCTAGTTCCCTGACAAGGGATCAAACCTGGGATTGATCTGCTCCCCTGCACTGGGAGCACAGATTCGTAGCCACTGGGCCACCAGGGAAGTCCCTAGCCCTAATTGTCTATGATTGAATTATTCCCTTGAAGTCCCACCAGAGGCTCAAGGTCTTTCTGAGTCCCAGTACCAGGGGGAAAGAAGAGTAAAAGCAAAGGCAGACCCAGCTGTTGAGTGAGAGGAGCACCGTTAGTGTGAAGGAGCAGCTGGGGGCACTGGGGGGTGGATCCAGGGGAGAGGGTGTCTGGAGGTCCCAGACCTGTCCCAAGACTAGTCCAAAGGGTGTCCCAAGGTCAGCCTTGACGGCGAGAGGAGCAGGATTAGGGGACTTCTCTGAGCAGCCTCGTTTGCCCTCCTTGCCCCTGGGGGCCCTTCTGTGGAGGCCATGGTAGGACTGGGTGGGTACGGGGAGGAAGGACTCTGGGTGAAGGGGTATCCAGAGGAGGGGACCAATTGAAGGCCTATTCCTGTCATTCAGGAAGAAGCTGATAAGAAGGCTGAGGCTTGGACTGGGATAGTGGAGATAAAAATCCATCCATTCATTCAATAAACACTGAATAATCACAGCATACCCAGGAGGCAATGAAATTAATTTTTTTTAATGTGCTCATGTATAATTTAATTTAAAATTATACTATTGTATATCATGCTATATTTAAATATAATCTTAAATTGTGTTTATATATTTTTAAAAGAAGCTTTCCTGGTGGCTCAGTGGTAAAGAACCTGCCTCCCAATGCCGGAGATGCAGGGTTTATCCCTGCATCGGAAAGATCCCCGAAGAAGAAAATGGCAACCCACTTCTGTATTCTTGCCTGGGAAATCCCATGGACAGAGGAACCTGGCCAGCTATAGTCCATGGTGTTGCAAAGAGTCGGACATGACTTAGCAACTGAGCGCAGATGTATTTTTAAAAGACTGGAAGCAAATTCATCAGATACTTGTGGTAAATGAGTAAGTGTTTCCTAACAAAGGGGATTCTGGCTGCCAGTCTGGGTTTTGGCACATCTGATTCCTAAGCCTAGCACTTCCTCTGCTGGGCTGTGTGACTGGGAAAAGCCCTTCCCATCTCTGGGCCTGTTCGCTCATCTGTGCAATGAGAATGTGGAACCAGATATGTGGCTCTTTCCAGCTCTGACGATACTTGAGAACACTGGGGACTAGGGGGCAATAGATGCTTTCACTGGCTTGGCCGGCTGCTCTGCTTTGACCTGGGAGTTGGGTGCATGCCCACCGCAAACCCCTTTGCTGCAGGGCTCCACGAATGGGAGGTGGTGGCCTCCACAGCCTGATCTGCTGTCAGCCTCTGATCTCAAATTAGAATCACGCCTCTTATCCCTTTATATCCGCTTTGAATCATGAAAGACCTCTTCCACCCTTCAGTTGCTGGGAAAGATTGAAGGCAGAAGGGGAAGGGGGCAACCAGAGGATCAGATGGTTGGATGGCATCATCGACTCAATGGACATGAGTTTGAGCAAACTCTAGGAGATAGTGAAGGACAGGGAAGCCCGGCAAGCTGTAGTCCATGGGGTCGCAAAGAGTTGTACACGACTGAGCAACTGAACAACAACAACCATTGAGTTGCAGCCTCATGACTTGGATCAAAGTAGGCTGGGAAGGAAGTGAGGGAGCCAGCCAGGATGGGAGGTGACATGTGTTGAATACCTGTTGTCTGCGCCCCTGCCGCTGTGTGCCTGACTCTGTGTGTGAGTTGTTCTTCTCTGTGTGTAGGTGTTCTTCTCTGAAGTGGCCTGGGGGGCAAGTTTATTGCCTGGGTAGAAGGAGGTGAGGCTCAGAGAAGTGGCACGCCTGCTGGGTCGCACAGCTGGTGAGTGTGGCTCCGAGACTGGGACCTGCTGCCTCAGCCTCAGAGCTGAGAGCAGCCGGAGCCTTGGGCCACACTTCCCAGGACAGAAGGGGTTATCCAGCTGCTGCTAGACGCCGCTCCTGCCCCTACTTCCAGACTTTTGTATGTGGAGGCAGGCGTTTAAATCCACTTCTGGTTCTACCCATTGGAAACACATTCCTCTTCCCTAGAAAACAGAACTGCTCTTGCGCTTTGTTCTCAGGCCTCTGAATCCCTGGCTCCCCAGCAGTCGGCAGATTCTCTGTCATCCTTCTGTGGAGGCCAGACGTCTGGTTCCTGTGGGAAGCAGCCTGTTGAGCAGGAGAGAATTCAGGGTCTCTGGCCATCCTGCCGGCCCCTTCCCGTGGAGCTAGCTCCCGGGAACCTGCTTCTTCCTTTCATAACATCCCTACTGGGTCAGCTGACTCTGTCCTTTTTGCTCCAGCCTGCTCCCCACGGGCTGCTGTGTGCCCCCTGCGCCACTCCCACGTGTTGTCGCTCCGTCGCTCAGTTGTGTCCAACTCTTTGTGACCCCATGGACTGTGGCAAGCCAGGCCTCCCTGTCCTTCACAATCTCACAGAGTTTGCTCAGATTCATGTCCATTGAGTTCTGGTTTTTTCTTCTTTTTCTTTAAGTTCTAAAATAGGAGGGCAGGGGAAATTATGTCCATTCTTCTATCTGGCCTCAGATTTTCAGACAACCATTCAAGATAAAGAATAATTGTTGTTTTTATTTATTTTTTTTAATCAAATGGTATTGCTTTTCTGTTTCAATTACTGGTGTTACAGTAATGTTTTTCTAGCGTTCACTATACATGTTCAAGAATTCTGTAGTATTGTGGGTTAACTGGCCCTCCTTAGACTAGCCTGAGTACCTAAATACCTTAAAAGCCCTATTTCACTGGGAGAATATCTCTTGACCACACTTAGATAAAGTTGGGGGCTGCCTGTAATTAACAAATTCGAACCTGCCACATCTTGGGTAGGATTCTTTTTTTTTTTTTTAATTTTAATTGGAGGCTAATTTCTTTATAATATTGTGATGGTTTTTGCCATACATTGACATGAATCAACCACAGGTGTACAAGTGTCCCCCTGTCCCAAACCCCCCTCCCACCTCCCTCCCCATCCCATCCCTCTGGGCTGATGCACCAGCTTTGAGTGCCCTGTTTCATGCATCAAACTTGGAGTGGTCATCTATTTCACATATGGTAATTATATGTGTTTCAATGCTATTCTCTCAAATCATCCCACCCTCGCCTTCTCCCAGAGTCCAAACGTCTGTTCTCTGTATCTGTGTCTCTTTTGATGTCTTGCATATAGAGTCGTCATTACCATCTTTCTATTGGGTAGGATTCTTAACTTTGCTTATTTGGCTTCTAGCTCATACCTCCAGCACCGTCCCGGAGGTTAGATGAGGTCAGATATGGAAACATAAGAGGTGCCAGTAAATATCCCACATTGCCTTCCCCTTTTTACTGCTTGAGAGTTCACATCTCAGCCTCTCGGAACCCTGATTTCCACATCTGTGGAGTAAAAGCCCTGGAGTTGTCCTGACTGCCTCGTAGGGTGACGTACCAAGAAAAGCATGTGAAAGTGCTTTAAACTGATGACGCAGAGCACAGTCACAGGGCTGTTACATGCAGGCCCTGTGCACCACTTAATTGGCTTGTTTTTGAAGTCCCCACACTCTTAACTCCTCACTGGGACGGGTCACTGTGAGCTCATGGAGTCAGGCCCTGCCTGCCCACACAGGTCAAGAGACCTGAGCTTAATAAGGCCACATCTGCCCTCGTCCCCTTGCCTGGTCTCTGCCATCCTGGCCCTTGGTCCTCAGGCACCGACTGGCAGGAGGCCTGCACTCTGACAGCGGCCTGCAGTTGGGACTCCCAGGATGGCTCCTTGTTCCCTATGCCCCTCTGACTGCCCGCCTGGGGCATGGAGGGCCCTGGTCCTGGTTCTCCAGGTGGCTGGCAACTCCCCCAGGCAGAGGCTTCCCCTGCCCACAGTTGCTGCACCCTGCCTGGGGTATGGACTCAGGGCTGCCGTGTGTTACCTTGGGGTCTCTTAAAGTATGCTGGAACAGCCTACATGTGCCTTCCCCAGGGGACTTTGTATATTAATAAACATTGTGCTCACTTCAGCAGCATTAAAAATTGGAACAATACAGGACTTGGTGGTTTGGCGGTTAAGAATTCACCTTGCAATGCAGGGACACGGGTTGGGTCCTTGGTTCAGGAAGATCCTGTATGCCGAGGGGAAACTAAGCCCATGAGCCCCAGCTACTGAAGACCACATGCCTAGAGCCTGTGCTCTGCAGCAAGAGAAGCCACTGCAATGAGAAGCCCACACACCACAACTAGAGAATAGCCTCTGTCAAAAAGCCACCAACTGGCAGGAGGCTGCTGCTGCTGCTGCTAAGTCGCTTTAGTCGTGTCTGACTCTGTGTGACCCCATAGATGGCAGCCCACCAGGCTCCCTCGTCCCTGGGATTCTCCAGGCAAGGACACTGGAGTGGGTTGCGATTTCCTTCTCCAATGCAGGAAAGTGAAAAGTGAAAGTGAAGTCGCTCAATCAGGTCCAACTCTTAGCAACCCCATGGACTGCAGCCCACCAGGCTCCTCCGTCCATGGGATTCTCCAGGCAAGAGTACTGGAGTGGGGTGCCATTGCTTTCTCCGCTGGCAGGAGGCAGAGCAACCAAAACCCAGCCCAGTCAAAAATAATAAATAAACAAAAACTTTAAAGGGTAGTGAAGCATTTATGACAGTGAATATTAGAAAAGAATATAGCTAGCTCAAAAGCTGACCAATAATTGAAAGATTGGAGATAGGCGTTTTTAAAATGGATCAAAGGAACAAGAGAGGCTGCGTTTATTGACATGTTGCATGGGCTCTGTGTTCTTTAGCAAAGTATAATTTTTACAAAGTGAGATGATTTAAAGTTGATTTAGTGACAGGCACCAAGTAAAAAATAGAGCAGGTGATGGGCAGATATGGTAAAAGTTGTGACTGGAAGTTGAATGACTGAAGTTTGGGAAACACTGTTTTCCCATTCAGTGCTCCTGGCAATCCTGTGAGTAGGTGTTATTGTCTTGTTTTCCAGAGGGCGGAAACAGTCACAGAGAGGTGAGGCGAGTTGCCCAAGGTCCCTCAGTGAGGGAGTGGAGGAGCTAAACAATGACCATGGCCAATCCTCAGTGGGGAGGTGGGGCCTGGAGAGAGGGGTCCCCACCAGGCCACTGAGGCAGGGGCAGTGGAGCCCTGGAAAGGCGATTCAGCGCTTTCCTCTCCGATGGTGAACTGTGCCAGGAAGGGGCCTGTCCTCAGACCAGAGACGGTTGCTTCAGACTGGCTGACCTCACGCCTGTGACGGGGCAGGTAGTGAGGCTGATTGGGGGTAGGGGAGAGGATGGTGAGAAGGAGAACCTGGCAGAGACAAAAGGCAGGCAGAGGCATGCCAGGCTGGGCCCCATAGGGACCCAGCACATGGAGGAGGAGCTAAGTGACTCACCTCCCGAAGTTCTCTTAACCACTGGTCAGGCTGGAACTGCCCTCCAGTGGGCCCGTAACACACGACCCGGTGGTAGGGTTTAAGGCAGAGGAAAGGTGTAAACTCTGCAAGTGCATCCCCACCCACGCAGACACACAGAAACGGTCCCTGCAACAGCCGTCCCCCTTCTCCACCACACACACACTCACACACACACACACACACCATGAGTGACACGCAGACACACAGCCCCTGTCCCTGCCAGTCACCCCCTCTTCTCCAACAAACACACACCCCGGCCACAGTCACCCCTGTCCTCCAGCACACACACACATACACCATGAGTGAGGTCAGGGGCCCTTCCTATTGGAACATGATAGCAGGCCTTTTGTCCTGGTGACTTCTATACAACTCTTAAGGAGTATTTTCCCCTTTGGAATGATGATTGCTGATCTGTCTCTCTCTGCCTTTGTTCTGTTGTCCCCATAGAGTTTAATGGCTTAAAAGTCTCTGGCTGCGATTCTCAGAGATGCAAACAGTGGTTCAAATAGAGCTAGCAGACAAGGAGCTCCCAAGGTGAGCTCGATGCAAGGGGTGGATTTCTTGGGTGAAAAGCAAAGGTGGGGAGGTGAAAGATGAATGAGGTGGTCTTGGCCTGAAGGGCCTTTGAGACCCCAAGGGGGAAGAGAAGGGAGATTGCCTGAAGCTCAAGTGACCAGCCAGCAGAAGATTCCAGTAAGACTTGTCAACTGAAGAAGAACACACAACCTGAAAGTTATGAGTTGTGTTTTATGCAGGGACCTTGCTGAAGGCTATAGCCCAGGACACAGCCTCTCAGATCACTCTGAGGAACTGCTCCAAAGAGGTAAGGAAGGTGCCAGGATTTATAAGCATCTGTCTACAATGCAGGAGACCCGGGTTCGATCCTTGGGTTGGGAAGATCCCCTGGAGAAGGAAATGGCAACCCACTCCAGTATTCTTGCCTGAAAAATCCCATGGACGGAGGAGCCTGGTAGGGTACAGTCCATGGGGTCACAGAGTCAGACACGACTGAGTGACTTCATTTTCTTTTCCCTTTCAAACATCAAATAATTGCTGCTAATCATAAAAAGCAGACACCTTGAGTTAATGATTTTAGTGCGTTTCTGTGTGTAGGAAGATGCAAGAATCTGGGCTCATTGAAATTATTCCTTTGATATGTATCTTATCTATCTAGGGCCTGTATTCTTTTGTCTCCATGCTAAATTTTCCCCGGAGCATACTGGTGGAGAGGCTGCCGTGACTGATGGCTTCGTGGTGGGCAGCACTGGTTGTTAACTGAAATGGCAGGCAGCGCTTTTTGTCAGCCACTTGAAGATGACACCATAGAAGGGTGGTCACAGTGAAGTACGTAACGTCCTCGGGGCTGGAGCCCACCCTTGGGAGGAGGGTGGGATGTCAGAGGGGGTTTCGTCTTCCCTGGGACTGGTGGCAACTGAAGAAAATTTGGTCTCACGTGTGTTGTGTGAGGCTTCATGCACAAGTCACAAAACACGTTCCCTTGCAAGCCAGGTGAGGGAGGCATAATCAGTGCCAGTAGACAGATGAGGAAACGGAGGTTCAGGGAAGCGGAGCCAGCTGCCCAGGGAACCAGACTAAGGCAGTTAAGGACACATCCAGACCACTGAAAGGAAGGCCAAGTCAAAAATTGGGCTGGGCATGGGGGACGGGGTGGGGGCACAGGTGGCTGCTCCCAGGTCTGCAGAAAAAGGATGCATGAGAAAAGAGAAGGGTAAAGTGTGGTCTCTGCGCACCAAGAGCAGCTGCTGGAGAAGCAGGCTCAGGTGATTCATCAGGAAGGAGAGGGAGGCGGGGAGGGGCATGTGCAGAGACATCGGGAGGGTGCTCGCTTGTTGGCGGTGATGGGAGGCGGGCACAAGTGGTGGTTACCGTTGGTGGAGAGAGAAATATTTCTGGTACCGGCTAAGAGAAACCTCAAAAAACTTTCAATTCCAGAACTGAATATCTGTTTCAGAGATTACTCAATTCTCTTTTAATTTTTTAAAATAAACCTTTTCTTAAGTCAATTCTGTTTAATACCTTGAGCTAAGACAGGGAGGGAATAGCAGCTACTTGTTGTCTAGTCTCTACCGTCCTGCAGGAATACGGCTGTGACCTCATTGAACCTCTCAACCACCTTCAGAGGCTTCTACAATCACCCCCATGTTGTAATTGGGGAAACTGAGGCACCAAACGGTGAGGTACCTAGCTCAAGGCCACTCAGCCAACAAGTGGCAGAGCTGAGATATGACCCAAGGTTGGCTTGTTCTGTCCGAAGCTAGTTCCCTCAGGTACTGCAGCTTCAGTGCTTGGAGTACCTGATACCCTGGCTCCACTGCTGCCTGTCTTCACAAGATCCCAGTGACTTCGAGATTGCTGGTTGTTTTTTTTAAAAATATATATATTTATTTATTTACTTGGTTGTGCTGGGTCTTAGTTGCAGCATGCAGGATCTTTCAGTTGTGGCATAAGAACTCTTAGTTGCAGCATGTGGGATCTAGTTCCCTGACCAGGGATCGAACCTGGGCCCCCTTCATCAGGAGCTCAGAGTCTCAGCTACTGGACCACTAGGGAAGTCCCAAAGATTGTCCTTATTTTGAAGTAAACACTTTTTCCCCCTGACTACAAGAGTGAAACATATCTAGTTTGGATATTTTTTTAACATATAGAAAAACATAAAGAAGAAAATTGAAATTATCTCTCATCCTGGAACCCTGTTAACATATGGGGGAAACACCACTCCAGTCTTTCTTCTATCAACATACCAATGTAACAAAAATCTCCAACATGGTCTTTGGTAATTTTGAACAGCTTTATGGAGATATAAATGACTAAACTGGATATAGCTTCCCCTATGGTTCAGCAGGTAAAGAATCTGCCTGAAATGCAGGAGACACCTGAGACACAGGTTTGATCCCTGGGTTGGGAATATCCTCTGGAGAAGGAATGGCAGCCCACTCCAGTGTTCTTGCCTGGGAAAGCTGATGGACAGAGGAACGTGGTGGGCTACCGTCCAAAAGGTCGCAAAGAGCTGGACGAGACCGAGGGACTAAGCACACACAAGCGGCACGTATTTAGAGTGTACAGTCTGATGGGTTTTGACGTGTGCATCTGAAATGCCACCACAATCAAGATACTGAGCTACACTTGTCACCCCAAACAATTCCCCGAGGCCTTTTCATATCTCGCCTTCCTCCAGTCCCCTCCCTGTGAGGCTATTACTTTGTCAAAGCTGTACTGCTCACCGCACAACAAGCCAATAAACAGACGAGTTGCTGGGGCAAGGAATAGCAACTCCATTCGAAAAGCCAGCAGACAGAGGAGACAGCGGACTGGTGTCTCAAAGAACCATCCTCCATGAGTTAGCATTCAGGCCTCCTGTTTTTACTAAAAAGCAGAGGGGATGTGGCTGGTTGTTGCAAACTTCTTGGTGAAGGAGTCTTTTGTTCTTGCAGCTGTCCAGGCAGGTCTGGTCACAGTGTTCCTATAAACCTTCAACAAGACAGAAGTTATCCTCTGTTCTCCATCTTTTGATCTCTATAAGAATGGAAAAGTGTTATACTTTTAAAGATCAGAGCCTTGAGAATGGGCTTTTCTGTATCTTTCAGGCTATAGGCAACATTCTCTTAACTTGTAGCAAAAGCAGACAAATACAAAGATTAAAGGATCCACTATGGAGTCAGATTTTTTCTCCCCTGTTACAAGGCCAGTGTCACACGCCTGGTAGCAGGCGCCTGGCCCAGGTCTGCCTAAACCCTGGCTCTCAGTCGTGGTGTGCTTCAAGGAGCACGAACAATGCCACCTTCTGAGGTCAAAGGGCGCTTTTGATTTTGTGAGCTTCCTCCAGCAGCCTGGTCTCCTACTGGGTCCACTCCCCTCCTCCCTGGGCTCTTAGCCCTCCGCCTCTAACCAGCCCTGCAGACCTGCCTCCTTGGATCTGAATCTCCCAGTTCCCTGAAGTTGGCCCACCTCCTCCTGGAGCTCAGTTATCTCCTGTCCAGGAAAGTTGCTGGGTCCCTGGTCTCAGATGTCACAGGTGCTTTCTTAGCAATTTTTGCCATTCAAAGTGGAGCAGGAGCTCTGATGGAATCATCTTTGAGGGGGTACAGCAAGCTCTCTGGAAAGCACCCACACTTTTTTTGCTGCTTTAGATAGACATCTTTCTGAATCTCATTACTCATGCACTTTGTTGAGCAGATTTCTGGTATAATTTAATCTTCTCTCTATGACTCAGGGCTGCCTTGGCAATCACATTTGTTAATGCCAGGTGACTGAGGGAGTGTGCAGTGTGGGTGGGGGGATGGGGGGAGACCAACCTCAGCGGTTTTACTGGAACTTACTTTCTTGGAAAGCCCACACATGGCCTTTAGCCTCAGAAGAGGAGAGGAGGTTTTATTTCTGCCTGGTCTATCGGCAGCCTAACATGCAACCAAATTTATTAGCAAATCGAGAGCTGAAACAAGCTTCTCTTAAATGGCTTTCTCATCCTGTATCAAAATAAGCATCCAAGGCACCCAGATCTGTATCTTGTTGGACAGTTCTCCGTGCCCTTTCGCACATATTTTCTCCTCTGATCTTCACAATAACCCTGTGAGAATAGCTGGGCAGGTGCTGCTGCTCACTTTAGATTCCTGCTACACAGCAGCCTCAAAAATCAATTCCAGGTCCATTCATGACATGACAGGGAGAATATACACCTTTAAGGAGGGTATATCAGAGTCTGTCTCTGTGACCTTGGGGGTACAAAGAATTTCTTGAAAGCACTAACTGTTAAGAAAAAGATCAATAAATTCCACTACATTAACATGAAAAGCTGACGTGTCAGCTTAGGTACATCAGTTGTAACAAATGTACCGTTCTGGCAGGAGATGCTGGCAGTAGGTAGCTCTGCCTATGTGGGGTCTGGCAGTGCATGGGAAATTCTCTGTATTTTCTGTTCTATAATTTTCCTGTGAGCCTAAAACTGCCCTAAAAGATTAAGTCCACTTAAGAAGGAAGAAAAAAGGAAACTTTCTCTTCCTTAAAAGATGCTATAAATAAAGTGAAAAAGTGCAAAACAGAAGATACTGGGAACACACAGCCAATTCAGTATGGGGTTAGAGTCCCGAGTACACCAAAAGCTCCTAGAAATAAATAAGAAAAAGACAAAGTACTACCAGGTGTTATGCGAGAGACCTTGTCAGTAAACACAGAAAGATGCCCAACTTTGTTAGGAATCAGGAAAATGCAAGTTGAAGACACCAGGAAGTACCATTTTACATCTACCATATTGACACAGGGGATAGCAATTAGAATTATCTTGCTGAGTACATTGTTGCTCTGACTGTTGCTACCCAATCAAGACTTGCATCTGCCCTCTAGACCCAAACAGCACTTCCCTGAAGGGTCCAACATGCAGGAGCTTCAGGGCAGCAGCATTTATGGAATCAGAAAACCTGTAAGTGAGCCATGTGTGTGCGTGCTAAGTCACTTCAGTCAGTCGGGTCTGACTCTGTGCGACCCTATGGACTGTGGCCTGCCAGCTGTCCATGGGGTTCTCAAGGCAGAATACTGGAGTGGGTTGCCAATATTTTAGCTTTTCAAAGTAAAATGGATAAATGGTGTTATGTCATGTAACAGAACATGGCAGAGAAATGAATAAACCTCAGCTTCATTCATTAACAAGTAAATTTCAAGAATATATTGTTGAATGACATATTCATTTCCTGGGGCTGCCATAACAAAGTACCACAGACAGGGTGGCTTAAACAACAAATAAATTCTTTCACAGTTTGGAGGCTAGAAGTTCAAGATCAAGGTGTTGGCAGGGCCGTGCTCCCTGTGAAGCTGCTGGGGGATGGATCTGTTCCAGGCCTTTCTCTGAGCATCTGGTTGTTCTTTGACTGACCTGACTGATGGCAACAGAACTCCAGTCTTCCTGCAGTCTCCAGGTGTGTGTGGCTCTGTGTCCAAATTTCCCCCTCTTTATAATTACACCCATTCTAATAAGACTTTGATTTGCCATGCCTTGCAGTTTGAGGACCTTAGTTCCTCAACCAGGGATTGAGATAGATGTTATCACTATTTGACAATGGAGGAAACTCAGGGATACAGAGGTTTAAATGAAGATCACTTAAGTGGCAGAACTGAAATTTGGTTTCATGTCTGTCTGACTCCAAGCACCAGGCTCTGCTCTCACAACCATCGTATTTGGGACTCGCCTGGTGGTCCAGTGGCTAAGACTCTGTGCTCCCAATGCGGGGGGCTCGTGTTCCATTCTTGGTTAGGGAACTAGATTCCACATGCCACAAGTAAGAGTCCGCATGCCGCAACTAAAGATCCTGCATACTGCAGCGCAGTAAAAAAAAAACCCCACTATATTTTGCTTCTTTGCCAGCAAAGATACAGTTGCTTTTAGTTCAGAGGGTATTGATAAGAGCCAGGGTTAGAGTAGACATTGCATTGAAAAGAAAGAGATTACAATTAAAAAATTTTTTTTAAATTTTATTAGAATATAGTTGATTTACAATGTTGTATTAGTTTCAGATGTACAGCAGGGTGATTCAAATATATATATATATACACATATATACTTATATACATGTACTGCAAGGAGATCCAACCAGTCCATTCTGAAGGAGATCAGCCTGGGATTTCTTTGGAAGGAATGATGCTAAAGCTGAAACTCCAGTACTTTGGCCACCTCATGCAAAGAGTTGACTCATTGGAAAAGACTCTGATGCTGCGAGGGATTGGGAGCAGGAGGAGAAGGGGACGACAGAGGATGAGATGGCTGGATGGCATCACTGACTCGATGGACATGAGTCTGAGTGAACTCCGGGAGTTGGTAATGGACAGGGAGGCCTGGTATGCTGCAATTCATGGGGTCGCAAAGAGTCGCAAAGACACGACTGAGCAACTGAACTGAACTGATACATGTATTCATTCTTTTTAGTTTTTATTTTATTTATTTATTTTATTGTGGGGTGTTTTTTTTTTTTTGGTTATGTCTTGTGGGCTCTTGGGCTTTTCTCTGGTTGCAGCATGCAGGCTTAGTTGCTCCAAGGCGTGTGAAATCTTAGTTCCCTGACCAGGGTTTGAACCCATGTCCCCTGCATCGGGAGGTGAATTCTTAACCACTGGGCTACCAGGGAATTCCCTATTCATTCTTTTTTAGATTCTTTTCTCATATAGGTTATCACAGAATATTGAGTAGAGTTCCCTGTGCTATGTAGTAGGTCCTTGTTGGTTATTGATCTTATACATAGTAGTGTGTGTATGTTCATCTCAAGCTCCTCTCCTGATTTATCCCTCCCCACTACATTTCCTCAGAAAGGGCAATGGCAACCCACTCCAGTGTTCTTGCCTGGAGAATCCCAGGGATGGGGGAGCCTGGTGGGCTGCCGCCCATGGGGTCACACAGAGTCAGACACGACTGAAGTGACTTAGCAGCAGTAGCAGCAGCAGCAACTACGTTTCCTCTTTGGTAACAATATGTTTGTTTTCAACATTTGTGTCTGTTTTTATTTTGTAAAGTTTATTTGTGTCTATTAAAAAATAGATTAATATCTATTAAAAATAGATTCCACATATACGTGACATTATATGATATTTGTCTTTCTCTGCCTGACTTACTTCACCCAGTATGACAATCTCTAGGTCCATCCATGTTGCTGCAAATGGCATTATTTCATTCTTTTTAATGTCTGAGTCCCACTCTAATGACCTTATTACTTCTATGAAGATCCTCTATCTAAAAGAGGTCACATTATGTAATGCTAAAGGTTAAGGCTCATGGACCGTATTCTCTGAGAGGGACACAATTCAATCCAAAACAAATTTAAAAAAGTGGCAGAATACATTTAATGAGATACCATTTACATAAAGCTTGCTGCTGCTGCTGCTGCTAAGTCGCTTCAGTTGTGTCTGACTCTGTGCGACCCCATAGATGGCAGCCCACCAGGCTCCCCCGTCCCTGGGATTCTCCAGGCAAGAACACTGGAGTGGGGTGCCATTTCCTTCTCCAATGCATTAAAGTGGAAAGTGAAAGTGAAGTTGCTCAGTCGTGTCCGACTCTTCACAACCCCATGGACTGCAGCCTACCAGGCTCCTCCGTCCATGGGATTTTCCAGGCAAGAGTACTGGAGTGGGGTGCCATTGCCTTCTCCACATAAAGCTTGAAGTGAAGTGAAGTGAACTGAAGTTGCTCAGTCGTGTCTGACTCTTTGCGACCCCATGGACTGTAGCCCACCAAGCTCCTCCATCCATGGGATTCTCCAGGCAAGAATGCTGGAGTGGGTTGCCATTTCCTTCTCCAGGGGATCTTTCTGACCCAGGGATCGAACCCAGGTATCCCGCATTGCAGGCAGATGCTTTAACCTCTGAGCCACCAAAGAAGCCCATAAAGCTTAGGAATACATAAATACTTGAAAGTTTAATGAGAGAGGAGTGATCAAGATGACTGATTAAGAAGATGCAGAACTTACCTCCTCCTACAGGCACCCCCAGACTACAGCTCCTTATAGAGAAACTGTCTGAGAACAACCTGAAGACTGGCAGAAGAGATTTTCCACAACTAAAGACAGAAAGAAAGAACCTATGAGATGGGTAGGAGAGGGGGAGATGTGATATAGTGAAGACCCACACAACTGGGTGGGTAATCTACAAACAGTGGATAATTATAATTGCAGAGGGTCTCCCCAAAGAGTGAGGGGTCTGAGCCCAATATCAGGCTCCCCAGCCTAGGGGTCTTGCACCTGGAAGATGAACCCCTAGAACGTCTGCCTTTGAAAGCCAGCCGGGCTTGCATTCAGGAGAGCTGAAGTTCGAAACAGAGACTCTGCTCTTAAAGGGCTCATGCAAAATTTCACACACTCCAAAGACGCTGTGCAGAGGCAGTAATTTGTTAGGAGACTGGGTCAGACCCACTTGCTGATCTTGGAGAGCCTCTTGGATAGGCAGGAGGTAACTGGGACCCTTTATGGGACATAGATGTGGGCAGCAGCCATTTTGGGGAGCTTGCTCTGCCTCAGGGACCCTGAGCTGGTGATGTTCTCTCCTTAGCCTGTTGACACCAGGGGCTTACCCGCCAGCCAGTGAGCCAGCACCAGCCCTAGGCCCCCGGGTCCTAGAGTCAGACCCCTGGAGACCTGGCCCTTCCGACCAATGAGCTGGCATCAGCCCTGGGACACTTCAGGCTGCATGGCCAACCATGTTGGGATGCAGCTCTGCCTGCCCACAGCTGGCAGCCTCTGCTCGGGGCAGGGCCTGGGGCTGCCCCATGGGCAAGGGGCCAGCCCTGCCTACCAGTGCACCCACAGTGGTCAGCCCTGCCACAGCAGAAGGGTTCACACAGCTCACAGAGTGGGGCCCCCCCAAGAGCATATCTCTCTGGTGACCAGAGGGGAATGTGCTGCTTGGCCCCATAGGGTGTCTCCTACCTCAGGCCACTTCTCCAAGAGAAACATAACCAACCTCCATAATACATAGAAATAAAAACAGAATTGGTGAGAATGAGGCAACAGAGGAATATGTTCCAAATGAACGAACAAGATAAAATCCCATAAGAAGAGCTAAGCAAAGTGGAGATGACCTACCTTAAAAAGAATTCAAAGTAATTCTTTGATCATGTAGATACTTGGGAGAAGAATGGATAAACACAGTGAGAAGTTTAATGAGAATTAGAAAATATATAGAAGAGCCAAACAGAGCTGAAGAATACATAACTGAAATTAAAAAAATGCACTAGTAGGAATCAAAATTAGATGATACAGAGGAACATGTCAATCAACTGGAAGACAGAGTAGTGGTAACTACCCAAACTCAACAGAAAAAAGAATTTTCAAAATGATGATAAAGAGACCTCTGGGGCAACATCAGGGATACTAACATTCACATTATAGGGGTCCCAGAAGGAGAAGAGAGAAAGAAAGGGGCAGAGAACTTACTTAAATAGACAATAGCTGAAAAGTTCTCTAACCTGTAAGACCTGAATAGATATTTTCCCAAGAAGACACACAGATGACCAACAGACGCATGAGAAGATGCTCAGCATCACCAGCCACCAAGAAAGTGCCAATCAGAACCCAAGGAGATATCCCCTCCTACCTGTCAGAGTGGCTGTTACCAACAAAAATAGAATAAGTGTTGTCAAGGATGTGGTGAAGGGGAACCCTTGTACACTGTTGCTCAGAATGTATATTTGTGCAGTCTCCATGAAAAACAGTTTGGAGGTTCCTCAAAGATTAAAAAATACCATTTGATTCAGCAATTTCACTTCTGGGTGTTTTCCCAAAGGAAACAAAACATGAGTTTGGAAAGATGTATGTACCCTTATGTTCATTCCAGTGCTATTTTCAGTAGCCAAGATATGGAAGCAACCTAAGTGTCCATTAGTAGATGAATTAATAAAGAAGATATGATATATATATACAATAGAATACTACTCAGCCATAAAAAAATTAAATCTTGTCATTTGTGAATGTGATGGGCCTTGAAAGTATTTTTTAACTGTATACTATTGATTATTTTTATTTAATTTTTAAAATTTATTTTTTATTGAAGTATAGTTGACTTACAATGTTCTTTTAATTTCTTCTGTACAGCAAAGTGATTCAGTTATACATATACATATATATCCCTTTTTATATTCTTTTCCTTTACTATTTATCTCAGGATAGTGAATATAGTTCTCTGTGCTATACAGTAGGACCTTGTTGTTTATCCATTCTATATGTAATATTAATGGTTTGCATCTGCTAACCCAAATCCCCAGACCGCCCCCCTCTCCCATCCCCTTGGCAACCACAAGCCTGTTCTCTGAGCCTGTGAGTCTGTTTCTATTTCACAGATAGATTCATTTCTGTCGTATTTTAGATTCCACATATAAGTGATATCATACAGTATTTGTCCTTTTCTTTCTTTTTTTTAATACTCATTTTTATTATTTATTTACTTGGCTGTAGTTGCAGCATATGGGATCTAGTTTCCCGACTAGGGATCAAACCCAGGCCCCCTGCATTGGGAGCGCAGAGTCTTAGCCACGGGACCACCGGAGAAGTCCCTGTCCTTTTCTTTCTGACTTACTTCACATAGCACGAGAATCTTTAATTCCACCCATGTTGCTGCAAATGGCATTATTTCATTCTTTTTTCTGGCTGAGTAGTATTCCATTGTGTGTATGTACCTCATCTTCTTTGTGCATTCATCTGTCAGTGGACATTCATGTTGTTCCTATGTCTTGGCTATTGTGAATAGTGCTGCTATGAGCATAGGGTGCATGCATTTTTTTGAATTATAGTTTTGTTTGGAGTGGGACTGCTGGATCATATGGTAGTTCTATTTTCAGTTTTTTGTGGAGTTTCCGTACTGTTTTCCATAGGGGCTGCACCAACTTATGTTCCCGTCAACAGTGTAGGAGGGGTCCCTTTGGCCACACCCTCTCCAGCATTTGCTGTTTGTATACTTTGTCATAATGGCCATAATGACTGGTGTGCAGTGATATCTCATTGTAGTTTTGATTTGCATTTCTCTAATAATTAGTGATGTTGAGCATATTTTCACATGCCTCTTGTCCATCTGTGTGTCTTCTTTGGAGAAATGTCTATTTAAGTCTCCTGCTCATTTTTCCACTGGGTTGTTTGGTTTTTTGTTGTTGGGTTGTATGAAATATTTGTATATTTTGGAAATTAAGCCCCTGTTGTGGACCTTGAAAGTATTACACTAAATGAAATAAGTTAGATAAAGACAAATATATGATTTCACTTATATGTGGAATCTAAAAACCAAAACAAATGAACAAGCATTACAAAGTAGAAACAGACTCATTGATACAGAGAACAAATAGGTGATTGCCAGAGGGGAGGGGAGTGGGGGAAGAGGGGAAATAGTTGAGGGAGATTAACAGGTACAAACTTCCAGTTACAAAATAAAAGAGTCACAGGGGTGAAGTGTACAGCATGAGGAATATAGGCAATAATATTGTAATAACTTTGTATGGTTACAGACGGTAACTAGGCTCAGTTGTGATGATTGTTTTATAATATATAGAAATATCAAATCACTATGTTGTATACCTGGAGCTAACATAGTGTTTAGGTAAATTATACTTCAATTAAAAAAAAAAAACAATTTTAGTGAAAAGGAAGGGAATGATAGATGACAAATCTGAAATAGTGGGTATTCCTGGGCAGAGGAGAGAAGGACGTGATTAGGGACTTCAGATGTCTTTTGTTGTCATTGTTCAGTTGATTAGTCATGCCCAACTCTTTGTGATGCCTTGGAATTTCAGATGCCTTGGGATTTCCTGTTGCTTAAACTGATTGGCAGATGCATTGGCTTGTTTTCATATCCTTTATAATATATGTGTTACTTTTATGCAAGAAGCAATTCATAAAAAGTACAAACTTTTTAAAATAGAATCAGAAAAAAAGACTTGGAGGCAAGTATCCACAACACTTTGGAGGAGTTTTGCTATTAAGGGGAGGAGTGAAACGGGGTGATGGCTGGGGCTGGGGGGATGAGGGAAATTTTCTTGTTTTATATGCAAAGAGCTAAGTTCAGAGAGATGAAGTGTCTCACTGAGGCTCACACAGCTGGCCTGGGTCAGCGGGGAGTGGCTCCCAGGTCCTGGCCCCCAACACAGTGCTCCTTCCACCCCTACAGCTGCTGCCTGTTTCTTGTGGTCATTATGAGGGTCCTTGGATACTGGCCTTCAGGGTGGTCCCCCTACTCCTATGGGAATTCCAGGACCCAGAGCCTTGGAGCTGGAGGGACCAGCGCTGCCTCTTGACTTGACTGATCTTCTCTCTCACTTGTCTCTTATTGTGACATGAAACCAGCTCCAGACATGTGTTTGGCTCTTCTCTCTGGTCAAGGGCAGACCACCCACCCACATGCCTGCCTCTGGAGGGGCTGCCTGCACTGTGAACCTAAGACCAGCTTTGCCGAGTTTACAGTAGAAGCAGGGTCTGAGATACCATTCTGGAGGGTTTTCCTGGTTCTTCCTGAGAGTCAGAATGTAGTCATGAGGCCGTTAGCACTGAGGCTGTCAAAAGAGAGCCCCAAATGACCCCTCAGCTCTTCTGGAAGCTGGCGCTTGGTCCAGTGAGCTGGAGCATTTGACTCTGCTGTGACCCCAGCTGTCCCTGGCATGATGGGGCAAGCTCAGCTTGAGCTCAGTCCATCCATCAGGAAAAGGGAACGGTGTTCCCCTTTGTGTGCCTCGTGTTCCCCTGTGGAAGGACGGAGTCGGATGGCGCCATCTCTAAGTTCCTTCCAGCCACAGAGATTCTAGATGTTTTGTACGATGTCATTTGAACCTACAAAGTTAGCTCATAGAGACACAGGGGCTCTTTTTTATTTTGCTGAAGTGCCAGAGCATTCAGTTCCCCAGCACCTGAAGGAGTCAAATCCAGCAGAAGTCCAAGGAGGGAGGGTCTGGGGTCTTCTGAGCACCAGCAGGGACAGAGCACAGAGCACCGGCCAGCTGTGCCCTGTGGCCAGAAACAAGTGTCAGGAGAGCCCGGTCGGCCTCAAGATACTCGGACTCAGTGTCTTCACTTCTGGAGAATTATTCTAAAGAAACGGTCAGATATGTAGATAACAGTATATACATAAGTGTGTTATCACAGTACTGTTTAAAAATATTGAAAAACTTTATAAACAACTCAAGTGTTCAGAAATTGATGACTAGTTGAATACATTTTGTGTCCATATCATCACGTACCAGGAAGCTATTAAAAATCATGTTCGATCCCTGCTTCCGGAAGATTCCTCATACCTCCGAGTACTAACCCTGGGCATCACAGCTACTGAAGTTGTGCGCTCTAGAGCCCCTGAGCTGCAATGAGAGTAGCCCCTGCTCCCTGCAACAAGAGAGAACCCACACACAGCAACGAAGACCCAGCACAGCCATAAATAAAGAAATGAATTAAACTCATGTTAGGGGAGATTTTGGAGATACTTCTAATACATTAAGTGAAAAAATAATATGTATAACTGTATCTATTGAATGATATAAATTGCAGATGGATAGATAGGTGTACACACATGTATATTTTCAAAATACAGAAGGATGTATATCATACTGTCAGCAGCAATTGTCTCTGGATAGTAGGGCTATGGCTAACTTTTATTTCTTTATGAGTTTTTGTATGTAATATCTGAGATATATTACAGCTTTTCTTCTTTAGACTTCTTTGTAAGTACAAGATTTTTAATAAATGTTTCTTTCATATGCAGAAAAACCACAAAATATTATTAGGATTTTTATTTTTAATAGAGGTAAATATTTTTAACAGTTGTAAAAGACACATAATATACAATTTACCATTTTTAAGCGTACATTTGGTAGTGTTAAGTACATTCACATTGTTGTGTAACCAAACTCCAGGACTCTTCATTCTACAAAGCTGAAACCCTACCCGTTGAATAGCAGCTCTCCACACCCACACCTGCAGCACTTTTCTACTGTCTGTCTCCAGGTATTGATCACCCCGGGTACCTCATGTCTTTGTCTTTTTGTGATTGGCTTATTTCGCTTAACATGATGTCATTAAGGTTCATCCATGTAGTAACATGTGTCAGAATTTCCTTCCTTTTTAAGGCTAAATAGTATTCTGTTGTATGTTTATACCACTTTTTTTTATACATTTGTTTGTCAGTGTATACTTGGGTTGCTTCCACCTTTTGGCTATTGTGAATATTGCTTCTATACATGGATATACAAATTCTCTTCAAGACCCTATTCAGTTCTTTTGGGTATATATTCAGAAGAGGAGTTACTGAGTCATATGATAGTTTTTTTTTTTTTTTTTTTTTTTTTTTTACTGTGCACAAGGGTTCCTGACCAATATTGTTACTTTCTGTTTTGTTTTGATAGCAGCTGCCCCTAAAAAGTCATTTTAAAAAGAGGACAGTCTGAGCTGAAATTTTGCCCATATCCTCTGAGTGCCAGGTAATGACTCCTGGGCTGAGTGCAAACAGTGTATATACACAGAGGTTTATTACAAAGTCCCAGGCTCCCTGGAGCTTGTGGGCCAGCCAGGAGCTTGTTCTGGCTATCCCTCATCACTCAGGACCTCGCTGGAGGGATCTGGCCACATGCCCTAAACTCATTTCAAAGCAGAGCCATTCAGGCGGACCTTGTGCCAGAGCTGCAGGGGAGGTTTGTAACCCACCCTGTGACTGTGGCTGTACAGGGGCATCCAGGCCTGGCCTGGCAAGCGCAGCAGGCTGAGCCATGGCACACTTATGGCTTCCTTGCTTCTGGCATCACTGCCAGCCTGTCCTTAGGTCTTCCTGGTCTCAGGCTGAAGCAGGGTGGGGCTGGATTGCCCCCAGTCAGAGCTGCTCCCAAAGACAGTGCAGAGAAATGGAGGTCCCTGGGCAAACCTGGTCATTGATGGGGACCTGTTCTTGGGCTCTGGGGAGGGTCAGAATAAGTCATTAGTGGGCAGCTGAACAGAAGGCAGGAAGCAGCCATGTCAGCCCTTGTATCTGCAGACGGACCTGTGAGATGGCCTCCAAGATGGTGGGTGCCTAGATGCTCCATATCACAGAACTTTTGCCTTGAAATTGCTGGAGGCAGAAGGATGGCCTTGCTGACCTCTGGAGGGCCCAACCAGCCCAAGAATGTCACTTGATATCTCACTCTCGTACTGATGCCTATCATAAATATTTTTGTGTGCAGTACACTTTTTAAACCTTTTTTGGGGCTGCACCCAGTTTTCATTGTGGCACGAATCTTTTAGTTGCAGCATGCAAACTCTTAGTTGTGGCAGGCGGGATCTAGTTCCCCAACCAGGAATCGAACCCCAGCCCCGTGCATTGGGAGCTCGACGTCTCAGCCACTGGACTACCAGGGAGGTCTCCACAGTCCAGTTTATTATGTGTCCTATTTCAGTTTCTGTCTCTGAGACCCGGAGGCTCCCTGGAACTTCTTTTATTTGGGATTGTTAGCATCAGTGGCTCCCGTCCCTTCTCCTGGCCCCTGGACCTTCTGCTGGGGGTCTGAGGTGCGGCAAAAGGCACAGTGAGGGACAGGCCACTGTCACAGGCCCCACTGTGGGGCAGCTCTGTCTCATGCTGGGGAAATTCACATCCGTTGTGGTCTGTGGAAACCCGTAGTCCCCCTGGTGACTCTCATCAGACAGAAATGACCTTCCTCAGGCAGAAGTAGGGAGTATGACACATGGTCACTGGCTTGGGAAAGCCTGCTGACCCATCTCCCATGGGTCTGTCCTGTCCTGACTCACCCAGAGGCAGCAGGACCTGAGGGGCTGCTGAGGGGCTGCTGTGGCGGCACCCAGGGCCAGCTGCACAAGCATGAGACCTCTGCCGTCACACAGGCCTCTGTGCTCAGAAGGGCCCACCCTCAGTTTAAGGCTCTGCTGTCACCAAAATTAATTTTTAATAAATTAAGCTGGTCCTGGTGGCACCTCTTCCATGGCAGCTCTGGAGGACTGCTCTCAAGGGCAGGAAGGACAAGATCATGCCACACCCAACGCAGCCTGTGCTACCTCTGAAGTCCCAGCATTTTGAATTAGCACAACACATAATTGTCCCTATGCCCTGCCCCATTTTAGATTTATTTGCCTGCATGTTCCATTCTGCAACTAGACTGTACCCTCCTGGGGTGAGGGCCAGGCCTCCAAGCAGCTGGCACTTGATACTCAATAAATGCCAGTTGAAGTAACTTCTGAAGACTTCAAGCCAAGTCAGCTTTTCAGTGGCAAAGAACAAAACAGATGATCCCTGATTATGAAAAGTTAGATTTTATAAGGAAAGTATATGGGAAATAATGTGATCTTGGTTTATGTAAAACCACAGCTGGGCCATGGCTGCATTTCCACATTGCTGCATCTCTGGAAAAGCACTGATACTATTACATACCTGCTGTTTCTGGGCACTGTGCTGGGTGCTCTGATGCATCATCTCCTATTTAATTCCTACAACCTCTCAAGGTCTACTAGGCCCAGAGAGCTGAGCAGCTTGTCCAAGGCTACACATTGACCAGAAGAAGAATGGGGATATGAATGTATGTAGGACTGCCTGACTTCAGAGGCCTCCTTACTGGTGTTTTGATCCTGGGGAAGGGCAAGAGACAGTAATTGAGTGAAGGAGGAGGGGTGGCTTCCTATAAGGAGCAGTCACTTTAGGACCAAATAGCAGAGTAATATCTGGAGTAATGCCTGTAACATCTTAAAGATGTATTCCTGCAAAACGTCATGTGCAGGTTGTGAAACACACCTTTCCTACCTATAGGAGCTGAGATATAATAACATTTGTCTCGTGGGGTTGCCCTGAAGATCAATTGAGACAGTGATGACTGAGATGATTGTATCAAGGAAGCAGACTTTGGTGTCTTGGATTATTGCCTTTTTAGAGTGAGGCCTTATAGTTTTTCTGGAGACTGTTTCAGCTCCACTTTGGTATATTAATTTAGTCTTTACTGAAAATGTTCACCACTGAGGGTATCACCTCTGGACTTGGTTGCCTTTCCAATATCCATTTCCCCTTTCTTCCTTACTAAAAGAGCCCTCATTTTTTTTGGTGCAACAGAATGGCCAACAAGCCTAGGCCATGGTCATTGCAACCAAGTGCTCTGCTTTCCCAGCCTGCCTTGCAGCTGAGAGAGACCATGTGACCAACTCTGGCCAATGGGATTGAAGTGGAACAGGCTGCCTGGCACAGTTCTTTCTAGGATGAAAAGGTTCTTTCTAGTCTTTCTTCCTAGGTTGAAAAGATTTCTGATATTGGAAATGGCAGTAACTATATTTCCATAGAAAAAGGCCAAGAGAATCACAAAGATGCCAGCCCTGATACCCTTAAGCACCAGCCCCCACCCACTTTCAGATATTTTATTTTGTGAGACAAAGAAGCCATTATTTGTTCAAGTGCCTGCAAGGTGGGTTTCTGTTGCTTATAGCCATATTTATACTTGACTGACAGTGTGGCACTTCTTTCTGCTTTTACTCCTGTGTGCCATGGGAGAGATGGCCTAAGGTCCTCGAGGAACTCCCAATCCTGCAGGGTTTCTCTCCTGTCTTTATTCAGACTTTTGTCAGACCTTTTTGTGCTCTTGGAGCCTTGAGGGCATCCTGGTCTTTCTCTAACCACCCAGTGTGCCCATCTCCCTCATCTATTCTGACCTCAATTTTCCATTTCCTTTGGCTAATTCCTTCTCCCCTAAATCATCTTCCTGTCACACATACTAAGTGAGTGTCTACTCCCTACATCATGTGGTACACAAAACACACACACATTCACACACACACTCCACATACACCTCTCTCCTGGACTTTTTGTCTTCTTGATAAATGGAAAGCCACAGATCTGAAATGCAGTGCCCTGATTATGTTTCCACCCAATTCCATCTGCTCTTGCCAGATGGAGTGCTCTTAATCCGCATATAATTTTAGATACAGGAGAGGCTGCCACGGAGACCAGACACCCTCATTGGCACACAGAGAGCCTGTCCTTTCTCCTCTGCCCCAAGCTGTGCCCCGCTGGCGTAGCCTGGGGGACGTACCAAGGAGGGTCTGAGAGCAGAGCCTCTCCAGGATTCTCAGTGGAGTGCTGACCTTGGAGGGCAGGACTCCAGGGCCACCCTGAGGGCTATTTGGGGACTACCTACCCAGGTCCCACCCCCACTCAAGCAGGCCCAGAGCTGGCCAGAGTGGTTGGTGCTTGAGGGAATCAACTATTTTCTTCTACCTAGGTTTGCTGCGCTTCTGGCTGAGAAGGTCCTGACTCATTCCAGTCCTCAGCCCTCTCCCATGTGGGAAAGAGGGGACTGTAGCTTTGCCACTGACAGTATGAGCTATAAGGAGCCCCTGGGGGGTGGCTTACCACATTGGATGAGGGAATGGCCCCTTGTCTTGTAGGAATGCTTTCTCAATGGGAACTGCCACCCTGCCTCGCTGATCTCCTGAATTGTGTAACCCAGGCTGCAGGGAGCAGCTCCTGCTGTGTGGGCCTGCCCTTGGGACCACAAGCTCTGGCTCCTTATCCACACCACGGTGCCTCCTGATGTTGCAAGAAGGGGGACCCCTTCCAGGGCCCAAAAGGGGGCTCTTGTCCAACACTCAGGAGTGAATTGTCTGAGGAGACACAAGTGCTGACAAGGCAAGAGACTTTATTGGGAAGGGGCTCCTGGGTGGAAAACAGGAAGGTCAGGGAAACCAGGAGGACTGATTGCCACGTGGCTCACAGTCTTGGGTTTTACGGTGATGTAATTTCTGGGTTGTCTTTGGGCAGTAGTTCTGACTAAGGGTCCTTCCTGGCGTTGCTCACCCAAGATGGATGCCAGCGACAGGGATTCTAAGAGGTGGTCGGACACGTGGTGTCTCCTTTTAACCTCTCCTGAACTCTTCCGGTTGGTGGTTGCTTGTTAGTTTCCTGTTTCTTACCAAGAGCACCTGTCTTAAAATAACTCATGCAAATGGTTACTATGGTGCCTGACCAAGGTGGATGGTTTCAGTCAATGTGCTTCCCCTAACACCGACACTCAGCAGAGGGTCTGAAAGCTTCCTGCAGGCATCTCTCCCATCCTGGGGAGCCTTGCTGAGGTGGTTGCGGGTGGGCAATCAAGGCTTTCTCCTGGGCGTCAGGAGGCTGGAGGCTTCCAGTCTCTCCTTTTGGGCACTACTGGCTTAGGCGGACTCAGCCTGTGGTCTGCAGAGCATAGCTGAAGGTCAGGAAAAAGAAGGGAAGAGCACCCCACCATTAAAGGTCACAGGCCTAAGCAGGGTCTCAGACTCCACCAGGGGGGCTCCAGTATATTTTGGAAAGAGGCCTGGTTCTGATATCAGAATCGAGTCAAGAACTGACCATGTGACCTTATTGCTTTTTCTCTTGGAATCTTAGCTTCCTTCTGAGTGGAAGCTCTCCATGAACCACAGGGCTGGCAGAGAAGGACTTTTGTAGTCAGCGGGGGCCTCTCTTGTCCACCTCCACACAGTGGGGACTCTGTCCTCTTCTATTCCCTTGGTATGTCCTGGACTTGCTTCCTTGTGAAAGCTTCACACAGGTCATATCAAACAGTAAAACAAGCTCCCATGCATGCATGCATACTAAGTTGCTCAGTCGTGTCTAACTCTTTGGGACCCCATGGACTGTAACCCACGATGCTCTTCTGTCTATGGGGTTGCCATGCCCTCCTCCGGGGGATCTTCCCGGCTCAGGGATCAAACCCGTGTTTCTCAGTCTACTGCATTGGCAGGCAGGTTCTTTACTACTAGCGCCACCTGGAAAGCCCCCAAAACAAGCCCCCAGCCCACATTAAATATTTTTTGCTGTCAACTTTTGGAAAGAGTTTTTTAAAAGTTGTTTTATGCATTATTTGGCTATAAATGACTTACTGAGTTTTGACTGGCTGGTTTCTCAGTGATCATGGTGTATACTGGAAATTCTACAGAAAAGCTTCAGAGTTCTAAAGGCAGTGCCATTGTCTTAAACTCTGAGTGAGTTAATTTGCAAGCCAGTTAGTAAACCATTAGCACTTGGTAGGGGCATGTACACCATGGAAACTGTCAAACACTAGAAATCAGCGTAGTGTGAATTCGTAGCTGATTTACTCCCAACCACTGGGAAATTGTTTTAAATCTTCCTGAGTGATTCGAATGTGTAGCCCCTGCTCTGGAAGAAGTTCAGGTGTGGGAGGCCACTGAGATGGGGACGGGCTCAAGGGGACTCTCTTCAGTTCCACCAGGAAGAATGAATCCCTGCAGGGAAGAGAGTGCTCCCTTAGGGAAATGCTCCCCCTCCCACCCCATCCTCAGGCTTTGTTCTTGGTGAGCCTAATTTAGATCAAAGTCTAGTCAAAAAGGATTTAATCACTATTTCTGTTTTGCCCTGTAGTCAGTTGTTTTGTTTTTATTGTTTGCTGCTGCCATTTGCTTCACTATCTTTCAGCCTATTTATTGTGTTTATTTTACTTCTCTTTTATCTTTTCACTGTTAGCAGTGAGTAGAGGTGAGGAGACCTGGCCCAGCAGAGAGGAACTGAGGGCCGCAGGAAGCTTCTAAGGACTTTGCTGGGGCTTCCTGCTCCT
Source organism: Bubalus kerabau (assembly GCF_029407905.1). Classification (NCBI taxonomy): domain Eukaryota; kingdom Metazoa; phylum Chordata; class Mammalia; order Artiodactyla; family Bovidae; genus Bubalus; species Bubalus kerabau. Next base: position 117,171,245 of record NC_073625.1, on the reverse strand, counting down.
GCGGCAGGTGGCCTGGGGGAAGTCCTTGATCTTGAACCCAGATACTTAGGGTCTGCCAGTGGCTCTGCTTTCAAAGTAGACTCCCTGTGATTCTGTCCCTCCAGGCCAAGGAAGTCTGAGCCCAGGAGGCTTCCTCATAGCTGCTTAGGACCTGCCCACAGAGCCCCCAGAACTCAGAAAGAGTGGGAACCTGGGGTAGGAGCTTGGGGTTGTCAATAGAGACAGGGTCAACATTCAGAGGTGAAGTAGAGCTGACCAAAGGGACAAACCAGATTCATGTGTGCTATGGAGCAAAAAATGCAAGTTGCCAAACCACAGGTGGTATGCTATCTATGTGAAAACACGGCCACACACAGTATATTTTGTACAAGTGTGTACTCAGTTGTGCCTGACTCTTTGCAACCCGATGGACTGTAGCCTGCCAGCCTCCCCTGCTCATGAGATTCTCCAGGCAAGAATACTGGAGCAGGTTGCCCTTTCCTTCTTCAGGGGATCTTCACGACCCAGGGGTCAAACTTGGGTCTCCTCTGTCCTGCATTGAGGTGGATTCTTTACCACTGATGGAGAAGGCAATGGCAACACACTCCAGTATTCTTGCCTGGGAAATCCCATGGTCTGAGGAGCTTGGTGGGCTGCAGTCCATGGGGTCGCTAAGAGTCGGCACAACTGAGCGACTTCACTTTCACTTTTCACTTTCATGCACTGGAGAAGGAAATGGCAACCCACTCCAGTATTCTTGCCTGGAGAGTCCCAGGGATGGAGGAACCTGGTGGGCTGCTGTCTCTGGGTCGCACAGAGTTGGACACGACTGAAGTGACTTAGCAGCAGCAGCAGCTTTACCACTGAACCATCAGTCAGTTCAGTCACTCAGTTGTGTCCAACTCTTTGTGATCCCATGGACTGCAGCATGCCAGGCTTGTCTGTCCATCATCAACTTCTGGAGCTTGCTCAAACTGAGCCATCAGGGAAGCCCATACTTTGTATAGGTTTGTATGTAAAGGAATGGAAATGCCTGTTTTTTAAAGTTCTGGAGCATATTTATTAAACCCATAAACAGTAGTTCCCCTGGAGAGGTGAATAGGAGAACAGAGATTGAACGGGATGGACAAAGACACTTTATATTTATCAGTAAGCTTCTACTTTTTAAAAGAAAACTCGTTTATGTATGTAATTAAACCTAGTTTTTAAAAAATGTAAGTTTCTTTGTGTAAAGACAAAGTGCTGCTTGGAAAGACTGAAGACAGAAGGAGAAGAGGGCGGCAGAGGATGAGATGGTTGGATGGCATCACTGACTCAATGGACATGACCTTGGGCAAACTCTGGGAGATGGTTAGGGACAGGGAGGCCTGGCATGCCTGTAGTCCATGGGGTTGCAAAGAGTTGCACATGACTGAGCAACTGAACAAAAACAGCAAAAAGACAAAGTGTAGGGTCTGGAATTGGAGGGTGTGGGCTGACACCCTTCTCCACCGCTTGTTACTCTGTGCCTATGGGGCTGTTACTGAACCACCTGCCTCAGTTGCTGCAAAGGTGAAGTGGGCAGAATAAAAAAAGTGACTCAAGAAGGTTGTCTAAAGAACTCAGTGGACCAGTGGACAAAAAGATATATGTGTGCTAGTTATAATTAGCTTAAAAAACAACAACAGTTTAGAGTCTCTGTAAAGACAGGCTCAAAATGCATCCAAGTTCTGTCCCCAAGGACAGGGAAAAGAGAGTGATCAGAAGGAGTCACTCGATTTTCCTAAGAATAGGTCTTGTGAGACTAACATTACTTTTCCCCCTTCCCGTCTCTTCTCCTTTACTCCCAGAAGAAGCAAAGGAAAAGAAGCAAACATTTCTGATGGCTTTTCTATGTTCCAGGCTCTGTGCTGGGTGTAGTCAGACCTCATTTTACAGATGTGGACCCTGAACCATGTTTGACAATGTTGAGAATCTCGCCTCAGGGGGATGTCAAAGATTTGGATTCAGATCTAGATTCCCCCAGATCCTGAACAGCTAACAGCAGGAGCAATAGCAGCAAAAGTGGCAACAGCCACTGATACGCTCTGATGTCATTTAATTATCATAAAGAAAAGTTACAAGGGAAGAAAATGATATGTCAAAAAGGTGGAGTAAGCCAGCCCAGAATCATAGGTCTGTCTCATGCCAAAGTCCAAGCTCTTAACCAGGCAACTTTATGGCCTCCCTTCTGTACCTACCCTCTCCCTACCCAGAGGAGAGTCTGGCCTTTCCTCCAGAGAGATGCTATAAAAGTCTCTAAAAAGTGGAAAGGGAGAGGGCAGCCACATACACATTCTGCTGGCAACCACCACTCTAGACTGGGTTAGTGGATCAGGTTGACTGGTTGATGCGGGCGGGTGCATGGAATCCCCTGGCCACCTGGATTGCAGCAAGAACTTCTGATAGAGAAGATATCCAGACATGAGAGGACATGCAAGAAACATGGGAGGTGAAAACTGATACTGCTTGGTTAGTGGGTTGAATTGTGTCTCCTAAAAAGATATGTTGAAATCTTTACCCTGGTACCTGTGAACATGACCTTGTTTGGAGCTAGGATCCTTGCAGATGTCATCTAGTTAGATGAATTCATAGTGGACTTGGGTGAGCCTTAAATCCAATGACTGGATGTCCTTTTGAGAAGAGGGAAATTTGGACATAGAGATACAAAGAAGACACACGTAGAGGAAAGAAGGCCATGTGGAGATGGAGGCAGATGTGGAGTGATGCAGCCACAGTCAAGGAATGTCAGGAATTGCCAGTAGCCAACAGAAGTTAGGAAGAGGCAAGGAAGGGTTTTTCTGTGGAGTCTTTGGAGGGGATATGGCCCTACTGATACCTTGGCATTCTAGCCTCTAGAACTGCAAGAGAATGGATTTCTGGTGTCCGAGCCATTCAGCCTGTGGTCATGTGTTCTGGCAGCCTTGGGAAATTCAAACAACCTTGCTCCATAGCAGGTTGGGCAATCACAACATGCCATGTGGACTTGGGTAATGGGACACAGGGCTTTTTCCTTTACTCTATTTTCTTTTATTGTCCTCTTGGATGAAAAGAAAGAAAGTATCTGCCTATCAAATAGGTGGATTATGCAAAACCTGGAGAGGTGGTTAGTATTAAAGTGAGGATATCAATTCATAAACACCTCAGTGAACTGCAGTAATGAACCAGTCCTTAAAAAATATTTATTTATTTGGCTGCACAGGGTCTTAGTTGTGGCATATGGTACCTAATTCCCTGATTAGGGATTGAACCAGGCCCCCTGCATTGGGAACCTGGAGTCTTAGCCATTGGACCACCAGGGAAGTTCCTGGACCAAATTGTAAAAGTTGAAATTTAACAAGGAAAAAGTCCTTTATTTAGGTTCAAAGAACTAACTGTGTTAATGTAAACTGAGGAACTTCTGGCTTAATGACAGCTCATGTAATAAAAAGGTGTTGGCTACAACTGAGCGTGAGCCAACAATGTGTAGCATAGTGGTCATTAAAGAAGTTAATGCATCTTTAAGGTGCCAAGGAAAAATGAGATGAGCATGTGTGGGCCTCTGGACTGGTTAGACTACACCTAGAACTTCATTCAGCTCTCGGTACCATGTTTCAGCATTTTGACACTTCTCAGCACCCAGAGAAGGAGAGCCAGGAAACTGAGGGGACCAGAGACTGTCATGCAAGGATAACCAGGGGATCTAGGCTTGCTTTCTCTGGAGATGAGAAGATGTAGGGACGTGGGACTTGTCTTTAAATGCTAATTGCTCTTGTGAAACAGGAAATAGGTCAATTGGGTAGTGTTCTAGGAGAAGCTTCCTAAGCAGTGGCTTATGCAGTGAAAAGAAGCTATCCCAGTTTTCAGGCACAGGCACAACTGTTGGTTTTGCAGCATTTGTCCTCTCTTTTTCCAGTAACAGCACCCAGATTTCCTTTGTGAGACCATTCTACCCCTATTTGTCCATGGTTCCCCGGTGGACATATGACTCAGGCTTAGCCAATCTGAGTGCTCAATCCGTTGGCCACACCAGCCTGCTTAGGGATGGTCATGTGACCCAAGCCGCATCACTGAGTGTCTATCCCAGGCATATTGGTGCAACGACTGGGGAGAGAGCCTCTCGTTTCATTAGGATAATGAAGCTGGTAGGATAGAAACCTGGAGGAACTGGAGGCCAGCTTGCCAAGGTGGGAAAGGAGCCTGCCTGATCATGAAGTCAATACAGGAAACAAAGCCAAGAAATGGAGACAGAAAGATTGCCGCTGGTACCGTGTGCATGCCTGGATCCACGTTTGTGAGGCCTGAAGCTTGTTTGTGACATGACACAGTACAATCCCCTTTATGCTTTCATCAGTTTGAGTTGAGGTTTGGTAATTTGCAACCAAGTGTCCTAACATATCACGAGTGAGCTGCAAGAATAGCAAGCTGTCTGATATCGTACAGAAGGAATTGTAATGGTAGACATTTATTGAGGATCGTCCACGTGTAGAAATTGTGGTTGATTTTTATTTAAAGTTTAACTTTTAATAGAGTTATATTAATACTTGCACATAGTTTAGCAGTTTTAAATAGCTCTGTGAGACTTTTGAAAAGCTATTGTCTCTGGCAGCTCAGACCCAGTTTCCGACTCTTCAGAGGCAATCACTTTCAACTTTTCAGCTAATTCTTTAACTATTGACTTTTCACGATGAAAGATGAGATTTAGCTTATTTTTGTTCTCTCTACCCCCACCACGCAGCACACTTCCCGTTTCTCCTTCCTTCCTTTCCATTTAGGTCTGTTGTCATGTTTTGATCAGTATTCACTGTTTATATTTTGACTTTGTAAACGCTCTTCACAGCCTATTAGTATACTATGATTACTTTTTCTTGCACGCTGTTTTGTTTTTGCTAGAGTTAACAGTTGTCTTACATTTTTCGTTTGCTTAGTTGTCTGTATACTTGTTACTGATTCAACCCCAAACACCCATATGTGCAAATCTCTAGTCAATATGTTCAGAATGCTAGGTAGTCAATCAGTGGCATATTCCTTGGTCGCCTTTATGCTGGGCTCCAGTCTGGACCGGTTGCCCTCTTTGGCCACAGCCTCAGTTTACTCTCTCTTTTTGGCAGAGCACACCCTCAAGTAGTCTCCTGAGATATGGGGTTCATGGGAGTTAAAGATTTGGGATCTTCTTGGAAAATGTTTCATGCTCACATTTAATTGGTGTAGCTTAAGTATCATTTCCCTCAGAATTTTTTTAAGTCTAATTTGTCTTCTAATCTTACTATAATTACTCCAGCTCTCTATTAGTTACTATTTATATGGTATATCTTGTCCATGCTTTTACTTTCAATAAAAAGTCTTTTTTTTTTTTTTTTTTTCATTTAAATGCTTTTATTTATTTGGTTCTGCTGGATCTTGGCTGCAGCACGAGGATCTTTAGTTGCGGCATTCCAACTCTTAGATGCGGCTTCCCTGGTGACTCAGATGGTAAAAGCATCTGTCTGCAATGCGGGAGACCTGGTTCAATCCCTGGGTCGGGAAGATCCCTTGGAGAAGGAAATGGCAGCCCACTCCAGTATTCTCGCCTGGAGAATCCCATGGACGGAGGAGCCTGGTAGCCTACAGTCCATGGGGTCGCAAAGAGTCAGACATGACTGAGCAACTTCCCTTTCACTTTCAACTCAGATGCAGCATGTGGGACCAGTTCCCTGACCAGGAATCAAACTTGGGCCCCTGCATTGGGAGCATGTGTGTGTACTAAGTTGCTTCAGTCGTGTTTGACTCTTTGCAACCCTATGGACTATAGCCCACCAGGCTTCTCTGTCCATGGGATTCTTCAGGCAAGAATACTGGACTGAGTTGCTGTGCCGTCCAGGGGATCTTCCCGATCCAGGGATCAAACCTACATCTCTTATGTCTCCTGCACTGGCAGGGGGATTCTTTATCACTAGTACCACCTGGGAAGCCCCTGCATTGGGAGCATAGAGTCTTAGCCACTGGACCACCAGGGAAATCCCCTCCCCAGAATTTTGAGATCTTGTTCTCTTGTGTTCTGGCTTTCCAGAGTTAACTATTGAGAAGGTGATGATCCAGAAGCTGATTCTGGATCCTTTGTATGAAACCCATTGGGTTGGTTTGGTTTTGCTTCCTCAAAGCTTGTAGGATCTTCTCATTGTCTCCAGTGAGCTGCCCCAGCAGATCTGAAGATAAATGAGTTCCCAAGGAGCTCCAAGGCCAATGGAAAACACAGGTGCATTGGTTATCTATTACTGTGTAACAAATTGCCCCCAAAGTTAGAGGCTTAAAACCATAAATATTTGTTATCTCATGGTTTCAGTGGATCAGGAATCTGGGCCCAGCTTAGCCGGGTGTCTCTAACTCAGAATCTCCATTCCAGAACCAACCAAGCGGGGATTCCCTGGCAGTCCAGTAGTTCAGACTCTGCACTTTCACTGCAGTGGGCTTGGGTTCAATTTCTGGTCGAGAACCTAGGATCCCGAATGCCATGTGGTGCAGCCAGATTAAAAATGAAAACAGTCAAGTGACAACTAGGGTGGCTGTCATCTCAGAGGCCTGACTAAGGGGGGAATCTGCTTCCAGCCCATTCATGTGGCAGTAGCCCCACCTCAAGTCATTACTGACAGTTTTCCAGAGACATCCATTCCTTGTCACATACGCCTGTCCATAGGACCACTCCATTCTGGGAAAGACCGAGGGCAGGAGGAGAAGTGGGTGACAGAGGATGAGATGGTTGGATGGCATCACAGACTCAGTGGACATGTTTGAGCCAACTCCAGGAGATGGTGAAGGACAGGGAAGCCTGGTGTGCTGCAGTCCATGGGGTTGCAAAGAGTTGGACACAACTGAGCGACTGAAAAACAACAACAGGACCATTCCAGAATGGAAGTGAGCTTCCTCCAGGGCGAGGGCTTTGACAGAAAGAGAGAGAGAGAGAGAAAGAGCGAAAGATAATCTGTGGCCCAAATCAAACATTCTTTTCATATCCAATTTCTGAAGTTACCCTTCTGAGACTGACTTTTGCCGTATTCTTATCATTAGAGGGGAGCCCGTGAGCCCAGTCCACACTCAAGGAGAGAGTGTTGCATAAGGAGAAATGCCAAGCGGCAGAGGTCACTGAGAGCCAGCCTGTGAGCAGCCACCTTCCACCCAGGCAAATGGGAGTTTAGAGCACGTGTGACAAGTGCCTAGAGAGGTGAGTGCTGGAGGAGATCAAGGAGGGCTTCCCAGAGAAAGAAGCTGTTGGTTGAAATGTGACAGATGAATAGGAGATATCCTTGGTAGACCAGGGGGCAGAAGGGCATCGCAGGCAAAGAAAAAAACATGTGCAAAAATCAGACGTGTGAAAAGGCTTGATGGGTTCTGGGAGCAACACGGCAAAGCTTGGAGCAGAGAGCTGAGATGCAAGGCTTTCCCAAGGAGTCCGTGCTTTATCTTAGAGGTCGGGGGAAACCATGAGTAGCTTTCCAGGGTGTGAGAGGAGCAGGTTTGTGTTTTAGGACACTCTCTAGGTGCTGACTGAGTGGGAGGGCTGGAGGAACAGAGGTGGGAGGCAGGGCACCAGTGAGGAGGCTGTGGCAGGTATCCAGGTGAGTGTGGGGACGATGATCTGGGGTGAGGTAAACGTGACCAATGGGACTTCTACAATGTCAGTGAAAAGGGATTCAGGCTGTCTGTGAGCCAGATGAATGGAGAGGGTGGAAAGAGGAGGAAGCAGGTGTGGATGGAGGGAAGTATTGCCCAGTCTGAAGCCAGTTGACTGGGAGGCAGACAGTGAGCAGCCAGGGTCTTTGCTCCTGCATTGTAGGAAAGTTGGCAGGGTGGGGTGATAGCCTTGGGAGGCTGGGAAGAAAGGTCAGGATGGAGATGTCAGTGCCACTTGGGGTCCCTGGTTTGGCTCTAGGAGGTCCACCTTAAGTCCTGCTGATGCCTCCTTCTCCACACCTTTTGGAAGGCTGCCCATCCATGGCTTGGCACTCCAACCTGCCCAGCAGCCTTCAGAGCTAGATCTACCTTTGCCCTTCTGAAGTTCATGGAAGACCTTGAGGCTTTGAACTAACAGCCTTATCACCTCCACTTTCCCTACATGACTGTGGGCAAGTGAGTCATGTTTCAGTCTTCTGTCTATAAAATGCGGGGGTTGGACCAAGCTGGTCCCCATCATTCCTGCCCGCACTGACTTGCTGGGCCCCCTCCCTCACCCACCTCTCTGGGCTCCGTGGGCTCCAGGTTTGTTCTGCAATATGCATTCCGCCACCCTCATGGCTGCCTCCTTCCCTCCTTCCTTCTGCTCGGGCCTGCCCTGAGGAGCCCAGAGAGGCTGCAATGAACTCCGTTTCTCTTCCTTCTGCAAACATTTTCTGAGGTTTGGTGTTGGAGCACTTGCATGCTAAGACCAGGATGTTCTGCCTAGAATCTGCCCAGTACACACTGAACCATCAGCCTGGCAGAGTCATCCAGAAGTCATATAGTCCATGCCCTGCTCCAGGCTAAAGTACTTTATTTACTAAAGATAATATTTAAATAGGTACAAAAGAAAAACCCATACTTTCATGGTAACACATTCATATTTTACAGATCTTCAGTGATGAGGTTTTTGATGGAGATAGCTGAAATTCTTCAGGGAGCCGTAATAGTAGTAGTGTGGTCACTCAGTCGTGTTCAACTCTTTGCGACCCCAGGGACTGTAGCCCGCCAGGCTCCTCTGTCCATGGCATTCTCCAGGCAAGAATACTACAGTGGGTAGCCATTCCCTTCTCCAGGGGATCTTCCCAACCCAGGGACTGAACCTGAGTCTCCCGGATTGCAGGCAAATTCTTTACCCTCTGAGCCACCAGGGAAGCCCTAGAAAAGAATAGAACTGCCCTCTAAGGGCTCCTGGAGAGAAGACTCAGACTGGGTCCTGCCCCACTCACTGTCCCCTCTCCAGAGGGAGGCCTTCCTACCAGGGCTCCTGGTAGGCAGGGGGCCCCTCTTTTCCCTCCTTCACTCTCTGATTAGGCCCAGCCCGCACCTGCCTTGGCCCAGAGCTGCTGTTGCCTTTGGCACCCAGAGGGCCTGAGGATCTTATGTAACTGCTCTTGGCCAGACATTCTGGTTCGGCAGGTACAGCCTGCAAGTTAAAAATTGTTCTAAAAATGCAATGCAGCTGCCTAAACACACAGCCCTGGAGGAGGAGGCTGGCGGGCAGAGGCCCCAGTCTGCAGAAGGATGTATTTTCCATGGGGACTTTGGGCCCAGTGCTCTGACACCAAGAGAAGCATCAAACTTGGGGACCAGTGGTGCATGCCTGCTCCCCAGAGATAGATTTTGTGGCTTGACACCCTCTGAGCGGTTCTCTTTCTCTTGGCCATGCCATGCGGCATGTGGGATCCTAGTACCCGACTGAGATGGAACCCGTGCCCCCTGCAGTGGAAGTGCAGAGTCTTAACCACTGGGCTGCCAAGGAAGTTCCTGAGTTTTCTTTAGAGCCTACAATGTCACCCTCTGCCTCTTCCTGTGAGAAGCTGCTCTGGTCCCACCTCCTCAATAATCCCTTCCAGTCTCTGCCTGTGTGGGCTTCGGGGTCTTGCTTTTTGTTTTTTTCTGATGTCTTTTTCCCTTTTCTTGCTTTTCAGCACCTCCAGCCTCCCTCTGCTTCTTTTCTGGTCCCTTTTCTTCTTCCTTTTTCTTTTTCTCTCTCCTCCACTCCCCTAAACCCACTATGTAATGAATCACTATGTAAGGGAATCCCTTTCCCCGCTCCTCAAACTGTGTGCCCTTCCTAAGTCCCTGGAGATTGTCCTGGTAGAGGGAGGCAGCCTCTGGCCCCTCCAGCTGTGACACTGGGCAGCTCCCTTCTCCTCTCTGGGCCTCTGGGAAGTGGGGACGATAATATACCCCTTATTCACTGTTTCTCAAAGTGGTTGTGAAAATCAAAAGAGGTGACCTTGACTTCTGTACCCATATACAAGGGCTTACATTTCCTTCCCTTCAGTTCATTTGTCACAAATTTATTTAGCACCTTTGAATTGCCAGGCATTGTGGTAAGTTCTGGAATATGTAAGGAAAGACACTGATGGAGCGGGCCCTGAACCTGCTCATTAGAATCACATGCAGAGCTGCAGAAAAGATGAACTCCCCACCTCCACCCTGACCTACAGGTCAGGGTCTGCCAAGATGGGGCCCAAGGAGGCAGGGGTAGAGTCTTTGTTTTTACAACTTCTTACGTGAGCCCAACCCTCAGGCCTGGAAACCAGTGCGCTGGTGAGGGGAGGACCTGAGGGTGGGGTGGGCTGGGAGGAGGGAGGACAAAGCCAGAACCCAGGTTGGGAAGACTTAGATGGGCCAGAGTGAGGATGGTGAAGGAAGAATGTAGAAGAAACAGGTGACAGACCACCAAGAGGGCGTTTTCTCCTGCCTCATGACTAGGTTTACCCATGTACATCTGTTGCCAGACTGGCCAGCAATTAAATGCCTGTGATGGATTCTTTCAAAAAGTAATGAAAAGAGTGTTGGTTGCTTTGTCGTGTTTGACTCTTTGTGGCCCCATGAACTGTAGCCCACCAGGCTCCTCTGTCCATGGGATCTTCCAGGCAGGAATACTAGAGTGGATTGCCATTCCCTTCTCCAGTGGATCTTCATGACCCAGGGACTGAACCCGGGTCTCCTGCATTGCAGGCAGATTCTTTACTGCCTGAGCCACAAGGGAGATACAGTAGTTCTAATAAGTTCTTCATGATGGGTGGCTTTCTCTCCTTTGAATATTTTATAGGATAGTTTGCTCACAGATCTGCCTTCCCCTCTTTGTTTTGTCTAGAGGATCATTCTAAAAGTAGGGGCACATTTTCTACTTTTTTCTTCTTGTGTGCTTATAAATAAAAAAATAAGATTTGTTTCTTTAAATATTGGCAATATTTATTCTGATGTTCATGAAGATGTTACTAGATTTTGTTGCCTGGGAATTTAAACTTCTGCCCATTAAGAAATGAACAGTTAAAAAAAAAAAGTTTAATGTCTCCAACCTCGATGATTTCATATACTTAAAAAAAAAAACTTTAGAAGGATCTTCTAGGAACCATAATCTGATGTTCAGCAATTCCTTCATTCTACTACAGTTGCTTTTTTTTCCCTGTTAAATTTAAAGTTAAAATGAAAATCTATAATTTTTAAATGTTAACAATGACTTTGTTTTCAATCGATGATTATCTGAGTAGCCAGGCATTGTTGATGGTAGGAGTAGTGAACAAAACAGATGAAAATTGTGGGACAGTTGCGGTCCAGTTGGGGAAGGATAATAAGCCAAATTAACCAGATGAAATAAGAGCAAGGTTAGTATGGTAGATAATAATGCAAAGAAGAAAAAAATAAAAATCAGGGATGAGAAATACGAAATGAGAATCAAGGAGATGAGTTTGAGTTTTAGTTAAGACACCCTGGAAGACCTCCTGAAAAGATAGTGTTTGAAACTTTTCATTGCAGAGCTTTTCAAATGTATGCAAAATTAGAATGATAAAATGAATACCTACCAACCTATACAGCTTATTGAAAAGCAGAGACATTACTTTGCCAACAAAGGTCCATCTAGTCAAGGCTATGGTTTTTCCAGTAGTCATGTGAGAGCTGAACTATAAAGAAAGCTGAGCACTGAAGAATTGATGCTTTTGAACTGTGGTGTTGGAGAAGACTGTTGAGAGTCCCTTGGACTGCAAGGAGATCCAACCAGTCCATCCTAAAGGAGATCAGTCCTGAATATTCATTGGAAAGACTGATGCTGAAGCTGAAACTCCAATACTTTGGCCACCTGATGTGAAAAGCTGACTAATTGGAAAAGACCCTGATGCTGGGAAAGACTGAAGACGGGAGGAGAAGGGGACAACAGAGGATGAGATGGTTGGATGGCATCACCGACTCAATGGACATGAGTTTGAGTAAACTCCGGGAGTTGGCGATGGACAGGGAAGCCTGGTGTGCTGCAGTCCATGGGGTGGCAAAGAGTTGGACACAACTAAGCAACTGAACTGAACTGAATTGAACTGATACATCCATTACTCAATTTCAGCAAATATTCAATTTTGCTAATTTGGTTTTATCTAGTTTTCCCCAATTTTTGTTTATTTTTTTGCCCCCCCACCTTTTTTTTTGCCAGGGGGTTTTTAAAAGCAACTCTGAGATTTCACATTGGTTTTCTTGTTAATGCTCCAGTAAGCATCTTAGGGCTTCCCCACTGGCTCAACGGTAAAGAATGCCTGCAGTGCAGGAGCCGCATGTTCAATCCCTGGATCCAGAAGATCCCTTGGAGAAAGGCATGGCAACCCACTGCAGTATTCTTGCCTGGAGAATCCCATGGATAGAGGAACCTGGCAAACTACAGTCCACAGGGTCACAAAGAATCAGACACAACTGAAGTGACTTAGCACAGCACACGCACAAGCATCTTAACTATTAAGTTCATTCTAAAAATTACATATTTATCCTGCTTTTACACACCCCCCAAAATTAGAAATAATCCCCTAATGTCATCTAATATCTAGTCCATATTCTCACTTCCCAGTAGATTCAATAATATCTTTTTACACTTGGTTTTGAAAGAGGATAATAAAGGTTAATTCTAAGTGGTGACATATATTTTAATACTTTATTTTTCAAATTTTCAACTATGAGCATGTATTGCTTTTATAATTGTTTTAAAACATAATTTTGGGGAAAAAAAAAAGGAATAGATGACAAATGAGAAAAATCTTGCAGCAAATAAGACAAAAATTAGGTTCCTAAATAGCGTCAAGACTGATAATAAGCAAAGAACATGAACTAAATTTCTTACAAGAGGAACTTAATGGTAAATAAAACCATGCTGTACCAGATTTAATTAACCATATTCAGACACATTAACACCAACACCAAGCTCTCTGCAGAGTTGATGAGGACTGGCTCACAGGCTGCTGGAAAAGTGAATATTGTTACACCGGGGAAACAACATAGCCATAAGGGATTAGAAGGCTATAAACAAGAGAGGGATAAATTGGGAGACTGGGACTGACATATAGACACTACCATATATATTGAATAAATAGATAACTAGTAAGAACCTACTCTAGAGCACAGGGCACGCTACTCAATCCTCTGTAATGGCCTATATGGGAGAAGAATCTAAAAAAGAGGGGATATAACTGAGTCACTTGGCTCTATACCTAAAACTAACACAACATTGTGAATCAACTATACTGCAGAAAAATTTAAAACAAAACGAAAAGGCTGTAATTGAACATATATTTATCTTTAACTGCAAATGAAGCAAACTAAATATTCAGCAATAAGAAAATAAAACAAATTAATGACGGCTCATCAACTTGATGGATGCTTGATGGATGATCAGCCTGCCATTAAACATTTTGTGTGAAGAGTGTAGAATTATGAAGGAACAATTATGATGAAGTTTTAAGTGACATGCAAAATATAAAATAGATTACGTAAGTGCAATGATACCAAATATGTATGTATTTGGACAAACAAGAAAGACTAGACAGAAAGAAAATAACATTACTGGGTTAGAATGCTGAGATCCTAGGTGATTTATTTTTCCTTTAAAGTGTTTGTATTGTTTTTACAATAATTTTTTGTAAAATATAATTTTAATTTTATTTTTGGCTGTGCTTGGTCTTTGTTGCTGGTCAGGCTTTTTCTCAAGTTTCAGTGAGCAGGTGGTGGTGGTAGTTTAGTCGTTATGTTGTATCCAACTCTTGCCACCCCATGGAGTGTACTCCTCTGTCCTGCTTCTCCAAGCAAGAATACTGGAGCGGGTTGCCATTTCCTTCTCCAAATAACTCTTTTTAAAGAGAGGTCAAGACGTGGGTAAAAATGTGGGATGACGTGGAAAATATGCTCCCATGATATCTCTTCCTCTGTGGAAGTCTTGCCCTCACCGCTCACACCCTGGGAGAGTCCTAAAGGGAGCCAGTCAGGTAAACTCCATCTCAGCCTCCAGCCCACGTTGGCACCCAGGGCACTATAGGGCCAGCCAGGCTGCTACTCCCAAGTGCTGAGCCCACCTGCCTGCCAAACTCTTGATACTCTTTATCTCAGTTTACTACTCACAACTGCTCTATGAGGTAGGTGCTGCTATCTCCATTTTCTAGATTTAAGCCTAGACCTATAGAGCGTTTGATGACTTGCCCGAGGTCACAGGGTATGGAGCAGAGCCAAATTCAAGCTGCTGCTGTTAGCTTCCGTGCTGCTCTGCTGTGCTCAGTTCTTTGGGCGGCTCTGCCGCATGGCTTGTTGTGCAGTGGAGTGAGCTCCTCAGCCTCTCTGATCTTTCACTTGTGGGTAATGAGACCCACCTCAGGGAGGGCTCCACCTCCCTGGATCTGGGCTCAGAGGTCCGCATGCATCTGAAAAGTGTATGTGGACTCCAGGGTGGTAGGACCATCACCTCCACTAACTTGCCTGCACATTCATTCATTCATTCCATGCATGGCTACCAAGCGCTCTCCCTGAACCAGATGCTGTGCTAGTTCTGGAACAGAACTTGGTCCCTATCTAATAGAGAAAGCAGGATACATCAACAGAGAAGTATAATGAAATACTCTCTCCATTCAAATACCACCTGCTCAGAGAAGATATACCAGACCATGTGATTAAAAGGGTCTTTCTGTGGCCATTCATTCTCTCATCATTCTGGTGTTTCTTCATATAATTTACCACTGTCTGAAATTCTCTGTTTATAACTTCCATGAGGTCAGGTACCTCCCTTGTCCACCTCTGTATTTACCAGGCCAGAGAGAGGTGATTGAGGCTATGCAATGACAATCAGAGGTTCTGAGCCAGAGGTGCCCCAGAGCTCATCTGAGTCAATACTTAACATCTCCAGTTTTTGCACTTTGCAGGGGAAAAAAAAGACTCAGGGCTTTAGATTTCACGTGTTTTAAAGAGATGTTTTAAAAGATTTCATTTCCTTCAAACTAGCAGTGTATTTCCTATAATTTGGCTTAATCAAATAATGACAAGATGAAGGCAAAGATGAGTTCAAAGATACTCATCACCACATTGTTTATAATGGCAAAAAGTTGGAAAAGCATTGTCCAACTGGAGAGGAATGTCCAACTGTATTGGGAATGACCCAATAGTGATTGGGTCATGTGATGGAATAGTACATACTCATTAAAACATTTGTGTAGACCTGCATATATACAGTGCTGCAGAGTATTCAAGATGTATATGTCATGAAGAACCATGTTCCCAAACGGTATGTTTGATATTTTATTTTAACTGGTGGCTCAGACATTAAAGAATCTGCCTGCAGGAGATCTGGGTTTGATCCATGGGTCAAATAGATCCCCTGGAGAAGGGAATAGCTACCCACTCCAGTATTCTTGCCTGGAGAATTCTATGGACAGAGAACCTGGTGGGCTCCATGAGGTTGCAAAGAGTTGACACGACTGACGACTAACAGTTTCACTTCTTTTCATGAGACAAACATAGGGGTTGGTTTGTCTGGTTATTTCTGGTTGGTGGGCCTGCAAGTGGTTTTAGTACATTTTTGCTTATTTTTTCTTAGAATTTCTGCAATAAATATAAATACTCGGATAATAAAAATGAAAAGAAAATAAAGCTAAATCCCCTCTAGGCTATACTCTGGAGGTAGGGATCAGGAAATATGACCTGACAGTTATGAGTTGAATGAAGGGAAAAGCACATGTAATCCTAGGGTGCAGTATCCCCAGGGGAGGAACTTCAGTCCTCATCCAGCTTCAGAGGAAAGAAAATCCTTGCTGAACATGGAAGGTATTGAAACCTAATCAACTAACTCTAATCAGCTTACTGTTAGTTCACTACACGCAATGCTTAGGCTGCCAGGTGCAGGGACTATGTGGCTAGGATGCAAAATTGATTTCAGGACCACAGGGTCTGGGTCTAGTGTGGAGCAGAGGTCACCGGCTCCATCTCAGGGCCCCAAGCAAGTGCCAGTCCTTCTAGGCACTGGGTATCTGACCCTCACACCAACGGAGAGGTGGCAGAGCCTCCTCCCTGGGGACCCCTTTTCTGTCAATCCCACTCAGGGAATTCTTCCATGCACCAAATTGAGTTTTCTGCCATTGTGATTACAAATACAATATTTTCATTGTTTTATTCTCATTGTAGAATCCTTAAAAGATATCAAACTGCTTTTACTTGGAATACATGTGAATTATCAGGAAAAAAGATATCACTGATAAACCTATGCCCTGAAATATAACCACTTGTTTGGTTTTGTTTTTTAGTAGATTTCTTTTTCCACTTCAGTCCGTAGAGATAGGCATAATTGGCATCACCCCGTGTTCCCTTTTGGGGTCACAAGCATGCAATCTCCCCAGGTTCCTGGGAGAGGGCCTCGGAGCCTCACCATCAGGCTCAGCTCCCTGGAAGGGCTTGGCCGGAGCTGGTGGGCCGCTGACTGGAGACGCAGGTGACTCTTCCGCTCAGTGTGTGCTGTCCCGAAACCCTGCAAGGAAGGAGACTTCATTGGCTGTAAACCAAATTCTCATGGGGAAGGACACTTGGAGGGGAAGGACAACCAGTTGGAATTAAGACTATGAAAGGCCCTATTACAGTGTGTTTTTGTTTATTAACAAAATAAAGACAGCACCCTACACAAAGGAACGCCAATAACACGACCATGTCCTTTGTTTCACAGGACAGGCATCACATCCTCTCCATTGTCCAGTTCTGGCTCTACACAGATTTAAGGTCTCCCTCACAGGCCCAACAAGGCCACTTGCTTTTGCTTGCTTTTGCTGTTGGTAGCTCTCACAGAGAAAGCTCAAGGTTCCGACTGGCTTCCAGAACTTAACCATTGCTGAGTCTCTGACTTGGGAGAAGGCTGTCCCCACCTCCTGGCTTGGATGTTGGCCATTCGTGTGACTCAGTCAGCTTGTGGGACCCTGAAGAGGCCCCATGTCCGTCCTCCCCATCCAGTCTTCCTGAGATAGCCCAGTGCTTCCAGGGGCCCCACCAGCCTAGTCTACACAGGCCCAAGAACCCACCCCTCACCCCACTGAGCTAGCTCGAGGCCAGGGCCCACCTGCCTCAGTTTCCCACATTTCTCCCAAGGTTCCGTTATGCAAAGATGAACCTCTGCTCCAACCTCTGGTTTGCCAGAAAGAAATGGAATGAATTAAACGATACCCTGGAAGTCCGTGAGTCAGCTGAGACACGAAAGTGAAAGTGTTAGTCATTCATTCGTGTCTGACTCTGTGCGACCCCATGGACTGTAGCCTCCGAGGCTTCTCTGTCCCTGGGATTCTCCAGGCAAGAATACTGGAGCAGGTAGCCATTCCCTTCTCCAGGGCATCTTCCCGACCCAGGGATCAAACCTGGGTCTTCTGCATTGCAGGCGGATTCTTTACTATCTGAGCCACCAGGGAAGCCCAACTGAGATGTGGAAAAAGTGTATATTGTGCATATACTGGTGGATGTTGATCCAGGTTCTACCTCTGCCACTTCCCAGTGAAGTGATAGGTTTTGACACCTCTCTTTGGTAGGCAGAATAATGGTCCCTGAGGCTACCTGGAGTGCAGAGCTGTGAAGGTGTTATATAACATGGCCATGGCAAAGGTGAATTGGCAGACAGGATTAAGTTTAAAGACCTGGGGTGGGGAGATTGTCCTGGATTGTCCCCACAAGCCCAGTCTAATCCCATGGGTCCACAACAGCAGAGAGCTTTCTCTGGCTGGAGACGAAAGAGAGATGAGAGAGATGAGGCACGAGGGAAGGTTTCAGAGACTCAAAGCATGGAAAGGACTCAACCACCATTGCTGGCTTTGAAGGTGGAAGAAGGGAACTACAAGCCAAGGAGTGCAGGCAGTCTTTAGAAGCTGAGAATGGCTCTCAGATGACAGCCAGATGGTACCTCATCCTACACTACCTGAAATTCAGTCTGTCAACAACCTGCATGAACTTGGACACAGGTTCATCTTCAAAATCTCCAGAAAGGAACACAGCCCTGCTGACACCTTGATTGTGATACAGTGAAACAAAGCAGAGAGCCAGCTGAGCCACACTATGCCTGGTTGTGCCCAGGCTTCTGACCTACAGAATGGTGAGATGATGCATTTGTGTGTTTTTAAGCTGCTAAAGGAAAGATATATCCATTTGAATGCAGAGTTCCAAAGAATAGCAAGGAGAGATAAGAAAGCTTTCCTCAGCAATCAGTGCAAAGAAATAGAGGAAAACAATAGAATGGGAAAGACTAGAGATCTCTTCAAGAAAATTAGAGATACCAAGGGAACATTTCATGCAAAGATGGGCTCAATAAAGGACACAAATGACATGGACCTAACGGAAGCAGAAGATATTAAGAAGGGGTGGCAAGAATACACACAAGAACTCTACAAAAAAGATCTTCACAACCCAGATAATCACGAAGGTGTGATCACTCCCACTCATCTAGAGCTGGACATCCTGGAATGTGAGGTCAGGTGGGCCTTAGGAAGCATCACTACGAACAAAGCTAGTGGAGGTGATGGGATTCCAGTTGAGCTATTACAAATCATAAAAGATGATGCTGTGAAAGTGCTGCACTCAATATGTCAGCAAATTTGGAAAACTCAGCAGTGGCCACAGGACTGGAAAAGGTCAGTTTTCATTCCGATCCCAAAGAAAGGCAATGTCAAAGAATGCTCAAACTACCGCACAATTGCATTCATCTCACAATGGCACCCCAGTCCAGTACTCTTGCCTGGAAAATCCCATGGACGGAGGAGCTGGTGGGGTGCAGTCCATGGGGTCACAAAGAGTCGGACATGACTGAGCGACTTCACTTTCACGCACTGGAGAAGGAAATGGCAACCCATTCCAGTATTCTTGCCTGGAGAATCCCAGGGACGGGAGCCTGGTGGGCTGCCATCTATGGGGTTGCACAGAGTCAGACACGACTGATGTGACTTAGCAGCAGCAGCAGCAGCACATGCTAGTAAAGTAATGCTCAAAATTCTCCAAGGCAGGCTTCAGCAATATGTGAACCATGAAATTCCAGATGTTCAAGCTGGTTTTAGAAAAGGCAGAGGAACCAGAGATCAAATTGTCAACATCCGCTGGATCATCGAAAAAGCAAGAGAGTTCCAGAAAAACATCTATTTCTGTTTTATTGACTATGCCAAAGCCTTTGACTGTGTGGATTACAATAGACTATGGAAAATTGTGAAAGATATGGGAATACCAGAGCACCTGACCCGCCTCTTGAGAAACCTGAATACAGGTCAGGAAGTAACAGTTAGAACTGGACATGGAACAACAGACTGGTTCCAAATAGGAAAAGGAGTACGTCAAGGCTGTATATTGTCACCCTGCTTATTTAACTTATATGCAGAGTACATCATGAGAAACGCTGGGCTGGAAGAAGCACAAGCTGGAATCAAGATTGCCAGGAGAAATATCAATAACCTCAGATATGCAGATGATACCACCTTTGTGGCAGAAAGTGAAGAAGAACTGAAGAGCCTCTTGATGAAAGTGAAAGAGGAGAGTAAAAAAGTTGGCTTAAAGCTCAACATTCAGAAAACAAAGATCATGGCATCTGGTCCCATGACTTCATGGGAAATAGATGGGGAAACAGTGGAAACAGTGTCAGACTTTATTTTTCTGGGCTCCAAAATCACTGCAGATGGTGATTGCAGCCATGAAATTAAAAGACACTTGCTCCTTGGAAGGAAAGTTATGACCAACCTAGATAGCATATTCAAAAGCAGAGACATTACTTTGCCAACAAAGGTCCATCTAGTCAAGGCTATGGTTTTTCCAGTGGTCATGTATGGATGTGAGAGTTGGACTATAAAGAAAGCTGAGCACTGAAGAGTTGATGCTTTTGAACTGTGGTGTTGGAGAAGACTCTTGAGAGTCCCTTGAACTGCAAGGAGATCCAACCAGTCCATCCTGAAGGAGATCAGTCCTGGTTGTTCATTGGAAGGACTGATGTTGAAGCTGAAACTCCAATACTTTGGCCACCTGATCCGGACAGCTGACTCACTTGAAAAGACCCTGATGCTGGGAAAGATTAGGGGCAGGAGGAGAAGGGGATGATAGAGGATGAGATGGTTGGATGGCATCACCGACACAATGGACATGGGTTTGGGTAAACTCCGGGAGTTGGTGATGGACAGGGAGGCCTGGTGTGCTGCAGTTCATGGGGTCACAAAGAATCAGACACGACTAAGCGACTGAACTGACAAGCTGCTAAATTTGTGTTTATTTGTCATAGCAAGAACAGAAAATGGGTATTCTCTTTGAGCCTTCATTTTCTGAGCTGTAAAATGGAGACAATGCTTCAGGGTATCCATCTTGCCGACTTACTTTAGCGACTAAATGAAGTAAGTAGATAGGTTCTGTGTAAACTGGAAAGGACTCTACAGCAGAAGACAGGAAGTTATTCTACAATTGAGTACTCCACCCTGTCGGAGTCACAAGCTCATCTCTCAGCCCAGAGAGGCAAAAAGAGGAAAACTCAGCCTGTTACTTCCTATAGATCAGAACTGTAGGTAAGTTCAAGACCAGTGGTGAGATGAGGTGATGAGATGATGTTAGTTGTTCAGTCATGTCTGACTCTTCATGACCCCATGGACTGTAGCCCACCAGGCTCCTCTGTCCATGGGATTCTCCAGGCAAGAATACCGAAGTGTGTTGCCATTTCCTTCTCCAGGGGATCTTCCCAACCCAGGGGTCAAACCCAGGTCTCCCACATTGCAGGCAGATTCTTTACCATCTGAGCCACCAGGGCCGTCCCAGACTAGTGGTGAAGGGCTCTGATTCCTGGAGGTCAGTCCGAGGTGTGTTTCCTCTTCTGGCTGCAGTTAGAGCTGCAGGGAAGGGAAGTGCTCTGGGTCAAGGGCCATGAGGAGCCAGCTGCCCTGCCATCTGTCTTGAAAAGCTGTGCTGCCGAGCGGCACACACAAGTTGAAGTGAGGCAAGGCGCGTTAGGTGAGGAGGTGGAACCATTATGCTGGCTACTTCTCTCAGTCCTTCCCTTCTCTTCCTGCTTCAGCTCAGCTGTGCCTGAGGCAGAGGCAAAGACGGTGATTCAGGGAAATGTGAGTCCCTCCCTGCCTCCCAGGGCTCTGGTCCTGCTCTCTCTGAAGGCAGGAGTCCCCTCTCACCCCTCAAGCATCTGAGAGCACCCCTGGAACCCCCCTTTTGCTCCCTTTCCTTGTCTCTCCACCTGCCCTGTCCCGGTTGAAGATGGAGGTGGCGGTAGGGTAGGGGTGACCCCTGAGCTGCTTGGAGCCTGAGGGGGCATTCCCCAAGCTGAGTGTAGAAAGGAGTGTTGTAGACTCTGTTGCCAGGCGAAGAGTAGCCTCAAGAGTGGAAACCCTGGGATTTCCCTGATGGTCCAGTGGTTGAGACTCTGAGGTCCCAATGCTGGGGGCCTGGGTTTAATCCCTGGTCAGCGAACTAGATCCTACATGCTGCCACTAAGACCTGATGAAGCCAAGTAAATAATTAAGAAAAAAAAAAAAGTGGGAACCCTATCCTTCCAAAGCAGGTAGGAGGCAGCGAACCCTCTTCCTGGCTCTTGTGGGAAGTTAAAGCTACCGTGGTTGAGAGAGACAAAGTGGTCAGGGACCCCACTGCCTGTTCCCACTGCTCCCCAATGGACAATTCTACCCTCTGGGAGGCACCTCATAACTGCCACCCACCCCCCCCACCCCCGCCCTGCAATACATGTATAGCAGCCAAGTTAGAGAAGTCCTTTGAGGCCTTCTAGCCCCAACTCCTTATCCTATGTTTAGAAATCTGAGACCCAGAGACAGGGATGCTTCCATTACACAGGCTGTTGCTATGAAGTCAGTGATGAGGCCTCAGACCTTATCCCTCAGGGTTCACACCCTGTGCATCCAACAGGCTGTACCAGAAAGCCAGGTCAAATCTCAAATGCCCCCACCTCCGCCCACTGCTGGCCTTCTTACCTTATATTAGCTGGCAGCTTTTATATTCAAGACAGAGGGCAGGCCATCCTGTTTACTATTAGCCAAAGGGGCTTATCACAGTGGTAACCACATTTTCCCAAGATTAAATAAAAACAGCCACACTTCCAGATATTCATTCATTTATTTATTATCTATACCACACCCACTTCTGAAACACATTTAAGATGGCTCAGAATAAAAGCCACATGTACTACAAAACTATTCAAAAGTGAATAAATGTTCAGTCAAACCTTTCAAGATTTTCAGGCTGAGACTGATTTTTTTTTAAGAACAAAAGAATTATTTGACCTCAGGTACTTGAGAGTCAGGTCTTGAGTGTGAACATTTTAAGATGTTTGGTTAATTTGAGTAGTTAAAATTGGAGCATCTAATAGCGTGTGGGGACGAGGGATAGGAAAGGATGGCTATCAGTAGGCCAAGAGGGAGTGTAGGAGTAAAAAGTCCATTTTTCTCCTACCCTCCTCCTTCCTTCTTGGATGCCGAGGTGTGATGAAGTGACACTTGGAGCTGCAGCCGCTATCTTGTGGCCATGAGGCAAAATACACCCAACAGGCTGAGGGTGACGGAAGGGAAGGGGCCTGGGTCCTCGATGACAGAGGTGAGCTGCTGAATCAACCCTGCAGAGCCTACCATCACTCGTCTGAGAGATAATGAAATGTTTCTATTGCTTATGTTGCTGTTAGTCAGGTATTCTGTGACTTGCAGCTGAATGTATTCAAACTGATAAAGTGCAAGCTCATTGTGATCAGCATGGGATACAGTAGAATAGGGGTTCCCTGTGGAACCATCTAATCCCTGAGGATCTAGGGTGAAGCTGATGTAATAATAATAGAAATAAAGTGCACAATAAATGTGATGGGCTTGAATCATCTCGAAACCACCCCCCCCCCCCACCCCCTTGTCCGTGGGAAAATTTGTCTTCCAGAAAACCAGTCCCTGGTGCCAAAAAGGCTGGGGACCCCTGCAGTAGAAGCACAAACAGTAGAATGTCTGGCTTGTTTTATCCAGATGGATCTTAAAAAGCTTCTCAGAAAGGACCCCTGAGGAAAGTCTTGAAGGATAAATAGGAGTTTGCCAGGCAAGTAGGGGAAAGATTGGTGAGCCAGGCAGTGGGATAGCACGTGAAAAGGCATGGAGGGAAGAAGGAGGATGCAGGGTAGCGAAGGCCTCTGGAGGAACCTAAGCAGAACACGAGGGACCTGGAGCCAGGATAAGTAGTTTGTTGCTGGTTGAGTGGGGAGTAGGGAGCCAGTGAGGGGATTTAAGCAAGAGGCTAGAAGTAGGAGCTGGAGGAAGTCAAGGAGATCACAAAATATCCAGGTGACTGGGCTCCATGAGGAAGGGTGAGTGTCGGGAACAGTCGAGACCACTGAGAGGGAGCCAGAATCACTGCCAAGACTTTTTTGTCAAAGAAATTCTCACCTTTGTCTCAGGACCTTCACTAGGGACTCTGTTTTGCAGGAACCAATCACCCTGAGGTTGGGGACAGACAGTCAATCACAGAAAAAATCAGCAGCTGCTAGCAAAAATCTGACAAAGATCAGGAACCTTCAAAGAGAATCTGCCACGTGCTAGCACTTCAGAGCATCTAGCCAGAACCTTCACGGCACAAATGAGGAGCCTGACCCCTGAGCAGGGTTGGCAGCTGAGCAGGCCACACAGCTAGCTGGAGACAGAGCAGGCCTGCTCCTTGGACTGGCTCTCACCCCTGCACCCCTCAGTTCCTCTTCTAACTGCCCATGGCCATGGATCAAAAGAGAACAAAGGAGAAAACCCTGGGCCCGACAGGATGACTCAACAAACAAGACAGATCAACAACGTTTGAAGCACATTAATAGGACCTGTCCCCCAGAGTGAGGAAGTCGAAGATACAGTTCCTTCAGCCCACTCTAATTACTTTTAATACCTTTTCAAAATTCCTAAGAAACTAAACTTTTATCCAAAAAATTACAAACAAGCTTTGAACTTGTTTGAAGATTAAAAAAAAAAAAAACACTGTTATGGCCCAAAGCTGCTGAGGGGAAGGCTTCCAGGTATCTTGAAACAAACTTTGGAGAGTTCATGACAGTTTGAAAGGTATCTTGTTAGCAGACAGCAGATGTGTCTGTCACCACCCAGCTGGGCAGCACACAGTAGCCTGGGTCTTTGAGACTGCATGTGACGTAGTCCCAATGTGTAGAACTACCCAGAGCGCCTGGGTTCACACCCCAGTTTCATTATTTACCAGCTGTAGGGAAGTCACCTAACCTCTCTTGTTTTGGGTTCCTCATCTATAACTAGTCACCAGCTGATAGTGCTGTTGTGAAGTTTTGTTGAGTTAGTATTAAGGGTGAAAAGTGGTGGTTGTACCCTGTTGGTGGTAGCTATCATTATGAGTTCCAAAGGCTGGGTTAAGAGAAAGAGCCCAGTTGCAGCCAGCCTGGCTGGGCCTGCTTAGTCACAGACTCGCCTGCAGGTAGAGGGGATAGGCTCCTGCTAGTAAGTGTGGTCCTTGGACCAGTGGTAACCCTCATCGGGGAGATGGTTAGGAAGGCTGAATCTGAGGCCCTACCCCAAACCTACTGAGGCAGAATCATTCTAACAAGATCCCCAGGAGAGTCAGGTCAGCACTGGGATCCGTCAGTGAAATGAGAACTAAAGACACCTCCAAGTGGAGGGGCCTCAGCCCCTTTGTAGCCTGGCACCCACTGGCCCTCCTGACTATTCCTTTCTGCAACACTTGATGTCACTTCCCTTTCCCTTTCTCTGGTTTGGGTCTAATAGGTGGGGGTGTAGGAGACCTTAGGAGACCCTGCCTTGAGTTACCTGGGGCAGGGAGCAGGCTATGCATCCTCCGTGGAGCCTCTAGCTTTCCCGAGGAGGATTGTATACAAATCCCTGCGGCATGCAGAGCTTGAGGCAGCTTTCCCAATAGTCATCCAAATGTCAGCGCACCCTACTATTGAGAGAGTCATGGGGCTGGCTGTGGGATGACTAATTGTGAGAACTTGGGGTCAACTGAAAACCTTCAGCAGAGCAGAGAAGACACCATCATCCATTAATTCTCTCCACTAACATTCTTTCTTTGGTTCTTTTCTTCATGGCCTCCGTGCTAAGGTTGCAATATGTGCCACCAAGATCTGCTCTAGGTCCAGAAACTGTGAAACTCTGTCTATGAACTATTCAAATATCCAAGTCAGTGGGGGAGATGATGACTATGTAAATGCATAAATAAAAGAAAATTAACCCAAGTTTGAGAGTCTTGCTGTGAGCCCTGTGGGCAGGGGTGGCAGTGTGGGAGTGGTAGGAGGCCCAGGACTTTGGAGAGTTTGTGGCTTCTAGAGAAGAAGAGTGGGCAGGGGCTTCTGTGGAGTGATGGGGTGGTTCTCACTCCCCGGTCCTGTCGAGCTCTCTTGTCTGGGATGCTTTGATTCCATTTTTGGAGCCAGTGTTTGTGTTATTGACTCTGTTACCAAAAATGGAGAAGGGGAAAGAAAAGTGATGGGTTAGATGTCCTGTTTCCTGTCTTCTGTTCCCCAAGATTCTTGAAATAGCATTACCATCTTCATCGTTGCCACTTGACATTTGTTTCTGCACTGTTACACTGATCTCATCAGAACTTTCTCAAGGGCAAGGCAAATCCAAGTGACCTCTGAAGAGGACTGGCTTTTGTCAGCTATAAACTACTTCCATATTTAATAATAGCTATTATTATTGGCTTCCCTGGTGGCTCAGTGGTAAAAAATCCTAGGATTCGACACCTAGGTTGTGAAGATCCCTGGAGAAGGAAATGGCAACCCACTCCAGTATTCTTGCCTGGAGAATCCAATGGACAAAGGAGCCTGGTGGGCTACAGTCCATGGGGTTACAAAGAGTTGGACACAACTGAGCAACTTTCACAATTTTTTATAGGTTGTATTTTTTCCTTTAAAAATATTTTTCATTGGATTATAGTTAATTTACAATGTTGTATTAGTTGCAGGTGTACAGTAAAGTGAATCACTCTTTTCTAGATTATTTTCTGATATAGATCATTACAGAGTATTGTGTAGAGCTCCCTCTGTAATACAGTAGGTCCTTATGAGTTATCCATTTATATATAGTAGAGTGTATGTGTCAGTCCCAGTCTCCTAATTTATCCCTCCCTACCCGTTTCTCCTTTAATAACCATAAGTTTGTTTTTGTAAATAAGTGTTTTGTAAATAAGTTCATCTGTACCATTTTTTTAGATTCAAATATAAGCAATATCATATATTTGTCTTTCTTTGTCTGACTTACTTCACTCAGTACGACAATCTCTAGATCCATCCATGTTGCTCCAAATGGCATTATTTCACTCTTTTTTGTGGCTAGGTAATATTCCATTTCTTCAATTTCAGTCTAAATTTGGCAATAAGGAGTTCATGATCTGAGCCACAGTCAGCTCCTGGTCTTGTTTTTGCTGACTGTATAGAGCTTCTCCATCTTTGGCTGCAAAGAATATAATCAATCTGATTTCAGTGTTGACCATCTGGTGATGTCCATGTATAGAGTCTTCTCTTGTGTTGTTGGAAGAGGGTGTTTGTTATGACCAGTGCATTTTCTTGGCAAAACTCTATTAGTCTTAACCCTGCTTCATTCCGTATTCCAAGGCCAAATTTGCCTGTTACTCCAGGTGTTTCTTGACTTCCTACTTTTGCATTCCAGTCCCCTATAATGAAAAGGACATCTTTTTTGGGTGTTAGTTTTAAAAGGTCTGTTGGTCTTCATAGAACCGTTCAACTTCAGCTTCTTCAGCGTTACTGGTTGGGGCATAGACTTGGATTACTGTGATATTGAATGGTTTGCCTTGGAAACGAACAGAGATCATTCTGTCATTTTTGAGATTGCATCCAAGTACTGCATTTCGGACTCTTTTGTTGACCATGATGGCTACTCCATTTCTTCTGAGGGATTCCTGCCCGCAGTAGTAGATATAATGGTCATCTGAGTTAAATTCACCCATTCCAGTCCATTTCAGTTCGCTGATTCCTAGAATATCGACATTCACTCTTGCCATCTCTTGTTTGACCACTTCCAATTTGCCTTGATTCATGGACCTGACATTCCAGGTTCCTATGCAATATTGCTCTTTGCAGCATCGAACCTTGCTTCTATCACCAGTCACATCCACAGCTGGGTATTGTTTTTGCTTTGGCTCCATCCCTTCATTCTTTCTGGAGTTATTTCTCCACTGATCTCCAGTAGCATATTGGGCACCTACTGTTTCTGTTTCAGTATCCTATCATTTTGCCTTTTCATACTGTTCATGGGGTTCTCAAGGCAAGAATACTGAAGTGGTTTGCCATTCCCTTCTCCAGTGGACCACATTCTGTCAGATCTCTCCACCGTGACCCGCCCATCTTGGGTTGCCCCACAGGCGTGGCTTAGTTTCATTGAGTTAGACAAGGCTGTGGTCCTAGTGTGATTAGATTGACTAGTTTTCTGTGAGTATGGTTTCAGTGTGTTTGCCCTCTGATGCCCTCTTGCAACACCTACCGTGTTACTTGGGTTTCTCTTACCTTGGGCATGGGGTATCTCTTCACGGCTGCTCCAGCAAAGCGCAGCCATTGCTCCTTACCTTGGACGAGGGGTATCTCCTCACCGCCGCCCTTCCTGACCTTCAACGTGGGATAGCTCCTGTAGGCCCTCCTGCGCCTGTGCAGCCTCGGCTCCTTGGACGTGAGGTTGGCCCGCCGGCCACCGCCCCTGGCCTCTGGCATGGGGTTGCTCCTCCCGGCCGCCGCCCCTGGCCTCGGGCGTAGGGGCGTGGGGTAGCTCCTCCCCGCCGCCGCCCCTGACCTCGGATGCGGGGTAACTCCTCTCGGCCGCCCCCCCTGACCTCAGAAGCGGGGTAGCTCCTCTCCGCCGTTCCTGCGCCGTCGCAGTCTGGTACTTTCCGCCGCTGCCCCTGACCTTGGACGTGGGGTAACGCCTCTTGGCTGCTGCCCTTCGGGCATGGGGTCCTCCCGGCTTCTGCCCCTGACCTTGGACGTGGGGTGGCTCCTCGGCCACGCTGAGCGCGCCGGTCGCAGCCGCCTGCGCTGAGCGCACCGGTCTGAAATTGAAGAAAGTAGGGAAAACCACTAGACCATTCAGGTATGACCTAAATCAAATCCCTTATGATTAGACAGTGGAAGTGAGAAATAGATTTAAGGGCCTAGATCTAATAGATAGAGTGCCTGATGAACTATGGAATGAGGTTCATGACATTGTACAGGAGACAGGGATCAAGACCATCCCCATGGAAAAGAAATGCAAAAAGCAAAATGGCTGTCTGGGGAGGCCTTACAAATAGCTGTGAAAAGAAGACAAGTGAAAAGCAAAGGAGAAAAGGAAAGATATAAACATCTGAATGCAGAGTTCCAAAGAATAGCAAGAAGAGATAAGAAAGCCTTCTTCAGCAATCAATGCAAAGAAATAGAGGGAAAGCAACGGAACGGGAAAGACTAGGGATCTCTTCAAGAAAATCAGAGATACCAAAGGAACATTTCATGCAAAGATGGGCTCGATAAAGGACAGAAATGGTATGGACCTAACAGAAGCAGAAGATATTAAGAAGAGATGGCAAGAATACACAGAAGAACTGTACAAAAAAGATCTTCACGACCAAGATAATCACGATGGTGTGATCACTGACCTAGAGCCAGACATCCTGCAATGTGAAGTCAAGTGGGCCTTAGAAAGCATCACTACGAACAAAGCTAGTGGAGGTGATGGAATTCCAGTTGAGCTATTTCAAATCCTGAAAGATGATGCTGTGAAAGTGCTGCACTCAATATGCCAGCAAATTTGGAAAACTCAGCAGTGGCCACAGGACTGGGAAAGGGCAGTTTTCATTCCAATCCCAAAGAAAGGCAATGCCAAAGAATGCTCAAACTACCGCACAACTGCACTCATCTCACATGCTAGTAAAGTAATGCTCAAAATTCTCCAAGCCAGGCTTCAGCAATATGTGAACCGTGAACTTCCTGATGTTCAAGCTGGTTTTAGAAAAGGCAGAGGAACCAGAGATCAAATTGCCAACATCCACTGGATCATGGAAAAAGCAAGAGAGTTCCAGAAAAACATCTATTTCTGCTTTATTGACTATGCCAAAGCCTTTGACTGTGTGGATCACAATAAACTGTGGAAAATTCTGAAAGAGATGGGAATACCAGACCACCTGACCTGCCTCTTGAGAAACCTGAATACAGGTCAGGAAGCAACAGTTAGAACTGGACATGGAACAACAGACTGGTTCCAAATAAGAAAAGGAGTTTGTCAAGGCTGTATATTGTCACCCTGCTTATTTAACTTATATGCAGAGTACATCATGAGAAACGCTGGACTGGAAGAAACACAAGCTGGAATCAAGATTTCCGGGAGAAATATCAATAACCTCAGATATGTAGATGATACCACCCTTATGGCAGAAAGTGAAGAGGAACTAAAAAGCTTCTTGATGAAAGTGAAAGTGGAGAGTGAAAAAGTTGGCTTAAAGCTCAACATTCAGAAAACGAAGATCATGGCATCTGGTTCCATCACTTCATGGGAAATAGATGGGGAAACAGTGGAAACAGTGTCAGTCTTTATTTTTCTGGGCTCCAAATCACTGCAGATGATGACTGCAGCCATGAAAGTAAAAGACGCTTACTCCTTGGAAGGAAAGTTATGACCAACCTAGATAGCATATTCAAAAGCAGAGACATTACTTTGCCAACAAAGGTTCGTCTAGTCAAGGCTATAGTTTTTCCTGTGCTCATGTATGGATGTGAGAGTTGGACTGTGAAGAAGGCTGAGTGCCAAAGAACTGATGCTTTTGAACTGTGGTGTTGGAGAAGACTCTTGAGAGTCCCTTGGACTGCAAGGAGATCCAACCAGTCCATTCTGAAGGAGATCAGCCCTGGGATTTCTTTGGAAGGAATGATGCTGAAGCTGAAACTCCAATACTTTGGCCGCCTCATGCGAAGAGTTGACTCATTGGAAAAGACTCTGATGCTTGGAGGGATTGGGGGCAAGAGGAGAAGGGGACGACAGAGGATAAGATGGCTGGATGGCATCAGTGACTCGATGGACGTGAGTCTGGGTGAACTCCGGGAGTTGGTGATGGACAGGGAGACCTGGCGTGGTGCGATTCATGGGATCGCAAAGAGTTGGACACGACTGAGCGACTGATCTGATCTGATCTGACCTGAATATTCCATTATATATACACCATATCTTCTTTATACACTTCTCTGTTGGACATTTGGGTTGCTTCCATGTCTTGCTACTATAAAAAGTGCTGCAGTAAACTTCGGGGTGCGTGCATCTTCTTGAATTCTGATTTTCTCTAGATGTATGCCCAGGATAAGGATTGCTATATCATATGGTATTTCTGTGTTTAATTTTTTAAGTAACCTCCATGATGTTCTTAATAATGATTGTACCAACATACATTCCGACCAACAGTATAGGAGGGTTCCCTTTTCTTCACACCCTCTCCAGCATTTATTGTTTGTAGATTTTTTGATGATGTCCCTTCTGACTGGTATGAGGGACATACTAGTCAGAAGGTGATACCTCATTGTAGTTTTGATTTTTATTTCTCTAATAATTAGTGATCATGTGCTTTTTGGCTGTCTGTGTGTCTTCTTTGGGGAAAGGTCTATTTAGATCTTCTGGCCATTTTTTGATTGGGTTGTTTGTTTTTTTGGTTGTTGAGCTATACAAGTTATTTGTATATTTTGGAGATTAATCTCTTGTTGGTTGCTTCTTTTGCAAATGTTTTCTCCCATATGTGGGTTTTCTTTCCTTTCTGCTTATGGTTTCCTTTGCTATGCAAAAACTTTTAAGTTTTATTAGGTCCAATTTATTTTTGTTTTTATTTTCATCACTCTAGGAGATGGATCCAAAAGCATATTGCTACGATTTATGTCAGAGAGTGTTTTGCCTCTTTTCCTCTAAGAGTTTTATAGTATCCAGCCTTATATTTAGGTCTCTGTTATAAGCTGTATTTTCCTTAACTAACACAAATGGTTCCATTGCTTTAGAAGTCAGAAAAGCTTTGGTGTTGCCACTAAATATTTGAATCACCTCAAGGAGGTCACTCTCCTGTCTGGACTCACATGAGATTAGGTGTAAAATGAGAGAAGTTCTCTAAGATCCCTTCTCTCTCTGTTTAGAAGTAAGGATGGATACGCCTGAATCAGTAAATGTAGGTCCAGCTAAGAAGGACTTGGAAGATCAAACTGCCACGTTCAGATCTTATGCTTTAAACTGTGCTGTCTAGTAAGGTTCTATTGAAAGAGTCAACTCCTAGGTAGGTTGATAGGAAGTCCGGGGTCCTGAAGAAGGAGAAAGGGATCTGGGGTTCTCAAGGAGGAGAAAAGGAAAAACTTTTTTTCTACATTGTTTTTGTCTTAGTCAATATAACAATGTATCTTGCTCAAGGACATGCTTCTGCTTAACAAGAACCTTTCGACTAATCTTGTCATCTTAAAATGTTTATTATGGGAGTGGGTCTGATAAGATCTTTCTATTGTTAGTTCTAATACTGTTACCTTAAAATGTATATTGTAGGAATGTATCTGGTAAGACCTGTACAACCTTGAAACATTCTTTTGATTTACTCTAATAACCAATAGAAAAAATATATAGCTCCCTTGCTAAGAAAAGCGGTGGGGGGCACCCTCTGTCCCCCTTCTGATGTCTATGTCAGAAGCTTTCTCTGTCCCTTTTTATACTTTAATAAAACTCTGCTATACAAAAGCTCTTGAGTGATCAAGCCTGGCCCCTGGTCCCAAAGCTAAATCTTCTTTGGAGATCATGAATCTGACATTGTTCACCATTCATCATAAGCTATCACTATTAGCCACATGTCACTCTAAACACTTGAAATGTGGCTGGCTATTCTGATTTGAGATGGGCTGCAAGTAGAAAATACATATCAGATTTTGAGATTTCATTTAAAAAAAGTGAAATAGTATATTGGTATGTTGATTACCTGTTGAAATGATAATATTTTGGATATATTGGGTGAAATAACATTATTAAAATTTATTTCACCCATTTCTTTTTTTTATTTTAAATGTGGCTACTAGAAGATCTTAAATTACACATGTGAGTTGCATTATACTTCTACTAGACGGACAACAAACATATCTCAAAGTGAGGAAGGATGGAACTACAGATTACTTTATCTCTGAATAGCGCCTGTGGGAATCTTCCAAACTTAACTATCAAGAAAAGAATCCACTGGGAACAATCGTTTAGTTGCTAAATCGTGTCCGACTCTTTTGCGACCCCATGGACTGTAGCCCTCCAGGCTCCTCTGTCCCTTGGATTTACCAGGCAAGAATACTGGAGTGGGTTACTATTTCTTTCTCTAGTGGATCTTCCTGACCCAGGGATTGAACCCGACTCCCCTGCATTACAGGGCTTCCCTGGTGGCTCAGAGGGTAAAGCGTCTGCCTGCAATGCAGGAAACCCAGGTTCGATTCCTGGATAGGGAAGATCCCCTGGAGAAGGAAATAGCAACCCACTCCAGTACCCTTGCCTGGAAAACCCATGGACAGAGAAGCCTGGTAGCCTATAGTACATGGGGTTGCAAAGAGTCGGACATGACTGACCGATTTCACTCTCACTTTCACTCCTGCATTGCAGGCGGATTCTTTACTGCTGAGCTACCAGCAGAAACCCCTCTGGGAACAATATGAGGAGTAATTCTACAGGTATTTTAATGGAAGTTCCAGATTTTTGCCTGTACTTTCGTGAAACGTCAGAGTTTGAATCTGTCGATTGTGGTTCTGTTTTTAAGGCACCCCTTGGTGCTTGTGTTAAAGCCAGTTGGTGAAGGGACTTTACTGAAGGTCCAGCGGTTAAGACTCTGCACTTCCAATGCAGGGGGCATAGGGTCCATCCCCGGTCTGGGAACTAAGATCCCGCATGCCACGTGGTACAGCAAGAAGCCAATTGGTTGAGAACCAGGGATAGGTCTCTGGAGCAGAGTATGAGGATAATTCTTAAGGTCTTATTTTAATGACCTGACTGAGAGGTAAATATAGATCAAGAAAAAGCAGATGTGTTAATGCTGGGAATGGCATTGCAATATATTTTCCTAATATAGCAAATTTCTTCTCATGGCATTGAAGGAAATGCTTTGTGTTTTAGATAAAAACTGGAAGAGTGGCAAAAAGAGCAGAGGCTCATAGGAAAGAAGCTATGGACCCATGTCTCTGTGGGTCAGCTTCCTGTGATGAAATTCCTTTCAGAAGCCCTGCCACTGTTTACTGTCTTTTGCTGTGTGGATTCTGAGAAACTGGAACTTTCTCTTCTTAACGTCCTGGCTGTCACCCTGGGAGACCCCTGGCACTGGCACATGTCTGGCCCTTGGGCTGTCTAGGGGGCCAACATAGCAACTTTAAAGCAAGTGTTGCAAGAGTAAGAGAGGGAAAGCATTTGCTTGAGCTTCAGCTCTGGGCCTCCCTTGCCCCAGCTGAAGCCCAGGCCAAGCTATAGCCCAGCAGATCCAGA
Organism: Bubalus kerabau; assembly: GCF_029407905.1. NCBI lineage: Eukaryota > Metazoa > Chordata > Mammalia > Artiodactyla > Bovidae > Bubalus > Bubalus kerabau. The sequence continues at coordinate 117,137,838 of NC_073625.1, read as the reverse complement.
GTGGCCCCCACCCAGGGTTCTGCTGGTCCTCCCCAATTCTCTTGGCCCTTAACTGTGAGAATGGGATGATGTGGAAAACGCTGTTGTCCCCACTAGGGGCCATGGGGCATGAGGACTGAATGGCCTGTGCCTTTCGGGCCAGAGTTGCTTAGGCCATTTACAGAGAGCCCATTTTCCCCCTCAGTATTTTGGAGAGGAACCAAATTTCCTTGATCTAAGCTCTCATTACCCAAACAAACAGCTCCTCAAAAGCCCTCAAATGAAAGGGACCTGGTGACTATACCTTTGGAATAAAAAAGTTTGGCCACAGGATTAGATAAGAATGGGCTTATTTATGGTGTGAATGGGACTGTCTCTCCTCATCCCATGGAGTTCACTTATTTCAGCCTTCACAGGGCACCACTCTCCATCCACCCCGAGCCACTGAGCTCTGAGCTTTCCATTCAAGGCTCCAGGGCTGGGGCTCTTGGCTCCTAGGTCCCAGCAGGGAAGGGGCACTTTGAATTCCCGTCTTTACTTGTAGACATGCCCCCCGGAGTCCTGGGCCTTCTCAACTGACCTGGTCCGGATGGTCTCTGCCATCAGGATTGAAGCCAGCCTTAGTCACACCATTCTTTTTTTTTTTTTTTTTCTTACTTGACATTTCTAAGTGTGATGATGAACAAGATAGACAATTTAAAAATGCACCCAGAATTTGGAGGAATTTCTCTCAGAAGCTAAACCTGTTTAGAGTAAGAATTCTTAATTTCAGTGGTGCCATTGTTGTTGTTTAGTCGCTAAGTCATGTCTGACTCTTGTAGCCCACCAGGCTCCTCTGTCCATGGGATTTCCCAGACAAGAATGGGTTGCCATTTCCTCCTGCAGGGGATCTTCCCAACCCAGGGATTGAACCTGTATCTCTTGCATTGGCAGGCGGATTCTTTACCACTGAGCCACCAGGGAATCCCAGGAAATGGCTTTTAAAATAAGGAAGCCCTTCAGTGCTGCAGAATCTGGGCTATATTGAGTTTTAGAAGTTGGTTTCTTCTATTTAAAAATGTAAGATGATTATTTGCCCCTAATGTGTATTTTTGGTGAACAGAGAGCCTTGGGATGGAAATTCTTTCCTGGATCTGGTCTTTTTTTTAATATAAATTTATTTATTTTAATTAGAGGCTAATTACTTTACAATATTGTATTGCTTTTGCCATACATCAACATGAATCCACCATGGGTATACACGTGTTCCCCATCCTGAACCCCCCTCCTACCTCCCTCCCCATATCATCCCTCTGGGTCATCCCAGTGCACCAGCTCCAAGCATCCTGTATCATGCATCGAACCTGGACTGGCAATTCATTTCTTATATGATATTATACATGTTTCAATGCCATTCTCCCAAATCATCCCCCACCTCCCTCTCCCACAGAGTCCAAAAGACTGTTCTATACATCTGTGACTCTTTTGCTGTCTCGCATACAGGGTTATCGTTACCATCTTTTTAAATTCCATATATATGCATTAGTATACTGTATTGGTGTTTTTCTTTCTGGCTTACTTCACTCTGTATAATAGGCTCCAGTTTCATCCACCTCATTAGAACGGATTCAAATGTATTCTTTTTAATGGCTGAGTAATACTCCATTGTGTATATGTACCACAGTTTCTTACCCATTCATCTGCTGATGGACATCTAGGTTGCCTCCATGTCCTGGCTATTATAAACAGTGCTGCGATGAACATTGGAGTACACGTGTCTCTTTCAATTCTGGTTTCTTCGGTGTGTATGCCCAGCAGTGGGATTGCTGGGTCATAAGGCAGTTCTATTTCCAGTTTTTTAGGGAATCTCCACACTGTTCTCCATAGTGGCTGTACTAGTTTGCATTCCCACCAACAGTGTAAGAGGGTTCCCTTTTCTCTACACCCTCACCAGCATTTATTGCTTGTAGACTTTTGGATTGGAGAGGGCCATGGCACCCGACTCCAGTACTCTTGCTTGGAAAATCCCATGGACGGAGGAGCCTGTTAAGCTGCAATCCATGGGGTCGCTAAGAGTCAGACACGGCTGAGCGACTTCACTTTCACGCACTAGAGAAGGAAATGGCAGCCCACTCCAGTGTTCTTGCCTGAAGAATCCCAGGGACGGGGGAGCCTGGTGTGCTGCCGTCTATGGGGTCGCACAGAGTCGGACACGACTGAAGTGACTTAGCATAGCATAGCATAGACTTCTGGATAGCAGCCATTCTGACTGGCGTAAAATGGTACCTCATTGTGGTTTTGATTTGCATTTCTCTGATAATGAGTGATGTTGAGCATCTTTTCATGTGTTTGTTAGCCATCTGTATGTCTTCTTTGGAGAAATGTCTGTTTAGTTCTTTGGCCCATTTTTTGATTGGGTCGTTTATTTTTCTGGAATTGAGCTGCAGGAGTTGCTTGTATATTTTTGAGATTAATTCTTTGTCAGTTGCTTCATTTGCTATTATTTTCTCCCATTCTGAAGGCTGTCTTTTCACCTTGCTTATAGTTTCCTTTGTTGTGCAGAAGCTTTTAATTTTAATTAGGTCCCATTTGTTTATTTTTGCTTTTATTTCCAATATTCTGGGAGGTGGGTCATAGAAGATCCTGCTGTGATTTATGTCGGAGAGTATTTTGCCTATGTTCTCCTCTAGGAGTTTTATAGTTTCTGGTCTTATGTTTAGATCTTTAACCCATTTTGAGTTTATTTTTGTGTATGGTGTTAGAAAGTATTCTAGTTTCATTCTTTTACAAGTGGTTGACCAGTTTTCCCAGCACCACTTGTTAAAGAGATTGTCTTTTCTCTGGATCAGGTCTTAATCAGAATGGTTTCTCCTCCCAGGTGTCCTGCCCAAGAATCCAGCCGGCACCCTGCTCCTCCACCCTGACCCCCAGGCACGCTGGCTGCTGGCTGTCTGTAGTGACTCCTTGTGGAAGGTGACGTTTGTTGTAAATTGCTCTTGCCTCAGAGCCAGTGAATGGGAAGAAAGGAATTTAACGCCATTGGCTACGTAAGAGGCAGCCCAGTGGACAGGTTCTATCCCTCCACAGCCAAGGCCATTTAAGTCCAACCACATGTTCTGGAAATAGAGGGTTTAAGGAGGTGAATTTTACTTGGACCTTGCTCTGACATTATTATTTATTTATGGTTATAATCATCTGGCCGTGTATCAGGTGTTTGCTTACAGATACTTGGCTCTGAGAGCCCTACGGGGAAGTAACTATTATTACAGTCGCTTAGAACAAAACTGAGGTTGGAGAGATTCAGTCAATTATTAACAGTTACAGAGCCAAGTTCACTCCAGCTCCAGATCAGCAGGTTGTCATTCTTTTTCTTTACTATAAAATATATTCTCAAAATAGTATAGATGGCATATCTAAGTGGTGTAACAAATTGTAATATATTTTATGTGCAGATAATTTATTGGTTATGTATGTTAGAAATGTTTGTAGTTTCTTGCTTTATATAACCTCTTAAAATTTTTTCAACTTTTTATTTGATAAGTTTTCATATTACAAATTTCTCTCAAATATAGATATAATCTTTTAATAAAACCAAATTCTTAATTTTAATGGATTAGAATTTATCAGTATTTTCTTTTATGGTTTATAGTTTTATGTATGTGTGTGTGCTCAGTCATGTCTGACTGTTTACAGCCCCGTGGACTAGAGCTTGTCAGGCTCCTCTGTCATGGAATTTTCCAGGCAAGAATACTGGAGTGGGTTGCCATTTCCTTCTCCAGGGGATCTTCCCAACCCAGGAATGGAACCTGTGTCTCTTGTCTCTTCTGCATTGGCAGGGAGATTCTTTAAAACTATGCCACCTGGAAAGCCCATTTGTACTTTTATACCTTATTTTTAAAGCCATTTCCTATTCCAAACCACCTATAAAGATGTTTTCTGTATTTTTTCTTTTTTTGAAGTGTAGTTGATGTACAATATTATGTAAGTTACAGATATACAGTGATTCACAATTTAAAGGTTATTCTCTGCCTCTATTTATTGTAAAATATGGGCTATGTTCCCCATGTTGTACAATATATTCTTGTAGCTTATTTTATACCTTAGTTTGTAGCTCTTAATCCCCCACCCCTATGTCAATGTTTCTCCTTCCCTTCCCCTACTGGGAATCACTGGCTTGTTCTCTGTATCTGTGAGTCTGCTTCTTTTTTATTTTATTCACTAGTCTGTTGTAGTTTTTAGATTCCACATATGAATGATATCATATAGTATTGGTCTTTCTCTGACTTATTTAACTTAGCATAATGTCCTCCACGTCCATCCATATTGCTGAAAATGCAAAATTTCATTCTTTTTAATGATTGAGTAGCATTCCATTGTGTGTGTGTCTATCACGTCTTCTTTATCCATTTATCTGTTGATACGCACTTAGATTGCTTCCATGTCTTGACAACTGTAAATGATGCTGCTATGAATATCGGGGTATGTGCATCTTTTCAAAAGTATTTACTTTTTTGGATGTATACCCAGGAGTGGAATTCCTGGGGCATATGGTATTCTATTTTCAGGGTTTTTTTTTTGAGAAAGCTTCATTTTGTTTTCTACAGTGGCTGCACCAGTTTACATTCCCACCAGTAGTGAGTACAGATTCCTTTTTCTCCACATCCTTGCCAATATTTGTTATTTGTGTTCTTTTTGGTGATGGACACTCTGACAGGTGTGAGGTGGTTTCTTATTCTGGTTTTGATTTGCAGTTCCCGCGTGAGTATTGATGTTGAATCTTAGGTATCTGTTGGCCATCTGCATGTCCTCTTTGGAAAAATATCTGTTCATTTCTTCTGCCCATTTTAAAATCAAGTTATTGGATATTAATCCCTTATCAGTCATATCATTTGCAAATCTTTTCTCCCATTCAGTAGGTTGTCTTTTAGTTTTATCAATGATCTCCTTTGCTGTGCTCCTTACTTAGGTTCCAGTTGTTTCTTTTTGCTTTTATTTCCTTTGCTTTAGGAAATGGATCCAAAAAAATACTGTTAGGATTTTCTATATTGTATTTTGAGTTTGTTCTTTCACATTTATGTGTTTAAACTGACCAGGATTTTTTTGAGAGGGATGTAAGGTAGAGGTCTTGTTGTTTACATTAATTATAGACAATGCGTGTGCTTTCTAAACTCACACAGGAGCTATACATTTTGATTCTATAGGATTTTATCTAGTATCTACTGGGGCCTCTCTAGAAGTAGGTTTTGTATAGAAACAAAAAGGGAAACTATAGATTGCTAAAATTTTGAATCATTAATTAGGAATTTACTGGTAAGGAGAACATCACATATTTTCTAGCTTCCTGATTCACTGTTTTCACATATAGAGGTTTATAGAGGTTCCGTGGGCTTTTGGGGATTCCTAAATTCATGTTCTTTGGGATGTATCTGGGAAACTCTGCTATGTCATGGTGAGCCCATGATTTTGTTCACATTCTGTTTTACTTATCTTCATCTACAGAGATGTGCTGTAGTCCAGAAATTATTCCTAAGATCTTAAAATCACCCTCTACTTTTTCATAAGTAGGATAGATATTTACAAACAGGTATGGTACCTATATGGCTATAATCATGGTTAAAACCAATGGGGCCACATTCGGTTCATCAGGTCAAAACAGTTGGCTCTCCAGGAGCCTACTACTACTGCTACTGTAGAAAAACCACTCAAAGCGCATGGTGTCATGTTTGCATTTTTAGAACAGAGGTTTTAGAGGAGTTCTTTCTCATTCAATATAAAAAACTCCTGGGAATTCCCTGGCAGTCCAGTGGTTAAGACTTGGTGCCCTCATTGCCAGGGCCTGGGTTTGATCCCTGGTCAGAGAATTAAGATTCCATAAGCTGCATGGCTCCGCCAAAACAAAATACACACACATAAACACACACATCTTATTCCTTTTGTCTTTCAGTTACTAATTTGTATGTTTAAGCAGAGGCTTCTGGAAGGCCTTTATAGCCAGATTACTAATGCAGCAAAAATGGCACACACACACACACAAATATATATGATATATTATGTATATAATATATGAACAAAGGGGAAGAAAACATCTCAAATACGACAGACGGCTATAAAATAAGAAACAATTTTTTCCCTGACCCACTCTCTAGGGTTAACCATAATCAATAACATTTTACTTATGTGTCCTTTCAGAAATTATTTTAAAATATATATAAGCAAAAAAACCTCCTCTTTTATAACACAAATGGAATCACACCATTAATCTTACCAACAAATACAGTATCTCTGATATAATTTACCAGAAACTATTCCTCTTTAAAGGAGCTCACTGGACTTCAGTTTGTGCATCTGTACACTGTGGAAAGGGCTGAGAAGGCCACTAAAGATCTTTTTTTCCAGGCTCTGATGCTCAAGGGACCTAAGTGGGTGAATAAATATCATTATGGGCATACATTTAAAATATTTTAAAAAATATTTAAAGGAACCAACAAAAAGGAACTGAGGTAGAAATTTCCCTGGTGGTGCAGTGGTTAACTCCATGCTTCTACTGCAGGGTTTGTGGGTCGATCCCTGGCCAAAGGAATCCTGCATGTCATGTAATGAGAACAAAAAAAAAGGAACAAAGGCACTACAGATCAATAAATACTTGAAAAAGAAAGATTAATTTGATATTTAATAAAGTATATAGTGCAGAGAAGAAATGACTATTATGATACCTGCTTTCACTTTTCACTTTCATGCGTTGGAGAAGGAAATGGCACCCCACTCCAGTGTTCTTGCCTGGAGAATCCCAGGGACAGGGGAGCCTGGTGGGCTGCCGTCTATGGGGTCGCACAGTCAGACACGACTGAGCGACTTCCCTTTCACTTTTCACTTTCATGCATTGGAGAAGGCAATGGCACCCCACTCCAGTGTTCTTGCCTGGAGAATCCCAGGGATGGGGGAGCCTGGTGGGCTGCCGTCTATGGGGTCGCACAGAGTCGGACATGACTGAAGCGACTTAGCTGCAGCAGCAGCAGCTGCAGTTAAGTAGTAAGCAAGTTCTAAAGCACACTTTAACAAAGTGATTCTGGTATGAACCAAGGAAATAATAAAATCAAGTTATATCAAAATAAAGCCGGTGTGATCTTTTTTATGTATTAAATATTTATTTTTGGCCGCACTGGGTCTTTGTGGCCGTGCAGGCTTTCCTCTAGTTGCGGGAACAGGGGTGAACCTTATTGTGTCGCCTGGGCTTCTGTTGTCACAGAGCATGGGCTCTAGAGCTCTCCGTCTTCAGTGGCTGCAGCTCTCAGGCTCTAGAGCGCTGGCTCAGCAGTCGAGGCACGTGGGCTTATTTGCTCTGCAGCATGCGGAATCCTCTTGGACCAGGGATCAAATATGTGTCCCCTGCACTGGCAGGCAGATTTTTATCTACTGTACCACCAGGGAAGTCTACAATGTGATCTTGATAATTAAAATTTTATGTGTGAAACTCAGTGTCTGTTAAGCATTGTGTCAGTTGGAAATCCAGAATGTATCTCAACTGATAATAGGTTATCATTAGGAGCTTGGTCAACTGATCCAAGACCAGATTACTCTAAAAAGAAATAAAGCTAAACCTAGCTGTGTGGACCAAAGGACTCTGAGCCGTTTTCTTTCAGCAACTCATCCACTTGCCAGCACCCACTCTGGCAGTTACACTCTGGCTCAAACCTAGGAAGTCAGAGCTCCATCAAGGAGCTCATTATTTTATTAAAATTTAAACTCTTGATGAGTCTTTCAGATTCTTGCACAGTTTCCTTCTGGAGCAAACAATGGATTTTCCCGTTTTGCTTAATTTGAGCTGGGGTGGTGGGGGCGGCAGGGGCAAAAAACTCAGTTGTTTCTAATGAGCCTTTCAAAGTGAAGCAACTTCAATGCCAAGTACTTCTGGGAAGTATAATTTGAATTGTTCCTCTTTAGGTATTATTGTTCCAATAATATACTGGAGAAATTTTTTCCCAGGTAAATAATTATCATTAGGATGATGCCCCCCCCCTCAAAAAAAGTAAAATACACATGTAAAAACATGTTCACACACAAAATAAACATGTTCACACTTCATGGATATACAACTTTAAACTGTGTCAATGACACAGAAATTTCTTTAGGAATTTAGAATAGCTGCCCCTGAGTTCCATAAGATTTACTACTTCCTGGAAATGGCAACCCAATCCAGTACTCTTGCCTAGAAAATCCCATGGTCGGAGGAGCCTGGTGTCCATGGGGTCACAAAGAGTCGGACACGACTGAGCGACTTCACTTTCACTATCACCCCTCTCAGGGCTTCCCAGGTGGCACTAGTAGTAAAGAACCCACCTGCCAACGCAAGAGACATAAGAGAGGAGGGTTTAATTCCTGGGTTGGGAAGATCCCCTGGAGGAGGGCATGGCAACCCACTCCAGTATTCTTGCCTGGAGAATCCCATGGACAGAGGAGCCTGGCAGACTATGGCCCATAGCCATGCAAAGAGTCAGACATGACCGAAGCGACTTAGCATGCACACACACCCTTCTCAACCAAACCATTACAGATGCATTTAAAAAATTTTTTATTTTATATTAGAGTACCATTGACTAACAGTGTTGTGTTAGTTTCATGTGTACAGCAAAGTGATTCAGTTCTACATATACAAGTATTTATTCTTTTTCAAATTCATTCCCCATTAGGTTATTACAGAGTATTGAGCAGAGTTCCCTGTGCTGTACAGTAGGCCTGTGTTGGTTATCTATTTTAAGTATAGTAGTGTGTATACAGTTACATTATTTTTAGAATCTGTAGTTGAATCAGTGACCTGCAAGGTACCCAGGAGAATAGGCATTAGTTAATATAGTGTTTTCAGGGGTTAAGCTTCATCTTGCAAACTGGAATTTGACATCTCTGTGTATGCTCCCTCTCTGCTCAAACCTAGGAAGTCAGAGCTCCATCAAGGAGCTCATTATTTTATTAAAATTTAAACTCTTGATGAGTCTTTCAGATTCTTGCACAGTTTCCTTCTGGAGCAAACAATGGATTTTCCCGTTTTGCTTAATTTGAGCTGGGGTGGTGGGGGCGGCAGGGGCAAAAAACTCAGTTGTTTCTAATGAGCCTTTCAAAGTGAAGCAACTTCAATGCCAAGTACTTCCGAGAAGTATAATTTGAATTGTTCCTCTTTAGTGGTTTGTGGGATTATTAAAAAATTTTCTTTTTCATGTATGTGAGAAGCATTCGGATTCCAGCATTTTCTCCCAGTCTCCAGTTTTGATCACCTTCTATAGATTACCAAGAGGCATCCCTGAGGGGACAGCGCCTCATCAGGGGAATTAGGAGGGTCCATGCCCATTGTGGAGATAACCACAGTAGACTGTCAGAGATGGGATGGTTTAATACTCAAACCTTACAACTGTCACAGGTAAGGCATCAGGGAAACAGACCAAGAGGGAGCTTAACCCACAGGAAGTTTACTAAAGATGCCCTCAGGATTAACATCCACAGAAGAGGGGATGCAGCAGGATTGGGAGAGGTTGGCATGGGTTGCGGGTGTGACCAAGGCCTCAGCTGATCCTAAAACAGCAAGTTCGGAGCTGAGATAACCTTTTCCATCGGGAGGCAATGACCTTGGGGAAGTAGGTCTCTTCAGCTTTAGCTACTCTCCAGAGAGATACTTCCCTTGTCCTAATTCCATTCTACCAACCACCCTTCTGATTACATTATGGTTTCTTCTGTGTTTGTTTAATGACCCCTGGTCTCCTGCACTGCAGGCAGATTCTTTACCATCTGAGCCACCAGGGAAGCCCATTGTTACTCGTCTATCATTCCAGAAGAAAATTTGAGAACTTCCTTGGTGGTGCAGTGGATAGGAAATCTGCCAGCCAATGCAGGGCAAATGGGTTTGATCCCTGGTCTGGGAAGAGTCCACGTGCTGTGGAGCAACTAAGCTCTTGAGCCACAGCTACCAAGCCTGAGTGCTGCAGCTACTGAAGTTCACCCACCTAGAGCCTGTGCCCTGCAACAAGAGAAGCCACCGCAATAAGAAGCCCACACACCGCAACAAAGACTAGGCCCCCGATCACTGCAACTAGAAAAAGCCCTCACAAAGCAGCAAAGATCCAGCACAGCCAAAGATAAAATAAATTTTTAAAAAAAGATTTGAGGTGGCAATGGAGAATAAGTAAAACTTTAAAATTATTATATTAGGTATTTTCAACTACAAATTGGTACTTACCAAGAGCATTGCCAATGACTGAACAACAAAGGCATTTGCCACCTGCCTCTATGGAGATTGAACCCCATGCTGCTATAGCTGTTGACCTTCAACAATCCCTGGGGGAGTTCAGGGTGGAGTGAGGCACTCTGTGCTCCAGGGAATCTGATGGGACAGGTCTTTAGATAGTTGGGAGTTTTTAGGAACAGATTTGATGATCTCAGTCCTTGCATCTCCTTATATCTGGTTCAGCTGGACATGACTGAGTGACTGAACAACAACATACAACACATATACACATAGTTATAGAAAATGAATAGAGGAAAAAATACCAAAAAGTGAATAACAAAAATTTTCTCATAACAACCCAGTGAGGTGGGTACTGATGTGATCATCATATCCATTTTCCAGTTGGGAAAACTTAGAGTGGTTAGGAACTTGCCCAACTAGTAAGGAGTACAGTCAGAATTTGAATCTAGGTCAACTGACTCCAGAGCCCATGTTGGCCTGTGCTACCATGAAACCTGCAGCCTGAGAGCTGGCTGGTGTTGGTTAATATCCAGGGTTCAGAGTGATGGCAGAAGAGTAGGTAGGCATCTCCACTTGGCAGACACCCAGATCATGATCCCCTTGGGGCTTCTTGGTTCTCTCCAGAGCCCAACTACTGTGGAGCCATGGGGATGAGGTGTAGTCTGTCCTTCCTTCCTCAACAGGAAGCCCAGTTCTTCCCGGGAGACAGTGAGGGGTAATAAGGCCATCGTTAACACGGTATATTGCACCCTGTTGAAGCTCCCTGGAGCTTCAATGCAGAGGGTTGATAGGTAGTGGTATAGTCTGTGAGATCAGAGAGGTCCCAAGTGAGGGAGAAGGAAGGGCTACAATCTTGCACAACCTAGGCTCGGGCAGGACAAGTGAACCCAGATTTCTCAGCGAATCGCCCTGTGCCCCAAGTGCATATGCCCCAATAGCTTCCCTGTGGTAACAAGTCCGAGCCGGAGACACAGAGCCACCTCTGAGAGAGTGGTCCCTCTCAGGAACTGTCATTAGTACCATGAACTCTAATTTAGCAATAATGGGAAAGAACACAGAGCTCTGACTTGGGGCCATGCTGCTGACATGTCAAGCCTTCACTAAATTCTTCTTTAGCATCATGCTAACTGCTTTCATTAAGGGATTTTGTCATGAAAAGTCATAGGAAACTCACTACTGAGCTTATTGTAGGGGCCATGAAGGAAGGTGGCCAATTCCACATCACACCCAGGATCTCTCTTATGAGGTTCTAGGAATTTTTCTAGGGTTTTAGTACAAAAAAGGCTGAGCTTCTCCTTCTCCTGATCAAAACGGAAATGCTGCTGTGAATCTTGTTCCTAAGGTGTTTCTTTCTCTGCTATAGTCAGAATCCATTCTGGGGCCCTATTCCAACAACTGTGCAAGACTTCAGAATGTGTATTTTTTAGACAGAGGCCCAGCCTGCCTGGTTTCATCTTTTCTCCTGTCATTCTCAGGAGGACCCAATGGATGAAACAACAGACTTGGAGTCAGTCCCACCTTGGGCATCAACTGTGTGATCTTAGGCAAAATACTTAACCTCTTTGAGCCTGTGTTCTTATCTACAAGATAATAACACCTACCTGACAGGGTTGTTCTGAGAATTAATAAAATTACTTGTGTAAAATAATTAGCCCAGTACACAGCCTATATTAGTGCTCAACAAATGATAGTGTTGGCTAAAAAAGATGCACAACTTGAGAGTTGTGAGTTAAGTTTTATTTGGAGCAAAATGAGGACTGCAGCCCAGAAGGCAGCATCTCATATAACTCTGAGAGACTGCTCCAAAGAGGCAGTGGGGGAAGGTCAATATATAAGGTTTTGATGAAGGGGGAGTTCAATACCATTAAGTAGTCATTTTACAAAAGGTTTTTGTTAGTCACGAGGATCTGATGTCACCATGAAAGGATTTAGTACTTCTCTAGATATGAGGACTGGAGAAGGGAATGGCAAACCACTTCAGTATTCTTGCCTTGAGAACCCCATGAACAGTATGAAAAGGCAAAAGGATAGGACACTGAAAGATGAACTCCCCAGGTCGGTAGGTGCCCAACATGCTACTGGAGAACAGTGGAGAAATAACTCCAGAAAGAATGAAGAGATGGCACCAAAGTGAAAACAATGCTTTTGCAATAAGGAGTTTCTGATCTGAGCCACAGTTAGCTCTTGTCTTGTTTTGGATGACTGTATAGAGCTTCTCCATCTTCGGCTACAAAGAATATAGTCAACCTAATTTCAGTATAGACCATCTGGTGATGTCCATGTGTAGAGTCATCTCCTGTGTTGTTGGAAGAGGGCATTTGCTGTGACCAGTGCATTCTCTTGGCAAAACTCTGTTAGCCTTTGTCTTGCTTCATTTCGTACTCCAAGGCCAAATTTGCCTGTTACTCCAGGTATCTCTTGACTTCCTACTTTTGCATTCCAGTCCCCTATGAAGAAAAGGATATCTTTTTTGGTGTTAGTTCTAGAAGGTCTTGTAGGTCTTCATAGAACCATTCAACTTCAGCTTCTTTGGCATTAGTGGTTTGGGACATAGACTTGAATTACTGTGATACTGAATGGTTTGCCTTGGAAGTGATCTGAAACCATTCTGTTGTTTTTGAGATTGCAACCAAGTACTTCATTTCAGACTCTTTTGTTGACTATGAGGGCTACTCCATTTCTTCTAAAGGATTCTTGCCCACAGTAGTAGATATAATGGTCATCTGAATTAAACTCACCCATTCCGGTCCATTTTAGTTCACTGATTCCTAAAATGTCATTCACTATTGCCATCTCCTGTTTGACCACTTCCAATTTACCTTGATTCATGGACCTAGCATTCCAGGTTCCTGTGCAATATTGTTCTTTACTTTCACCATCAGACATATCCACAGCTGGGCATTGTTTCTGCTTTGGCTCAGCCTCTTCATTCCTTCTGGAGCTATTTCTCCACTCTTCTCCAGTAAAATATGGACACCTACTGACTTGGGTAGTTCGTTTTTCAGTGTCACATCTTTTTGCCTTTTTATACTGTTCATTAGGTTCTTAAGGCAAGAATGCTGAAGTCGTTTGCCATTGCGTTTTCCCATGGACCACATTTTGTCAGAACTCTTCACCATGACTCATCATTCTTGCATGGCCCTACATAGTATGGCTCATAGTTTCATTGAATTAAATGAAATGTATGCTCCATGTGATCCATTGTGGCCCATGTGATCAGTTTGGTTAGTTTTCTGTGACTGTGGTTTTCATTCTGTCTGCCCTCTGATGGATGGGGATAAGAGGCTTGTGCAAACTTCCTGGTGGGAGGGACTGACTGTCACGAAACTGGGTCTTCTGGCAAAGCCCTGCTGAGTTCAGTTCAGCCCCTCAATCATGTCCAACTCTTTTCGACCCCGTGGACTGCAGCATACCAGGCTTCCCTGTCCACCACCAACTCCTGGAGCTTACTCAAACTCATGTCCATTGAGTCGGTGATGCCATCAACTCTCTCATCCTCTGTCGTGCCCTTCTCCTCCTGCCTTCAATCCTTCCCAGCATCAGGGTCTTGTCCAGCTAGTCAGTTCTTTGCATCAGATAGCCAAAGTGTTCGAGTTTCAGCTTCAACATCAGTCCTTCCAATGAATATTCAGGACTGATGTTCTTTAGGATGGACTGATTGGATCTCCTTGCAGTCTAAGGGACTCTCAAGAGTCTTCTCCAACACCACAGTTCAAAAGCATCAATTCTTCGGCACTCAGCTTTCTTTATAGTCCAACTCTCATATCCATACATGACCACTGGAAAAACCATAGCTTTGACTAGATGGACTTTTGTTGGTAAAGTAATGTCTCTGCTTTTGAATATGCTGTCACGTGAGTGTATGTTCCTTGGTTCTTTGTCTCATCACAACAAAGATTTGGAGCAACGGACATTAAAGCCCTTGGCGCATCACAGCTCTCGGGTCTTGGACAAACCGTTTTATAGCTCTTCGGCAAATCAGTGTTACAGCTCTATTTTATTTAGAAGATAGCAGGAGAATCCACCCTCGAAGTATGAGGGCATGCCAACCCAAAGACTCGAAGAGAAGAGAGTAGAGGAGTGCGTGGGGGAGGGAGGGAGAGAGAGTGAGAGAGAGAAAAAGAAAGCGCTTTGGCTCCTCCTTTTATGTTTTTTCCTCCACCTGGGCCTGCCCTATGTAAATTGGGCTTAGCCAGGAGTGCTGTTTGTTCTACCTGAAGTCTTCACTCTGGTCCTCGGACCTTCCTTTGACCTCCCTTTGTTCTATTTTCACGGGCTTTTCCCTTCCTTGTTTTTTAGCCACCGCCATTTTGGACTCCTTTTCCCTATTCTACCTACCTAACATTACCCCCTCAAGAGATGGGAGGCCCAATTCTTTGGGAATAGGGGCGTTGAGGTCTTTCTGGCTACTTCCTGCTGAACTGGGACGCGAGGGGTATTGGGCCTCCCCCTCTTGCTAGTCTCAGGCCTCAGAGTCCTTATAGCAGTGTCCATCTAAGGGTGTGTGATATTTTCCATGGTCAACTGTAGTTTTTATATCTTTGTTGAACTGGCACTGCATGTTGTAGCTTGTTGACCTGGGAAGAGACAAAACAGTTTAGACAATTGACAGTACATGGAATAATCATAAGCATCATCAATATAGCATAACAAGGACTAGTAGGGGCATTAGTCAATTTTAAATTCACATGGCCAGGATGGCTCGCTCAAGTCCCTCCTTGTTCAGGGATCAGAAGATCTATCTCCTGTCTGTTTTGGAGTACAGTCTCTGTCAAGCTGTGTTAGCTCTTTAGAGTTATCCTGAGAAATCTTATCTCCAGAAACCAGATTTTGGGGGTGTTTATTAGAATGGCACTAATTTGTAGTTCTGAATAGGTAACTGAGATCTCCCAGGGCTCACAGGTGTATTGAGTGTCCTCTTCTGTTTTCTTCCACGGCTTGACTCGTGAGTAGTGAATCCAGGAGTCATGTCCTAGTACCTTGACTGCTGTGGGGGTAGAAAGTATTACAGGGTAGGGGCCTTCCATGTGGGCTGGAGTTGAGCCTTTGGGGACCCATCTTTCCAGACTTCAATTAAGACTTGAGTTCCTGGAGCATATAGTGGTGACTCTTTAGAATCTTTTGGGGCCTGGTTCATACCCCACAAGCGTATATCCTGTTGGAATTGCCCAATGGCCATGGTATAAGACTGGAGGGTCTGAACCTCTGGATCTAGGAAGAGGTCATTGACATAAACAAAAGGTCTCCCATATAGCATCTCATAAGGACTAAGACCAACCTGTTCCTTAGGGGCAATGCGGGTGCAGAGGAGAGCTATTGGTAAAGCCTCCTTCCATCCCAGGGAGGTCTCCTGGGTTATCTTTTTTATCACTGATTTTAAGAATTGATTGGCTCTTTCTACTTTTCCTGAAGATTGAGGCCTCCAGGCACAATGGAGATAATAAGTAATGCCCAATGCTTTCGAGACTCCTTGGGTGACCTTAGAAGGAAATAATGTCCCACTGTCACTTTGTAATGACCTGGGCAGACCAAATCTTGGAATGATTTCATGGAGCAGTTTTTTTACCACCTCTTCAGCCTTCTCAGTCCGGGTGGGAAAGCCTTCAATCCATCCTGTGAATGTATCTATCATAACTAATAGGTATTTATACCCTCAAGAAACTGGCATCTGGGTGAAGTCCATCTGCCAGTCCTCTCCTGGGTAGGCCCCACGTCGTTGGACGGGTTGGACCAGCTGGGGTCTTCAAGCTCCTTGGGGGTTGTTTAATTGGCAAGTGGGACAACAGGAGACCGCCTGTCTTATAGTTGTTTGGAAGCCTGTTCCTCTGAAGGACCTTTCTAGTAATCTTTGAAGGGCCTTTTCTCCTAAATGAGTAGTGGCATGTAAGGAATTAACCAACTTCCATTGGAGGTTCCCAGGCAGAAAGAGTCCCTCCTTTTGGAACCACCCCATATGATCTTCTTGAAAGCCCTCGCTCTTAGCTTTAAGAGTCTCACCTTCAGTATATGAAGGAGTTTCTGGCAAATTAGTCTGTGGAACTAAGGTGGCAATCCCTATTAGGCCATGGTTCTGTAATGCTGCTCTCCTAGCTGCCTGATCAGCTGCTTGGTTCCCTCGTGCCACTTTTGTGCTCCCTTTTTGGTGTCCTTTACAGTTGGAGATTGACCTCAGTGGGCAGATGGACTGCCTCCAAGAGTCGAAGAATCTGATCACCATATTTGATTGGGGGCCCTCAGGTGGTCAAGTGGCCCCTTTCTTTCCAAATAGCTGCATGTGCATGTAGCGCCAGAAAGGCAGACTTGGAGTCAGTGTAAATGGCTATTCTTTTTCCTTTTCCCAGCTCTAAAGCTTGAGTCACGGCTATGAGCTCAGCTAATTGGGCTGAAGTACCTGGTGGCAGAGGCTTAGCCTCTATGGTCTCAAAATTGGAGACTACTGCATACCCGGCAGTATCATTCAATATCACGGTAATCCAAGTCTATGCCCCAACCAGTAACGCTGAAGAAGCTGAAGTTGAACGGTTCTATGAAGACCTACAAGACCTTTTAGAACTAACACCCAAAAAAGATGTCCTTTTCATTATAGGGGACTGGAATGCAAAAGTAGGAAGTCAAGAAACACCCAGAGTAACAGGCAAATTTGACCTTGGAATACGGAATGAAGCAGGGCAAAGACTAATAGAGTTTTGCCAAGAAAATGCACTGGTCATAACAAACACCCTCTTCCAACAACACAAGAGAAGACTCTATACATGGACATCACCAGATGGTCAACACCGAAATCAGACTGATTATATTCTTTGCAGCCAAAGATGGAGAAGCAAAACAAGACCAGGAGCTGACTGTGGCTCAGACCATGAACTCCTTATTGCCAAATTCAGACTGAAATTGAAGAAAGTAGGGAAAACCACTAGACCATTCAGGTATGACCTAAATCAAATCCCTTATGATTAGACAGTGGAAGTGAGAAATAGATTTAAGGGCCTAGATCTGATAGATAGAGTGCCTGATGAACTATGGAATGAGGTTAGTGACATTGTACAGGAGACAGGGATCAAGACCATCCCCATGGAAAAGAAATGCAAAAAAGCAAAATGGCTGTCTTGGGAGGCCTTACAAATAGCTGTGAAAAGAAGAGAAGCAAAAAGCAAAGGAGAAAAGGAAAGATATAAACATCTGAATGCAGAGTTCCAAAGAATAGCAAGAAGAGATAAGAAAGCCTTCTTCAGCGATCAATGCAAAGATATAGAGGAAAACAACAGAACAGGAAAGACTAGGGATCTCTTCAAGAAAATCAGAGATACCAAAGGAACATTTCATGCAAAGATGGGCTCGATAAAGGACAGAAATGGTATGGACCTAACAGAAGCAGAAGATATTAAGAAGAAATGGCAAGAATACACAGAAGAACTGTACAAAAAAGATCTTCACGACCAAGATAATCACGATGGTGTGATCACTGACCTAGAGCCAGACATCCTGCAATGTGAAGTCAAGTGGGCCTTAGAAAGCATCACTATGAACAAAGCTAGTGGAGGTGATGGAATTCCAGTTGAGCTATTCCAAATCCTGAAAGGTGATGCTGTCAAAGTGCTGCACTCAATATGCCAGCAAATTTGGAAAACTCAGCAGTGGCCACAGGACTGGAAAAGGTCACTTTTCATTCCAATCCCAAAGAAAGGCAATGCCAAAGAATGCTCAAACTACCACACAATTGCACTCATCTCACATGCTAGTAAAGTAATGCTCAAAATTCTCCAAGCCAGGCTTCAGCAATATGTGAACCGTGAACTTCCTGATGTTCAAGCTAGTTTTAGAAAGGCAGAGGAACCAGAGATCAAATTGCCAACATCCACTGGATCTTGGAAAAAGCAAGAGAGTTCCAGAAAAACATCTATTTCTGCTTTATTGACTATGCCAAAGCCTTTGATTGTGTGGATCACAACAAACTGTGGAAAATTCTGAAAGAGATGGGAATACCAGACCACCTGACCTGCCTCTTGAGAAATTTGTATGCGGGTCAGGAAGCAACAGTTAGAACTGGACATGGAACAACAGACTGGTTCCAAATAGGAAAAGGAGTACATCAAGGCTGTATATTGTCACCCTGTTTATTTAACTTATATGCAGAGTACATCATGAGAAACACTGGACTGGAAGAAACACAAGCTGGAATCAAGATTTCTGGGAGAAATATCAGTAACCACAGATATTCAGAAGACACCACCCTTATGGCAGAAAGTGAAGAGGAACTAAAGAGCCTCTTGATGAAAGTGAAAGTGGAGAGTGAAAAAGTTGGCTTAAAGCTCAACATTCAGAAAACGAAGATCATGGCATCCGGTCCCACCACTTCATGGGAAATAGATGGGGAAACAGTGGAAACAGTGTCAGACTTTATTTTTCTGGGCTCCAAAATCACTGCAGATGGTGACTGCAGTCATGAAATTAAAAGACGCTTACTCCTTGGAAGGAAAGTTATGACCAACCTAGATAGCATATTCAAAAGCAGAGACATTACTTTGCCAACAAAGGTTCATCTAGTCAAGGCTATGGTTTTTCCTGTGCTCATGTATGGATGTGAGAGTTGGACTGTGAAGAAGGCTGAGCGCTGAAGAATTGATGCTTTTGGACTGTGGTGTTGGAGAAGACTCTTGAGAGTCCCTTGGACTGCAAGGAGATCCAACCAGTCCATTCTGAAGGAGATCAGCCCTGGGATTTCTTTGGAAGGAATGATGCTAAAGCTGAAACTCCAGTACTTTGGCCACCTCATGGAAAGAGTTGACTCATTGGAAAAGACTCTGATGCTGGGAGGGATTGGGGGCAGGAGGAGAAGGGGACGACAGAGGATGAGAGGGCTGGATGGCATCACTGACTCGATGGACATGAGTCTGGGTGAACTCCGGGAGTTGGAGATGGACAGGGAGGCCTGGTGTGCTGCGATTCATGGGGTCGCAAAGAGTTGAACACGACTGAGTGACTGATCTGATCTGCATACCCGGCTCTTCTTTTTCCATCCAAGGCAAAGCTGCTTCCATCAGTGTACCAGATTTCCTCAGGATTGGTCAGAGGATCTTCTGACAATCCCTCTCGGGATTTTGTCCAGTGGTCCAAGGTTTCTAGACAAGAGTGAAAGGGGAGAGAGCCCTCGGGGTAGGGAGAAGGGTGGCTGGGTTAAGAACCTCACAAGGGGATATAGTGAGCCCTGGATTGTCCATCAGCATTACTTGATATCTGAGGATTCTTTGATCAGACATCCATAAATGGCCTCTCCCTTTTAGGAGTTGTTTTACTTGGTGGCTGGTAAAAAATAGTTAGTTTGCCCCCAAAGGAGAGTTTTAAAGCATCTTCTATCATGATTGCAAAAGCTGCAAGATTTCGAAGGCAGGGGGGCCAGCCTCGGGCAGTTGGATCGAGCCTCTTGGGTAAGTAAGCTACAAGCTGGGGTTCAGATCCCAACCTTTGAGTTAACACTCCCAAGGCTATTCCTTCTCTTTCATGGACATAAAGTTGGAATGCTTTTTCTGGGTCTGGCAACCTCAAGGCAGGTGCCTGAGTTAAGGCCTGTTTTAGTGTAGCCTCTGCCTTCTTTTGAGGAGTTCCCCACATCAGTGGGATTGAATCGTCTCGTCCCTTTAAGCTTTCATATAAGGGCTGGGCAATTAGACCATAGTTGGGTATCCAGATTTTACAATAACCAGTTAGCCCCAGGAAAGCTTGCAATGGTTTTCGAGTCATGGGGAAGGGCAACTGGAGGATTTCTTGTACCCTATCAGAGGACAGCCTCCTGGACCCGTGTGTAATCTGAACTCTCAGGTAGGTGACCTTTGTCTTGACCATCTGTGCCTTAGCATGAGAGACTTTATATCCCCTTTCTGCCAAGAAGTTTAAAACCTGAATTGCATGTTATTGGGCACTTTTTTCATCTGGAGAGCAGATTAGTAGGTCATCTATGTATTGTAATATTTTCCCATTAGGTCCCAGGTCCAGATCTAGGAGATCCCGGCTAAGGGCCTGTCCAAACAGGTGGGGGCTATCTCTGAACCCCTGAAGTAATACTGTCCATGTCATCTGTTGGTGTTTTTCTCCTGGGGCCTCCCACTCAAAGGCAAAAAGATATTGGGATTCTTTAGTCAGTGGTATGCAAAAAAAAAAATGCACCTTTGAAATCTAAGACTGTAAACCACTTGGCATTGGGTGGATTTCTCCCACGATCACATAGGGATTGAGTACTGTGGGATGGAAGGTGACTACAGCTTCATTTATGATCCCAAGATCTTGAACCATTCGCCAGGTTCCGTCTTTTTTCTTTCCTGAGATTGGGGTGTTACATGGCGAACTGGTGGGGACCGATAGCCCACAAACAAGGAATTTATTTATTAAAGGCTGTAGTCCCTCTCGAGCCTCTCTTTTGAGAGGGTATTGTTTCCGGTTAAGAAACCGAGTGGGATCTCAGAGGACAATGATGACTGGTTCAGCTTGGTGGCCTTGTCTAGGAATCCCCTGGTCCCACACCTGGGGGTTAATTTTGTCTTCCCATAGTTTTTGGTCCCTCTCTATTGAAGGTGTAATGGGTTCTTCAGTAGTAACCAGGAGCTGTAGAGCTCTAGGGGCTGAAAAACTTCCTATCACAAGGGTGGTCCCCAGTTTAGTGAGTATATCTCTTCCCAATAAGGGAGTAGGACATTCAGGGACCACGAGAAACTGGTGGGAAAATATTTGTCCATCCCAGCAACATAGAAGTGCTCGGGTGAATCTTTTAGTAGTTGCTTTTCCTGTAGCACCCAAAATGGTACAGGTTTGGGAGGAGAAGGCTCCGGAGTAGGAGATAGCCCCTGTGTCAACCAAGAAATTCTCAGACCTACCTGCCACATCCAGTTGCACCCTGGGCTCCAGCCCCGTGATGGTTATCTGTGACAGGCGGGCTGGCTGGAGCAGCCGCTTCAGTCCTCTTGAACCATCGTGAGGGGAGGCTTGGCGCTTGACCTTGAGGCTCTTGGGTCCCGAGGGCAGAGTGCAGCCCGATGTCCCAGTTGATGGCATTTGTGGCAACCCGTTCTAGGAGACTTGTCACGGTTTGGACACTCTTTGGCCCGATGCCCCACCTGTCTACAGATCAGGCATTTGTCTCGTGCCTTGTCCTTCAAGGACTTGGAGTTTGCCATAGGGCTTCTCTGGAGGGCAGCCAGCATCTGGGCATGCCTTGTCTCTTTCCTCTCCTCCTCCTGGGCCTTGGCCTCCTTCTCCTGCTCTCTGTTATAAAAGGCATTGGTGGCTGTCTGGACCATCTCATCTAAAGAGGCAGCAGGGTCCTGCTGTTGTAGCTGTTGTAACTTAATTCTGATATCTGATGCACATTGGGACAGGAATTTGTCCTTTAAAATCACCCGTCCCTCGTAAGAGTCTAAGTCCAGGTTGGTAAACTTTTGGAGTGCCTCTTTTAGCCTTTCCAGAAAGGCAATGGGGTTCTCATTGGGCTCCTGAGTTATTGCTGAGACTGGGCACAGTCTCACAAGTAATAGGCTTCCTTTTGTTTCATGGGTGGACTTCCTTAGGGGATGAGTCTTTCTGAAGCTTATTCTACCCAGAACTGTTGCAACCTGAGAGCCAGGCATCCCCGGGTCAGGGTGCAGATCCCCAGGCAGGCTGAGGCGTGACAGCCTCCTAGAGATCGAATCACTGGGCAGGTCGAGGTGTGCCGGCCTCCTGAGAATTGGGTCCCTGGGCAGGTCGAGGCGTGATGACCTCCTGGGACCCCTGGGACTAGCGGATCCCCGAGCAGGTTGAGGCGTGACAACCTTTCAAGGACCAGATCCCTAGGCAGGTCAAGGTGTGATGACCTCCTGGGACCCCCGGACTGGAGTTGGGCATCCCCAAGATCTCCAGTGTGACCAGTACTGGGTAGGATTAGGGGGTTGGATAGATATTATACAGTATTTCCCTCCCAAGACCAGCTATTTTCTGGTTGTCTCTCCAGAAGATTGTAGAGGCAACATTGTGGGCCTGTATGGGGCTCAGGAAGAGCACTGAAACAGGAGGGTAGGGGGCAGAGCACAACCTTTGAAAGAATGACATAGCACAAGGGTATAATGTAAACCAATTAAAATCAATTGGGTCCAAGATGACAAGTCAAATTCAAGTAAACCTTAATCCCCAATCTATAAGCCAACAGACACACCCAGAGGTGGCAGGACAGCTCCAAGGCACTGTCAAAAGATGGAGGAGTGGGTGGTTCCCCAATGGCTGGGATGATCCTCTCACTCATTAGCATATGAATTCCGCCCTCTCACAAAACCTAGCCAGGCCTAATTCCATGGCCCCATCCCTTACCCTTGCAAATGGTTCACACCCAGAAGAGTGGCTTCTCTCTGGATCCTAACAAATCCACCTCTTATCGCTTTGTCTCTCAATGGATTTTTGCAATGAGACATCAGAGCCTGAATTTCATTAGTTTTGGCCGGGCTTGAATCCCGGGAGAGAGCTGAAGGACAGGAGGATAAAGCAATGGGAAAAACGTGCCAAGGAATCCCCTTCATAGCCCGCCAGAAAATTTGCTAAATATCTGACCGGTGCTCACAGTTTCATTGGTCTGATCCTTGGCACAGAGAAGAGAAAGGACAGAAGAACTCCCACCGGCTTCAGATCAGATCAGATCAGATCAGTCGCTCAGTCGTGTCCGACTCTTTGCGATCCCATGAATCGCAGCAAGCCAGGCCTGCCTGTCCATCACCAACTCCCGGAGTTCACCCAGACTCATGTCCATCGAGTCAGTTTTGCCATCCAGCCCTCTCATCCTCTGTCGTCCCCTTCTCCTCCTGCCCCCAATCCCTCCCAGCATCAGAGTCTTTTACAATGAATCAACTCTTCGCATGAGGTGGCCAAAGTACTGGAGTTTCAGCTTTAGCATCATTTCTTCCAAAGAAATCCCAGGGCTGATCTCCTTCAGAATGGACTGGTTGGATCTCCTTGCAGTTCAAGGGACTCTCAAGAGTCTTCTCCAACACCACAGTTCAAAAGCATCAGTTCTTTGGCACTCAGCCTTCTTCACAGTCCAACTCTCACATCCATACATGAGCACAGGAAAAACCATAGCCTTGACTAGATGAACCTTTGTTGGCAAAGTAATGTCTCTGCTTTTGAATATGCTATCTAGGTTGGTCATAACTTTCCTTCCAAGGAGTAAGCGTCTTTTAATTTCATGACTGCAGTCACCATCTGCAGTGATTTTGGAGCCCAGAAAAATAAAGTCTGACACTGTTTCCACTGTTTCCCCATCTATTTCCCATGAAGTGGTGGGACCGGATGCCATGATCTTCGTTTTCTGAATGTTGAGCTTTAAGCCAACTTTTTCACTCTCCACTTTCACTTTCATCAAGAGGCTCTTTAGTTCCTCTTCACTTTCTGCCATAGGGTGGTGTCATCTGCATATCTGAGGTTATTGATATTTCTCCCGGCAATCTTGATTCCAGCTTGTGTTTCTTCCAGTCCAGTGTTTCTCATGATGTACTCTGCATATAAGGTAAATAAGTAGGATGACAATATACAGCCTTGACATACTCCTTTTCCTATTTGGAACCAGTCTGTTGTTCCATGTCCAGTTCTAACTGTTGCTTCCTGACCCGCATACAAATTTCTCAAGAGGCAGATCAGGTGGTCTGGTATTCCCATCTCTTTCAGAATTTTCCACAGTTTATTGTGATCCACACAGTCAAAGGCTTTGGCATAGTCAATAAAGCAGATGTTTTTCTGGAACTCTCTTGCTTTTTCCAAGATCCAGCGGATGTTGGCAATTTGATCTCTGGTTCCTCTGCCTTTTCTAAAACCAGCTGGAACATCAGGAAGTTTACAGTTCACATATTGCTGAAGCCTGGCTTGGAGAATTTTGAGCATTACTTTACTAGCATGTGAGATGAGTGCAATTGTGCGGTAGTTTGAGCATTCTTTGGCATTGCCTTTCTTTGGGATTGGAATGAAAAGTGACCTTTTCCAGTCCTGTGGCCACTGCTGAGTTTTCCAAATTTGCTGGCATATTGAGTGCAGCACTTTCACAGCATCATCTTTCAGGATTTGAAATAGCTCAACTGGAATTCCATCACCTCCACTAGCTTTGTTCGTAGTGATGCTTCCTAAGGCCCACTTGACTTCACATTGCAGGATGTCTGGCTCTAGGTCAGTGATCACACCATCGTGATTATCTGGGTCGTGAAGATCTTTTTTGTACAGTTCTTCTGTGTATTCTTGCCATCTCTTCTTAATATCTTCTGCTTCTGTTAGGTCCATACCATTTCTGTCCTTTATCGAGCCCATCTTTGCATGAAATGTTCCTTTGGTATCTCTGATTTTCTTGAAGAGATCTCTAGTCTTTCCCATTCTGTTGTTTTCCTTATTTGGGTAACAGCTATTGGGGCTCAGCGGATAGCGCCTTTGGGACATGTTGAGGAGTAGCCTCTCCAGAGTCCCTCAATTGTGCGCCCTGCCACCCGCCTGTTTGAGGAAACAAGAAATAAGAGATTGTAAAGGTCCCTCCAGCCATAGGAGCAAGGACCTCTTACCTTAACCCGAGGTCTTCTGGAATCTGAGACTGGGCCACATGAGCTTTCTGCTGAGTTCGTTTTTCGCTGTCCCGGTTTCCAGCACAATGGGCCTTCCCCTGCGCTGGGTTTCTTTGCTTTCCTTCTAGTGTGGGAGATTCTCTGAGTTGGGCTCCTGCTGTGCTTGGCCTCTTCTGGGCAGAGGTTGTTTCAGCCAGGTTAAATCCAAGTCACGGCACCATAGATGTCACGCGAGTGTATGTTCCTCGGTTCTTTGTCTCATCACAACAAAGATTTGGAGTGACGGACATTAAAGCCCTCGACGCGTCACAGCTCTCGGGTCTTGGACAAACCGTGTTATAGCTCTTAGGCAAATCAGTGTTACAGCTCTATTTTATTTAGAAGATAGCAGGTTAATCCATCCTCGAAGTGTGAGGGCATGCCAACCCAAAGACTCGAAGAGAAGAGAGTAGAGGAGCACGCGGGGGAGGGGGAGAGAGAGAGTGAGAGTGAGAGAGGGAGAGAAAGAGCGCACGCATGCGGGAGAGAGAGAGAAAAAAAGCGCTTTGGCTCCTCCTTTTATATGTTTTTTTCCTCCACCTGGGCCTGCCCTATGTAGATTGGGCTTAGCCAGGAGTGCTGTTTGTTCTACCTGAAGTCTTCACTCTGGTCCTCGGACCTTCCTTTGACCTCCCTTTGTTCTATTTTCACGGGCTTTTCCCTTCCTTGTCTTTTAGCCACCACCATTTTGGACTCCTGTTCCCTATTCTACCTACCTAACAATGCTGTCTAGATTGGTCATAGCTTTCCTTCCAAGGAGCAAGCATCATTTAATTTCATGGCTGCGGTCACCATCTGCAGTGATTTTGGAGCCCCCCAAAATAAAGTCTGTCACTAGTTCCATTGTTTACCCATCTCTTTGCCATGAAGTGATGCAATTGGATGCCGTGATCTTCGTTTTCTGAATGTTGCGTTTTAAGCCAACTTTCCCTCTCCTCTTTCACTTTCATCAGGAGGTTCTTTAGTTCTTCTTTGCTTTCTGCCATAAGGGTGGTGTCATCTGCATATCTGAGGTTATTGATATTTCTCCTGGCAATCTTGATTCCAGCTTGTGCTTCATCCAGCCCAGCGTTTCTCATGATGTACTCCGCATAGAAGTTAAATAATCGGGGTGACAGTATACAGTCTTGACATACTCCTTTCCCTATTTGGAACCATGTTGTTCCATGTCCAGTTCTAACTGTTGTTTCTTGACCATGTGCAAAAGTAGGAAGTCAAGATATACCTGGAGTAACAGGCAAACTTGGTCTTTAATCCAAATTTCTCCTGATGGGTGGGGTTGTGTCCCCTCCCTGTAGTTTGGCCTGAGGTCAAACTACGGTAGGGGTAGTTGTGACCTCCTTCAAAAGGAAGGAAGTCCTCCCAGGACTGCTGTAGTCAGTGCCCCTGATCCCGCAGCAGGCCACTGTCGACCAATACCTCCGCCAGAGACTCCCAAACACACACAGGAAGTCTGGCTTGGTCTCTTGTGGGATCACTGCTCCTTTCTCTTGGGTTCTGGTGCACGCAAGGTTTTGTTTGTGCCCTCAATGAGTCTCTGTTTCTCCAATCCTGTGGAAGTTCTGTAATCAAATCCCACTGACCTTAAAAGTCAGATTCCCTGGGGATACTCAGTTCCTTTGCCAGATCCCCAGGTTGGAAAGTCTGTTTTGGGGCCTAGAACTTTTGCAGCAATGTGAGAATTTCTTTGGTATAATTGTTCTCCAGTTTGTGAGTCGCCCGCCCAGTGACTGTATAGTGGAGCTAATGACGACTTTCTTCAAGAGGACTTATGCCTTGAACAGGCACTCAAGACCAGTGCTCTGGGACAACCAGAGAGGTGGGAGGTGGAAGTGGGGTTCAGGATGGGGAGACACATGTATACCTGTGGGTGATTCATGTCAATGAATGGCAAAAACCACCACAATAGTGTCAAGAAATTATCCTCCAGTTAAAATAAATTAATTTAAGAAAAAGAGAAATTATGCCACATGCTGCACCTCCCAGGACTGCTGTTGCCAGAGCCTCTGTCCCCATTGCAGACCACTGCTGACTCATACCTCCGCAGCAGACACTCAAACACTCAAAGGCAGGTCTGGCTCAGTCTCTTGTGGGGTCACTGCTCCTTTCCCCCAGTCCTGGTGTGCACAGGTTTTGTTTGTGCCCTCCAAGTGTCTCTCGTGGGTATGAGGTTTGATTTTAAATGTGATCGTGTCCCTCCTACAGCCTGTTGTGGTTTCTCCTTTGTCCTTGGTCGTGGGGTATCTTTTCTTTCTTTGTTGGGTTCCAACATTCTCTGGTCGATGGTTGTTCAGTAGGTAGTTGCAATTACAGTCTTCTCACAGGAAAAGATGAGCTCACGTCCTTCTACTCCACCATCTTGAGGTTATATGTGTTGTATAATGTATCTCTAACTTTTAAGCAACTTTCAAATATGCAGTACAGTATTATATAGTCACCATGTTGTACATTACATCCCCATTGCTAATTTATGACTTTATAAGAGGAAGTTTGTAGCTTTTGACCTCTTTCACTCATATATATATATATATATTTTAAATAAACTTTTTTTTCATAATAAGATTTCATCCAGGATACCTTATTACCTGTAGTTGTGTTTCCTTAGTCGTCTCCAGAAAGTAAACATTTTTTACACTTTTCTTTTTTGGTGAACTTCACAATTTTAAGGTGTGCTGGTCAAATGTTTTGTAGGATGTCCTTCAATTGGGGTTTGTCTAATGCGTCTTTCTGATTACGTTGGAGTTACCATTTGTGGGAGCAAAACCACGGAAATGGTATTTTCATCACATTGTAACAAAGGTCCTATCAACATTACTCACCTCTGTTGATGTTGACTTTGATTACCGAGTTGAGGTACTACTGCTTGTAAAGTTTTCTTTTATCTCCCGTTTTTATACTGTACTCTGGAAAGAAGTCACTATTCACAGTCCACACTTGAAGAGTAAGGGGTTTGGCTCCATCTTCTTAATGGAACCATATTGCTATATATTATTTGTATAGGAATTCTTCTGTACAGAAGATTTGTCTATCTTTCCCAGTTAGTCAATCATTTATAGTAGGATCTCATCAATATTTATTTTATACTTTGGATAATAATCTAGTATTAGGCTATGTATTTTGTTTCTCTAGTTGTTCTAACTTTGGCCACGGGGCACTCCTTCAGTTGGCTCCTGTGCTATGAGACACATCTCCATCAATTTGTTCCTTGAGCACATCCTTACTTTTGGCACCAGAGGATGCTCCGGATTCATCTTGTATATTCCCTGCCCCAGCCATTTATCCAAGGAATCTGGTTTATTTTTGTTGAAGAATGATGTAAGAAACCAAGATCTGGGTACCAGATGTGCTCATTTTACCTGAATGTTGCTGCTTCTGTGCCCTCTCTGTAGCAGAGCTAGGAAATATACATGTGTAAACTAACAGTTTTTTAGTGGATTTATTAAGACTTTCTATAAGCAAAATCATATTATTTACAAAATATAGTTTTGCTTCTTCCTTTCTATCTGGATCTTTTTTTTTTCCCCCTGTACTGCTTTGGCTAGAACCTCTAGCAAAATGTTGAATAGAAGTGGTGAGAGTAGACATGGTTGTTTTCCTCATCTTAGGACAATGCATTCAGTGTTTCACCATTAAGTATGATATTAGCTATGGGTATTTTGCAAATGCTCTTTATCAGGTTGAGGTAATTCCTTTCCATTTGTTGAGTGTTTTTATATGAAAGATGTTGGAGTTTGTCAAATGCTTATTCTGCTGTCTGTTGAGATGATCATGTGGTTTTGATCTTTTATCCTATTGGTGTGGTATATTATGTTAATTGATTTTCAGATGTTAAACCAACCTTGCATTTCTGGGATAAATCCTGCTTGATCACTAGTGTATAATCCTTTTTATATGTTATTGATTTCAGTTTGTTAGTATCTTGTTGAGAATTTTCCCATCTGTATTCAGAAGAGATATTGCTCTTTTTTTTTTTTTTTTGGTAAAGTCTTTGGTATCAGGGAGATACTCAGGATGATTTGGAAAGTTTTCCCTACACTTGAATGTTTTGGAAGAGTTGTTGAAGGTTTTTATTCATTCCTCTTTAAACATTTGTTAAAATTCACCTGTAAAGTAGTCTGGGCCTGGGCTTTAAATTGTTGGAAATTTTAAATACTAATTAAATCTCTTTACTAGATTTATGTAGATTTTCTTTTTCTTCTTGAGTTCATTTTAGTAGTTTGTGTCTTTCTAGGAATTTGTCAGTTTCATCTTATGTTTTCTAAATTATTGGCATACAATTGTTCATAGTTTTACTTTATAGTCTTTTAAAGTTTCCATAGGTTTAGTAATGATTTCCTCTCTTTCATTCCTGATTTTCATATTTTGAGTGAATTTTTTCTCTTTTTAAATTCAGTCAGTTTAACTAAAGGTTTGTTAGTTTTCTTATTCTTTTCAAAGGACCAACTTTGGCCTCGTTGACTTTCTTTTTTTATACATGTATACTAATCTGTGTATATACACACATCATGATTATTACTATTATATCTATATACATTAGGCTAAACACACACACACACATATATGTGTATGTGTGTGCAGACATATATACTGATGTCTGCAACTATCTAGTATTGCTTGATTCATTCTAGACTTCCCTCTTGCTTATCTGTAATTTCACACTCCAAGAATGAGAAGTCTACCTCCCACTATCTGCCATGCATTTATTTATTTGTTCAATCACAGTATACATGTATAGTGGTCTCAGAGGTGTTAACCCATACACCTGTGGGCATCAACTTCGTCAATTAGAGCACAGTGCTTATGTACATTTCCTTTAATCTTACAGCCTCTACTCATTTCCAAAGTCACTTAAGTCAGTACTTACCCTCCACTGTCTTAAGTGACGTTATATAGTACATTTTAATAATACTTTTAAAAATCACAGTCTGTATTCCACTCTGAGATTTCCTTGCCCTACTAATTAATTTTTTAAATTTGTATACATTAAGGTTGAGTCTTTTTGCTGTAAAGTTCTATGGATTTTGACAAATGCAGTGTCATACATCACACAGAATAGTTTACTGCTCTAAAATATAGTTCATTTATTGAGTCCTCCCCACTCCCCAAGCCCCTGGCAACCACTGATATATTTTCAGTCTCTATAATTTTGCCTTTGTCCAAAATGTCATATAAATGGAATCATATAGTATGTAGTCTTTTAAGATCAACTTCTTTCACTTAACAATGTGCATTTCACTTAGCAATATTTTCCATGTTCTTGCATGAATTGACAGCTAATTCTTTTTTTATTGCTGAATAGTATTTCATCGTATGAATGTACCAAAGTGTATTTATCCATTCACCTATTGAAGACTATCTTGGTTACTTCCAATTTGGGGGGTCAGATTATGAATAAACTGCTCTAAACATTCATGTGAGGACTTTTGTGTGGACCTAAGTTTTCATATTCACTGAATGAGCGCATAGGAGTGTAATTGTTGGATTGTTTCGTAAAACTGTGTTTAACTTTATGATAAACTGCCAACCTCTCTTTCAGAGTGGCTCTACCATTTTGCATACTCGCTAGCAATGAATGAGGGTTCTTATACACTACGATAGAGGACTTTTCAGCTAAAATGACCCAGGATCTAAATTTATGGCCCTCTGCTAATTTTGCTGTTACTGCTTGGATGGAGCCAAGGCCATGGGAAACTGCAGGAAAGTAATGGAGTGCCTAGAAGGGAGATATGGACCCTTTGATTAATTTTATCAGTCTCCTGGTCAATGGTTAATCTTATAAACACTGGCTGTCCAAGGAGGTCTCATTCTGCTAATAGTTACAGAGAGAAAGGATTCTTTCTTCACTAAACTGATAATGTCAACCTCAGGCCATATATTAATATATTTTGCACCCCTCCCAGTAAACCAGATGCTACCATGTTATTGGGTACTCCAGATGTTATATTTCTCAGAAAATGCTTTACTGCTCCCTTTTGATTTTGTCTTTTATGGTAAGAAATGTATGTATTTGGGTTGAAGTGTTATAGGATAAGATGGTCCTTTTCTTTTTAAAAAATATTTATTTGTTTGTTTGTTTTTGGCTGCATCGGGTCTTAGTTGTGGCATGCGAGACCTGCTGCAGCACGTGGGATCTTTCATTGCAGCCCTCAGGCTTCTCTCTAGTTGAGGGGCCCAGGTTCTCCGTAGTTGCTGTGCGTGGGCTTAGTTGTCCCATGGCATGTGGAATCTTAGTTCCCCAACCAGGGATCGAACCCATGTCCCCTGCATTGGAAGGAGGATTCTTAGTCACTGGACCACCATGGAAGTCTCCAAGATGGTCTTTTTCTTATTAAATTTGAATTCCAATTAAAGATGGACCTTGAGATAGAGCTATAATGGGACAAATAAATATGGCATTGGGAGTGCTGGCTACAAGAAGACCCAGAAGAGGACAAGTGTGGGGAAATGGAGTGAGGAAGCCACATCAGTGATGGGGAGAGTCAAAAAAGAGTAAGAACCCATTTGTGAAAGAGGAAAGGGATCCGTGGCAGAAGTGGACAATCCCTGTGGCAGAGAACCCCATGGGCCTGAATGGAGGAGGCAGAGAGAAAGAAAGATGCAAGAAACCAGCCTATAAAGTCAGGATGGAGGGCAAATGCAGTCTGCTCTGAATGGGAGCTGAGAGTGAGAGGCTTACTGAGAAGAAACAGGGAGGTAATGAACTTAGTTTAGGAGTCATTCTGACCTGAAGTTTTTGTATGTTTGGTTGGTTTTTGATTTTTGTTTTTCCAAAACTGAAGTATGTTTAAATGTGGATTCCAATATGGCAAATTTTCACTTTTTTTTTTAATTGAAGTATAGCTGCTGTACAATATTATATAAATTATAGGTGTACATGGCAAATAGATGGGGAAACAGTGGAAACAGTGACAGACTTTATTTTTTTGGACTCCAAAATCATTGCAGATGCTGACTGCAGGCATGAAATTAAAAGCTGCTTGCTCCTTGGAAGAAAAGCTATGACCAACCTAGACAGCATTTTAAAAAGCAGAGACATTCCTTTGCCAACAAAGGTCCATCTAGTCAAAGCTATGGTTTTTCCAGTAGTCATGTATGGATGTGAGAGTTGCACTATAAAGAAAGCTGAGCGCCGAAGAATTGATGCTTTTGAACTGTGATGTTGGAGAAGACTCTTGAGAGTCCCTTGGACTGCAAGGAGATCCAACCAGTCCATCCTAAAGGAGATCAGTCCTGGGTGTTCATTGGAAGGACTGATGCTGAAGCTGAAACTCCAATACTTTGGCCACCTCATGAGAAGAGTTGACTCATTGGAAAAGACCCTGATGCTGGGAAAAATTGAAGGTAGGAGGAGAAGGGGACGACAGAGGATGAGATAGTTGGATGGCATCACCGACTCAATGGGCATGAGTTTGAGCAAGCTCCGGGAGTTGGTGATGGACAGGGAGGCCTGGTGTTCTGCAGTCCATGGGGTTGCAAAGAGTTGGACATGGCCGAGCAACAGCTGGACTGATGTAGTGATTCATAATTTTTAAAGTTTATACTCCACTTATACTCTTTATAAAATATTGACTATATTCCCTGTATTGTATAAATATCCTTGTGGGCTTATTTGATATCTAGTAATTTGTACTTCTTACTTCTCTACCACTATATTACCCCTACTGCCCACTGGTAACCACTAGTTTGTTCTCTGTATTTGTGAATCTGCTTCTTTTATTATCATATTTGCTAGTTTGTCATATTTTGTAGATTCCACATGTAACCAATACCATACAGTATTGACTTGGACACAGCATATGCAACAGTTAACAGTTTTTGACCTTTCTGAGGGGCCCATGCTATGCTAAGCCCTTTACATGTATTTTCTCACTTAAACTTTTGAGGTGAGCATTATTATTCTCATTTTGAAGATTAGAGATCATAGAGATTTAGAGAGTTTAAGGTACTTAGAGATGAGTATCTGTAAGATACTTAGAGAGATTAAGTTGAGATTTCCACTTCAGCTTGTCTGGTTCAAAGCTGCCTTCTTTGTGTCTATGAGCAAAGTTTTAAACACCTTCCATGCTCCAGCGTTGGGGTAGCAAAGTGCTCACAGCCTGCCCAAGACTCCCCAGGTCTGTTTCTTCCAGAAGCCTCCCCAAGAGCCTTGGTCACAGTCTTCCCTCCCCTGAACTCCCAGACATTCTTGTTTAGTGAGTCCCCAGACACATCTTCGACTCAATGGACATGAGTTTGAGTAAACTCTGGGAGTTGGTGATGGACAGGGAGGCTTGGAATGCTGCAGTCCACGGGGTCGCAAAGAGTCGGACATGACTGAGCGACTGAACTGAACTGAACTGAGCCACATCTTGCCTTGAGTTTCAGCTTTTGCATTTATATTGCAATTCCTGAACTTTTAACAACGTACCTTTTCATTTTTTTTCCTACTCCTTTTTCCCTTTATTTTAAAATCTTTATTTATTTATTTGCCTGGGCTGGGTCTCAGCCACAGCATGCAGGATCCTTGATCTTTGCTGTGGCATTCAGGACATAGCTCCTTGACCAGGGATCAAACCCAGGCTTCCTGTTCTGGGAGCACAGAGTCCTAGCCACTGGACCATCAGAGAAGTCCGTCTTTTTTCCCTTTAAGTAGATTTTAATTCTTAGAACACCTTTAGGTTTACAGAAAATTGTGAAGATAGTACAGAGTTCCTGCATATCCCCCACACTATTTCCCTTATTATTATCCATTAGTGTGGTGTGTCTCCCTTTCAGTTATTTTCTGTGCAGTCACGTACCCACTGATGTACTTTGGCAAATGCAGTTCATTTTGGCGTGTCTCTGCCTCCTGGAGCTAAGCCCAGTACTCTGCAGAGAAGCCGTCACTCACCTTTGTTGATGACCTCTAACTCAGGGCAGTCAGTTGGGGGAAGTTATCCAATAAATAACCAGTTCCATGTGAGCCCAGAAGCAAACCAATGCCTGAGGAGCTCCGTTCAGTAAACATTGGTTGAGCAGGTGGCTGTGGGGAGAGTCCCCCAGACTATCAGGACTGTCCTCTGAATCTATAAAGTGCAGTGTCAGGGAGCAGGGCAGACAGGAGGGAGGAGCACCAGACGTGGGGCAAAGTGTCAGCTTCCCTTCGGGACAGATTGAATTTGAGCGGGTCGTCCAGGTGGGGCATCCAGCAAGAACCTGGAAATAAAGATCTGGCACTTAGAAAGAGAGAACACAAATTGGTATTTGTATAGTGAGCAGAAGGAATCCCACTGGAGAGGTGCAGATGGGAGTCTGTGGGTACCTGAACTTCAACTCATCACTTACCTCCTTTCTGATAACTCATGGCATTTGCACATCTGTTGCCTAGCTTGTTTTTACAAAAATTCGTGAAAGTAGAGAACAGTGAAGTGCTTCTATGAGCACTGTGTGCTTGTCATTTGTCTGTTTTAAGTGGTGTCTCAGTATGAAACAAGGAAGCTTCTCTCAATATTTCAAAGGCTTCTTATACTATAGAAGTAGAATGGTGGGCTTCTGGAAGTAAGTCATCAGAGAGAACCCAAGGGAAGCATTCTGGGAAGCTCTTTATCACCAGGTTCAGCACAGTGCCTGACCCACAGTAGAGCCTTGGTAGATCATCCACTACACAGTGGATAAGGTGACAAGAATGGGAACAGATATTCTCTATTCTCTGAACATGTGCAACATCAGAGGTATCCCTCAGACAGGGAGAGGGGACTTGAACAATGTCCCTAGAGCAAGCTCAGGCTTAGGAACAAGATGAGATAATGCAGTGTCTCTGGCAGAGGCAGCTGGTGCCATGCAGACAAGTACAGGGCAGGTGCCCACTGCCACTCAGGCTGGAGGCTGGTGTAGGGCCATTCATGACCCAGCCCAGTGACTGAAAGAAATATGTCAGGGCAAGGGCTTGCCTTCCAGGAGCTAAGCACATAGAGCTACCCAAACAGGCTGGAGTGGTGTCTGCAGGTGAAGAGGGGCAGAGCCTCAGGGGAGGGACCAGAGGGTCACCTGGAGCTTCTAGAGGAGGTCCTGGGTAGCCAGGGATACTTTAGGTCAGGGCAATCCCCATGGTATGGGGAAGGGCGGGGGAGGGGAAGGATAACCTTGAGAGCACATTCCCAGGCAAGAGTCAACCATGCCACCCACGCTGTGCCAGCACCAACCCTCCCCAGCTCCAATCATGAATGTCCTTGCCCAGAAGCCGCTCCCTCTCCAACTCAGAGAGAAGAAAAGGAAACAGGTTAAGGCTGGTGCCCCACTCAAATCGACCTTTAACTTGGCTCCAAAACTAGCCTTCCAGATGTGATCTGTTTCATATACTATGAATGTGTGAGTGGGTTGAGGGAGGAGGCAAAATAGTGATTTAGTATTGTGTTGGCCAAAAGTTTCATTCAGGTTTTTCTGTAACTCTTTGGGTCCTCAGTAAGAATTTTTGTGGGTTTGTTTGTTTGGGGTGGGGGTAGGGGTAGAGAAAATTGGTCATGGTGTTTGTTTTTGAAAATGTCTACATTTGTTCTAGGCTTCCCTGGTGGCTCAGTGGTAAAGAATCCACCTGCCAATGCAGGACACATAGGTTCAATCCCTGCATCAGGAAGATCCCTTGGAGAAGGAAATGGCAACCCACTCCAGTATTCTTGCCCGGAGAATCCCATGGCAGAGGAGCCTGGTGGGCTACAGTCCATGGGGTCAAAAAAGAGTTGGACACGACTGAGCGAGTAAACAACAGCAACAGTGCTTGTTCCCGCCCTAGCCCTGTCTCAGGAGAAGCTGCAGAGCAGAGTCTGCTGACACCTGTCCTCCCAGACCAGAGTCCTGGGTGAAGTTCACAGCACCTGGGTTGTTTCTCCATTTAGTTTCAGAGATATTTTTTTCAGTTCACCCAGGGTCATTAGGTAATCTGCTACCCGGGGACACAACACTGATTCACAAGGCCTGATTCATTTGTGTGGAGCAAGAGAACTGCCATCTGGGACAGATCTTCACATCAGGGTCCAGGGGCTGCTCAGGGGGCGAAATTCTCTCAGAACTTGGGATGAGTGGGTGCTTTGGAATTTGTGGATTGCCAGCAAAGAAGTGGAGTAGTCTCCAGGGTTGTTTACTTAAGCTGCAATGGCCCTGGTAATTGCCCTTGTCCACTGAAAAGCTCAGTGGGATAAGAGGCCACTATAGCCCCAGAAAGGCAGCTGCCCTGCAGAAACCACTCCAATGCCAGCTGGCATAGAGTGTCCTGTCTGTGGGAGTACTGCTAATAGAAAGCCTCCTCCCTCTAAAACCTACTCAAGTGTGCTCGGAAGATTAGCTGCCTGGCATGACCAGTGAGCTTGTTAGAAATGCAGAGTCATGGGGCTTCCCTGGTGGCTCAGTGGTAAAGAGTCTGCCTGCCAATGCAGGAGACATGGGTTTGATCCTTGGGTGGGGAAGATCCCACATGCCTTGAAGCAACTAAGTCTGGGTGCCACAAGTGTTGAGCCTGTACTCTAGAGCCCTGGAGCCCAAACTACTGAAGCCCGAGTGCCCTAGAGCCTGTGCTTCGAGCAAGAGAAGCCCCCACCGCAACAGGAGCTGCTCTCTACTCACAGCTAGAGAGTAGCCCCTGTCCCACACAACTAGAGAAAAGCCTGCACAGCAACGAAGACCCAGCATGGCCAAAAAATAAAGAAATAAATAAAAATTAAAAAAAAAAAAACAGAAGAAATGCAGAGTCATGGGCCCCTGCTTAGAGTTAGAATCTGCATTTTAACAGACCCTAGAACACTCATGCTCTTTATAGTTTAAGAAGCCCTGGGCTGTAAAAAAGGAACAAATTTGAGTCAGTTGAAGTGAGGTGGATGAACCTAGAGCCTGTTTTACAGAGTGAAGTAAGTCAGAAAAACAAATATCATATATTAACTCATTTATATGAAATCTAGAAAAATGGTACTGATAAGACCTATTTGCAGGGCAGGAATACAGATGCAGACGCAGAGAATGGACTTATGGACACAGTGAGGGAAGGAAATGGGAGACGAATTGAGAGAGCAGCACCACGTGCAGAATGGATGGCTAGTGGGAGCCTGCTGTACAGCACAGGGAGCTCACCTTGGTATCTAGGCTCCATGTGCATCTCAAAATCCACTTTAGCTTGATTCATCTCAACACCCACAGGGAATCTTTCCTGTCCATAGCGTCCCTCAAGGCTGGACCCAAGGTCTCCTGCCTGAAATGGGGAGGGCACTGGGCTCTGTAGGGCTGCCTTCTATTCTGGATTCTCTTTCTCTCTGCAGCTCTCGGCTCCTATTGCCTACTTTTGAGTCCTGGCGTGGATTTTATTATAGGAGTAGGTCTCTTCAAATGCTTCTCTGTTTGAATCCAGTCTCAAAAGCACTCATCTTACAATGTTTAGAGATGGTTTATCATGATTAGCTGCTTTCTGATTACCTAGATGGGGGCTGTGAGCTTTCATGTCATCGGTTAAGCAATTTTCAAATCTCACTTTGGCACAGGTTACTTCTAGGACACATTTTGAGAGATCATTATCCCAGGCACATTGCATGTCGTGACCTTGTCTTTATATTTTGGGATCTTTAATTTTGTGCCTGTGGCATTGAATTCCATTATAAACTGGACTCAAACCCTCCTAAGATGGCTGTGGTTACTAGGTCCAGGCTGGAACCTGGAAGTAAGCATTCTGTTCTGGGCCCAGGGCTTCAGCCATCTTCCTGCTGGTTAGTATTCCAGTGTTTCAGTACCTGTGATGCAGTGAAGGGTGGCTATAAAATCAAAGATCTCAAAGATCTGAAGCTAAACTGTGCCATTTAAAAACTGTGTCCCTTGAAATTAATTACTCTGTGTTCTTTGCACTCTCACATATTTGTCAATAAAATGAATATGGTACCTACTTGAGAGAATTGTTAGGAGGCTAAACGGCACCCCACTCCAGGACTCTTGCTTGGAAAATCCCATGGACGGAGGAGCCCGGAGGGCTGCAGTCCATGGGGTCACTGAGAGTCGGACACGACTGAGCGACTTCACTTTCACTTTTCACTTTCATGCATTGGAGAAGGAAATGGCAACCCACTCCAGTGTTCTTGCCTGGAGAATCCCAGGGATAGGGGAACCTGGTGGGCTGCCATCTATGGGGTCGCACAGAGTCGGACACAACTGAAGGGACTTAGCAGCAGCAGCAAAATTGATACAGTGTAAGCGAACAGGGCTCTCAGACTGACACCTGGGAACCTTAGCTCTAGGACATAGCTTCTCTACCATTCAGGAGACTGTGTGAGATGAAACAGGGGAGCCAGGCCAACTCTCAGTCTCCTCCTTGACCACATTTCCATGTACGAGAAATAAAACTTTTGGCAGGATCATCTTCCAAACCAGGGGAACATTTGTCTACTTGCATGTATTAAGCTGAAGAAACCAAAAAGTTTCTGATGATACAATATTTTTCCAAACACCGTATTTGCTGATTTAGAATTTGGATTTAATCATCTGTTTGCAACTGTTTTCTTTACACATTTGTTCATGTTTCCTGTTTATATCAGCAACTACCCAGAACTTGACAGCTTCTTTTTTTACCCCCTTTTTTGAAGACCTCAACTTACAATAAATTTGGCCACATTGCACAGAGTTTATCAGAATTGTGTGTTGCTATTTAAAGATGCCAGATTTACACCATAGAGGAAGGGGAACGAAGATACAAATTAAAGTGGTTCCAAATAGGAAAAGGAGTACGTCAAGGCTGTATATTGTCACACTGCTTATTTAACTTATATGCAGAGTACATCATGAGAAACGCTGGACTGGAAGAAGCACAAGCTGGAATCAAGATTGCCGGGAGAAATATCAATAACCTCAAATATGCAGATGACACCACCCTTATGGCAGAAAGTGAAGAGGAACTAAAAAGCCTCTTGATGAAAGTGAAAGAGGAGAGTGAAAAAGTTGGCTTACAGCTTGATTCAGAATGTTGATTCAGAAAACGAAGATCATGGCATCTGGTCCCATCACTTCATGGGAAATAGATGGGGAAACAGTGGAAACAGTGTCAGACTTTATTTCTGGGGGCTCCAAAATCACTGCAGATGGTGATTGCAGCCATGAAATTAAAAGACGCTTACTCCTTGGAAGGAAAGTTATGACTAACCTAGATAGCATATTGAAAAGCAGAGACATTACTTGGCCAACAAAGGTCCGTCTAGTCAAGGCTATGGTTTTTCCAGTGGTCATGTATGCATGTGAGAGTTGGACTGTGAAGAAAGCTGAGCGCCGAAGAATTGTTGCTTTTGAACTGTGGTGTGGAGAAGACTCTTGAGAGTTCCTTGGACTCCAAGGAGATCCAACCAGTCCATCCTAAAGCAGATCAGTCCTGGGTGTTCATTGGAAGGACTGGTGCTGAAGCTGAAACTCCAATACTTTGGCCACCTCATGTGAAGAATTAACTCATTGGAAAAGACCCTGGTGCTGGGAGGGATTGGGGGCAGGAGGAGAAGGGGATGACAGAGGATGAGATGGCTGGGGCATCACCAACTCGATGGACATGAGTTTGGGTAAACTCTGGGAGTTGGTGATGGACAGAGAGGCCTGGTATGCTGAGATTCATGTGATGCAAAGAGTCAGACACAGCTGAGCAACTGAACTGAACTGAAACTACAGATGTCAAAAGGAGGAAGATGAAACTGATTTATTGATATTTTGAAACAAAGTTAATATATTTATTTTAATTCAGTTGCTCTCCATGGGACTTCCCTGGTAGTCCAATAGTTAAGACTGCATTTTCAGTGCAGGGGACATGGGTTTGATTCCTGGTTGGGAAACTAAGGGGGATTCCCAGGTGTCTCAGTGGTAAAGAATCCTGCCAATGGAGGAGACACAGGAGACATGGGTTTGATCCCTGGGTTGGGAAGATCCTTTGGAGAAGGGAATGGCAACCCACTCCAGTATTCTTGGGCTTCCCTGGTGGCTCAGATGGTAAAGAATCCGCCTGCAATGTGGGAGACCTGGATTCAATCCCTGGGTCAGGAAGATCCCCAGGAGCAGGGAATGGCAACCTGTTTCAGTATTCTTACCTGGAAAAAGCCCTTGAACAGAGGAGCCTGGCGAGCTACAGTCCATGGGGGTCACAAAGAGTCAGACATGACTGAGTACATACACATGCATGCACGGGGATCTAAGATCCCACATGTGCACGGCATGGTAAAAAAAAAAAAAAAAGGAACCTCCTTATCATGGATAAGTACACATACTGAGAATTTAATAAATCAGCTTGTCTTCTAGAGATAATATGAATGCATCGCAATTCTATTAAACCTGTACTTAGATTTCTCTGATGGGTTGGTGATGAGATAAGTAGGAGTCAGCATCATCAACCTTCAGGTTCTGCCTGGTCTGGAGTCTACATGCTTGTGGGAATCATTAATTTCTCCCACCTCGAGGGGACTTCAGTGTCTACAAAACAGCTCAAAGCTATTTTTCCTGTGTGGAGATAGTGAAGGACAGGGAAACCTGGCATGGTACAGTCCATGGAGTTGCAGAGTTGGACACGACTGAGCAACTGGACAACAACAATCCATTGATGGGAACCAGGACTCTGCCCCAAAGCTAGACTATTATTTCTCTTGACTGTTTCTCCTTTGTCTCACATTCTCTCCCTTTCCAGGCTCCTCTATTCATAGGATTTTCCAGGCAAGAATATTGGAGTGGGTTGCCATTTCCTTCTCCAGGGGATCTTCCTGACCTGGGAATCGAACCCTGGTTTCCTGCACTGCAGGCAGATTTTTTATGACTGAGCTACAAGGGAAGCCCTTTCCCTAATTAACAACTGCTTAAATCTGTCCATTGGAACTCAGGGAAGGTCATGGAGGCTGTGGTCACTACGTTGGGTCCGACTCTTGAGACCCCATGGACTGTAGCCTGCCAGGCTTCTTTGTCCATGGGATTCTCCAGGCAGGAATACTGGAGTGGGTTGCCATTTCCTTCTCCAGGGATCTTCTCGACCTGGGAATCGAACCCAGGTCTCCTGCATCGCAGGCAGATTCTTTACCGACTGAGCCATGATGGAAGACCCTTTGGAGACTGAATGAAGGCTATTTCCGATAATCAAAGAAATGGGGGACACAGAAAAGCTTTGTGCCCAGGAGTCACACAGGGCCCTGCTGGATCTCAGGGCCCTGTGTGAGATAAATGACTAGATAAACGACTAGAATCGTTTTTAGCACACTAGGTTTAGGTTTTTCTAGGTTTACCTTTTCTTCACATGTACTCTTGGCTTGGCTCTGAAGTGAAGTGAAGTGAAGTCGCTCAGCCATGTCTGACTCTTTGCTCCCCCATGGACTAGAGCCTACCAGGCTCCTCTGTCCATGGGATTTTCCAGGCAAGAGTACTGGAGTGTGTTGCCATTTCCTTCTCCAGAGGATCTTCCCCACCCAGGGATTGAAGCAGGGTCTTCCACATTGTAGGTAGACACTTTATCGTCTGATCCACCAGGGAAGCCTTTTAGCACACAGTAGATGCTTAATAAATCTTAGCTGTTATCTGTCATTCAGCTGTAATATCAAGGATGTTCCCAGCCAAAGACTAGATTCTTCCGCATCATTTGCTAACTAGAGTAGCAATAAACTGGGGAAGAGAATCTATGTATAGTGTATCAGACTGCAACAGCATGTGGATATTACATTATCCTCGGAAAAGAGAGAAACATGGAATAGTAGCACAATTAGCTAGTACATGCAAAACTAGATTTTGAACCCAGGTTTCTCTGCTCCAAAGGCCCGCCTGTCCCCTTTGAACTCTTGCTGCGAGCTCAGCATGAGGACAATGTGCAGTGGCTGTTAAGGTAGGGACTGAGGTGGCTGGCAGAAGGCATCTGTAAAGGCCTGGAACAGAGGAATGGTAGTCCCGCTCCATTCTTCTGTTTGACCATGTGGATTGGTCAAACCATGCTTCTAATACTGACGAGTGAGTGGGGAAACGTAGAATCATGTCCTATGGTGGCCCTTAGAAGGGATCAGGATATTTCACCTGAAGGAAAGATGATAGCTATGGACATAAGAGCAGTCTTTAAACAATAACCAATTTATCAAAAGTAGAAGGGAAAGAGAATTCAGTATAATATGAGTGAAAACTTTTTTTTTTTTTTGGCCACACTGCATGGCTTGCAGGGTCTTCCCTGACCAGGGATTAAACCCAGTTGGCAGTGAAAGCTGAGTCCTAACCACTGGACCACTAGGGAATTAACTAGGTAAAAACTTTCTAACAGTCTGAACTTCCCAAGGCTGTCCCAAACCTATCAAGGTTTTGGAAGTGATAAATTTGCTCTCATTAGAACGGTTGAGTAGAAGCTACACAACCACTTGATGGGGTGAAGTAGAGAAATTTTGTTAGATGAAATCTTCATATGTTTAGTGGACATCTGTTATAGGCTGTGTATGGTACATGAGTTAAAGTTCCTTCCAGATTTGAAATTCTGTTATGAAACTAGAAGGGCTCAATAGGACCTTATATCCTGCTCAAAACTCCGACTTTGAGCACTGTATTCATTGGCATAAATAGTCCTCTAATTAATTTTAAAATTAATTATG
Organism: Bubalus kerabau; assembly: GCF_029407905.1. NCBI lineage: Eukaryota > Metazoa > Chordata > Mammalia > Artiodactyla > Bovidae > Bubalus > Bubalus kerabau. Next base: position 117,095,506 of record NC_073625.1, on the reverse strand, counting down.
TATTCTGCTTTCCCACCCTGAATAATTTTTACCACTTGCTATAAAGTAGGGGCAAATTCCACCATATTAATCTGGATTGCTCCTGCTCCATGCTCTCTCACGTGAGCTTCCTCTTAGCACAGAATAATTTAGTCAGGAGTATTAGGACAGGAAACTGAAGGTTTTCAAGTACATTTTAAAGGGGAAAAAATGAAAAATAAAGTGGAAAATATCAACCCTCAAATATATTAGTTGACAATCCTCCTTTATTCTCTGGGACAATCCTGTTCCAGTGTGCAGAACTCCACATTTTTATTTTATGATTCTAGTCTAAGGTGATTGCCCTGAGCTTAGGATTCCAAAGTAAAGAAAGTGGATACAGGTTGTCAAATAGGAGCTGTGGTCAGAGCCAATGTAGGTTGGAGTGGCATCTGTAGAGGTAACTGGGAGGACCTATACTGTGTGTCCAGCAGAGCTCTGCATCATTGACCAAACTGTATTGGAAAGCATTGGAAAAGACTTGATCTGTGTTCTCTAACAGTACTTCCCACTCAAAAAACCTCAATCAATATTTGCTCAAGTGCAGGATGGTAGAAAGTTGAAACATTGGGCAAAGTAACAGGGAGAATCCTTTCAAGTTGATGTTTAACTTTGAGCAAGTTGTTTCTCCTGTTCACTAGAAAGATTTATGCTTTGAGAAAGGAGATGGATTAGGACTATGGTTTTCAAACACAGGTCATAGCCCCCTGAGAAATTAATTTAATAGGTTGAAATCAGCATTTTAAAAAATTAAATAGAAAATTCCAGACTGCTTTGCACACAGCAAGGGTATTATTTAATGAAACGTTTACTTGTTTCATGTGAATATATACACAAAAATACATATATACACATATATACTGGATATATATACACATATATACATATATACACATATATACTGGATGCAGTCCATGGGGTCGCAAAGAGTCAGACACTACTGAGTGACTGAACTGAGCTCAGCTGATACTGGATTGTTCAGTCAAGTGAACATTTTACCATGGAGCCATGGACGCAGTCAAAAATGTTTGAGAAATGCCAATGTCAGAGAACTCATTTAACATCTGGGCCACAGAGAGGACCCCAGAAAAGGCAAATGATTTTGAATCCTCAGTTTCTGAGTTGACAGATTAATGTATTTTATAAATTGTGATAAAATATACATAATATAAACAAATTCACGTTTTACAAGGTAAGGGAAAAAGCACTAATTGCCTTTGTCTAAAAACTAAAAACCTCCCACCCCCAACCTGCATCATCTTAGAGGCTTGGATTTATAGTGCTGTCCCTCTCTCCCACCCTCCTTGGTTTTTCCTCCAGGTTCTTGATCTCTATCCCCTGGAAGGGGTGTATGGTTTGATTTTGATGTTGTGGGGCAAGTATCAAAAGTTCCCTCTTGTACTTGTGCCTGAGTTAGAGATGAGAGTGTTTATATTCAATTGTACTTTTACATTACAAAATAGATTATTAAAAAACAGGTAGCTAACTAGAATGTATTAATAAATAAGCATACATGGGCTTCCCAGGTGGCTCAGTGGCAAAGAATCCGCCTGCCAGTGCAGGAGCCATAGGAGACTCAGGTTCGATCCCTGGGTTGGGAAGATCCCCTGGAGGAGGGTATGGCAACCCACTCCAGTATTCTTGCCTGGAAAATCCCACAGACAGAGGAGTCCGTGGGGTCACAAAGAGCTAGACATGACTGAGCACGAATAGGAGTATAATTTGGAACAAGATTTAGAGTAGAGAAGTACAGTCTGCCTTAATAAACACACTAAAATCTTACTTTCCTTTTCAGATCTGGGCAGTTGGCTGTCGCAGACCTTGATTCACTTATTTTTGCTTGTATTTCATATTTGGATCCTTATTATTTGTTCTTTAAGTATAAATTCTATTTCCCCAGCCACGTTGTTTGCATTTTCAGGGGTACAGATTCCTTTCATATCTTTGCTGGACACACAATGCTGTTCTATGCTGTGCTTAGTCACTCAGTCATGCCCCACTCTTTGTGAGCCCATGGGCTGTAGCCCTCCAGGCTCCTCTGTCCATGGGGATTCTCCAGGCAAGAATACAGGAGTGGGTTGCCATGCCCTCCTCCAGGGGATCTTCCCAACCCAAGGATTGAACCCAGGTCTCCCACATTGCAGGCAGATTCTTTACCATCTGAGCTACCATAGAAGCCCACAATACTACTCAATGAGCATTATTGTATAAATGCAATAAATGGTAATTGATTACCTTTTCCTCTTAGCCATTATCAATAACGGAGTCATTTTTACTGGAATCAGGGCAGTCAAGTGCCACTGAAGATGAGAGAGTCAATTCCTAGGCAGGTTGATAAGAAGTCTGGGGTCCCTGAGGAGGAGAAAGGGGTCTGGGGCTCTGGAAGAGGAGATAGGGGTCTGGAATTCTCAAAGAGAAGGAAAGGACAAACTTCCCCCCCTACATTCCTTAGTAAGGATTATATAACAACAATGTATCTTGCTTGTTTCTCCTTCCTGAAAACCTTCTGACTAATCCTGGTATCTTAGAATGTATATTATGGGAGTGGGTCTGGTAAGATCTTTCTATTGTTAACTATAATCCTGTCATCTTAAAATGTAAATTGTGGGAGTTCAGTTCAATCGCTCAGCCGTGTCAGACTCTTTGTGACCCCATGGACTGCAGCATGCCAGGCCTCCCTGTCCATCACCAATTCCTGGAGTTTACTCAAACTCATGTCCATTGAGTCAGTGATGCCATCCAACCATCTCATCCTCTGTTGTCCCCTTCTCCTCCTGCCTTCAATCTTTCCCAGCATCAGGGTCTTTTCCAGTGAGTCAGTTCTTTCTATCAGGTGGCCAAAGTATTGGAGTTTCAGCTTCAGCATCAGTCCTTCCAATGAATATTCAGGACTGATTTCCTTTAGGATGGACAGGTTGGATCTCCTTGCAGTCCAAAGGACTCTCAAGAGTCTTCTCCAACACCACAGTTCAAAAGCATCACTTCTTTGGCACTCAGCTTTTTTGATAGATTGTGGGAGTGGGTCTTATAAACTGTGGGAGTGGGTCTGGTAAAATTTTTACAACCTTGAGATATTCTTTTGATTTATTGTAGTAACTAATGAAAAAGTATTTAATTCCCTTGCTAAGACTAGCAAAGGGGGCACTCTCCGTCTCCCTATGTCTATGTCGGAAGCTTTCTCAGTCCCTTTTCATACTTTTATAAAACTGCTACACAAAAGCTCTTGAGTGATCAAGCCTGGTCCCTGGTCCCAAAGCTAAATCTGCTTCTTCAGAGATCAAGAATCTGACACTATTCACCAGAAGCTATCAAAGACAACTTTCCATTTCTGGACAAATAGCCTCATTGCTAGTTGCTTAGAACTTTTCAGTTTCCAGGCCACATTTACTCATTTGGCTTGGGCTCTGAACTAGCAGCACCTTGTATTTGTATAACTGTGTAGTTAAAGGAGCTTTCCTACTTTTTACGGGGGAAAAAGTTATTCTCCTGGTGAAGGAAATAAAAGCATGTTATCTCTATGTGGCCAATGGGAAAACTGAGGCATAGAGTGCCATTAAACCCATCGTTCTGCAGCACAGTTGGGACAGCTGTGGATTAGTTGGTAACTTTGAGGCTGGGGCCCTTTTCACTTCATCAGTGACTTCTCTGCTTTACTTTTTCCTGTTATTCCTCTCTCACTGAAAATAGGAAGATTCCTGCTTTCATCTCAAGGTGAAGAAAAGGGAGGGAGGGAGAATTTTGCAGCTAATGATTCCTGTAACTCTCTTCCACCACTGGTTTCCCTGAGGTATTTACATAGAGTAGGATTTTTAATACACACCACAGGAAGCCGGTCTCCTCATCAGTCTAAGTCTGGCCTGAAGACATCTTCCATGTTACTTTTCCTGCCTGATCCCGCTCTATTCCACCCAGACAGACTCAACCAGGCATCTTCTCTGTGCCAGAGTAGACTGTGGTTTTAGGCGACTGCACCTGCCTTATCTCATTTAAACACACAGAAAATCTGTGAAGCAAGTATTTTTTATTCTCATTTAAGAGCTGATATAACCCAGGCTCAAGAAAGTTGAGAACTCCAGTTGCTTAACTTCAGTTTTTGTGCTCTTTCCCCAGATCTCCAGGGCTTTTATTTACTTGCTTGTTTATTATTTAAGCACATTGTACACCCCTCTCTAGTCTCCAATTTCCCTTATGCAAACTTCTAGTATACATGATTTTAAAACAATTTTTGTGTGCCTTTTGGAAGAACTGCATGGATTTTAGGTAAGTCTTATGCAAGTCCGTGGAAGGTTGGAAATTGAATAATATCCATTTCAGTTATGATGAATAGTTTAAATAAAGTTGCCAAAAATTTATTTCATTGCAAACATCCAAGTTATTGGTCTCCAGAAGTGGGAGCTAATGCTATGCAATAATGGCAACAACGAAACTCTGATTTAAAAACGTAAAATCTTTGAACATATGTATGGAATATCAGACAAAGCAGAGTTGCCTCTCCGTATAGGTTCCACAACAAAGCATGACAAATTAATTTTGATCTACTTGAAATTACAGAGGAGGGAGATCCCGCAGAGCTTCTAGGGAGAAAGGGATAGTGAAAGGAATGTAATTGCATTGTATCCCTTGTTACTAATAAAAGCATGAAAATAAAATATAATTGACATGCTCTTTAGTGTCTTCTTTATGGTTTCATTCTAGTCAATGTAAACATTTAAATTTGGATTTTTATAGATTATATCCTGACTTGCAATCTCCTAATTAAATTTTCTCCACGTGGTTATAAGATTTTCACCTGGATATCAGCATTGTTTCTTTTCTTTTAAAGTCCCACCAGCCTGGGAAGGAGAAGGGACTCAGTCGACCTGCCGTCAGAATTTCAAGTTGGCCCCATCAAAACGAATCTGTCCCTGCTTTTTTCTGTGTAGATCCACTAAGGTGCAGCGATATTACTACATACGAGATTTTAAAATACTTCTCCTTAGCGAGAGACTTTAGGTAACCGGAGTATAGAGAAGGGCGGTGGACAGACATCCCTGCGGGTAGTAAGGGGAAGAGCAGAATCTCAAGGCCGGGCAAGAGATTTGCATTTCAGAGGACTGTTGTTGTCTCCCTCTAGGCTCTGACCTGGAGAGCGCTTTATTTGTAACCCTTTTTATGGCCCAAGACTATTCTCGCTTAGGGGCTATTTGTAAACGTGTCTAATCTCGCTCACTGTATATTACCGACCAAAGGGAGGGAAACGGTGAGAATGTTTGCTAGCAGAGTTTAGAAAGCGATAACAGTCCATTTTATTTATTTATTACGCATTGCACAATCCTATAATAACAACAATGGCAAGGAACATCAAAGTTCTACAATTCTATCACCCTAATAAATCGCTTGTTTCTATTTTCTCTTCCATTCCCTCATGCATTAAAATATTCTGCAAAGTTCTATGCCAGTCTTAGTGATTCATGGGCGAGTTTTATACATCCGAAATACAAATTTGCCTTTTCCCTTTAAAAAAAATTATAGTTGCTTTACAATATTGTGTGAGTTTCAGATGTACAGCGAAGTGATTTGGTTATACAAATACATATCTCTATTTTTCGATTCTTTTCCATTAAATATTATTACAAGATATTGAATATAGTTCCCTGTGCTATACAATTACATTTTGCTTTTAATTCTGCTTTGCTTATCCTATTTCTGAAGCTGCAAAACATATATTCACAACATGTCTTTAGTGCCTACTTATTATTCCATCAACGACAGACACTTTAAAATAAATATTTCAGTTTAAGTATCCAGCATTTAGGAGTAAACGCTAACACCATTTGACCTTGCACTGTACAGCCAGAAGATCGGTCAAGGTTAGACGGAGGGCTCCGGGAGGCAGGGCTGCGGCTGCGCGCCACTGAGGACGCGAGGAGGAAGTTAGTACACCACTCGCCCAACCCCTCCTGCACTTGCAGTCTCGCGCCTTTTCCCTCCGACCTCGGTCCCGCGCTCCAGCAGAGGGACCCCATCCGACTGCCTGCCCACTCCTAGCCCCAGGCTGTCTTTTTCCCGAGCGCCTCTGAAGGTGTACGTGATATAGGAAGTGACGCAAGGAGAGGGCGGGACCAAACTATAAACTGCAGGTTGGGGGTGGTTATCCCACCAGAGAGTGTCGGCAAAGACTGGTGGCGGGCAGGGAAGCAGCGGACGGGGAGGCGCTTCTGTGAGTGACACGCGGCTGCTAGAATCCCGCCGACTCTCCTACCCTCCCCTCAGCTTGCGGGGGGCTGCTCGGAGCGGGCTTGGGTGCGACCCTCCTCGGTGCGGTCCAGCAGCCTGGGTAGCCGCGCGGGGCGCCGGGAGGCTGCAGCGCCTCCGGGTTGGAGGGCGGGAACGTAGCCCGCGTGGCGGCGGGAAAGGGGCTGTGGCGGGGAGCGGAGCCAGGCTGCAGGTGCAAGCGGGGTGCAGCGGCGCTGCGGGACGGGCTGCCCGACCTTTCCCTTACCGGTGCCCTCCGCCCCTCGGCCCCCAATCCTGCGAATAGGTTCTGTTAGGGTCCTGAGGGCGAGATGAGGGGTGTTCCACTGTCGTTCTACGCCCTGCTATTTTGCTCCCGGCTTCCCAGGTCACCCGGATCCCTTGTCCTCATTAGCTCGCCCTGAGAAGATGCAGGCACTCTTGGGACAGCCGTAGGCTGCAGGCCCGGGAGCGAGGCGTCAGCCACGCTGCCGCAGCGCTGAGCCACTCTGCGGGAAGCACGTGGCCCTTTCAGGAAGTATTCCCAGGGAACGGCTGTCGGGGTGCGTGGATGACCTTGAGCTCGTAGCCCTTGGATTCCTCGGGGCCCGCCGGGGCCGTGGTCTCATTGTTGAAAGGGACAAAGCTGTCCTCGACTGCATTACGACTGTGTCCTGGGCATGTAGACAAGGGTTTCTGTAAGCTGTATATTTGAACTCTAGTACAACCTGATCTTTCGGCGCTGCCTGTTGGCCTTGTGTGTGGGTTCTCAGTTTTTCTAAGCCTACTGAATCCCGCAGGTGTTCATATTTACGAGTATTCGGATTGCTAGGCTCTTCTCACTAACAGATGGGAGACCTTAGGAATAAGACTTCTACTTTGTGAAAGCTATGGTCTAGGGGCCAAGTAAAAGCTATTTGGATTGGAATCTGCTTTTGCCTTCAGGAAATTAGCGATGTGGTATCAAAGGGCTGTGCTTGACGATATAAAACGCCTTAGAAGCCCATTGTATCACTGTTGGTAGTGGACAGCTTTGTAGGCTAGTAATGGGGCGGGTGGGCCAGTTGTGACTTGACCCAGGTTAACATTTTGCCATAGGCCAGATTGTGGTGACGGGGTATGCCAAGGAAATTGATTGCTAGTGCTTTTTCTGGTAAGAAGGTTGAACGATGAGATAGTTATCCTGTTACAGAAGTATTTGGACACCTGATAACCTTTATTCGAGGCTTAGATAGGAGTTTGGAATACTAGATGCTGATTCCATTGTCCCTGAGCTGGGGAATTTGACCTTATTGACCAAGACATTTAAGGTGATTTCCAGAAGTGGTTTTCTGTTTTGTTTTATTTTTAATGGGATCTTAGTTCCCCAGGCCAGGGCTGAAACCTGTGCCCCTTGCGGTGGAAGTCCAGATAACCACTGGACTGCCAGGGAATTCCCTCCCTGATTTTTCTGCTTTGAAAATTAAGGTTAGGCTCTCTAAAGTACTGACTGGTCCTGTGAGGTTTTTTGTTTTGCTTTGGTTTTTTCCCTCAGTTTTGGATTATTGTTGTTCAGACAGTTGCTAAGTCATGTCTGACTCTTTGCCACTCCATGGACTGCAGGACCCCAGGCTTCCCTGTCCTTCCTTCACCATCTCCTGGAGTTTACGTAAACCCATGTCCATTGAGTCGGTGATGCCACCCAACCATCTCATCCTCTGTCACCCCCTTCTCCTGCCCTCAGACTTTCCCAGCATCAGGGTCTTCCAAGTTGGCTCTTCGCATTGGGTGGCCAAAGTATTGAAGCTTCAGCGTCAGTCTTTCCAATGAACGTTCAGGATTGACTTCCTTTAGGATTGACTGTTTTTGTTGTTGTTTTTCTCAATTTGGGACTGTAATAGACTCAATATGTTACACAAAATCCAGAATTAACAACTGTCATTGATATGAAATGTTTTCCAAAAGTCTATATGTAGCATAGTACCCTTCAACTTGTCTTTGATGGAATGTTCTTGTTAAGTAATGGTGGTGGTGAACCTAGCCTGTGCGGAAGACTGTTGGATAGCGAACAACTCAGCTAACTCTGCCCTAAGGAGTGGTATTTACTTGCCTTTGATTACGTAGCTATTTGTAATGAAGAAAGCTCCCAGTTCACCTTGAATCAGACAACAATTGAAAGCTCTTTAAAATGACTCTCTGAGGTCTTTTAGAACTCTTGTGTGTGCCCCTTCTGTCTGCTCTCTCAGATGACCACTGCACAGATAGACTGCAGGGACTTCAAGTGGTCCTGACCTTCACCTTGAGCAATCATTTTCTCAGAAAGCTAAATAAGAATGAACATTTTGCTTTGTTTTCTTTGATTCCTTCCACTACTTTTTCATTTTAGGCTCATAAAGTTAGACTCTTAAAGCTAGTAAAAACCTTGACCAGCCGTCTCTTTATAAATCATTCTGGGTATACACAAGCTATGTGTTCTAAGGGCCATGCAGTTTTGTAAGTTCCTGTAATCTTTTCATTTTCACCTGCAAATGCATAAGTGTCTTGGGAAACTGTTTACAAAATGGGTTTCTATAACCAATTACTTGACATCTTGGAGCTCTGCCAGGTAAAGGTTAAGGTTTTTCTACTTTTAAAAATTTCTTACCTACCCAAGCTTTGCCCAGTGATTTCAGGATAAACCAAAAGTAGTAGCAAGGATGGGAAGATTCCACATCCAAGGTTTTCATTATACTCCTTTTCATATAATTTCCAAAGTATATGAAATGCAAACCTCATGTACATTTAGCATGCCCTGGTACTGTTAAAAAATTAAGTTATCTTTACTTTGTTGATTACCACATAATTCCACATCAAATTTTGTGGGATAGAGAAATCAGTCAGAGAAGGCTTCATAGAGATGGCCCTTGAGCTGATCCGGGAAGAAATGGGTAGGACTTTAAGAACAGATGAAGAATGTTAGTGGGTACAGGTGGGGGCTGGATTTTGTCTCATTCTGGAGAAGGTAGAGGGCAGTGAAGTTATTAGGTGGTGAAGGTCTCTAGAACAGAGAAGCAGAGAAACTTCATTTATGTGAGCTCCAAGGACTTGAAACTGTGGCTTGTTTTCTAAATTGAAATGGGGTTGTCGGTATTAAAAAAACGTGTCTTATTTTTATTTCAGGTAAAGTGGAGTAGTGGCTTTGAATATGTTTTCTATGTAGGTGAAAGTGTATTTTGGTACCTAATCTCATTAGCTATATATATTTTGTACAGACCTATGATTTTTAAGACATCCCAGAGTAGCATAAGACCTCAAGATAATTACCATTTAAAAAAATTAAATAGAAAATTAATGCCATATATCAAGAAAGGAGGAATAAGATGATTTGAATTTGAAAGAAGCTTGGGACTGTTGTCTAGCTATTACCTTTGCCTGCCTTCTGTCTTCCATCCCATGGCTCAGTTTAAAACATTTCTTCCTTCCATTTCATGTTCAAAACATGTGGGGCTCTGATTTTGCTTACCTGAATTTTCATTAGTGTGAGAAACTGAATATTTTTCCCAGTTATCATTGAGAACACCAAGGATACACAAGAAGCTAATATAAATGAAAATCAAGGTGATTTTGGGTTGTCTTTTGTAATAGATTGTTAGCACTGACGGTGACATCTTGAAATAAGCTAAGCAAGAGTTGTTTGGCTTATGTATTTAGTCTTGTGAACTACTTGTTTATAGGTTGGTATGAAAAGTTTTTCTCCCATGCTTTTAGAGCACATTTCAGTTAGAAAAAACATCAAGCATTCTTTTAAATAGAAAGCTTTACTAATGGGTGAAATTATTTTGAAAGAATGACTCAATTTTGTTATGGGTAAAACTTTAGGAAGAGCCTTTGTGGATATCATTTTAGATAGAATGAAAATTTGAATAGAATTGTGTTCTTCACAGATGTGGGCTTAAATGATGGAGTTAAAATGAGAATTACCGAGGGTGTGGAGACAAGGGAACACTCTTGCACTGTTGGTGAGAATGTAAATTGATACAGCCACTATGGAAGACAGTATGGATATTCCTTAAAAAATTAGCAATAAAACCACCATGTGACCCAGCAGTTCCACTCCTAAAATTGAAAAAGACACAAGTGTCCCATTGTTCATTGCAGCACTATTTATAGTAGCTAGAACATAGAAGCAACCTAGAGGTCCGTGGACAGATGAATGGATAAAGAAGTTGTAGTACACACACATGATGGAATATTACTCAGCCATAAAAAGGAATGCATTTGAGTCAGTTCTAATGAGGTGGATGAACCTAGAACCTATTATATAGAGTGAAGTGAATCAGAAAGAGAAAGATAAATATCATATTCTAACACATATATATGGAATCTAGAAGAATGGTACTGAAGAATTTATTTACAGGGCAACGATGGAGAAACAGACAGAGAACAGACTTACGGACATGGGGAGAGGGGAGGAGAGGGTGAGATGTATGGAAAGAGTACCATGGAAACTTACATTACCATATGTAAAATAGATAGGCAACTGGAATTTGCTGTATGGCTCAGGAAACTCAAACAGGGACTCTGTATCAACCTAGAGGGGTGGGATGGGGAGGGAGATGGGAGGGAGTTTCAAAAGGGAGAGGGTATATGTATACCTATGGCTGATTCATGTTGAGGTTTGACAGAAAACAGCAAAATTCTGTACAGCAATTATCCTTCAATAAAAAATAAGTTAATTAAAAAAATGAGAATTACCTAGGTCACACTTTTTTTCCTCCTGACTTGATTTCTTTTATGTTACAGTCTTAATTTTGTGTCTGGGGATTGAAATAGAAATAGTGTATCTGTTTGCTCAGTAAAAAATATATTTTAACTATGCAAAATCATGACATGTGCTATTAATATCTGTTTCTTTCGACTTGCACTCAATCTCCTCATTGTTTATTTATACCTTTTATGTAGATCACTTATTTGAATGTGTTGTCACTTTAGTCTTAAAATTCATTTAAAACTAGAAACCTTGAGGAGTGGCTGAGTCAGATGAATATTAAGCTGGTAAGCTGTTTTTTCCTAGAAAAGGGTGATTAAAATTGGTTCAGGGTGGGGCTTTCCAGTTCTGGCTCTAGTGATTGGGTTTATACAGTTGAGTGCCTTGATAGTGATAAGCTTTTTGTACCAGATGGGGTGAGATTGTGCTTCTAAGAGTATGAACTTTTGCTTGTTGGCTCTGGTCTTTAAAGCTTGAGGATTAAAATTTTTTTTTTGTTAATAGAGTTTGATAGGAGACTTTTCTAATGCCAGTTTGTATAGTTTCTTTGTTTTGCAATTTACATATATATCACATCTTGCTTTTTGCTGTGTGGGTGTTAAATGTGCTATGAGTATACTTTTAGAGGAAAAGCTTTAAAATAGTGTGAAATAAATGTCTTTTTATACATCTCAACATACTTTCAAGCATCTAGATGCACTCAAACCAAATTAATTAGAAAAATCTAGATTTCATTTAATACCTGTGCTTTAACTTTTAAGACTCTTGGTTACAGAGGCATAGTTTGCTTTGAAAAAAGTTAAAAGTAATTTCTTAAATTTCTGGAGATGAGAACATGCTCTCTGTAAAACCAGTTTTATAGAAAGCTGTTGGACCTCATTTTTAGGTGATCAGTTTTCAACCTTGAACAAGTCACTTAAGGTCTCAAATAATTGGCCTTTTCATCTGTAAAATAGCATACTCTGTGCTTTTCTTTTATCTATTCTTTTTACATCAAAGATCTATCAAATCATTTGTTAGAAATTGTTCATTTAATCAGAAAGATCGGGTTTTCTGTCCTTTTCTATTGGCATGATTATTACCGATTTGTGTAGCATAACCAGTCTTTGGCTTAATTTTACTCTTGTTAGGTTTTTTTTTTTTTTTTTTTTTTTTCAGGTGCCAGTCTATTGTCTTTTGTATTTGTCCCTTTTCTTTGTCTAGTAAATTCAGTTAAAGTGAACTATTTGAAAGTAAGTGACAGACATCACGATACTTCATGCTTAAAATCATTGGCATTAATCTCCTAACAAGGACATAGTCCTCCAAAAAATGCAGTACCATATTACAATTCTGAATCTAATATTGGTACAATACTGTTGTCTAGGATATAGTCTGTATTCAAATTTCTTACTTCTCCCAATAATATCCTTCAGGTTGTCCTCAACCCACCTCATCCCCCCCTCAATTCAGTAGCTAGTCAAGGATCACCCTAAATTTAGTTGTCTTGTTAAACTATCTTGGTTAAAGATCCTTTCTAGAAAGGTGATAATATATTTAAAAGTAAACGACATATAATACTTAATGGAAAGTCCTCACTAGTCTAATACAGTGGTATCTGTGTTGCGGCTGCTGCTGTGTTGCTTCAGTCATATCCGACTCTGTGCAACCCCATAGACAGCAGCCACCAGGCTCTGCCATCCCTGGGATTCTGCAGGCAAGAACACCGGAGTGGGTTGCCATTTCCTTCTCCAGTGCGTGAAAGTGAAGTCGCATCTGACTCTTAGATATTTCATTATGCTAATTCTCTGTTTTGTGTCTAGGCTCTTCTGTGTGGCAGCTCAGAATGATGGATCAAGCCAGATCAGCATTCTCAAACTTGGTATGATTTTAAGATGTATTTCTCTGTCACCAGTTTGCAAGAGTCTGAAGCATATGAGGATGCTTTTCACCCAATAAGCAAGAAAAAATACCCAAAGCTATCATCAGTTACTCATTTATGTTTGTCTTGAGGTGTAATAGATCTCACAAAGGAAGGTTATATTCAGTCTTGAGTAGAGTTAATTATGGAAAATCATATAAGAAGTTTCAGGGCATAGTGAAGAGATAGTCAGGTAGTTCAGATAAACTAAAGAAACCACTGGTCAAAATGTCTATCAGTAGACATAACAGAAACTGAATGAAAAGGCTGAATGAGATGAAGGCCAGTGTATGAACCAGCCCTCTTCTGCTATTGACAGAACTGGGCACAAGGAAGTGTGCTATCTTGAAAAGATTTTCCTTGAGAATGTACAGCAAGTCATAGTAATAGCCCAATAGCACCTGATCAAGCTTCCTTTAAATGTCCCAGTTCCCTTTCTTCTCCTTCATAATGCTTTCTTTTTTTTTTTTAATCTCAGTTTGGTGGAGAACCATTGTCATATACCAGGTTTAGTCTGGCTCGGCAAGTAGATGGTGATAACAGTCATGTGGAGATGAAATTAGCTGCAGATGAAGAAGAAAATGTTGACAGTAACATGAGGGGTAACCAAACCAGTATCGCAAAACCGAAAAGGTTAAATGGATACATCTGCTATGGGATCATTGCTGTAATCATCTTTTTCTTGATTGGTAAGAACAGCCATTCAAAACTTTAAAAATTCCTTGTTGTCAACTCTAGGAAGTTTGTTCATCCAGCTCAGCAAACATTTATGTAGTGCGTTGTGCAAGATACTAGGAATACAGTGATGCCTAAGATTTTACACCTGCCTTTGAGGTTAGCCTGGTGGGAGAAGAGCAACACAGGGATCATTTCAGTGTAATGTGCAAATGTTACACTAGAAATTTGCACAGGATATTTGTAGCATAGATGCTGGACCTGAGGATTCACAGAAGGCTTCTGGGAAGAAAAGTTACCTTTGCTTTGAAAAGCTAACTGTTTAAAATGAAATTATTATATAAGAGATTGAATGGTTTAAAATAGACAAATCTGAGGCGTGTTATTTACTTTCAGATGCCTTACAGTTTAATTAATGCCAGCATTTGAAAATATTAACAATTCTTGCAGGAACGGAGTATAAATGAAATTCTTTGAATTCAGCTCTGAAACTTTTTATCCTTAGGATTTATGATTGGCTACTTGGGCTATTGTAAACGTGTGGAACCACAAGGTGATTGTGGGAAACAGGAAGGAACACAGCCTTCGTGCCCAGAGGAGACAGAAACTTTCGAATCAGAAGAGCAACTCCCTGGAGTACCTCGCATATTCTGGGCAGACCTCAAATCAGTGTTGTCAGAAAAACTGGATGCCGTAGACTTTGCCAGGGCCATCAAGTAAGCCTGAGCTGCTTCACAAGTTCAACCTCAGTGCCTAAGCAAATACTATTAGGTGCAATGGAATAAAACAAGGGTGATAGTCTAGAGGAAAAGCTGTTTAGAATAGGCGAGACATTTTCAGTTAAAGGGTAGTGAAAGTGTCAGTTGCTCAGTCATGTCCACTCTTTGCGACCTCACGGATTGTAGCCCACCAGGCTTCTCTGTCTGTGGAATTCTTGAGGCAAGAATACTAGAGTGGGTAGCCATTCCCTTCTCCAGGGGATCTTTCCAACCCAGGGATCGAACTCGGGTCTCCCGCATTGCAGGCAGATTCTCTCCCCACCCCTCTTTTTTTTTTTTTTTTTTTTTAAAGAAAATTCATAGGCTTTTGGTTTTTTTGTCATATGGTTCTTTGTAGCCTGTTGCTTGCTGTCAGACTTTGTTCTTCTCTGATTTTCCATCTCATCCCCCTGTAAGTCATGCCGAGCCCTGCTACTATCCATAAAGGAATCAGCAGCTTTTTTCATCCTCTAGCTCAGGACTAACCGACAGCCCAAGTCTCAAGTATTTCTTGATTTCTTCTGGTTCTTACTCAACCCATACCCTAAGAAGTGTCCTTCAGGTTTCTATCTTTAGACTTTTCTTTTTTTGGCTGCACTGGGTCTTCATTGCTGCGTGCATGGGCTTTGTTTAGTTGCAGTAAGCAAGGGGTGCTCATCTTTTACCTTTTGTTAACCCCGAATAGTTTCAATGGGACAATAATTCTTTTGGTCTTAAATGAGAAATCTTGGCATTTTTACTTCTTCTGGTGAATATTTTTGTGTGTACTGTACACTAGGCATTATGGATAAAGTGAGGGTGAGGCTATAGTCTCAAAAAAGATTATATAACTCATGTGATGTGTATATTTACAAAGAGTCATGAGATATCAAAACGAAGAGGGGTTTTGCTTCTGGGATATTCAGAATGCTTCAAGAAGTGAAATTGAAGCTGTATGTCTTGAATTCACCAACAGTAACACTGTCTTTCATTTCGCTTAGAGCAGATCTTATGGAAACTACTCTTTTCCCCTAAAATTACCCTAAGCAGATATATAGGGATGAGGCTTTACAGTAGATAAAGAGGTTTAATTCCTTCAAATATAGATGCTTTTTTTTTTTCTTCTAAGCTTGTCTCTTTCTGGTTAATCCAGAATTTTGGGTCACAGTTATTTTATTGAGTTATGCTTTTAAGACAACTTGCTTGATATTTGAGTTCAGTGTTTAAGTTAAACTTTAGTTCATTTAACAGTGAGTTTTTTCCCCTCCAGGATGCTGAATGAAAATTCTTATGTCCCACGTGAGGCTGGATCTGAAAAAGATACCAGTTTGGCTTTTTTCATTGAAAATCAATTACAGGACTATAAACTCAGCAAAGTCTGGCATGATGAACATTTTATTAAGATTCAGGTCAAAGGCAGGTATGTTGAAAGATGGTAACCTCATTTTATAGAATTAGCTATTCTCAGGTGTGCTAATTATTGTCTCTTTGTGACCCTATGGATTGTAGCCCACCGGGTTCCTCTGTCCATGGAATTCTCCAGGCAAGATTACTGGAATGGGTAACTTCACATCTTGCCTGATAGGATCTTCCCGACCTAGGGATTGAACCTGGGTTCCTGCATTCCAGGTGGACTCTTTACCATCTGAGCCACCAGGGAAGCCCTAATTATAGCAAAGACCTTCAAAATAAATAATGTGTGTCAAATGCTAAATGTATTAAATCCATTTAATTTTTTTCTCAAAGATACCTTCACTTCATTTTCCCTTAACCTTTTTTTTTCCCCCCACAGTTCTCAAAACTCGGTGTCTATAGTGAGTACAAGCGGTAATGGCAGTCAGGCATACTCAGTGGAGAGTCCTGAGGGTTACGTGGCATATAGTAAGGCTGCGACCGTTACTGTGAGTAAGGCAAAGCCATGCATGAGACTTTTTCCCCTGTTGAATAGCTCAAAAACTCATTGTCTTTTCCTGTTCTTAGTATAAGTTTACTTGTAAAATGTAGCTGGTCATGGGATATTTTTGTTCTCATCCCTCCTATGTCACAGTTAAAATCCTGAGTCCTCAGCTTGGTTGGCAAGGCCCTAAGTAATTCTGCTGCTCTGCTCTTCACTCACTCTGCTGTGGCCACTCTCGCTTCCCTGCTGTTCCTCAAACACTCTAACTCAAACATGCTCCCACCGCAAGGCCTTTATAGATTGCCTTTCTCTTTGTCTGTCCCACTCCTCCCTTAAATATCAGCATGGCTTCTTCCCTCCCATTGCAGTGGAGTCTCTTCTCCAGTATTACCTCCCTAGGGAAGTCTTCTTTGATTATCTTATCAAAAATGGCCTTCCTCCAGTCCCTTCTCCTTACCCTGTAAGTACAGAGCCTGACATTATTCACTTGTTTCCACACTAGCACGTAAGCTACACAAAGGGCTAGGGGTTAGTTTCATTTTCTGCTATGTCACAGAGCCTCGGACAGTGCCTGACACATGCTAGGATTTACTGAATGAATTCATGTATCAGATTCACCCTTATGTGGAGGCAGATGTAAATAACCGTCTTAGCTGGAGTCTAATGTTAGTTTGATGCTTGAAATGCTTGATCTTTTAAAATTTAGGCAACTTTGGCCAAACTACTATAGAAGTTGAAAAATAGCTAGCTAGATCTATCTAGGTTTTTTAGGTTAAAAACCACATATTTATATGCCAGAGTCTTATCTGAAGATTGTCTTCTGAGCCAAATGAAGTTTTATGGTTCTTCTCTGTCTTCCTGGTTGCCTGTGCTGTATCACTTTCACTGGCTACCCACAAGTCAGTGTTTTGGAGGTAGGTAGTGATAGTTTACAGTCAACAATGTTGGATTCGTGATCTCTGAAGATTTAGCTTCGGGACCAGGGACCAGGCTTGATCACTCAAGACCTTTTGTGTGGCAGAAGTTTTATGACAGTGAAAAGGGACAGACAAAGCTACTGACATAGACATCAGAAGACGACAGAGCGCCCCCACTCACTAGTGTATCAAGGCCTTATATGTGTTTACCAGACCCACTCCCACAACATACATCTTAAATTAACAAGGTTAGAACTAACAATAGAAAGGTCTTACCAGACCCATTCCCATAACATAAGTCTTAATGTAACAATATAACCAAGATACAGAGCTTAAGGAAAAATATACCCTTGAGCAAGATGAGCTTTGTTGTGTAATCATTCAGTTCAGTTGCTCAGTCCTGTCCAACTCTTTGCGACCCCATGAATCACAGCACGCCAGGCCTCCCTGTCCATCACCAACCCCTGGAGTTCACTCAGACTCACGTCCATCGAGTCAGTGATGCCATCCAGCCATCTCATCCTCTGTCGTCCCCTAACGTGTAATCATTAGCTCTGGGAAAAACATTTTCTGTGACTAAGACTAAGGAATGTAGAAAAAAATGTCCTTTTCTCCTGCTCAAGAGACCCCTTTCTCCTCCTTGGGGGCCTTGGACACCTTATGAACCTAAGAATTAACTCTCTCAGTAGGTTGTTCTGTTAAAGAATGGAGAGAATTGGTTCACCTGAATGCTATCTGTGTTTAGATATTTGGTTGCTAATGTCAGTTTATAGCCATTCATCTGAACATTCACCTGAACTGATAGTTTAGGAGCATTATGATGACAACTTACATAAACATCTAAAAGTTGATCTCTGCAAGTTTAGTTTATTCTAAAACAACTTTTGGATGGATTTATTATCACAGCTTTCAGTTAATTCTTATGTCCTTGGTTATCTGCAGTTCAAGTGTAGGAACATTATGACAGATATCTCTTCGCTTAAGCATATTTTATTATCCTTTCTCTTTCCCCAAAATATCTGAAGCAATGTAAATTAACATAAATAGTCAATGTTAATTAAATGAAAGGTATCGTAAGATAATGAAAGATATGAATATTTAGTTCAGTTCAGTCGCTCAGTTGTGTCTGATTCTTTGCGACCCCGTGAACTGCATGCCAGGCCTCCCTGTCCATCACCAAATCCCGGAGTTAACCCAAACCCATGGCCATTGAGTCGGTGATGCCATCCAACCATCTCATCCTCTGTCGTCCCCTTCTCTTCCTGCCCTCAATCTCTCCCAGCATCAGGGTCTTTTCAAATGAGTCAGCTCTTCACATCAGGTGGCCAAAGTACTGGAGTTTCAGCTTTAGCATCATTCCTTCCAAAGAAATCCCAGGGCTGATCTCCTTCAGAATGGACTGGTTGGATCACCTTGCAGTCCAAGGGACTCTCAAGAGTCTTCTCCAACACCACAGTTCAAAAGCATCAATTTTTCTGCGCTCAGCTTTCAGCAGACTCTGTCATTGTTCTAATACCATAATGCTCATTGAATCTAATGTCTTTATCCTAGGGCAAACTGGTCCATGCTAATTTTGGCACTAAACAAGACTTTGAGGATTTAAATATGCCTGTGAATGGATCTTTAGTGATTGTAAGAGCTGGAAAAATCAGTTTTGCTGAAAAGGTGAGTATGAGTTATTAAATATTTAAATTGTGTTTGTGTAACCAAGTTATATATATATATAAAACCAAGGTTTATGTGTATACACACACACACACACACACACATACATTCTCTATATATATATATATATTAATGTATATAATTATAACTTTTATAAAAAGGAAAATTAAAAGTCACCTATACAAGGGCTTAGAATGGAAAGACAGTGGTTGTCTTGGAAGGGTTTTTATTATTTATATTTTGAATTCTGTTTAAGAGTTCAGTTCAGTCAGTTCAGTCGCTCAGTCATGTCCGACTCTTTGCAACCCCATGAATCGCAGCACGCCAGGCCTCCCTGTCCATCACCAACTCCTGGAGTTCACTCAGACTCACGTCCATCGAGTCAGTGATGCCATCCAGCCATCTCATCCTCTGTCGTCCCCTTCTCCTCCTGCCCCCAATCCCTCCCAGCATCAGAGTCCTTTCCAATGAGTCAACTCTTCACATGAGGTGGCCAAAGTACTGGAGTTTCAGCTTCAGCATCATTCCCTCCAAAGAAATCCCAGGGCTGATCTCCTCTAGAATGGACTGGTTGGATCTCCTTGTAGTCCAAGGGACTCTCAAGAGTCTTCTCCAATACCACATTTCAAAAGCATCAATTCTTCGGCGCTCAGCTTTCTTCACAGTCCAACTCTCACATCCATACATGACCACTGGAAAAACCATAGCTTTGACTAGACGGACCTTTGTTGGCAAAGTAATGTCTCTGCTTTTCAATATGTTGTCTAGGTTGGTCATAACTTTTCTTCCAAGGAGTAAGCGTCTTTTACTTTCATGGCTGCAATCACCATCTACAGTGATTTTGGAGCCCAAAAAAATAAAATCTGACACGTTTTCCACTGTTTCCCCATCTATTTCCCATGAAGTGATGGGACCAGATACCATGCCATGATATTGGTTTTCTGAATGTTGAGCTTTAAGCCAACTTTTTCACTCTCCTCTTTCACTTTCATCAAGAGGCTTTTGAGTTCCTCTTCACTTTCTGCCATAAGGGTGGTGTCATCTGCATATCTGAGGTTATTGATATTTCTCCCAGCAATCTTGATTCCAGCTTGTGCTTCTTCCAGCCCAGCATTTCTCATGATGTACTCTGCATAGAAGTTAAATAAGCAGGGTGACAATATACAGCCTTGACGTACTCCTTTTCCTATTTGGAACCAGTCTGTTGTTCCATGTCCAATTCTAACTGTTGTTTCCTGACCTGCATACAAATTTCTCAAGAGGCAGATCAGGTGATCTGGTATTCCCATCTCTTTCAGAATTTTCCACAGTCTATTGTGATCCACACAGTCAAAGGCTTTGGCATAGTCAATAAAGCAGAAATAGATGTTCTTCTGGAACTCTCTTCCTTTTCCCATGATCCAGCGGATGTTGGCAATTTGATCTCTGGTTCCTCTGCCTTTTCTAAAACCAGCTTGAACATCTGGAAGTTCACGGTTCACGTATTGCTTAAGCCTGGCTTGGAGAATTTTGAGCATTACTTTACTAGCGTGTGAGATGAGTGCAATTGTGCGGTAGTTTGAGCATTCTTTGGCATTGCCTTTCTTTGGGATTGGAATGAACACTGACCTCTTCCAGTCCTGTGGCCACTGCTGAGTTTTCCAAATTTGCTGACATATTGAGTGCAGCACTTTCACAGCATCATCTTTCAGGATTTGAAATAGCTGAACTGCAATTCCATCACCTCCACTAGCTTTGTTCGTAGTGATGCTTCCTAAGGCCCACTTGACTTCACATTCCAGGATGTCTGGCTCTAGGTCAGTGATCACACCATCGTGATTATCTGGGTCGTGAAGATCTTCTTTGTACAGTTCTTCTGTGTATTCTTGCCATCTCTTCTTAATATCTTCTGCTTCTGTTAGGTCCATACCATTTCTGTCCTTTATTGAGCCCATCTTTGCATGAAATGTTCCCTTGGTATCTCTAATTTTCTTGAAGAGATCTCTAGTCTTTAAGAGTTAGTTAAGCTTTATTGTGCAACCACATTGGAGTGGAAGTGTTTTTTACTTTTTAAATTGATGTATAATCCATATACCATAAAATTCACTCTTTAAAGTATACTATTCAGTTTTTAGTATATATACAGGTTGTGCAACTACCATCATGATCTAATTCCAGAATATTTTCATTATATCCTAAAGATACTCTATACCATTTTCAGTTACTCCCCATTCTTCCCTCCTTCTAGTTCCTGGCAATCACTAATCTACTCTGTTGCTATGGATTTGCCTCTTCTGGACATTTTATATGAGCAGAATCATACAATATTTTGCCTCTTTTGACTGGCTTCTTTTCACGTGCATAATGTTTTCAAGGTTCATCCACGTTGTACCATTAATCAGTGCTTCATTTCTTTTTCTGACTGAATAGTATTTGATGTAAGGATATACCACATTTTGCTTGTTTACTTGTCAGTTGACAGACATTTAGGCCATGTCTACTTTCTGATTTTATGAATAATGCTACAATAAACAATCATTTATATATTTTAGGTGAATAGATATTTTTGATTATCTTGTGTGTCTACCTAGGAGTGAGATTGCTGGGTCGTATGGTAACTCTATGTTTAGCTTTTGGAGTATATAACATTTTTGAAATAACAACGTTTTAGAAATGGAAGCGAGGTTAGTGGTTGCCAAAAGTTGAGGGTGAAAACAAATGGCAACTGGAAGAATCTTTGTGGTGTTAAGACTAATTGTTTGGTATTTTGATGGATTGTTTAGAACTTAAAACGTACAAACACATGAATGAGTGCAAGTAAAACTGGGGAAGTCTGAATAATATATGTAGATTGTATTGTATCAATGTTAGTATTCAGGCTGTTAGTTCTGCAGACTTTGAAAGAAAACTGGGCAAAGTTTACAGTGGATCTCTATTATTTCTTAAAGCTACAAATGAATCTACAATTATCTTGTAAAAATTTCAGTTAATTTCTTTAAAAAAGTTAAATTTTAAGGCAAGTATTTTTTCCTATCCATGTTAGCTATTGAAATGTTGGAAGTATTGGTGTAGTCTGCTGTAGCCCTTTGTCTTTCAGTATATGTTCAGTATGTATTCTTTTAATTTTTGTTGATTAGATCTTCATTTTCTGAGCTTTATGTGTTTTTCTTTAGGTGGCAAATGCTGAAAGTTTAAATGCAATTGGTGTCTTGATATACATGGACTACAGTAAATTTCCCATTGTTAATGCAAATCTTCCAGTTTTTGGACATGTGAGTTTTTATTTCTTGACTAAATAAGTTACTGGGTTCTACAAATTGTTGCTGGGTTCCATCTACATTAATAGCAATAGAACTATGCCTTTCTCAAATACTTTTTTTGCCCTTGGAGAATTTTAGCAGTAAGTGAGAAGATCAATTACATGACTTTGAAACCTAATTATTACTTATTGCTAAAAATACTTTACCAATAGTACCTTGAATTAAGAATTTGACATATGCCATATAAAAACAAAAGTCATATATTATAGAGCCACTCAGACTTTCAGACTATAAATGTAGGTTATAACCTCATACAGAATTTGAATCTTATAGGGATTTCTTGAATAAATGTGTGAGCTAATTACTCTTTTGTTTCACTAGGCTCATCTGGGAACAGGTGACCCTTACACACCTGGATTCCCTTCTTTTAATCACACTCAATTTCCACCATCTCAGTCATCAGGATTGCCCAACATACCTGTCCAAACAATTACCAGAGCCGGTGCAGAAAAGCTATTTCAGTAAGTTCTTATTTGAAAGCCATCTTGCAGGGTCAAGTTTTATGATTAGGGAGAAATAATAATCTGTTGATTTGATAAAATCTTAAAACAATTGGCTGTAATTTTCCACATGTTGGGTGTTTGGGGGATGGTTAGCTGTTAACTTGATGTATATAAAAATGAAATTTTTCCTCTATAAAGTGATGTTAATAGACATTCGATTCGTTAAACTTGAAGAGACCTTGTTCAGTCCACCCAGTGAATTTCTTGTGTAATATTGTTGGCATACCTTCTGCTTGAGTACTTCCTGTGGTTAAAGCATTTTGTTACCTATGGCAACATTCAGTTATTGGAGAAGATCTGTTAGAATTTGTATTGGGCTGAAATCTTATTCCTTGGAATATCCATTAGTTCTGGACTTTCTTTTTTAGCAACACAATGATTTGTTTCTTTGTCTATAGATTGAATATCCTCAGTTTTCATGACAGTTTCCCAGATGCTTTATAGTCATAATTAGCCCTTCTGGATATCCTCCCTAGTGTACTAGTATTTCTGTTTAAAAATAGAAACCAGGCTGGTTAGAGTACATGTCATTAATTTTTATCTTGATCTGGATATATCCTCTTGTATTGGCAGGGGATGTTAGTCTATTTTCAAACGTTCATGTGAGTATTTATTTGCTATGTGACATAGAATAAGTTACTCTAACCACATTGGTGATGTTTGACATAATTGTATAGCTGAAGTGTATTCTACTTAGCAGGATTACTGATATCAAATGAAGAGCCATCTACATGCAAGGACTTAATATATGACTATTAATAATGTGTCTAATAGGTTTTTGTAATAGGTGATTCTTTTTGACTAAAACCAAACTTAGAATCAGCTACTTCTTCCTACTATCTACAAGCCTTTCCTAATCTGTGAAGCCAGCCCCTTATCTTGTTCTTGCGTACTGGGGGGTTAATAATGTTTTGACTTATTTATGTAAGTAAGCCCTTTTGAGCAGTCATTTGGATAACACATGCGGAATCAGAAGGGGGAAGCTATCTAACCTAACTATAGCAGCATGAGAGTATTATTTCATAACTGAAATAAGAATGCATACTTGCCTTGTTGGGCTTTTCTTGTGACTCAGCTGGTAAAGAATCCGCCTGCAATGCGGGAGACCTGTGTTTGATCCCTGGGTTGGGAAGATCCCCTGGAAAGGGAAAGGCTACCCACTCCAGTATTCTGTCCTAGAGAGTTCCATGGACTGTATAGATATAGTCCATGGGGTCTCAAAGAGTTGGACACGACTGAGCGGCTCTCACTTTCACTTGCCTTGTTAGTGGAGAGTTAGGAAACATGAGAATGTATTAATGCACCTTTATAGATACGGACTTCATTTTTAATCCATCTTGGAGTCTATTTAAAATGTAAATTATAGCTATTCTCTGGCAGAAACACATACATCAGGTGGGATAGGTAATTTTTTAAAAAATTCATTAAACTAGGAAGCAACTCATACTTTTCAAATGACTGCCTACAGATCAGAGTAAAACACAAGTATTTGGTCACTAGCGAGTAATTTTGTGTGTTCTATTTGTCCTCTTGACCTCGAAAGTCACTGATTTTGTAAACCGTGAGGAAGTTAACAGTAACTCAGAACTCTGATCTCTACTTTCTGCTTCTAGAAATATGGAAGGAGACTGTCCTCGTATTTGGGGAACAGACTCTTCATGTAAGCTGGTATCCTCACAGGATAAGAATGTGAAACTTAGCGTGAACAATGTGCTGAAGGAGATAAGAATTTTTAACGTCTTTGGAGTTATTAAGGGCTTTGAAGAACCAGGTAAAGATCCTTGGGGACTTTTTGTTTGGTTTTCCTCACTAAAGAAGTGGCTAGTGGGAGGGAGGGCAGGAACGCTGACTGGGCTTGGTTTCTTGAAATGCTAAACCATATCTGTCCTAAAGTGAACTAACTGTTCAAGTGTCAGCTTTAGTAGGAGGTAATAACAGCCTAGAAAGTTAACTTGTTGAACTGACCATTGTGCCTAGGAAATCTCTTTTTAAGTTATTAAATAGACCAGAGGTAAGCAAATTTCTTCTTAAGGGGGCAAATAATAAACATGTTGTAGGCCAAATAGTCTCCATTGCAACTCTTCAACTTTGCCACTGCAGCATGAACACAGCCATGGACAATATTAATGAATGGGCACGCAGGCTGGAGTTTGCCACTATATCTGTTTGCTATCAAATAGTCATACCATTTGGAAAGGAAAGCCCTTGGACTTCAGTGCTTACTAGACAATTAGCGAGCACAAATAAGTAGGCAGTGAGTAACCTTAATTAGTAATGTAGAAAAAAGAGATTAGTATTGTTGTATGAATGTTTAATCCCTGGAGTCCTAAGTCAGATCTGAAGTAAGGATCTCTTACCCTTACTACATATACTACATTTTTTACCCTTCTACTAATGTGCTTATTCTAGACTTCACTATTAGAAAACAGTTTAAAAGCTGTTTGAATAATTTATCTTTTTTTTTTTTTTATTTTTTTTTATTAAGATCGCTATGTTATAGTAGGGGCCCAGAGGGATGCCTGGGGTCCTGGAGCTGCAAAGTCCAGTGTAGGAACAAGTCTGCTATTGACACTTGCCCGGATACTTTCCAATATGGTCTTAAAAGGTAGAGTACAAATTTTGAGAACTTGAGCATCTATGTACTGTGCTTCTAAATGTTATAATATGCTTTGCTCACTTTTGCCTATGTTCTTATGGTTCACTTGTGCTGGGCCCTCGGACCCAAAGATTCAAGAATGTCATGGGGGTTTGTATGTGTGGGTGGGTGGGTATAAGAGTGGCAAGTACCATGGGAGAAAGGCTTAAAAGTAAGCCTTTGTTACATAAACATTCCTTAAAGTTTATTTATTTTTGGCTGTGCTGGGTCTTCATTGCTGCACAGGCTTACTCTATTTGAGACAAGTGGGGGCTACTCTTTGTTGAGGTGTGTAGGCTTCCTATTGCCGTGGCTTCTCTTGTTGCAAAGCACAGGCCCTAGGACCTGGGGCTTCAGTAGCCGCAGCACATGAGCTCAGTAGTTGCGGCTCCTGGGCTCTAGATTGCGGGCTCAATAGTTGTGGCACACAAGCTTAGCTGCTCTGCAGCATGTGGGAGCTTCCTAGACCAGAGATTGAACCCGAATCTCCTGCATTGGCAGGCGGATTCTTTACCACTGAGCCACCAGGGAATCCCTAGACCCTGAATTCTTAAGTACAAAGTAGGTTGTCTTTTGTTGTATCTGCCTTTGACTTTGAAACAGTTTTCTGTGCAGCGTCTTCATCGTACTGGGAATCATGAGTTTCTTTGAGACACTGAAAAGCATTGTATCAGGCCCTAAATTCTCTTTGACATATCCAGAATGATACAGCAAATCTAACATGGTCCCTAAGGAATCTGTTTGAAAGCAAGCAGTGTCATACCTCTGCACTATGTTCTATAG
This sequence comes from Bubalus kerabau, assembly GCF_029407905.1. Lineage (NCBI taxonomy): Eukaryota > Metazoa > Chordata > Mammalia > Artiodactyla > Bovidae > Bubalus > Bubalus kerabau. Next base: position 117,069,538 of record NC_073625.1, on the reverse strand, counting down.
TTTGATTATAGAATGATAATATATAACTTTATAAATAAAATATAGAATATTTGATTTATAAGTATATTATATAGTATATAATATGTTTATGTAAGAAAGGCTCACTTTCAAGACTTTGTCACATGGTACTTGCCACTCTTTTATATCGACCCACCCACACATGCAAACCCCCATCACAAATCTTGAATCTTTGGGTCCTAGGGCAAGTTGCAGTGCTTAAGTCATAAATAAAAGTAAATTAATGCAGAAAAAGATGTACCCAGGGGAGGGGGAGGAGTGGAGTGGAGGGTAGTGGCCCATAAAAGCCCCAAAGGAACTATCATTAATTTTTCTGAAAACTCACTCTTTCCTAAACTTAAATTTGTGAGTTTTAATTCTATCTCAAACATTTGTTTTTAAAGTAATCTGGTATTTTAAGTGACTTCTAGGCAAATGGTTTTCAAAGAAGATACTTCGGTTGTGATTTCAAATAGCTCTTGGTCTGGAAGTTATGGGACTCAAAGAATGGAATGTAGGAGTGAGGTCTAGTAAGCTGGTCCTTACTGTATACTTAAGGTCTTATTTGCAAATGATCTCCTATTTTAAAATTTATTTGTATTTCTTTTGGTTCTTTTCACTTGGGGCCTCAAAAGGAAAAGAAATAGTTTTGAATCTGTAGTCTGTAATCTGAAATTTCTGATGCATCTTAAGTCAGTTACCAACCTGTAACCTTTTCCAAGATAGAACTAACTTTTTGTTGTCTCTTAGGTCAGTTTAAACCCAGCAGAAGCATTGTCTTTGCCAGCTGGAGTGGTGGAGACTTTGGAGCCGTTGGTGCCACTGAATGGCTAGAGGTATTATCTATATCTCATCCATACCCAGAATGGGCCTCCCACTTGTAATTGCTTAAGCTGTCTTCCAAACACCATGCTCTTTTAGATTTGTTTATATCATTTTTTAACTTTTAGTTTCAATAAAATCCAAACTTAAACAGAAATCCCTAATGATAGCTCTGTCGGTGATAATTGGATTAATACATTCTAGTACATTCGTATTTTTCCTTTTCCAGGGATACCTTTCCTCATTGCATTTAAAGGCTTTCACTTATATTAATCTGGATAAAGCTGTTGTTGGTAAGTGTCTTTTCTTTAGTATCTTTTCATGATAAATTTATAAACTACTTATAGAAGAAGAAAGCTTTCTAAAGCAGCACTTGTTATTTTTTACAGTCTACATTGGACATAGCCAGATCAAAAGATGGACATAGCTTTCTCTTAAATAATGCATTAAGTTACATGGGTGTGGATTGCCTTGCCTAGAGCAGTGCTTCTTGACGTGGTCCCAGATCAGCACCATCAGGATCACCTGGGAACTGTGAGAAATGCAAAATTTCAGGCCCTACCCCTAGACCTTTTGAACCAGAATCTGGACCATACCATCTAGCAAAGTGTTCTAACAAGTGCTTATGATGCACTAAAGTTTGAGAACCACTAGTTATCTACTTTGGACCAGGAGGAAATAAATCATACCAATAGAATGGTACTTCTGGAGACAAATTCACAACTTGCTGGATTGTGACTTCATGGATAGAAATATAAGATAATCAAACTTCTGAAAGAGTCTGGTGTTATTAAAAATACAGATGTAGCCAGTGGATGAAGTGGAGAGTAATGAAATGTCTATTTGGGGAAGAAAAAGGAAGGAGTTACAATTAAACTAAATTTTATTAGTCATTATTGCTATTTTACCTTTGCCACAAAATGTATTGAACATAACAAGCTTGCTATAGCTAATAGATGACTGCTGTAACATGGGCGAACCAAAAAGTTACAAAAATACAAATCGTTAACATTAAATATGCAAACTCAAGGACTAAGTGCTTCAGTTGAGTAAAATTTTGTGTTTAGGAGTCACTAAAGAGCTTGACTCCTCAACCACTTTTTTGTCTACTTTGTAAAGAGGGAGAGTTGTATATGCCATCGATTAGGTTATTGTCCTCCTGTTTGCCAAGTAGTTTTAGCTGTAGAAGTAGTAGCATGCAAACTGCTTGACTAAAGGAGGAGCAATGTTCATCTCTTTGCAGGTGCTACCAATTTCAAAGTTTCTGCCAGCCCACTGTTGTATTCACTTATTGAGAAAATCATGAAAGATGTGAGTATATCCTCAATCATCAAAGTGTAATGAAAGTTAGGCAAAATATTAGGATGACAGACATTTATATTGAACTGTAGGTGTCTATGAGGGTTGTCTAGAGTCAGAATGTTAAGGAAGGGTTAAATGAACTTAAACCATACCTGAGACTTAAATAAGAAAGCCAGATGAAATACTCACTGAATAAAAACAGACATATGAATGACTATAATTTTGAATGAGCAGGGAAAAAACATATTGGAGTGATTAAAGCTGGAGATGAAAAAGGGTCAGGGAACTTGACCTCGATCCCATGGGAAACTGGGGAGTTACTGTAGGGTCTCCCAACAGGGCAGTAATGTGTTTGCACGTTAGGCTGCAGTAGTATAAAATGTGCTGGGAGGAAGAAACTAGAAAGAAGATAGTAGGCAGGACATAAAGGCTAGAAAGCACTGTTAAAACTGGGTGAAGCCCCCTTTAAAATGTTAAAAAGGAAAACTTTTTTCTCATAACTAAAAGAACTAACAGCACAAGCCTAGAAGGAATAACTTCAGAAATTATGGATTGTTTTAACTGTTTAAAGAAATTTTTTTCAAGATGATATAATAAAAAAAATTTAATGTTTTAAATAAATGTTTATAGAGAAAAATGTTAGTGACTAGTCTGAATGAATAAATCCAGAATAAATAAATAAACTTAATATTTATTTTATTAAATAAAATCCAGAATTTTATGATTAAAATTCATTTTAATCATAATTTATTTTACAGGTGAAACATCCACTTAATGGGCTGTCTCTGTATCGGGACAGCAACTGGATCAGCAAAGTGTAAGTTGAGAAAGGTCAATGAATAGCTAACAGGAAAGCAGGGTCACTCAATAAATAGCACCTACTATGTCCATTAGAGGTTTAAAAATAACCTCGCATTGAGTTTACCTGTACCTGGAAAGATTCAGTTTAAGAATTTACTTGAGGGTAGGATAGGGGTACATGTAGCATAATCTGTTCTTTAGAAAACTTTCTAAAGACACTTTTTGGCTCTTCTTGTAGGCAGAAACTTTCTTTGGATAATGCTGCTTTCCCTTTCCTTGCATATTCTGGAATCCCAGCAGTCTCTTTCTGTTTTTGTGAGGTAAGTCTGAAGAATGCTACAGCATTATATCTTAGATCTTCTTTGGTCAGTTTTGAGACCAGGTTTCCTGGAATGCTTAGTATGTATTGAGAAATTATACATGTGCAGTTACTGTAATCTTTCTTATTGTCAGTCTTAACATAGAATTTTAATCTCAGCTTAGTTAGCGTTTGAGTTTATTTGCTAAAACTTCTTCAGTTATATATGATGACTTTCAGTAACAAGGCTGTCTATTGGAGAGTGCAAGTATAGAATATTTCCTTCATACAAAGTTCTACTGGATAATGCTGTTCTTGATGCCTGTTGAAATATGATTGTAGATGTTTATCCCAAGATGTTTAGTTAGTTTCTTAGGCAGGGATTATAGATAAAAGCACACACAAAAAAGGTGAGCTTTATAAGGGACAGAACTTGGAATTGACCAAGTTGTTGGAAAACCAAGATTGGCTTGGTACAAGAGCCAATTAGAAGACACTGAAATCCAGGCAGACTGAAAATGATGAAGGCCTCTGTGTTGGAGTTGAAAAACCAGCTCTGTAGCAGGCTCTTCCAAGGTATGAAGAGATCCCAGAGTTCGTACAGGGGTTCAGGGTAGAAACTGTTGACTTTGGCATCAAATTGTTGACCTAGTAGAGGCCAGGTCCTTACTAGACTTCTTCCCACTAGGTGTTTTAGCCTGGGATTAGGACAGAAAAAGTGAGGAAGTGATGAAAGATGTGGATTTAGAGATTAACATAGCTGGAATTCCCCTAACTTTCTGCTAGATCAGCAGTATGAATGGTATTGAAATATTAGGTCATGATGTCTATTTAGTACCCTAGGAAGAACTGAGAGTCAGGTCCCAGGGTTGAGAAAATTTATGGATTATTTCTGTTGACCTTCAGAAGTCTTTTTTTTTAAAGCTGTTCAGAGGTATAGGTAATACCTATACAAATAACATACATACCTATACAGATATGTATGTAACACATACAGATAAGCATGTACAGTCTGAAAGTTAAGGACTGAGGTCAAACCAAAGGATTGCCAATGAGATTGTCACCAAGGACAGTGGTAGAGTTGAAGAAATAGTTACTAAAGTTGTCCAGTGAAAGTAGAGAGTTCTTGTGAGTGTCTTGTCAGAAAGGTAGCATGAATGGATGAAAGCTGCATGATGAGAAAGAAGGTAAATTTTTGGCTAAAAGTAACACTTTATATTGAAAGTACATTTCAGGCATGCTCTCCTCTTCCCTCATGCCAAACTTCACAGGGAGACAAGAACAAGGATACAACCTGTTCTGGCTACAAATCCGTTCAGGGTCTGTGATGTGATAGAACAGGGATTCAGTACAGCTTAGGAGAAAGTAAAATCATTCCAGGAGTAGGTTAGGTTCAGAGGAACAAGCAAAAGCAGCATCTTCTTAAAGTAGTGGATAGGAGATAAAGTTGGAGTAGGAATATATTAGAAGCAAAGGAAGAATTATAGTTACTGTTACCTTGATGGGGGAAACTAGAATGTGAAACTCCTAGTCTTATAACCCACCTTTGTTTCCCAGGACACAGATTACCCTTATTTAGGCACTCCCATGGACACCTATGAGACACTGAACAGAGAAGTTCCTCAGTTGAACAAAGTGGCACGTGCAGCAGCAGAAGTGGCCGGTCAGCTTGTGATTAAACTTACCCATGGGGTTGAGCTGAACCTGAACTACGAGATGTATAATGACGAAATACTTCGGTTTGTGAAGGAAATGAACCTATTCAGAGCAGACATAAGGGTAAGCACTAATTAAATCAGGTTCCTAGTGGTGAAGTATCAAACAGTTTGAAGAATACTGTTTAGCTATTCCTGGGGAGCAGGACAGGTAGCCAAAGTATGTTTTAAAGTGTACTGAAGTATAATTTTGCGTAGAATCCGTAACTCACTTGAGAGGAAGCCTAGAGACTGCAGTACATAGGACAGACCACAGCAGGTGTTTCAGAATCTACAACAGTGTTACCTCATTCATCTGAAACAATTCTCTCATTCATGTATTCCTAGCACCCCATAAAGAGGCTGGATGTAAACCATATGAAGATCTCAACTATGAACTTTTGAGTTTGGGCCACAAATACTTTTCAGAGATCACATGGGTGGAGAGAGGCACTTAGCCAGTGGGTTTATTTAGTGTTGATCCTTTGTGTCGAATATTCAAAGTTTTGATAAAACCAAATTAATATTAATGACTGGCTTTTATAGTACCAGAAGTCAATTCAACAGATCCCTTAAATAAAGTAAATCACTGATAACCGAATCTTAATTATAAGGATTGGCTTTCTTGAAACTTGAAACTAATTGTAACTGATCAGAAACTGGGACGTAAGAATGGATAATAGTACTATTTGCTGAGCTTAAATATGAGTACGTTACTTAGCTTATAGAGCCTGGAACCTTGTGTACAATATGCTTATATCTAGCTTCTGCTGCGGAGAAGGCAATGGCAAGACACTCCAGTACTCTTGCCTAGAAAATCCCATGGATGGAGGCTGCATTCCATGGGGTCGCTACAAGTCGGTCGCGACTGAGTGACTTCACTTTCACTTTTCACTTTCACGCAATGGAGAAGGAAATGGCAACCCACTCCAGTGTTCTTGCCTGGAGAATCCCAGGGATGGCAGAGCCTGGTGGGCTGCTCTCTATGGGGTTGCACAGAGTCAGACATGACTGAAGCGACTTAGCAGCAGCAGCAGCTTTTGCTGACTTGAGCTTGTTTGTGAGTCTCACCCCCTTTTATCAGGATCATTTCAGTTACTACACCTAAATTTAGAAAGGTATGTAGAATAACACCCTTAGAAATATAACGTCTAATAGTGACTTTCATGTCTTTCTGTTTCAGGATATGGGTCTGAATATGCAGTGGCTGTATTCTGCTCGTGGAGACTTCTTCCGTGCTACATCTAGACTAACTACGGATTATAAGAATGCTGAGAAAACAGACAGATCTGTGATGAGGGAAATCAATGACCGTATCATGAAAGTAAGTAATCCTTAGAAAAGGAGGAATTCAAGTTTGTTCATGTCTAATTGGTAAATCTTATTTTTCTAAAAAGTAGATTTTATAATTCTAGGAGCCTGGAATCCTTTCCTGCTTTAGAATTCATCACAAATTTTAAAAAAGATCTAAAGCTAGTATATCTAAACTGAAAATACAGAAGACATTTGACCTAGTATTAGTTTTTTTAGGCTCTGAAATCATTTTAAAGAAAGGATCAGTAATGATTTTCATCTGTCATTTTCTCTGTATTTCTGTTTAATTCAGCCCTTAGCTGTTTTATTATAGTGGAAACTTGTAAAACTTCCGTATGTAGGCTCCAACCAAAAAAGAAACAAAAAACAACCCAGTGCAGTTAGAGTTTACAAAGGGATTGACAGCTTTCCTTACAGTTTTAACATTAGAAGATTAGTAGCTTGGTTCTCAACATTCTTAAAATTCAGGGAAATTTAAACATTGAAGTGAGAGAATGATGGTTGTTTTACTATATCAGGTCATTTTCTCATGACAAAAGCTGAGCATTGTGTAAGGTCTGTGTTTTATTTTTGCAGGTGGAATATCACCTCCTCTCACCCTATGTATCTCCAAGAGAGTTTCCTTTCCGACACATCTTCTGGGGCTCTGGCTCTCACACTCTGTCAGCTTTACTGGAGCACTTGAAGCTGCGGAGGAAAAATAATGGTGCTTTTAATCAAACACTGCTGGAAAACCAGTTGGCTCTGGCAACTTGGACTATTCAGGGAGCCGCAAATGCCCTCTCTGGGGACATTTGGGACATTGACAACGAATTTTAAATGTGACACCCATAACTTATGCAAAAACATCACGGTAGTGTGGTTTCTAGACTTGTATTGGTTATGCTAAATTTTCAGTAGGGCTAAAAAACTAATATTAAAATTCTACCCAATCTTGGTACTACTAGATGTTGGTCTTTAGGCAGCAGCTTTTAATACAGGGTAGGTACTTGCATTTCTAGTTAAATTGAATAATTTTTTAAAATGTTCACAATAGAATATTTTCTGTGATTATCTGTAGAATTTTTAGTGCTTTGTAATGGTAACTGCCTCTTTCCTGTCTGTTCTGAAAAAGTCAGAACCAGTTATGTGAACTATTTGGTCTAAATCCTAAGGACATGAGCTGGTTATCTTTTGAGCTGGAGGAGGAAGGTGATACCTGCTGAAGGTGGAAGGTGGTGGCTTAGAGTGATCTTCCATCTTCATCTGATGCTAGACAGACACCAGGCTGTAAGGGTTTACTCTCCACGTGGGGTCTCTGCCTTCTGTAAGGATTTAGCTGGTTTCCACCTCTGAAAGTGGAACAGTTCACTTTCAGAAGAGATGGGACGTGTTTTCTTGCCAATGAGGTCTGAAATAGAGGAACTTCAGCTGCATAAAATGAGGTTCACAGGAGTAAGGCCTTAATGTGGCAACCTAAAGATTATCTATGAAAAGAGGAGACCAGAAAGCCAAAGACCTAGTATATTTTCTTTTCCTCTATCCCTTGTCCCATAAACCTTTGTTAGTTATTTGTTTTCACTTATTCCAAGGTATTTTGAAAGAGAACCAGGTTTTAGGTGTTTAATTTCAAACTCAGTTTGTCAGACTTTAGAGAACACAGTGCCAGATTTTGGCCAAAGTGTTAATTTTTTGGAAAAGCTTCCTGTCATTTTGGCACTGAGATATTTATTGTTTATTTATCAGTGACAGAGTTCACTATAAATGGTGGTTTGTTTTTTTTAATAGAAGATAATTATCGGAAGCAGTGCCTTCCATAATTATGACAGTTATACTGTCGTTTTTTGTTTTTTTTTAAATAAAAGCAGCATCTGCTAATAAAACCCAACAGATACTGGAAGTTTTGCACTTGTGGTCAACACTTAAGGGTGTTAGAAAACAACCACAAGCCAAATAAAATTATAAAGCTCAGTCTTGAGAATTAAATTTAATTAGTGGTTGCTAATCAAGTTAAACTTCTATTTAGCTAACCAGATAAAAATGGCAGTTCTTCTAAATGCAGTGAATTGTGACCAAGTTATAAATTATTGTCACTTAAAAGCTGTGATTGTATTCATACATGCAAAATTTTATAGTTCAATTTATCCAAGATGTAACTTCAATTTGAATTTTGCAAAATTTCCAGTACCTTTGTCACAAACCTAACTCACATTATCGGGAGCAGTGTCTTCCATAATGTATAAAGAACATGGTAGTTTTTGCCTACCACAGTGTCTATATCGGAGACAGTGATCTCCATATGTTACACTAAGGGTGTACGTAATTATCGGGAACAGTGTTTCCCATAATTTTCTTCATGCAATGACATCTGCAAAGCTTGAAGATCGTTAGTATCTAACATGTATTCCCAGCTCCCTATAATTCTCTATCTTTTAGTTTTAGTTGCAGAAACATTTCGTGGTCATTAAGCATTTGGTGGATAACTTCAACCACTGTAAAATAAAATTACTTCCTTCAAGGTTCTTTGTTTTTAAACCTAATGCTGTATTATTTGTGGTTTCTCCGGGTCTTCTGTTAGGCAGGATAGTGGCATACATTTATAATGTTTGCTGTTGTCAAGTAAATTTAACTTTATCCCCTTATTTGCATGTTATCTCCTATAAACTTAGTTCACACAAGTTTGAATCCAGAATTAACCTTTTAGCTTAAAGCAGTAGAAACCTGTACCAGAGTTTGGGGGGAGGGGCAACTGTAGGGTGGGGGGAGGTAAAGTTTGCTAAAGGGTCTTTGATCACGTCTCCCCAGCCATTAGTATCTGGTGGTTATAAGTTAAATGTAGACATGAACAAGTAAGTTTGAGACCACATCAGTTAGGACTTTATTTTCTACTCACCCATTTTTATTATAAACCTGATAATCAGTTGTTTGTTCTAAGGCAGTTCAATACTGTCACCTAAAAAAAAGTTCATAGGGTAATCTTAAGATTCTTAAACTTAGTGTCATTTATGTAAATTAAAATAGATGTAGATTAATACAGCCTCACTGATTTGTTTGACTATTCAGTCTGTTTCAGTCTTCCAGTGTTTTATCTTGAACTGATACTTAGTGTAAGTGAAAAGGTCAGAGTTGGGATTCCTGGTTTGAGTATCATGCTTTGTCATTTTAATGAAAGTACAGTGACTTCAAGGCATTTTATGAATAACGGGTATACATTTTACAGCAGTAAATTTCTTCAGAAAATATTTCTGTAGTTAGGATTAAGTTATTTACAATCAAACAGGTCATTATGTGGTAAGGGGCTTAATATTCCTGAAGGAAATGGATATCTGACTAATGCCAACCAGCTGGTCAGATTTTTTCTGGTTTTAGATGTCACGTGTATTTTGAAAGTAAAAGGATAAAATGAGTGAGCTTTGTCATGATTCACTATTCTAGAACTTGCATGACCTTTATTGTGTTTCCTCTGGAATGTTCTTGAAATTTTAGTTTACTAAAGATAGCGTATTAGACTTGCCAACTTACTGCTCAGCTGTGTTTGTGAACAAGTGACATGCCCTTACAATTGTATACAATCTGGTATGTGCAACAATGTGGAGATTCCTCAAATGATTTAATAAAATGCTTGAACACTGAGTTGTCATTGTTAATAGATTTCACTTAGGTTCCCAGTAAAACTGAGCGGAAAGTACAGTTCCCATATACTCCCTGCCTGCACACCACCCCCATCCCAGTTTCTTTGACTATCAATATCCTGAGAGTGCCCCACCCCCACCAAGTACATTTGTTACAATCAGTGACTCTATCTTGACACATCATTATCCTCCAAAGTCCATAGTTTACATTAAGATTCACTCTTGGTGGTTTACATTCTATGGGTTTGGACAAATGTATAATGATGTATTTACCGTTATAGTACAATAACAGGATAATGTTGCTGCTGCTGCTGCTAAGTCGCTTCAGTCGTGTCCGACTCTGTGCGACCCCATAGACGGAAGCCCACCAGGCTCCCCCGTCCCTGGGATTCTCCAGGCAAGAACACTGGAGTGGGTTGCCATTTCCTTCTCCAATGCATGAAAGTGAAAAGTGAAAGGGAAGTCACTCCGTCATGTCTGACTCTTAGCAACCCCATGGACTACAGCCCACCAGGCTCCTCCGCCCATGAGATTTTTCAGGCAAGAGTACTGGAGTGGGGTGCCATTGCCTTCTCCGACAGGATAATGTTACTGCCCTTAATATCCTGTTCTGCCTCTTCAGCTTCCCTTCCCAATAACCTCTGGCAACCACTGATAATTTTTAGTGTTTCCATAGTTTTGCCTCTTCCAGAATGGCATGTATTGGGTTGGCCAAAAAGTTCATTCAGGTTTTTCCATTACATCTTAGGGAATCATACAGGTCATTCAATGTAACTTTTTCAGATTGGCTTATTTCAGTTAGTAATATGCATTTAAGTTTCCTCTATGTCTTTCCATAGCTTGATAGCTTGTTTATTTTTAGTGCTGAATAATATTCCATTGTCTGATGTAACAGTTTATTTCTCCATTCACCTACCAAAGAACATCTTTGTTGCTTCTAAATTTTGGCAATTATGAATAAAGACGTGTACAGGTGTTTATGTGGACGTTGGGTTTTCAGTTCATTTGGGGAAATACCAAGGAATGCAATTGCTGGATCATATGGTAAGAGTTATCTTTTTGTAAGAAACTTCTAAAATGTCTTCCAAAGTTACTGTACCATTTTGCATTCCCACTAGCAGAGAATGAGAGCTCCTGTTAGGCCACATCCTAGGCAGCATTTGGTGGTGTCAAGTGTTTTGGATTTTGGCTATTCTAGTAGGTATGTAGTGGTGTTTCATTTTAATTTGTATTTCCCTAATGACAAGACACTGAGCATCTTTTCATGTTTTTATTTACCAAGTGTACATCTTTGGTGAAGTGTCTGTTCAGATCTTTTGCTCCTAATTTAAGCAGGTTGTTTGTTCTCTTATTGTTGAGTTTTAAGATTTTTTTTCTTTTGGTGTATTTTAGATAACAGTCCTTTATTAGACCTGAGTTTTACAAATATTTTCCCCCCAGTTTGTGGTTGTCTTTTTTATCTTTGCAGAGCAAAAGTTTTTAATGACATCTAGCTTATCAATTATTTCTTTCATGTATCACTAAACCCATCTAGATTTTCCCCTATGTTATCTTCTAGGAGTTTTATAGTTTTCCATATAAAGGATTTTTGTAAAGAATATATGGTTTATTCATTTTTTTGCATGTGAATGCATGTGGATGTCCATTTGGTCATTGGTTTTCATTAAGAACACTCTAACAGGTCACATCATTTGCAAGTATTTTTTCCCATTCTGTAGGTTGTCTTTTTGTTTTAGATTAATTTTCAAATATATACAAACAACTCATACAAATCAAAATCAAACAAACAACCCAATCAAAAAAATGCACAGAAGATCTAAATAGACATTTCTCTGAATAAGACATACAGATGGCCAAAAGGCACATGAAATGATGGTCAGTGTCGCTGATTATTAGAGAAATGCAAATCAAAACTACAATGGGGTATCACCTCACATCAGTCAGAATGGTCATCATCAAAAAGTCTACAAATAAATAAATGCTGGAGAGGGTATGAAGAAAAGGGAACCCTCTTAGACTGTTGGTGGGAATGTAAGTTGGTGCAGTCACTGTGGAGACTACTACAGAGGTTCTTTTAAAAACTAAAAACAGCTACCATATGATCCAGCAATTCCACTCCTGGTCATATATCCAGAAAAAAAATACAATTCAAAAAGATACATGCACCCCAATGTTCATAGCCACACTAATTACAGTAGCCAAGACATGGAAGCAACCTACATGTCCATCAACAGATGAATGGATAAAGATGTGGGGTATGTGTGTGTGTGTAACACACACACACCACATCTTTATCCATATATAAATATATATATGTATGTGTATATATATATATGTATGTGTATATATATACACACACATACCACATCTTTATCCATATATAAATACATATATGTGTGTGTATATACACACACACACATATACAATGGAATATTAGTCACCCATTAAAAAGAATGCCAGCAACATGGATGAACCTGGAGATTATCATACTAAGTGAAGTAAGTCAGAAAGACAAATATATGATATCACTTATACATGGAATCAAAAAAAGGATACAAATGAACTTATTTACAGAACAAATAGACTCACAGACATAGAAAACAAATTTACAGTATCCATGGGGGAAAGATAGGGGAGGGATAAATTAGGAGTTTGGGATTAACACACACAACTATATATAAAATAGATAATCAACAGAGACCTACTGTAGAGCACAGGGAACTCCACTCAATATAATAACCTATAAGGGAAAAGAATCTGAGAAAGAGTGGTTTGTTTTTTTTTTTGCAAGGACTGACAAGTTTATTTCTGCAGTCAAGCTTTGAAAGAGTGGATTTAGTGTATAACAATTGCTTTGTTATATACCTGAAACTAGCAACACAGTAAATCAACTATAATGTGAAATGAAAATTAGAGGTGCCATGTGGGAAAAGATTGATAAAATGATTTCATATGAATTGTTACATGGAAAAAAAAAACTTGATTTCATACCAATTGTTGCATAGCAAAAAAAAAAAGCATAACCAAATTATAAGGTAATTGGAAATAATCATTGCTGCTAATCATCAGGGAAATGCAAATCAAAACCACAATGAAATATCACTTCACACCTGTCAGAATGGCCATCATTAAAAAGAACACAAATAAGAAATGTTGGCAAAGATGTAGAGAAAAGGGAACCTGTACATTGACAGGAATGTAAATTGATGTAAACACTGTGGACAACTGTATGGAGGTTTCTCCAAAAAACAAAAATAGAACTGCTATATGCCCCAGCAATTCCACTCCTGGGTATGTATGAAAATAACCCAAAACACTTATTTGAAAGATACATGCACTACAATCTTCATAGCAACACAATTTACAATTGCCAATACAGCGAAACAATCTAAATGTTCATCAGCAGATGAATGGGTAAAGAAGATGTGGTACATACACACAATGGAATACTACTCAGCCACAAAAAGAATGAAATTTTGCCATTTGTGCAACATAGATGGACTTAAAGGGCATTATGTGAAGTAAAATAACAAACAACCCAATCAAAAAGTGGGCAAAAGAACTAAACAGACATTTCTTCAAAGACGACATAAGAATGGCTAATAAACACATGAAAAGATGCTCAACATCACTCATTATTAGAGAAATGCAAATCAAAACCATAATAAATAAAGTATCATCTCACGTTGGTCAGAATGGTTATTATCAAAAGTCTACAAACAAATGCTGGAGAGGGTGTGGAGAAAAGGGAACCCTCTTACACTGTTGGTGGGAATGCAAACTGGTTATAGCCGCTATGGAGAACAATGTGGAGATTCCTTAAAAAACTGGGAATAGAACTGTCATATGACCCAACAATCCCACTGCTGGGCATACACACTGAGGAAAACAGAATTCAAAGAGATATGTGTACCCAATGTTCATTGTTGCAATAGCTAGGACATGGAAGCAACCTAGATATCCATCGGCAGACAAATGGGTAAGGAAGTTGTGGTACATATGCACAATGGAATATTACTTAGCTATAAAAAGGAACGTATTTGAGTCAGTCCTAATGAGGTGGATGAAACTGGATCCTATTATACAGAGTGAAATAAGAAAAAGGAAGACAAATACCATATATTAATGCATAGACATATGGAATTTAGAAAGACAGTAATGATGATCCTACATGCAGGGCAGCAAAGGGGACACAGGTGTAAAGAACAGACTTTTGGACCCAGTGGGAGAAGGCAAGGGTGGGAGGATTTGAGAGAATAGCATTGAAACATGTATATTACCATATGTAAAACAGATGACCAGTGTAAGTTCGATGCATGAAGCAGGGCACCCAAAGCCAGTGCTCTGGGACAACCCAGAGGGATAGGGTGGGAAGGGAGGTGGGAGGGGGTGTTCAGGATGAGGGAACACATGTATACCTGTGGTTGATACATGTTGGTTGATATATGGCAAAAGCCATCACAATATTGTAATTATCCTCCAATTAAAATAAATTAATTTAAAAAGAGAAATACTGTATGATATTGTTTATATGTGGAATCTAAAATAAAAACAACAAACTAGTGAATAAAACAAACAAAAAAGCCGATTCACAGGTAACAAAGAACAAAGTAGTTGTTATGGGGGGCAATATAGGGGTGGAGGAGTGGGAGGTAGCAAGTATTGGGTGTAAAGACAGGCTCAAGGATGCATTGTACAACATGGGGAATACAGCCAATATTTTGTAATTTAATTTTAAGTGAAAAGTAACCTTTAAAAATTGTATTAAAAGTTAAATAATAAGTAAAAGAGTACCTTAGTCCGTTTGTCGGTTACCAACTTCAACTCAAAGTGTCCACCAGGGGGCGTCAGAACCCAGGACTATGGCGCTTCATTCTGAATAGTCTATGTTGATCCAGGGCTTGTAAACTCTGGGTTCATCTGGCTCTTTCTCTAGCATGGCAGAAGGCGCAGGCACGTGGGAGCAGCTGGCAGAATCTCCTCCCACTGCTCTAGTAACTGTCTGAACTGTTTGGAAGTGTGTGAGCCCAGCTGCCCGAGCAGCTCTGAGGAGCTCCGACTTGCTCGATAAGATGAAGGCACTGTCCGTTCTCGGTCCTGGGAAGACATGACCTGGGTTAACAGATAGCCCCATGCCAAATAATTCCTTTAGAAATCCCTCTCTAAAAGCTCCACTAAGGGGCAGATGGTCCATTTCTGACTAAGAAATCTCTGCCCTTTGTCATACTGCATCGTTTGCTCAAATATCTGTCCTAACCCCACACCTCACTTCCCTCCCACCTCAGCTCAGGCACTGGAGGTACTCCAGGGAACCAGAACCCACTGTTTCTGTTTGCACATGGTGAACTTTTAAAACCAATGGCTGCTGAGCCCCACCCTAGAGATTCAAATTTAATTGTTCTGGGGTGGAACTTAGGCAGCAGAGTTTTTAAAAGCCCTTCCCACGTGATTCTTATGTGCAGCCTTATGGAGAATCTCTGGGTTCAAGGCACTACTCAAGTGTAGGAGCCTGAAAGAAATACAGAATCTCAGCATCCCCTTCCTAGCTTGCTGAATAAGAACCTGATTGAGAAGCACTGGTCAAGTCAGCATACTGTTCCACTTCATCCATGCTCATCACCCTGGCCGGAACCCACAGCTTCCCCAACTTTCTCAAGTTAGAGCACTTGCCTTCAGAAGTTTTTGCCTCTGACCTACAGAGAGAAACACATTTTATAGCAGGATGTACAGCACACACATGTGTAAATAATGAAATTAAAATATCATAAAAATACTTCTATTATTATTCTTACTGAAGCAAACTTGGATTCGTTCACTTGTGCACAGCTAATCTACTTTCTTGTGATCAAGGAAAGTGCAGCATTCATTGCAGGACACCACTCAATGAGTCCAGGCAGCTAGAGTTCCAAAGACCCAATTCCCTGATGGGTCCAGGAAAAACTTTTAAAGACAGAGGGAGGGAGGGGAGATTGAAGGATGCATGGTCAGCTCATGGATATCCTTCTGAATGGCTGGTGGTGATGTAATTGGGAGTCAACATCACCAACCTGCTGGTTCCAATTGGTCCGGGGTCTACATGCTTGTGGGCAGCACACAGTTAACTTATTCCACCTGGCGGGGGTTTCAGTATCGGCCAAACAGCTCAAAGGACATGGCTTAGGATATTATCTATAGCCCTTGAGGAGGAAGTAAGGTTCTTGACTTTGTTTAACGGCTAAAGTATTATTGTTTCGTCTTGCTTGGCTGTTATGCTTTCTTTCTGCATTTCTTACCTCTCTGATTAAATTTATTTTTTCTTGGAACTTGGGGACGGCCTAAGAGGCTAAAGTTTTTCTACAGAAGAGGCAGGTGGAAGACATGGTGGGGCGGGAAGAGGGGCGGTCTATCCTGGGAAGGCCCCATAGAGTTACACTATCTGGTTGCTTACACTCTCTGTGAGGGACTCTAATCCATTCAATAGGTATTCCTGGCACATACTGTATACCTGGCATTGTTCTAGGTGCCTGTGCCAGTCTGTTCCCAGGCAAAACTTCCTGTTATTATGGAGGTTATGTTGGGGTGGTGGCAGGATAGGGTTGTCAGAAAGTTAAAAGTAAATCATGAATATGAAGGGCATGCTTGAAGATTAATATAACAGTTTCTTTTAAAACTTATATTTGGGGGTACTTATGAATCCTGATTGTGGTGTTTCTTGATCTCAGTCCTGGGTATACACACTTTGTAAAACCCAAGTCTTTGCATTTCTCTGGATGCATGTTATGACTCAGTGAAAGTTCAAAAAAATTATATTCTGATATTTTCTATTATTGTCTTCTCATTTAAAAGAAAAGCCAATTAAAACACTAAATTCAGTTCAGCTACTATTAGGTTGTAACAGGAGTTTAAAAAACATTGCTCTCTTTTTAAAAACAAAACAGAACCAAAGAAAAACCTTCAGCCCAATAACTCCGCAGCATCCACCACTCTTGGCTGAGCATCTGCTTACGGGTATGAGACAGGCTGCCTTCCTTGCCCTCCTGCTTACCCTGCATGCAACCGTCTCAAGCCTTCTTAAGGGCAGTGCCACAAGCCTCCCTCAAGCAGCTCGGGCCACCTCTGCTTAGAACTAGACCCAACAAGCCCTTCTCCCTGCAGAGTCACTCTGCTGTGGGCAGCTCTCTCCAGGTTCCAGTTCTGGGAAGAGACTGGCACAGGCACACAGGAGGGCTGGGGTTATTTCTGCAGCCACCTCCTGAATCTCCTGAGCCTTGTGCTTCTAGCCTGTTTCATTTTCTCCATTATGGTGTCAGTCCCCTTGGGGGAGATGAGACTCCCTGGCTACTAGTACCAGAGTCATCAGACAATGCAGAGAAGGAGCCATCCTCTGAGATAATTCCCATCACAGCTCCCACTGCTCAACGTGGTGGTGGGGACAGTCCAGGGGTTGGGACTGGGCAGGATGGGTGTGGGGAGCAGGAGACCTCTTTTCTGTGAGCCTAACGGTCCAGATAACCCTGCACTAGGGACCAGAGCCATGGGTCTGGCCCCTGAGAGCAACTGGAGGGGAGATGGGAGAATGGGGAGTTGGGCTCCCCTAATCAGCAGGACCATCCAGCATGCAGGTGCTTTGACCTCTTGCCTTGTTTAATTTTGAGCTTGATTTATCAGCAGAAAAACTTGCTCCAAATCAGTTGTTTGCATCTACTGATCCCCAAAACCTAGTCAGACCTGATGCTTCCCAAAGTTCCTGGGTTTGGTGTTGCTTTGTTGTGTCTTAGTGGTTCAGAGCAGACTTGGGAGTCAGAAAACTGGATTTGAATCCTGGCTTCACTACTACCAGCTGTTGCTTAATTGTGTACAGCCTCATTTCTATCACCTGTGGCGCCCTACACCCTGTCTCGGCCCAGGTTGGGTGCATTCACCTTCCTGCTCTGTGGCCCCTGCTCCATGACAAAGGGCAAACCTTACAGACACTGGTAGGGAATGATTTAGTAGGAAGTTGTCCTGCTCACCTCACAGGGCAAGACGCTATGACCCAAAGCCACCCAGTCCAGCCCCCCATAGCCATCTAGAACCCACCCCTTCTCATTGCCCCACTGTCCTCAGACCAGAGCCCTTGGGCCCAACGCGGGAGAATAGGCGCGCCGAGAAGACACCATTACAGAGTTCTCTGCTGTCTGATCCTTGGGACAGTTCTGTCTGGAGTTGTTTGATTACTCTACACATTTTACAGATGAAGTACAGTCAGTAACAGGGCCAATTGCCCTAAGTCTTCCGGTTCTAAGCACCCTCCCCCCCCTCCCAAGGCTGCCTGGGGCTGGGTTAGGCAGACTGCACCGTCACTGGGAGAAAGAGCTCTGAGTTTTCTCCTCCTTTCGAGGTGCAGGCCCAAGAGGGAGCAGTGGAGGCCCTCTTTGCCTGGAGCTCTTTCTGCTTGTACTCCCCTAGCAAGGAGTGTCACAGGCCTGAGCCTCCCCCTTAGACCCAGGGAAAGGGTCAAGGCGGTCCAGTTTGGCCTCTGGGCTGCTGCTGAGAGATTAGGATTAAACTCCCTCTCTGCAGTCACTCACTGGATTGGGACCTTGGAAACTTCCCAATTCAGTCTCTTCATTTTAGAAACGAAGGAACTGAGGCCAGGGGGAAGTGATTATTTTATTTTATTTTATTTTATTTTTTAACGCTACATGGTAAGTAGGGGGAGCGGCTGAACTGCTGCTTAGAATTCGAGGCTCCTATTTCAATGCTCCTCCACTGGGCCCTGTTGACTACACCGGCTCAATGTGAACTCTCTACCCTCTGCTTCACGTCTTCTCCCTTTGGCTCCACCAGAAGGCGCAAAGCAGCTCCTCTGGCGGGATGAAGAAGGGGGAGTGGTGGCCGGTTTGAAGGAAGAGGGAGAGGGAGGAGTAAGTAGGACAGGGCCCCTTAAAGGGGCGGGTCAATCCCGCTGGGCCCCGCCCCCCTGGGGCGGCGCAGGCGCAGGCGGGCTCCAGGAACTCCGGCGGGAGGGCGGGCGCTCCTGGCTCTTGGGCCGGCGCGCTGGGCCGCAGTACCTGCGGGGGCCGGCGCAGGGCGCGGCGCCCGGCGGGCGGACCTCGACGCCCAGGAGCGAGGGCAGGGAGCCGGGACCGGGACGGGGGGCGGAGCGGGAGGGGACGCTACCCCGCAGCCCCCTCCCCCGGGGGACGGGGCGGAAGCAGCCGGGAGCGGGGAGGTGTGAGCGGACGCCGAGGACAGCACCATCTGGAGGGGCGGGACCGCGCGGCCTCTGGGGGGCAGGCGAGTGCGTTGGGCAGTGCCGGCTGGGGGCCCCAGGCGGGGAGTCGTGCAGGAAGAGCGCGGCGGGCTCAGCCCAGGGCTGCCGGAGCAGCAGCCGCAGCGGGTCGGGGTTCTCAGCTGGGGCCCGCAGCAGCTCCGCGGGCTGAAGCTCGGCGTGGAGGAGCAGGGGGGCGTGGGTCCGGCGGTGCAGGAGGAGGGCGGCGTGGGCCCGGGGGTGCAGGAGCGGGGCGGCCGGGGCCACGAACCCAGTCTGGGGGTGGTGTGGGGGCCGCCGGACGGCGCGGACTGGAGGCGCCCGCCGGCGTGGACTGGCTCCGCAGGCTGGCCGGTGGTGCAGGAGGAGGGGCTGGGGCCCCGCAAGCAGCACCAGGAGAAAGGGGAAGGCAGCCCCGCAGTGCAGGAGCGGGGGGAGGCCCGCACCGGGGTGCAGGAACGGGGGGAGGGGAGCCCACGCCGGCTGCTGCAGCAGCCCGAGCAGCTGTCCGAGTTCGGGGAGGGCTCTTGGGAGCGCAGAGACGAGCTCGAAAGTTCCGGGGAGCAGTACTGGGAGAGCTGCGGGCACCTCAGACGGGAGGCGGTGGTCCTGGGAGCGGTCCCGGCCCGTCGTAAGAGACTCGAACTGCTGGGGAGGGCCCGGCCAGTGGGGCCCCGGGGGCCTGAGGGGGAGGGACGTCTGGGGGTGCAGGAAGCGAATTGGCTGCCTGGGGTACAGGAGGGACAGGTGGTGCGGGCTGTCCAGGAAACATACCTGGACGGGAAGGGGTCCCAGGAGGCGGAGGGTCCCCCTGAGGGGCACAGGATCCGGAGGCGCAGGCGGAGGAGGAGGTGGTAACCCACGGGCCGGCCGCTCGGCACCAGGGCCGGGCCGGGCCGGGCCGGGGTCGAGGTGACCGCAGAATGTAGGGGTTTGGGGAGAGGGGAGCAGAAGAGCACCGCGAACCTGGGGGCGTTGGAAACCACTGCCCGGTAGCAAGCAGTGCCCTGCTGGGTCCTTTTCTGCCACCTCGGCTGGGACATCATAGAAGCAGTGTCTGCAGTGAGCCAGTGGAAGGCAGCAGGTAAGGAAGCCCAGCTCTGTTGTCAATTGGAATTGATGTGTTTGGAAGGAGGGGGCTGTAGTTACCTCAGGAGAGCGTGGTCTCCGAACTGCCTTTTTTTTCCTTCCCCGTACTTAAACCTGGAGAGGACCCAAGCAGTGCAGTTTTCAACGGCAAGGCAGGGCCCCTCCCCCCAGCACTGTTTGTGCCAACTGGAGTGATGGGACATTTCCTTAGAGTCTAGACTGGCGGTGAGACTGTCTGGGTGACTGCCAGGCCTGGGCAGAAGGAAGAGAGGGGTAGCCCTAGGGTGAGGTTGCAGAGGAAGTAATCAGCACCCCCCCCCCCCCCCAAGCCAACTACCGTGGAGGTGCTTCATGCCCTAGCTGGGGTGGTGCAGTCAGCACAGGCTGCCTCACATCCTCAAATCACATTCCAAAAAAGGGAAGGGGCAGCATTGCAAGGACAGGACCTTATCTTGTAACTGTAGCCACATGAGCTGAGATGAGTGTGGCAATCAGTGACTTGGGCACGAGCCTGACCTGCTCCCGCCACACCTTCTTGTCACATTTGATTAATAGTGAGGGCCCAGAGCCAAGGATAAATAGTGGGCAGGAGGGTGGAGAGCCACTGGTGAGGCCCTGTCTCCGTGTGGGCTCTCAGGACCCCAGTCTGAAAATGAGGGAGAGGAGGGGTATCTGCATTGTTGGTCTCGGGGCATCCTGTGTGGCCCAGACCTCTGCCCCGCCCCAAGGAGGTGGACAGATGAGCAGCTGAGCTGTGGCATCATGAGTTCTGTACCAGCCAGGGCCAGCTTCCAGCCCAGCTTGGAGGTAGGTCTTGGAGAGGTGGGGGCTAAATTTGGCTCCCTTTTGACTCCTTCACAGTCTGGGTGCCAGGCTGTTCATTCCTGCCCCATAAGGACTTGGTGGTTCATCTGTGGGCCTCGTCCTCTTAGGGATGTTCATTTCTTACCTGGCACTGTGTGGGTTCTTGCTTCTCTAGCCCTCAGGCGGAGGTGGGTGCAAATTGCTGCCTGTCTCAGGACCCTCGCCAAGACCCATCTCTGCCCCAGCCCAGGGAGTGGCTCTGAGTCAGATGGCCCCCAGAACCCCTGTCCCAACCGGACTGGGTGGAGATGGTCCTTTTCTGTCAGGCATGGAGAGTGGTGGTGGCATCCTCGGCAGGCAGCTGCTGGGACTCCGCTGGAGGAGCCGGTTAGCCTACTCCCCATGCAAACCCAGACTTGACTGTCAGCTTCATCCCACGCCTGCCTGTCATCCTGCCACCACAAACACTCAGGCACCGGAAGTTCAGCTTCTGTGTCCAAGGAGTCTGGCTCTTAGGATGGCCAGACTGGTTCTGGCTCTCTGGTTTCAGTGGAGAGAATTGTTCTGAACACAGACACACAAGTGCACACCTTTACCCTTTTTCAGGTTGATTCTTGAATTTGTGGTAGATGAAGAGAAAGAGGACTTTGGCAGGTCTGGGTTTAAACCATTTACTAGCTGTGTAACCCTCTGAGGCAAGATAATGTCTCTGGGCTTCAGTTTCCTCCTCTGTGAGGTGGGCTGCTGTTTTCCCGACAGTGTCCTCGGTGCAGAGGGCTCAGACCCTTTGCCAGCCTAGCGTCCACCTTCCTAGGAGCCATGGGAGTGGACATTAGGTAGGAGGGGTTGGTGCTCCCAGACCTTTTCCTGTGTCCCTGAAGTCCATGATTATTCCCCTGCCCTGTGTTTTATTCTGGAAGATGAAGTGCTTTTTTGTTTTTATTCACAGCTTAATTGAGGAACATATTAGAACATATTTATTGGAACATATTTAAAACAATTTAATAAGTTTTAACATTTGTATATACCTGGAAAACTACCACCACAATCAAGATAACGAACATACCCATTATTTTCAAACTCCCCCCCAAAAGTTCTTTTGTGCCCCTTTGTAATTCATTCATCCTGTCCCTCCTTTGCCATCCCCCTTCCCTAGGTAACAGTGGTCTGCTTTCTGTCACTACACATTAGTTCACATTACCTAAATTTAAGGAAATGGAATCACACAGTATTTTTGCTTGTTTGTTTTGGCTTGGCTTTCTTTAAGTCAGCATAATTATTTTGAGATTCATCCATGTTCTTGTGTCTATCAATTGCTTATTCCTTTTTATTGCTGAGTAGTATTCCTTTGTATGTGCATACCACAGTCTCTTTATCCATTAACCTCCTGATGGGTTGTTTTCAGTTTTTGGTTATTATAGTAAAACTATTAAGAACATTTGCATAATTATTTGTATGGACATATATTTTTATTTCTCTTGGAGAGATCCTTAGGACTGGAATAGTTGGAGCATATGGTAGATGTACATTTCATTTTTTAACAAAGTGCTAGACTGCTTTCCACAGTGGTTGTACCAATTTACATCCCCACCAACTGTGTATGAAAGTTCTAGTTTGCTACTTTGTCAGCATTTGTCAGTCTCTTTAAATTTAGACACCCTAATAGGTCTGTAATGGTATCTCGTTTTGGTTTTAATTTGCGTTTATGTAATGACTAATGTTGAGCATCTTTTCATGTGCTTATTTGCCATCTGTTTATCTTTGGTGATGTGTCTGTTCAAATTGTTTACCCATTTTTTAATTGTGTGGGTTTTTTTTTTTCCATTCTAAGTTTTGGGCGTTCTTTTGTATTCTGGGTTCAAGCCTTTTATGGGACATATGATTTGAAAATATTTTCTTCCAGGCTTTGGTTTGCATTTTGATTCTCCTAACTGTGTCTTTCAAAGAGCCAAAGTTTTAGATTTTAATGAACTTCAATTTACCAATGTGTTCTCTTATGGATTTCGCTTTTGGTGTCTTAAGAACTCTCTGCCTGACCGAAAGCACGATGGTTTCCTCCTATAACTTTTATAGTTATGGATTTTACATTTAGGTCTATGGTCTATTTGGGTTTAATTCTTGGGTTAGTATATGGTGCAGGGTGTTCAGTTTTTTGCATGTGGAGGTCCAGTTGTTCACCAGAATTTTTTGAATAGACTTGTTTCTCCATGGAGTTGTCTTTGTACCTTTATTGAAAATCAGTTGTATATGTGTAGATCTGATTGTGAATTTTGTTTTGTTCCATTGATCTAACTTTTCTGTCTTTATCCCAGGACCACATTATCTTGATCACTAGATTTTATTGTAAGTCTTGAAATCACGGAAAGATCTTGAACTTTGTTCTTCCTTTTCAGAAGTGCTGTAGTTATTCTGGGTTTGTTGCACATTTGTATTTTAGAGCCATTTGTTAATTTCTACAAAATAGCCTGCTGGAATTGCATTAACTCTATAGACCAATTTGGGGAGAATTGATATCTTAGAATATTGAACCTGACCCATGCACAATGTGCACCTCTGTATTTATTTATATTTTTAAGTTTCACCAATGTTTTGTAATTTACAGTATACAAACCTTTTAAATCTTTTGTCAGATGTATCCTTAAGTATTGCAAATTTTTGATGTTGTTATAAATGGCATTTTTAATGGAATTCAGCATTTTGTTTAAAAATTTATCTACCTTAACTGTGGTAAAATATACACAACAGAAAACTTACCACGTTAACCATTTTGAAGTGTGTAGTTCAGTAGGGTTGCTGCTGCTGCTAAGTCGCTTCAGTCATGTCCGACTCTGCGACCCCATGGACTGCAGCCCGCCGGGCTTCTCCGTCGCTGGCATTCTCCAGGTTAGGTATAGTTATGTTGTGCGACCATTGCTGTCATCCATCTCCAGAACTTTTTTTTTTATCTTGCAGAACTGAAACTCTGTACCTATTAATCAACTTCTGTATTCCTCCTTCTACCTCAGCCCCTGGCAGTCGCATTCTACTTTCTGTCTCTATGAATTTGACTGCTCTAAATACCTCATACAGTGTTTGTCCTTTTGTGACTGGCTTTTTTGGCTTATCATAATATATTCAAGGTTAATCCATGTTGTAGCATGTGTCAGAATTTTTTTCTTTTAAGGCTGAATAGTCATCCATCGTATGACTATATTACATTTCATTTATTCATCAGTGATTGCTACGACCTTTTGCTATTGCCAACAGTGTTGGTGTAAGATGGTGTTGTTTGTTAAATTTCAATTTCCAATGTTTTACTTCTGAGTATTATATACTCATATCCTCCCCCCTTGCTGAACAGACTTGTTCTAGTAGCTTTTTTGTGGCTTCCATTGGATTTTATACATAGACCGTCATGTCATCTGCTAGCACAGGCAGTTTTACATCTTCCTTTCTGATCTTTATGTCTGTTATTTCTTTTTCTTGCCCAATTGCACTGGCTAATCCTCTGGCATAATATTAAGTGGAAGATTAGATATATTGTTCCTGATCTTCAGGGGAAAGTGTTCAGTATTTCACCATTATGAATGGTTTTCTTCATGTATGATCTTTATCAGTTTGAAGAAGCTCCCTTCTATTCTTATTTTACTGGGATTTTTAATAGAAAATCCATAGAAATGGATGTTGGATTTTGTCAAATGTCTTTTTCTGTGTTTCTCAAAATGATCATAGGATTTTCTTTTTTAGTTAATGTGTGGAATTGTCATGCATTAATTTTTTCAAATGCTAGATCAACCTTGCATTCCTGAGACAAGCTCCATTGGCTCATGATGATTATTCTTTCTATTGTTGAATTCTGTTTTCTAAAAAATTTGTTAAGATTTTTTGCATCTATTTTTGAGGATAGTTTTCTTTCCTTGTAATGTCTGCAGGATTCATGATGTACATCTTTAATGTATTATAGTCTGCCTTCAAGTGATGTAAGAACCATAAAATAGTACATTTTCACTTTTTCTTTCCTTTATGCAATTATTATCAGAAATTTTATTTATGCATGTGACAACCCCCACGCAGCAATGGTAAGATTTTTGTTTAAACAGTTAATTTATCTTTTAAAGTATTTTGAACAGTAAGAAAAATATGTTAACTATTTAACCATGTAGTTGCCATTTCCAGTGCTATTCATTTCTTTGCATAAATCTATGTTTCTATACTGGAGAAGGAAGTGGCAACCCAATCCAGTATTCTTGCCTGGGAAATCCCGTGGATAGAGGAGTCTGGTGGGCAACAGTCCATGGGGTTGCGCAGAGTTGGACGACTGAGCAACTTTCACTCACACACACGTTTCTATATGGTATTATTTTTCTTCTGTCTGAAGGATTTCTTTTAACATTTATTGTAGTGCAGGTCTGCTGGTATTGAATTATTTCAGCTTTTATATGTTTAAACAGTTTATTTAGTCTTTATTTTAAAAAGATATTTTCAGTGGAATAGAATTGTAAATCACTAGTTTTAATGATATAGTGCCTCTGTCCTCTCATTTCCATTGTTTTCTGCAAGAAATTTGTTGTCATCTCTGTTCCCTATATGTAGCATGTCTCCCTTGCCTTTCCCAACTACTTTTTGAGATGTTATCACTGACTTTGAGCAATTTGGTTATGATGTGCAATGATATAGTTTTCTTCTTGTGTCTTGTGTTTGAGTCATTGAGCTTCTTGAATCTGTGGGCTTTTAGTTCCCTGTTCTGTAACCTGGAAACTCAACTATAGGGCTGACTTCCTCTGTTTCCTGTCTCCTAGGTATCACTGGTCTTTGTATCTTGATATACGGTGTCTTCAAAACCATTTTGTGTATTTTGTCCATTTTTCTGTTGTTTCTGTCAGGAGGATAAGTCTGATCTATATTGTTCTGTCTTGGCCAGAGATGGGGATTTTACTTTAATTCTCTCACTACCACCCTTTACTCTTCCCATCTTCCAGTCCATCCACTCTGGATGTATCTCATTTTTTCGTCAGTCTGCTATTCATTGTTTATGGTATGATGTAGTAAACCGTGACTTTTCCTTTCCTGCACACTTTTTTGTTTTTCCTGGAGTTGACTTTTCTTGTTTGCTTAGTTTTCTATGTACCTTTCAGTTAGACCCCACACTAGCTGTCTGAATTTCTCAGGATGTCAATTCTGTTAAGAATTCTATCAGAGTCACCTTTCTGAAGAAGGCTCTTTCAGACCTTGGGCTCTGATGGCATGGATTAATTGCTCTGTATCACTGATGCTTAGCTGTCCTCCTGGGCTCTCCCTTTCAGTATCCTGGGCATTTCCATCACTGCCTTCCCGTGTTGCATTTCCCATTTCCTATCTTCCCCTTTGTTCCGTTTATCCTCTAGTTTGGGATAGCACATCGTTCAATAGCTTCCCAAGAGGAGGGTGAAAGAGTGGTAGATTATTCTGAGACCTTGCCAGTCTGATACTCAAGTCACTTAATTACTGAATATAGAGATCTAGGCTGAAAATGGGCTTCCCTGATAGCTTAGTTGGTAAAGAATCTGCCTGCAATGCAGGGGACCCCGGTTCGATTCCTGGGTTGGGAAGATCTGCTGAAGAAGGGATAGGCTACCCACTCCAGTATTCTTGGGTTTCCCTTGTGCTCAGCTGGTAAAGAATCCGCCTGCAATTTGGGAGACCTGGGTTCAATCCCTGGGTTGGGAAGATCCCCCGGAGAAGGGAAAGGCTACCCACTCCAATATTCTGGCCTGAAGAATTCCATGGACTGTATAGTCCATGGGGTCGCATACAGTCCATGGGGTCGCAAAGAGTTGGACACGACCGAGCGACTTTCACTTTCAGGCTGGCAGTTGCTTTGGAATCTTAAAAACATTGCTGTTAAGTTCCAGAGTTAACATTAATGTCTAAAGTCATTCCCAATCCTTGTTTTGTCCCCTTGCCCAGAAGTTTATTGCGTCTTTTCTTCATCTCCAATATTCTTTAATTATGTAGCTTTGGTGTGGACTTTTGCTCTCCATTGTGGCAATTCCCTGTACTTTTCCCTCCATCCCTTCTGTTGTGATTTTAGCAATTTTGATAGCAGAAAATGTCTGTTGATGTTCTTTTATCCCATGGCATGGATGAGATAGACAGAAAACTACTAAATTCACCTTAAGTTTTAATAGACATATTGGAAGAATGGGTTAGGATTTTTGGCTAGGGAAGTATCCATATTTCACTAAAAAACAAAAAACACCTTTCTTTCTTTTTTTTTTTTTTAAGGACTTAATTTGCTAACATTTTAAGACTCAGGTTTTTTTAAATTAGAAAAATTAAGAGAAGTGTGTGAATCTGAAGAAGAAATTTTCAGAATGAATTTCTTAGAAATTTAGTAGAATGATTTTTCCATCCACTGACATTAATAGGATTTAGTGTTAAGAATTATCATCTGTATAGTAAGTAGTCCCATAAACTGGTGCTCATGGCCATGATAAGAAGAGCCTTCTGAGAGTGGTCAGGGTCAGTGTCGGAGAATATTTGAAAACACGACTGTTCTGGCCAGGACCAATGATTAGCACAATTACAGGCTTTCTCCAGAGCAGCAGTTCTTAACCCCAGTCTGGATTCATCTGAAGAGACTTAAGGATATGCTGCCTAAATCTCACTTAGACCAAGTTTAGAATCTCAGTGGGTGGGACCCATGCATTGACACATTCCTACCCACCAGGTGACTTTTTTAATACACAGCTAGTACAGAGAACCACTGCTCCAGAGTTTAGCAGAGACCCTTGCTTCTCAGAGTGTAGACTAAGGACCAGCACATTATAACTGGGAGCTTGTTAGAAATGCAGAACTTAGGCCCTATCCCATATCTGTGGAATCTGAATCTGCATTTTAATAAGAATCCTCAGGTGATCTGTATGGGCATTAAAGTTTGAAATAGTACCTCAATTATTTATTCAACAAATAGATTTGCAAATAGATCTGTTGAACAAATTTATAAGCACCTACTGCCAGGGCAAGACTGCTGGGAGAGGTGGTGATGGGTCTGTTGAATTTTTTATGTCTCCTGCCTGTTTGTAATTTTTTATTCCCCTTGTTTAAAAAAAAAAAAAAAAATATATATATATATATATATATATATATATATATATATCCTCTTCTTGTTTTGTATAAGAAGACAAGATGAAACATCTTGTCTGTCTCAGGATATTAATGAGCATTTTCTGTCAGAAACTTTCTTCTCTTGTGTAGTCTTGTTTCTTCTCAGTTCTTTTTTTCTGTGTTTTACTTTCTTCCATGTTAGAGGCTTTGCTTGAGTGTCTGAAAATTTTTTTGTCATCTGCTCTTGACTGCAAGCACTGGGTGGTCTTGTTGACCGAGCCTCTTCGTATGGTGACCTGGCTGGACAGTTTGAGGGGGACTCCCAGGGTTGGTTTCTTTGTATCTTTCTTGCCTGTTCAGAGTCCCCGGAAAGGATACCCCTGTCTTCTGCTAGGAGATGGAGGCCTGGCTCCACGTTGCTGGAGGGAATGCAAAAGGGGAACTAGAATCGCCATGTCTATGTGTGCCTTCCTTTTTAGGGCCACGGCACCCGGTTCTCAGCCAAGCCTGCTGTGCCAGTCAGAGACCGGCAGTTTACCTCTGAAGGAAAGTCCCGACTTTGCTGGGTGGTACCAGGGCAGCCACCCAGTGGCTTTGTATTGGGGAGGGAGTCCAGAGGGGTCTTACTGCTTCTTAAACAGCTTTTAACTAATCCTGTGTATTTTTAGCACTTCTCTCTGTCTCCTGTTCTTCTTCTAGAGGTTTCTGGGGCTGCTAGTTCCCAGGTCTTCTGAGGATTCTGTGGGGGGCAGTCAGGCACTTTTCACCCTGAGACTGGGGATTTTCTCAGGTCTGCTCTCCGTAGCCACTGGCCCATCTGCTTTCTGGCTTCTAAAGCTTTGTTGTGGTTTTTCTCCTCTGCTCTTCTTCCTGTCCTTAGGGACTTGTGCCATTCAGAAAGTTCCTCTTTTGACAGTTGCCACCTCAGGAGGGTTTGGGGAAGAAGTGGAATTACGTGCATGTGTCTTTTCCTGAAACCTGTGTCCCCTCTTTAAACTTCCTCCCAGGATCCATGAATTCATTCAGTTAAATATAAACAAATAAAATTCCAGTCCTGCCCTCCATGAGCCCCAACCCTCCAACCAAGCTGTTTCGTGTCCGGTTGTATATGGACTGAATTCTGGTTCAGCTGTTACTCCCTGCATGACCCTGGTCATGTCTCCAGAGCCTCAGTTTCCTCATCTGTAAAATGGGATAACGTAGGGTAGTAAGGGGGAAGGTTATTCAGGCAATAAAAAATAAAAGCTTTTAGTGAAGAACTTGCACACAGTGTCTTTTTGAGGACCTGGGTTGTGACTTCTCTGTCGTACTCCCCCAAACCTAGCACAGGGTGAGCACATAGTGGGTATGTGGTGAGTGACTGAAGGAGGCGGGTGTTGAGAAGTTTGGTCTGGGCCCTCCTTCGGCACCTCTAGGTTCTGGGAGCCACAGGCTTCTGCTGGAGGTGAGAACTCCTGGTTCTTCCTGTTTCTGCCTGTCGCCTGGATGCTGTGACTCCCACTGAGGCAGGTTCTCCTCCCAGGCCCCTGACCTTGGCAAGGCTACCCCTTCATGGCTAGAAGGGAATCACCGTTGCTCTGAACTGTTGATCTCCCCTGACTCGTAGGGATCCATTCCCTGTGACAGCTTCTAAGGCGCCTGAGACCTGGCGTGGTCCTTCCCTTTCAGGGTCTCAGTTTCTTTATGGCTGAAATGAGTGGGATGTAAGGTACCTTAAAATATTTTGTAGTCCCTGACATTTCTCTCACTCCCACCTTCGGACTCCTCCTCTCCCAGTTCAGCAGTCCACCCTGCGCTGGATATTCCTAGCTCCTGGGGTTCTGGTGTGGACATGGTCCCAGGGGGATGAGCAGTCCCGCTCTCAGAGTAAATGCTCTCCAGTTCACAGCTCTGGCTTCATTCCCCACCCCACCTCCAGGCCCCAACAATAGGCCCCTTCAGCTCTAGGCTCTTGCTGAGGGGGTGGGGGTGGGGTGAGGCCTGAGCGGGACCAGCCCTGAAGAGCTCTGGGAGTGGCTGGCTGCTGTGAGCTGGACTCCATCCTTCATCTCTTCCCAGGAGCCTGTACTTCTGGGCCTTGGTGCCGTGATGATGCTTGGGCCAGAGGGTGCTGAGAGGCAGCTCACTGCAGTGCCCTGCATCCCAGCCCTGGCACTCAGGCGTGTGTGGTACGTGTGTACAAGAGACCCAGACAGCTGCTGGAATTTACCCACTGACACACGCGGGTGGTGTTTCTATGCGGGGGAGGGATGCCTCAGGAATGTGTCAGGACTCTCTGTGTCCTCTCTCCGGGCGTCAGGGTTGGCACACCAGCCTTCAACTGGTGGAGCGTGAAACAGCTACAAAATACGTTCAAGAGCAAATTGATAGGTATGGGGAGGTGTTGGGCTCAGCCTGGATCTGTGTTGTGCTGTTTAGTCAGCTTCTTCCCTTTGCTTTCTGGAAGTTGGAAAAACACTTCCTTCTCTATTGGAGTCAAAGGAGATGAGGCATAGGAGGGTCCCTGGACCTGGTGTGTCTGTCCTGGCTTCCGCACCCTGCCTTCCCACCCTCTCACTGCCTTGTCCCTGTCCTTTCTCTCTCTTTGAGGCTGGGATGCCTGACAAACCGACCTCCTTCCCATCAGTCAACCCTGTGGCATCCTGTACCCCAGCTCTCCCTCTCTCAGCATCTCCATCCAGTCTGATGAGAAGGCATCCTTCAGTCATAACTCCCCCTCTGTCTTGAGGGACTGCTGTGCTGTCCCCCGGGGCTGAAATAGCTTTGTGGGAGCAAAGTAGCTTAGTAGTTCTGGGACAGGGGTAATTGTAATGAGATTGGTAACCCACACAAAGGTACCTGCTTTTCTAGATTAGAAATAATGACAGAGGGTAGGGGTTGGGGCCGGGGGAGGGGGGGAAGCGGAACAAAGCCAGAGCCAATGAGGGCAACCAGGTTTATTCCTGATATTCACTGGACGTAGGTGGCACCAGCTCACTGAAATATAGACAGGTCCATCACAAAGGCTTGAGGTCCTTTTCAGCGAACTCTCTTGACCACCTGTGCCTTGCCAGATTCTTCTTCAGGGTGACAGATATAAACAGATGGTTATTTTACAATGTACAAACCACAAGAGAGGTACATATGTAGGGCTCCCTCAATAGAATTTTATATTAATACAGAGTGGTACAGAAACAGTGACCCTTCAAGGATCAGAATATGATGGATAATTAAACATTTTTTTCATCCTCTTGACTATTTTCCACATGTGCTATTATGTGATATGCCACTTTGGTTTCAAATATACTTTAACAAGATAACAGGAAGCATTGTAAAAAAAAAAAATTAACCATTTGGGAATACAAAATAGGAATTCGCAAAGGAGGTGATGTTTTAGCTGGGTCTTGAGGGATGTGTAGGAGTTCATGATGTAGACAGTAAATCACAAAGCATAGCACAAAGACATTAAGCTCCAGGAAAGGCTATTTGATTTGGTTGGAACATGGAGACATTTGAAGGAAATGATAAAAGAGGTGGAGGTGGACAAATATATGAGAGGTGGATTGTGAAGGGCCTTGTAGTTGGCTCAGTGAGGAGTTACAGAAGGATGCAAGCAGGAAAGGAACTTGAGACCTGTGTTCAGATGAGTGTAACAGTAGGGACTGTGTACCGGATGCTGTGCCAGGTGTGCTACTCGTGACCTCACTGAGTTTGCACTTGATCCAGGAGGCACTATTTATCTCCATTTTACAGATAAGGAAATTGAGGCTTAGAGGTTGTCATTCGCCCAAATGATTAGAGAGTGATACAACCAAGATTTCAGCTCAGGTTCTTTCTGACTCTTGTCACAGTGAGATTGATGGGAGGGAGAATGAGGAGGCAGAGAGCAGATTTTTATGGTCTGCCCCATGGGGGAGTGAGTAGGGAGTTATGGTCGGGGAGCCCAGGGTGAGGTTTCCAGCCTAGGTGGCTGGCGTTGGCTTATGACATTTTCAGTCCGGAGACAGGAGCACACGCTTGGTTTAAGGTCGGGGAGGCTGAGCTCAGTGTGGACACGTGTGGTACCCCTGTATTCCCCTGGCGGAGCCAGCTGGACATGTCTGGAAACACAGGTCTAGAGCTTCAGGAGCTCAGGAATGCACATGGGGCTAATCGGAGCCCTGGGAGGAGAGGAGGTGACCCCCTACCGCCACCCCCCAGGTCCAGAGAGAAGGAAGGGAGAGTTTCAAAGTCTTAAGAAATACCAGCAGTTAAGGAGAAGGGTGGAGAACCTTTAGGGTTAGTTAGACTCAAGGCCTGTGCGCCCAGCAGTGCTGGCAAATGTGCCTCAGCCTTGACTGTCTGTCCCAGGACCTCAGCTGCCAAGCTCCCCTGGAAGGGAGTGGGTCACTGTGTCCTGGAGATGGAGAGGGTGTGGACAGCCATGGTGTGTGTCTGAATCACCCTCTTCTCTCCCTTGGCCTGTGGCTAGCCTCCTCCCAGACCAGTGTGATTTCAGACCTGGGATGACCTGAAGGAGTGAGGTTTCCTGATGCAGTTCCTCTGGGATGAAGTCCCACGGGGAACCAACCTGGCCCTAGTCCAGAAGCTTAGGCCCTGCACACAGAGGGGTGAGTTGAAGTTGACTGGGTTTGGTGGGGCTAGCATGTGGAGGCAAGATAATCCTTAGGTCGGAAGAAGAGCCATAACCTACCCCCCGCCCCCCGCCTCTCCCCCTCCCCCCCCACACACACTCTTTCTCCTCTCCTATATGTTATCTTCCCTCTAGGGCCTGGAGAAGAGGGAAGGCAGAGGTGGGAGAGGGCTGGCCTGGAGGTGGGGTTGGCATATATTCCCGAGAATACGGTAGATTGTTTTGGAAAAATCCTCTGGCCGGAAATTACATGTCATGTCTGCTCCTCAGTGTGGATTTGTCACTCCACTGATGCTGTAGGAGAGCCTGGGGGAGGGGAGGGGACAGCAGAGGCAGGCTGGTTCCCATTATCGGCTCCCTTTGGAGATAAGGGGCCAAGTTGTTGATCACAGGGTGTACCTGTGGGGTAGATTCCCCAAACCTGAGAGGCAGTTTGGATCTTGTGGATGTCTTGTAACAGGATGGCAGTAGGAGGCAAGAGATTTAAGAAGGGAGGAGACAGGGAGAAAGCAGGAAGGGGGAATGGTTTAGATCGGACCCTTTATCCAACCTGGAGAAAGGATGCATGGGCATCTTTTTCAACCTCTCTGTCTCCACAGTCTCCTGAGTTTGGGTTCCTGCTGCTGTTCCCAAAACCAGTTTCTGCCTTCTGGAGCTCTGGAGACCTGCAGTAGGAGCAGAGGAGCTTCTGCCTAGAATAAGCACCCTGCCTGGTAGGGTCACTTCCCTGGTGGCTCAGCGGTAACGAATCTGCCTGCAATGCAGGAGACCCCCATTCAATCTCTGGGTCAGAAAGATCCCCTGGAGAAGGGAATGGCAACCCACTTCAGTATTCTTGCTTGGAGAATCTCATGGACAGAGGAGCCTGGTGGGCTACCATCCATGGGGTCGTAAAGAGTCGGACACGACTGAGTGACTAACAACACACACCCTGGCAGGGTCATCCCCTGTACCAACGTGCTTCAAGGTGGAGAAGGAGCTTTTGAAGACAGTGAGCCTTATGGGAACTCACTTGGTGCCCACTTGGGGTCTCCTTCCTCAGTCTTGAAGTGGTGTGTGTTGATGTCTCAGGGTTTCCTTCCTCCTCTGCCCCAAACCCCAAAGGGGTGAGGGTGCCTTGAACTCATCCCTAAATAGCTGGTGCTGAGGAGTCAGTGGATGCTTCACATGCCATCGTAATGAGAGGGTGTGCATGTGGCACCTCGGGGCCCTCCGGGCTAGAGGGAGAGGAAGAGCCTCTGCAGTGGGCCTTCTTCCATTGGCAGTGTCCTCATCACGGCACTGGGGAGACTGCCCGTTGGACTCATGTTGGAGCAGCTCCTCCAGCAGGGAGTGTGGGTACTTGCACTCTTCTGAGGCCAGAGAGGTCAGCCCCAGTACTCTCCCCAGCCCTGAAGGCTCTGAGCTGCCTGGCACTGGGCCAGCACAGTCTTGGGGTGGGATGGGGGAGGGACGGTGGCAGGGAGAAGTCAAGGCCGAGAGACGGAGGCGGGGGCTGCGGTGGCCTGCGGTCTCCTTCCCTGTGCCGATGCCGGGGGCGTGGCTTCCATAGCCGGCGAGGAGTGGGCTGGGCAGGTTAGCGCGGAGTGCGGAGCGGCAGTGCGGAGCCGCGGCGGTGCACTGCGGAGCCTGCCAGGTGGGCGCATTCTTGCAGCCAGGTAGAAGCTGGGCTGGAAGGAGAGGTTTCAGGCCCCAAGGTCTAGAGGGAGGGGTCTCGGGTTGAGTCAGGATAGGGGCTCTTGGATGGATCCCCCTCCTTATCATGGAGTATGGGGGCCCTTGAATTCCCAGGACCTGATTGGTGGCTCTGAGGTCCTGGAGGCGGCCAGGGGCTGAGGGGAGCTGTGGGTCTGTGGTCAGTAAAGGTGCGGACCCACACCTGGCTCTCTGGGTCGGGGCGGGAGGGCAGCTGGTGGCGCTGCTCTGCGGAGAGGTGGCTCCTTGGAATGGAGGCTAGGCATGGGATTGGGGGAAGGGCAGCCGCAGGCACAGCGGGAGAGGCCGCAACCAACCTGCTCTGCTCGGGCTGCAGGTGGCAGATGTGGGGCGCATGTGGGGCAGAGGACCCGGCCTTCCCCTGGCCGAGGCGCTATAACGGCCCCTGCCCTCCTTCTGGAGGATGTCGGAGGCCTGGCCCCTCAGGACGCAGGGCAGTGACGCTGCCGGTGCGCTGGAGCGGCGGGGGGCTGCGGGAGGGCTCTGCTCCCCTCTCTGGCCCTAAAGCCGGGAGTTTGGATTTCATGGGGGAGAGATCTGCATATCAGCGCCTGACTGGGGCCGAGGAGGAACCGCAGGTAAAGGGGCAGCCGGATAGCCGGGACCCCGAGGTCTGCTGGTGAGCTGAGGACAGCCTGTCAGGAGTGAGGGGTATCTATGCTTCTGGGCCCCAGGACAGATCCTGGGGGCTAGGAGGCTGGGTGAAGAATGGTGGTGTGTTTGTGTGTGGGGTAGGATGGGGAAAGTCAGTGGTGGTGAATTACTGTTGCTGACATCTGCTTCAGCGTCTCTGAGTCCTTAGGACCCAATTAAGCTGCCCTTTGGGCTTGCCTTAGTGCTGCTACATGGGAGCACTGGAAGCACTGCTAGGATATGGATTTAGTCTTTCACGGACACAGAGTCCGTGTGCCTGGACATTCCCTCTTACTGGCTTTATGAATCTGCATATTAAGCCAAATGTCCTTGTTTGCTTTGGAAAATATGATCAGGGTGTTTATGGGTCTGCCTCCCTTACCCTTGGAGATCAAGCACTTTCTCTTTTGGCCAGTAGAGGGCAGTCACTGACAGGACAAAGCTGGGGAAAGAAGGGTGCTGTTTTCCAAGGCTGGGGAGAAAGGGGTCCAGAGCTGGTCTGAGCTCTGACCCCTGACCACGCTTTGCTTTTCTTCACAGCCTCCTACAGCTGGATTGCTGAGCAAGCTGTTGAGGCTTGTTCTTACCTGACGTGCAAGGGGAGAATCAGGTCTGGGGTTCCAGTGAGTTTGGGACACATCTTTCTGGGCGGTTGTAATTTTCAATTCGGCCCTTCCAATCCAGTAGTTCCCCCAACTTTCAACAGAGGGAGTGATCCTGCTTTATTGTCCCCTTTAAGTCAGGTGCCTGGGTTTCCTTCAGAGTGGTGCTTGGTGGGAGGTAGGTAATAGGCTTCTCTGTGCTGTGGGCATTGTGTGCCAGAGTTTAGGGGAAAGTTAACTCTAGTGTGACTGCGACCTGACCTCCTCTTCTCCGTTAGCTGTGATTCCATTCTAAGACTGGTGATTCACTGGGACCCAGGAGAGGCTGCACCTGGCTGGCATCATAAGTATTGGGTAGTGGGGGATGAGAGGGGGCTGGGAAAGAGGGACTGATTGCCTGGGGGTGTCCCATGCCCCCCCCCCCCCCCCCCCCCGCCTTGGGTCAGATCAGGAAATGTCTGTCCCTTCAAGCACCTCCTTGCCAGGAAGGTCAAGCACTGAGAGAGAGGCCCTAGAAAGAGCCTGGGATGCTGACTCCCCAAAACTCTCACCCCAGCTGCCTATTCCACCAGCCAGCTGGGGCTCCCAGAGCTGGTAGCCAGCTGGAGAGGGACAAGAGAGCAGTGTGCAAGAAACAGGGGCTCCCTGGGCATGGCTGAGGGTGGGGGCTGAGGGAGCCTGAGAGAACTTCCTGCAGCTGTCAGGTGTGTCTGGGGGCTGTAGTGAGGGGGGTGTAAGAGCAGCTGGCACCCTTGAGGAGGGCCAGAGGGATCAACTGTCAGCTCTAGAAACATGGTGGGCCCAGGGGGGTTGATGGAGTGGTGCACTTCCCTCTAGCTGGGGCTCCTGTCCCTGTATGTAGGTGCTGTTCAGGAGATATCTTATAGCCTGGAATCCTATAGTTTTGGGGGTGGAGCCATCACAGGGTTTAGGGGCTTATTTGTTTGTTTTGAGGGGGCTTTGGATCTTGGCCAGCTGGTCTGGGGAGGAGGCATCCTGGGTGATGTGCGTAGCAGACAAGGGAACCCCAGGGGAGGGGGTGGAGATTCCTCACCGTCCCCCCCACCCACCCTTGGCTGGACTGCCCCACTCTGGCAGGCTGCCAGACTCTTATTTCCGTCGGGCACCAGGGTAACAGGGCCACATTAGGGCCTGAGCCAGGAGACGCCCAGCCAAGGCTGCGGCTGGGAGATGGGGGAGGGTCTCTGAAGGGTCTGCATGCAAGGTCCAGGATTGACTTTCTGGTGTCCAGGCCCCCTCACTAGCCCTCAGAGCCCCCACACAAGCACATATGGGGGCCTCTTTGTATATTGCTACTCGATTGACATGGCCCCCACCCTAAAATCCCAGGAGTTTTCTGCGACTATGGGGGCTGGGGTGGAAGCCAGAGACAGGGGGCCTTGTGTATGTGGAGGTAGGGGGGGCAGCGCGGGTGGCTGGGAGGAAGAGTCCCCCCATTCCCGCCGCCTTCTTGGCAGTGATTCAGAAAGGTCCTTTTTCAGCCTGTGTCAGAGCTGCTCAGCTGGGGAGGGAGGGAGGCGGAGGGAGGGCGGGCAGTCGGGTGGGGGAGCCCGGGAGTAGGGCTGAGCTGTGACCACTGCACTGGAGAGAAGACAGAGAGACAGGACAGAGGACCCAGGCTACAGCCACCCTAGAGAAGAACTAGCTCGTTCCTGCCAGGCTGGCCAGCTGTGGAAACAGCTGTAGAGTAGAGCAAAGGGGATCACCCTATTTTTCTGCTGTATTCACCGCTCCTGGTGTGGACTCTGGGGGCCTCTGGGGCAGACCTCTGGCTAACCTCCCTTCTGGGCAGTACCTGCAGTTCAGGAGCTGAGACCACTGCCCCCCATCCCC
Organism: Bubalus kerabau; assembly: GCF_029407905.1. Classification (NCBI taxonomy): domain Eukaryota; kingdom Metazoa; phylum Chordata; class Mammalia; order Artiodactyla; family Bovidae; genus Bubalus; species Bubalus kerabau. The sequence continues at coordinate 117,032,092 of NC_073625.1, read as the reverse complement.
CCCACTTCTCGGGCCAGAGCCCCAGTGACCTGGTCAGGGTGGGTCCTTCTCCGTGGAGATGCCAGCAGCTCGTCGGTTCCCGGGCCTCGAGCTCTCGTTCCCTCTTCTAGCCAGACTCCGGCGGAGACTGTACACAGTGAGTGGGGGGCTGGGGGCGGGAGTGGAAAGCGGGGACTGAATCAGCTTGTCAGAGCCAGCCCTGCGCTGAGGGCCAGCGAGCAGGACGGGGCGGGCTCGACAGGGGCTCAGGGCCTCTCTGCCCCGGCGGCTGTGTTCTTGGTGATGAGTGTGTCGGCAAAGTGTGTGGGAAGTGTGTGTGCCAGCCACGAGAGCTACACGTGTCAGACACAGGTGTGTAGACTGGGCTGTGCTGGGGGAAGCAGAGACATGGGCTGGTGGCGGGGTGTGGGGGAGCGGACTTGTCCAGAGTCACCCTGGACTGGGTGGTAGAGACAGGGCTGGGACCCTGGCTGCCTTCTTCTTTTCCCCGGGATCCCAGTGTTCTCTCCCATCTTCCCACACATGCCCCCCCACGCCGAGCAGCCCTGTTCCCAGGGATGGGGAGCAGGGACATTTGTTAGCAGGAAAAAGGAACAGGCCAGACTGTGCTTTCTCAGAGACTTCTTCAGGGGAGGTGCCCCTGGGTCTCCCCCAGCCCTGACCACACAGGGCAGTTCTTTGAGCTGTTCTCAGGAGTGGCTGCCTCCTGCCCCCAGGAGCATAGGGTTGAGGGGCCTGGAGCACTGGGACTTGGGGACAGGGGAGGACGCAGTGGGGGTCTTCAGACCACCTGCTCTGGTGGCCAGCCTCATCTTAGGCTGAGCCGTGTAGGGGGTGGGATCACTCTGCTCCAGGGACCAGGTAGTGATGATGGAGGCGCGAGCTGGCCCCGTCTGGTCACTCCATAGAGAGACACTGCCTGGGTTAGTGATTTTCACAGGGGTCCTTTGGGGCTTTCTTCTGGAAAGAGGTGGTGCCCTGCTCTCTTCAGTCCATACCCCCTTGTTTGTAATGGATGGCTTTGTATGAGGATAAGTGAGTTAATCAGCCAAGTGCTTAGAACTGTCCCCAGCATCTGGTTAACTGTAGTTGAAGTGTTATTTTTATTTTTCTTAAATAAAATTAATAGAAATACAACCTGTTTATTCTGTGTATATGCGCACATGCCTATGTGTGTAGTCAGTCAACATAATGCCTCCTGTAATATAAAGGAAAATGGAAAGGAAATCAGTTACTGCTTCAATTATGAAGCAGTCAGATCCTAAGACCTCAGGTAGAGCCAGCGTGGAGGCAAAGATGTTGTCAGGCAAGTGCTGACCGAGAGGAGACATTTGAAATAGTAAGGATGGGCTGTCTGCAGTGACCTCTTTCTGAATGGTGGACAACTTCTCAGCTCCGAATAAAGCAAAAGGCCAGTTTCTCCTCAGTTTACACAGCAGTTCCATTCTAGGAAAATTCAGTCTATATTAAAATTGCAAAAATACTTTCTTGTCTGTGTATAAAATGGAATCTGATTCTCTGTTCAGATGATTATAAATAAATTTTTCACCTGCATAAATTAAGTTGTATGGGATTTGGGACAGTATGAGAATCCCAGCACCCACTCACTGCCACTAGCAGTCCCCAACATATTGACAGCCACACATGTTCTCTAGGGGGCTACCCAGGCCTCCTGAGAACCATGCGGGTGAACGGTTAGGGCTTAAAGTTTGGAAACCCTCTTCTGGGCCGCCGCCTCGGTGGAGGAGCCAGGGTTTGAACTGAGGGCGTCTCGTTTCTGTCCGTGGCTCTTTGTACTGCCCAGGGCTGCCTGGGAAAGTCTGAGCTTCTGGCACTGGGCTGGCAGCTCCGCTGGGAACTGTGGGGGCAGGAGGCTCGCCCTGGGCCCGGGCTGTGAGCGCCTGCTCTCCCAGAGCGACCTGGGAGGAGAGCTGGGGGGACAAGCCTGCCTCCCAGTGGGGAGGAGGGGTTCTTGGAGCAGCTGGCCTTTTCCCTGGTCCCTGTCTTCAGCGGGGATTGAACACAGGTCAGGGGTGGGCCAAGCCCTCAGCTCCGAGGGGGTCTTACTCAGACCAGGAAGGGTTTGGTGTCGGATGAGCCAAGCTGCCTAGCTTCGAGGGTGCCATTGGCCTCATTCTCTGGGCCCCAGGGAGTGTAGGTAGGAGCCCACTCCCTGGTGGCCCCGTGCCTGACTGTGACCTGCATGTAGTTTTGTTTGGCCAGCACAGTGTACACACGTGCTTGCGTGTGTATATTTCAAACTTGAATTAGTTGACATAGTTCAAAAGTCAGGAGAAAGATCTAATGTCAAGTGTAAACAAGGAGCAGAATGGTGTGGGTAATGGGTGAGTATGTGTGTGGGGGGAAAACAAGTCTGGAAGAATGGGTAAAAGTCATTAACGCAGCTGACTTTGGGGAAGGGGGTGAGGTGGCCGTGCAGCAGGCAGGGATGAGACTTTATTATGGCTTCAGTGTGCCTTTTGGTATTTCACATGTGCCTATATTACCTTTTCAAACATTTTTTTAAAGATATTTATTTGGCTGTGTCGAGTCTTAGTTGCTGCACGTGGGATTTTTGTTGCAGTGCACAGGCTTCTCTCTAGTTATGACTTAGCTGCCCCGTGGCATGTGGGATCTTAGTTCCCTGATCAGGGTTCGACCCCAAGTCCCCTGCCTTGGAAGGTGGATTCCTAACCACTGGACCACTGGCAGAGTCCCTCAAACTTTCTTTAATGGTGAGATTTTACACACAGATTCCGATTTCCGGTATTTCTTTTAAAAATTGAAAAGCTTCGACACCACTAGACCACAGCCTGTTGGGACAACTGTTGACTGTAGCTGAGCCACACCGTCTCCCTGGGCTGCGGCTACGAGCCCGCCCTGGCCTCCACCCCTCTTTCCCTCCAAGCTCCTGTGGTTCTGTGTGGTACCTGGGGAATGGTTTTTGGACCAGAGGAGAGGCTCCTACAGTGTCAGGCATTGGGAGGAACATGCTGGAGCTCATCTAGTCCCTGTGGGGTCCCTCAGATCTGCAGAGCTCATGGATGGGTCTCAAGGGACACTGCACCCCCCCCAACTTTTTTAGGTAACATTATGAATAAGAATGTATGTATTTTCCTGGAGACACAATCGATATTTTCATCAGATTTTTATAGAGTTTGTGATGCCAGGAGAGTTGAAGAGCCAATGGGGAACCAGAGGACAGAGTTTGATCTCAGGTCACTCGACCACAGGTGACAGATTTAGGGAGTAAGACCCTGACTGCAGGGCCTGGGCCATGTCCCAGGTACCCTGACTCTACCCCTGTTGCCATAGGAAGCAGGACACGGCTGCAGGCTCTTATGACGTGCAGCTGTTTGGGGGAGCAGGACGGGGGTTTGAGTTCTTGCCTGCAGCACACAGTAGGATGTGGGTGAGCCCAGGGCAGTAGCAGGGCCGCGTGTTGCCTCCCTTCCTTCTGCAGTCCCTGAGCAGCTCTTCTGTTCCCACAGAGGCTGGGGAGCAGCAGCATGCAGCCGGAGGAGGGCACGGGCTGGCTGCTAGAGCTGCTGTCCGAGGTGCAGCTCCAGCAGTACTTCCTGCGCCTCCGCGACGACCTCAACGTCACCCGCCTGTCCCACTTTGAGTATGTCAAGAACGAGGACCTGGAGAAGATCGGCATGGGCCGGCCCGGTAGGTGGGGGTGTGGCCTTGCCCATCGTCACCCCACAGACCAGTTACCTTGTCTGTCCTCAGAACTGCCGGTCCAAGATCCGCCCCCCCCCCCCCATCTCCACAGGTGGGGCTTAATGCTGTGCACAATGAGTGTGCAGTGGTGAAGGTGAATTGCAGTTGGAGGAGTCTGACTTAAATTTCCAGCTACTCAGGATTAACTACACACTGAGTTTTGTTTGTGCAGACATATGTAGGCTGTATTTCTTCCATCTCCTCCTCGTTTGTAAATGTAGAATTGAGCCTGTGCCGAACACCTGGAGGGCTAGTGTCTGGAGGTCTGTGGAGAAGGAAAGATAAAAACCCTCAGATGGGTTGCTGCCTTTCTCCTGATCTGTCCCTTTCTCTCGTCTCTCCTACAAAGATGTGTTCTATAGGCTAACGTCCCCTCCCCCCATGAGTTTATCCTAAAAGTACTGACTGTAGCTTCTAGAAGTCATGGTGTTCCTTGTAGAACGTTAGCAACTTTTTAGTGCATTCAGCCTAAAATAGCTAAATAAGTGATAATGTGAGAATTTAGATACTGATTTACGCTGCTTGTAGCCTAGAGAACTGACAGTTAATGTCAGTAACATAATACAGCCTTATGGGAGAAAAACTCAAAGTTGAAGAAATTCTGTCCATCACCTTGACATAACTATTTTTTCTTGAGAGTTGACATAAGAGTACTGCTGTTCAGTTTTGGTGGTTAAACACCTCCGTCCACTCGGAGAAGAATTGCCTGGAAGTGGGACGCAGCGCCCATCTGGTTAATGGCGGCCAGCCCCTGGTTGGTGGGGATGGCTTGTTCCTTGGCGTTGCTGCGCTGCGCACTGTCTAGTGGTGGCCTCCCCCCAGGAGGACGTAGGAAGCGGCCTCTGTGGGGAGGTGAGCGCCTTAACAACATGGGTTCCCCTTCCTCCTGCCCCGCAGGCCAGCGGCGGCTGTGGGAGGCCGTGAAGAGGAGGAAGGCCATGTGCAAACGCAAGTCCTGGATGAGCAAGGTAGGTGGACAAGGAAGGAGGTGGGAGTGGGGTTTCATCGGGGCGCCTCTGACGTCACCTGGGAGCCTTCCCCCCTCCCTGCGGCATAATCTCACACTTTGTACAGGCCTCCTCCTCTGGGGTCTTATCAGGCAGGGTACTTGTAGAGCTGCCCGGCTAAGTGTCTGTCTCCGCTGGAGACGGTGCTGAGTGGCCTGTGTGTGGCCTTGGCTCCACGTCCCCTCCCGCTGGGTGGTGGTGCCGGGCATGGAGCAGGCGCTTGTTGACAAGTGCTCTGTAACTTGAGCCCTTGCTCTGAGTGTTGGGGCTGGTGTCCAGTATGGGGCGGTGGGACTGTCTGGACCCAGGATGGCTTTGCTTCCCTCCTCCCCCACCTTCCTAGTCCGTGGAGGGTTCCTCTGGTCTACTGGCCTCCCTGACAGCTTCCTTCCCCAAGGCCTCCCCCACCCCCTTTCTCTAATTTGGGTCTGTGGAGTGGTGAGTCCCAGGTCTGACTCAGTGGAACTTTGCCCATTGTCTGGAAGACAATGCGAGAGGAAATGAACCAGCCGGGCCTTCCCGCCCCACTTCTGGCCTCAGGGTTGGGTGGGGGGTGGGCAGTACCAAACAGCTGGACCTGGGATTGGGCAGCAGAGATTTCCTGGCTGTGATCTGGCAAAGGGGCTGTCTCTTGGGATCCTGTAGCCTTTTCTGGGGACACTGTCCTGGTCCCTTGCCCAGGTTTTCAGGAAGGATGAGTGTGTTGGGGTGGGTGAAGGCAGGAGAGAAGAGTTGTGCAGTGTGCAGGACTCAGGGGTCTTGGATCTACCTCCGACTGACTGGAGGTCTCTGGGCCAGTCAGTTGACCTCTCCAGATTTGAGATATGTGGTCAGTAAAGCAGTGCCAGCCGCACTGCCCAGCTCACCTCAGAGCCTTGGGGAGGATCCCTTGAGAAAAAGGCTGTGAAGGGCCTTGTCAGCTGAACGTGGCTTGGAAATGGAAGAGATTCCAGTTGCTGGGAGGAAAGATGGAGCAGTGGTCAGAAGAGGCCCTCAGATTGGAGACCCCTTCACCCTGTACAGACAAGACTCTGCCAGCCTTGGGGGCAGGTGCCCAGCTGAGCAGACTGTGCTACCTCAAGGGCTTTGCATGCCCTGGTAGGGTGGCCATGTCAAACTGTCAGAGCTGCTCTGACCCTCAGGGCTTCCCTCTTGTTCCCTGACCTTTGGCCCCTTCCCTCCCAAGCTCAAGCTACAGAGTCCCTCCAACCTTCCTTCTTTCTGAGCTCTCAGCTCTGGGCCTCTCTCCAGAAGCCCAGCTGTCTTCCCAGGCCCTTCCCCAGCAAGGCCTTGCTTCATCTTCACCCCCTCTCCCCATTCCCCCACCCCCACCCCATTACACACACACACACACACACACACACACAGACACACACACACACACTCTCACGGTCCAACCTCAGGCTCAAATTATCCTCTCTCCTGGCAGGATGAAGGGCAGCCGACTCCCTGGGGAGGGTGGAGACAGACAGCGCCAAATGGGCAACCCAGAGAAGGGGCCAGGGCTAAAAATGGATGGGAGGTGTTTGTGAAGGCCCCTGAGGCTAAAGCCCATCTGCTTGGGTGAGGGGCTGGAGTCTGTGCTGGGCAGGGGTGCAGAGAGGGACAGGTGGGGTGGAGGGGGGTGCCTGGAGTGGCTTTGAGCTGTCCCTGACCCCACAGCAGCCACGGGCTACACTCCTATAGTCCATTTCTGGCACATATCCTGAGGCCACACTGAGACTGTGGCTCCCATTTGGTGGTGTGGTCAGGAGGGGACATGGGCCTCCAGCCAGGCTGTCTCCTGGAAGTTTGGCAAAGCCAGTACCTGTGTGGAGGCCTCACCGAGGACCAAGTGGGGCAGGACGGAATGACTGGCCCTGGGACCTCAGGGTTCCATCTGGCCCCCGACTGCCTTCAAACAGGTGTTCAGTGGAAAGCGGCTGGAGGCTGAGTTCCCCCCTCATCACTCGCAGAGCACCTTCCGGAAGACCTCGCCCACCCTGGGGGGCTCTGCTGGGGAGGGGTCCCTGCAGAGCCTTACCTGCCTCATTGGGGAGAAGGACCTGCATCTCTTCGAGAAGCTGGGAGATGGCTCCTTTGGCGTGGTGCGCAGGGGCGAGTGGGACGCCCCCTCGGGGAAGACGGTGAGCTCCCTGGGTCCTCGGGGGTGTGGTGGAGGGGCAGAGGCCCTGCTCTGCCCTCCAAGGTGGATCGGTCCCCTCCGCTCGGATGTGAAGGGGGCTGGGCACAGATCCAGAGTGGCTCGCCCTGGAGTCCATGCTCAGGGTTAACTGGACACAAGGGTTTCTTTTTCAGTTATAAAACTGTTTTACTTACCATAAAAGTTTGGAAACTCTTTTAAAAATTAAATTAAAAAATATCTGTTTCCCACCACTCAGAGGAAGCCGAGTTAGTGTTTCCACCTGTTTCCCCCCCTCAGGCATTTTACTGAATTTCTTCAAGATACAGATTTCAAACACAGCTTTTTAACTCTTGCCCTTTTGTCTTAGTATTGTATCTTTAAAAATTTCCCCAGAGGGATAGATAGTACGTGTGCAGTAAAGCACACAGTTTTCGAGAGTACAGCTCAGTGAATTTTCACATATGCACGAGCCTGTGTGACCATTGCCCAGATCATGGTATGGGACATCTCTCTCACCCCAGGAGGCTCCTGCGCCTCTTCCACTGGACGTCCTCTTCCTTCAAGAGAAAGCCACTGGTCTGACTCCTGTCACCATAGCTTAGTTTTATGGCATTATATTTAAAGCATTTACTTTCCACACCAAAAACATCTTTTTATTATAATATTTTAAATATTCTATCATCATACCAGTCATCTCTTTCCTTATCATTGCCACTTAACCTGGGCGTGCCCTCATGAAGGGGAGGCCCAGCTTATGGCCTTCAGCCAGCTGCCCTCCCCCTGCCAGGCCACAGGCGCCTGGGACGGGCTCACCCAGATGAGCAGACCTGAGGCGGGAGGAGGAGCAAGCTGGCCCAGTGGGTTGGGACTGGGGTCTGTCCTGACTCCCTGCAATCCCTTGCTCTGGCTAGGTGAACGTGGCTGTGAAGTGCCTGAAGCCTGACGTGCTGAGCCAGCCGGAGGCCATGGACGACTTCATCCGGGAGGTCAATGCCATGCACTCGCTTGACCACCGAAACCTCATTCGCCTCTACGGGGTGGTGCTCACACCGCCCATGAAGATGGTGCATACCGTGGGCAGAAGGGGGCTGGGGCCAGGGAGGGGCCTGTGGTCTTGGGCCCCCAGGACCCCTCACCTCCTGCTAGTGCTGTGGTCACTCCTTCCCGACGAAGGTCCTGCTTTGGTCCCCCCACCCCCATGTGGCAGAGGGGTTCCCAGGCCTGCCCTGCTGACTGTGCAGCCAGACCTCTCTTCCCTCTCTGGATTGTGCTTGTGTTCTCTGGCAGAGTTGCACCTATGGGCGGGCCTGGCCCCAGAGTTTAGTTTTTGGCATTGCTAAAAACTGGGCCCCTTTGGGTGGCTTCTCTGGGCCTCAGTTTCCCACGTTCCCTGGAGGGCGAGGGCCCTGGAGGACAGGTCAGGAAGGAGCATGGCAGTGGCAGGCCTTGAGGGGAGGGGCAGGGCTCAGCCACGCTTATGCCTCCTTCCCTCCTCCCCCGTGGCCTCAGGTGACAGAGCTGGCACCTCTGGGATCATTGTTGGACCGGCTGCGCAAGCACCAGGGCCACTTCCTGCTGGGCACCCTGAGCCGCTACGCTGTGCAGGTGGCTGAGGGCATGGGCTACCTGGAAGCCAAGCGTTTCATCCACCGGGACCTGGCCGCCCGAAATCTGCTGTTGGCCACCCGTGACCTGGTCAAGATAGGGGACTTCGGGCTGATGCGAGCACTGCCCCAGAATGACGACCACTACGTCATGCAGGAACATCGCAAGGTGCCCTTTGCCTGGTGAGGGGCAGGCGCTGCTGGCTCCCAGGCCCTGGACCCCACCCCGCCCTAGTCCCTACACACCCAGGCCTCGGCGCTTCCAGGGCCTTCTGTACCTCCACTAGGCATTGTGTCTTCTGGGCCTGGCTTCCTTTCTCGTGTGCCCATCCGTTCACTTATCCATCCAGAAATGCTTGAGGGCCCCCATAGCGGGTGCTGGAACACACAGGGCTAAGTGCTGTGGGGATGCGGGAAGGCTTTGGGGAAGACCCAGTATTAAGCTCCTGAAATAACAGAAGTCAGCCAGGCAGAGACTGGCTGGTGTGTTCCAGGCAGGGCCTTGTAGACTGATGAGAAATGTTCACCTGCACACTGGGCTGGTATCTGGCCCTGCCCTGGCCCCTGCGTGAGCTTATCCTGCGCTGAGACCGTCATGGGCCTCTGATATCAGAGGCGCCTGGAGGAGCGTGGTCTCCTTGCTTTGGGGTGGGAGGAGTCGGTCCAGTTCTGCTTGCCAGAAAACCCTTCTAATCCAGGATATACCATCACCGTAATTAATTACTGACCTTATATCGAGGATGATCACACATCCTGGATCCTGCCTAATGTCCTCGAGTGATTAATAACACCTCTTTTCATAGTCAGGCACCCTGGTAAATTATAAGGTCACTTTGTTATGCAGCCCTCTTAAAACAACGCTATGAAGCGAGCAGACTATTGTTATTACCATTTCATAGATGAGGAATGTGGGTCTTAGGGAACATGATTTTACCTGTGTTCCTCCCTCCCACCCCCAACCCCCCACCCCCTCTTTGAATGGCTGGGCCAGCTCTTCAGTCCCACAAGACATCTCTGATTCTCCCCCGAGGGCACTTCCTCCTCACTTCTGGCACCGCAGTCCACCCTGGAGTGCTTACCCCTTGCTGGCTTCACTGCAGTGGCATGTTTCTTCCTCGCCCCGGAGGGCATGTGGGGACGTCTGGGGACACCACTGTGCCTCTTCCCACCCTTTTTGGTTCTTCTTCAGGCCCTGTCCAGATTTCCCACCCACACCTTCCTGCTGAAATGGCCTAAATCCTAGGATCCTGCCCCAAATCTGGAAATTGTCATCCTCCCACCACAATTAGAAAACAGCCTGGGATCTTATCCCTGCCCCCCTTTTGCCCCTCCTGGAGCCTCTGACCCTCCTCCTTGCCCTGCTTCCCTGTGGGAATGCCCCCCTCTTCCTGCTCCAGGCTGCGTGTGGACGAAAGACCTGAGCAGAGACGGTTGGGTCCACGACTGTGCACCCCGTAGTCTAGAAGGCCTGCCCTGTCCACTTCACACTGTGCCCCCAGTGCCTGCTGTGTACCTGGGCTCTCAGAGCAACAGAATGCTTGTGCAGGAGCATTTGGGGTCCACTGGGACTGCTGCAGGGGCAAGGGTTCTCTGAGGGACCTTCTGTTTGACCCCTGCCTCTGCCAGGTGTGCCCCAGAGAGCCTGAAGACACGCACCTTCTCCCACGCCAGCGACACCTGGATGTTTGGGGTCACGCTGTGGGAGATGTTCACCTATGGCCAGGAGCCCTGGATTGGCCTCAATGGCAGTCAGGTGAGGGGGCTGGGGTGGTGCGCCCCACCGGGTGGCCGGGGGTTGATTTGATCTTTGGCTCTCTGCCTGGCCCAGTTGGAACTGGCTCTCACCTGTTGGAATCGCTGTGTCCAGTGCCCTGTGTCTGCCCGAAACCCCTCAGAGAGCTGAGCGGGGAGCATGGCCCCAGTGGTGAGGAATGGACCAGCCTGGCTTGCTCGCGGTCCTCCTGTGCCACGGCCCTCTCTTTGGAGGCCGCAGACCTGGGGCTCAGGGTCTGAGGCCTGGGGATCAGGCACAGGTCTTCTTCATGGTGTAGGCATGGCAGACTGTGGTTCCAGTGGTTCCATGACTGGGGGACAGGGAAGATGGGGGTGAAGAGCCAGGTGCTCTGCTTGTCCTTAAACTGCCCCGCCACCCCCAGATCCTGCATAAGATTGACAAGGAGGGGGAGCGTCTACCCAGGCCCGAGGACTGCCCCCAGGACATCTACAATGTCATGGTCCAGTGCTGGGCTCACAAGCCTGAGGACAGACCCACCTTTGTGGCCCTGCGGGACTTCCTGCTGGAGGTGAGGCAGGTGCCCACGAGCGCGGGGGTATCTAAGCAGAGGTCAGCCAGGGGTGGGCAGTGACCGGTGTCTCCCCCAGGCTCAGCCCACCGACATGCGGGCCCTTCAGGACTTCGAAGAACCTGACAAGCTGCACATCCAGATGAACGACGTCATCACCGTCATCGAGGGGAGGTAGGGAGCGTGGGGTCTGCATCCCACTGCCTTGAAGGACTCAGCCAGGAGGCGTCTGGGGCCCGAGAGCTCCTCTGCCCCTCAGGCTCTTGTGGCAACACCCCGGCTCCTGCAGCGAGATGGAGGGCAGGCTTGGGTCCCCTCCTGAGTGTGAGGAGTGAAGGATGCAGGTGCCGAGGCATACAAAGGGCTTTCCCGTCCTGGAGTCTCCTTCACCCTTTGCCCACTAGGCTTCAGCTGCGGCTCTGTGAGTCAGGGCCATGCTGCCACTGTGGGTAGGAAGGAGCATCAGGGCCTAGGGCCCAACTGGGGACTTGGGGGCTCCTTTTACCCTCCCCCACCCTCCTCTTCCCCTTCTGCCCCGATAAGGACTCTGGACTCTCACCTGGGCACCCTGCAGTAGCCCAGAGCAGCCCCGCCTTTTCCTGGCAGCCTCTGCCCTCCACTGAGCCCATAGCTCCCTCCGAGGGCTCCTCTCCATCCTCTGCTGAGCCTTTTGTCCCTAGGTGCCCTCGCAGGGTCTCTTTCCTCCCCCCCCCCGCCCCCCCCACACACACCTGGCAGCACATGTCTGCCCGCAGGCAGCATCCCCTGAGTCACGTCTTCTACTTGCAGCCCCCGCAGTTCAAGTGGGCCTGCCTTGGAGGAGGCCCCACCCACCACTCACCCCACCCTCTGTTATCTGATCCCTGGGATGTCTGAGGAACTGATAGAGGTGGGGCCGGCTAGAGGTGCCTTTGGGGTGGGGGCTGAGTGCGGAGGAGCAGGCGAGGAAATCCCCTGGACCCCACACCCCACGCCCCAGCTCCTCTGACTCAGAGCTGGGCAGGGATGGGGGCAGGGGCTTCCCACAGAGCCCTTTCTACCTGGACTTCAGGTTTGGGGTTTGGGGCCTTTGGAGAAATTTTGTTCCTCATGGGTGTTGAGAAGGGAGAGCTTCTGGGTCTGAGTCAGACTGATGACACAGGCCCCAGAGCCCAGGCTGTCTGTGGAGGAGTGTGACCTGCACCCCTGTGGCCCCCAGCATCTTCCCTCCAGGCCAGCATTCCGGCTTGGCCGTCTGGGGAAGGTTCTGGAAATAGGAAGATGAGGGTGAGGGCCCTCCTGGAGGTGCAGGCAGGACCTTGGGCCAGAGCCTGAGCCTGCAGCCCTTCCTTCCTCCAGATGCCAGAACTCTGGGCCCGCACTCTCCTCTGCCCTGTAGACCCCAGGCCTTTACTACCCCCAGGCCCTTGCTCTCAGTGAGGGCCCATGTGCCAGGGCCCAGTGTTCCCCAGGAGGTGACTCAGGGGCTTGGTGTGTCTCTGGGGCGTGTGTCTCTGGAGCTGGCACCCAGGGTCATCCCCGGAGCGAGGCGGGGGACAGGAGGCTCAGGGGAGCCGCTCCTCCTGGGAGGCCCCAGTGGGCAGGCCCCGCCCCCACCCCGCCCTTCCGTCCCGGGCTGCTGGCTCCGCTGCCGCCGCCTGCCAGTGTAGGCTCATTGGGCTCTTCCTCCGGGGCCAGCAGTCCGACTTGGACCACAGCGCCTGCCGTTGGTCCCTGGAGCCGCTCAGGAGGTGGGAGGTGAGGGCAGGGGGCACGGCAGCCGGCGAGGCCTGGGGAGTGGGCCTTGTGTCGGCAGCGCCAGGGCTTGAGCTTTCTTTGGGTCCCTAGTGCGTGTGTTTGCCTGGCTCTGTCTCCATGTCTCTGGGTGGATGGGCTGCCTGTTTGTGCGTGTCCCTTTGGGTCCTCGGGTCCTGAGTGCGTTGGTTTGCCTGGCTCTGTCTCCATGTCTCCGGGTGTATGGGCTGTCTGTGGGTGTCCCTTTGGGTCTGGGTTTGTGCGTGTGGGTCTCAGTCTGTTTCTCCGTCCTCCTCCTCCAGCAGCCTGGCTCTCAGCATTCTCACATCTGTGCTGTTCTGTTAGACTTGGATTCCTTCTTGCCGAAACTGCCTCCTAGCCACAGTCTGGGAGCACCCTTGCCCCTGACTCTGACAAGTTCTTTAGACTCAGTGCTTCTTGAGGTATCAGGCAATGGACAGAGAGAGGACACCAGGTGTTCTGTGAGCCCAGTTCGTGAGGCTCTGTCTAGACCGAGAGGAACGAGTGAAGACCGCTCTTCTCCAGTGGGTCTTTGGAGGCTAGGATGGCTGACAGAACTCTGATGTTCTGTCTCCGCCAGCCAGAGAAGGGAAACAGAGATGTGGGGGAACAGAGGTTTTGAAATCCATTGTGCTGGTCCTTGGCCTGGCTGGTGCCTGGAGCCTCTGCTTCCTCTGGTAGGCGAGGGAGGAGGAAGCGAAGGCTGTGTTGTCCCTCAAGGCCAGGGGCTGCTGGGGACACCCGGAGAGAAGCACTCAGGTGGTGTTTGGAGCACTGTTTAAGCCACGTTTGTCAGCCATTTCTAGGCTACCTAGGCTGGGACTGAGGTTTCCAGGGACTGGTCCCCAGTAGGACTGGGGCAGCCTTCAGTGGTTCCTAACCCAGACCCCGGTTCCTGGCTGCTGTTTCACATCTCGCCTGTCCCAGGATGCTGTGAGGCCATCCTGCTGGAGATGCTGGTTTGCTTCAGGGACTGTGCCCTCCCGTTGCCATGGAGACTCTGGGCTGAAGGGAGGTGTGGCCAGAGCAATCTGGGTGGGAAAGGCTGACCTGGTTCTCCTGGGCTGATGGTGTCTCCATCCCACTGAGCCTTGGAGGGCGGGGGAGGGGACTGGGGGCAGTGGGACGTAGCATTGGCCACCTCGGGAGTTATATTTGACTCTCCCTGGGAGGATGCTGCTTCCGTGCTTAGGATGTGGTTCCCAAGTATGTTTCCTACACATACTCTGCACTCCCCACAGCCCCCACCTGTAGCAAAGCCTTTTTTGAGACTTGGTATCAGGACTCCCAGCAGTGACAAAGGATCCCTTTCTTCTAGGCCTGGCTCTTGCCTTGGCCATACAGGTAACAAGGAAGGTAGGCTTAGTTCTGCTCTCCCCTCTCAGAAGTGGGTCCAGAGGAGGCTTCCAGGTGAGGGGCTGTGTTAGCAAAAGGAAAGGAGTGGAGGGAGTGACCACCTGCCCCCCTGGGTGGTCGTGATTCTGGTGTGAGTCTGTTCCACTCTGCACTGCTTCTCCAGCTCAGTTAGTGAGCATCTCTGGAGAGGTGTGCAGAGCAGAATCCAGCATCCAGCTGCTGTTCCGCGGAGGGGCCCATGAGACCTGGGGGCCTGTGGGTGCTGGGGGGAGGGCAGCATTGGGGGCTGGGTGCCAGGCCGTCCCTTCTATAACTCTTTGGCCTCAGCCAGCCTGGAGGTGGGGTGGGGAGGGGATGTGCTCCTCTCCTTGGAATGGCCCTGCTATTTTTGGATGGGCTTTGTCCCTTCCCGGGTGTTGTCCTCTCTTCTTCCTTCCCTTCCTGCCCTCACCCCCGAGAGGCAGGGCGGTAATCACAGGGTTGCTGTGTCTGTGGTGGCTGGGCAAGCAGCCTTGTTGGCAAGGAGGCTGGGCCCTCAGCCCTCCCCTTGCACCTCCTAGCTCCCCCAGGATCGCTGTGCTCATGGGCCTCACTGCCTCCTTCCTGCTTCCACCTCCCCCAACCCTCCGATCTGGCTGCAGATGGGAGGAAACCTTGCTCTATGCCCCTGGTGTGGACAGGTATTGTATGGGTGGGGGGCTGACAGTGAAGGGACGCAGCTTGGTGCCATATGGACCCCCCTACAGCTGCAGGAGGCCCTCACCACCTCTGCCATTGCCCAAAATCTGGGCCTGTTCCCAGTGTGAGCGATCTCAGCAGCAGGTGCAGGAGCCTCAGGGCTGTTGACTCTTTGGCTTTCGAAGCATCCAAGAGGGCACTTTGTTCTTTCCTGCCCACCTGGCCCGGCTTCCACCCCCGACCCCAGGCCCAGACCTAGGCTGTGCCAACAGTCTGTCTGAGGTCAGAGTGAGGGGCTGGTGGTCCCACAGTCCAGCCACAATGGGAGGCTGGAGTCCCTCCTGGACCCCTTGTTTAAGGCAAGGAGGTGGGTGGGGGCGAGAGCGGGGGTCCCACGGTCCTGGCAGGAGGTGGTGGAAGGCGCTGGAGATACGTAAACCTTGGGTTGCCCCAGGTGCTTCCAAACTTCTGGACTACCTGCCTGCAAGAGGGATGTGGTTGGAGGGCTTGGCCCCAAGCCCAGCGCTAAGGCTGTGGTGCTCCTTTGGGCCCCTGCAGCTTAGAGCTCCTGGAACCAGGTTGAAGAGTGAAATTGGGTGGCCAGGGGAGGACAGGGGCTTAGGCCTTGCCAGGGGAGAAGGGAGGTGAGGTGGTATGGTGAAAAGAGTGCTGGCTTCACAGACTGACAACTGGGTTTGAATCCTGGATCTGCTGCACTCTGGTAACTGTAGGCAAGTTGTGTCACTTGTTTGAACGTGTTTCTTTATTTCTAAACTGGAGGAAAAGCTGTCTGACCCATCTGAGTCGCTTAGGGTAAGGCTCTGTGCTAACGCCAGGCCCTGTACTGGGTGAGTGGCGGATCCTGGGGGGCTGCTGGTGGGCTGCTCTGATCCTGGGGCCCTCGCCCTGGTGCTCTTTTCCGCTGAGGTCGTCAGATACCACGGTGCAGAGAGCTTGGTATGAAAAGGGTCCCGTCCTTGGGACCTTCCACCACACCCTGGTGTTTACCACATCACCTCTGTTGGGCAGGGCTGAGAATTACTGGTGGCGTGGGCAGAACACACGGACGCTGTGCGTGGGGCCCTTCCCTCGCAACGTGGTGACCTCCGTGGCTGGCCTGTCGGCCCAGGACATCAGCCAGCCGCTGCAGAATAGCTTCATCCACACAGGGCATGGCGACAGCGACCCCCGCCACTGCTGGGGCTTCCCTGACAAGATTGACGAGTGAGTACTGGTGGGGCCCCACATGGGGGCTCCAGGGCCAGCAGCCCTTCTCTGGGCACTCAGGCTCTCCAGGCCTCCAAGGTCCCCATTACAGCCCTGGGCAAGGGTCTCCTGTCCTAGGCCTTTCCTTGCCGGCAGGACTGAGGTTGCAGCTTCAAAGGTTGGACCAAGTCTTCCTTTGGTGGAAGGGCCTCTAGGGCCTGCACCTCTTAAGTTCTCCCTGAAAACTGACCTTAGGAAAATGGACTTGGAAGTAGCCTTTGGAAGCAGTTAGTAGGAAGCATCTCCTGATCCCCAGTACTTGGTGGCAGTTTCCCTTCTTCTGCTGGAAGCACCCATGTCCTAGAGATGGGAGCTGCTGGCTCAGGCCTGAGAGGCAAGGTGCAGAAAAACTCCCTGCAGGGACACTCCAGAGGGCATTTAGGCAGCAGCTCGGAGCCCTCTGCCCCTCCCCACCCCACCCCACCCTGCTTACTCTGTACCTGGGAGGGGGTTCAGCTTCCTTGAAGTGAAAGGCTGAGGTCATCTAGGGGCATCTGGGGAAGACACACAGGAGGATTAGTCACTTCCTGAGGGCCCTGCCCCAGGGAGCCACCTGGAGCTCCTCCTACTGGGCCTCCAAGCCTCTGTGCCAGCCCCACTGGGCTTCTGAGCAGTGCTTTCTTCTCCACCTTCTGACAGGCCTTGTCCCAAGGGGCGAGGTTCAGCCTGCCCTTCACCCCCTGCTCTGCACACCAGGACACTGAGCCCTGGGAGGGTGCCAGGGCTCTCGCCTCACCAGAGCTGGGGAGGGCCTGAGAGAGCTGGAGTTGCAGACCCCTGCAGGAGGCGGCCATGGCCGTGTGGCCTGGCAGCAGAGAAGAGAGTGGCAGCAGGTGGCTGCTGAGCGGGGGTGGGGGTGCCGCGGGGGTTGCAGAGGGCCAGCTCTACCCTTTCAGGGAGTACTTGGAGCCCATACAAGCCTAGGCTTTTCAGCCTATACTCAGGAGTTCTTCCTCTGCCCCCTCTCCATGGCACCCTCCCCTGGTCACTGCTGGATCTTTGGAAGGGAGCGCCTGGGAGCCAGAAGTCCTGTGCTCCAGACCCACGTCCGTCAGGGGCTTGGACAGGACTCTTCTGTCCTCTGCCTGAGGCCTAGGCACAGGCCCAGCAACTCCCCCAGGGTGCCCTCTCTGCCACCACCCTACCTGCACCCATCTCTGACCCACTTTTCTCCCCACAGACTGTATCTGGGAAACCCCATGGACCCTCCTGACCTGCTGAGCGTGGAACTAAGCACATCCAGGCCCACCCAGCATCTGGGCAGGGTGAAAAGTAAGGGTCCCCAAACCCTCAGTCCCCTAGCTCATCGGCTACTGAGCAAGAGGTGCTGCCTCCTCGGGCCACCCTGAGCCAGTTGGGTCAGGGCCACAGGGGACAGCTGTGTCCCTGGCTCCGGCGGGGTGCGGGGCGGGCAGTGAGAGGCAGTGGTATCCGCCGAGGTGGGCATTGTCAGTCTGGCCAGTGCTGGCCTGCCCTCTCTGCTTTCCTCCTCCCCCTCCTCCTCCCCGCCATGCTCAGATCCTGGCTCTCCTCACTGCCCCCTAATCCTGCTCTCCTCTCCTGAGCCAAAGCCACCCCCCAGGCTCCATCTTGGCTGGGAGCCTCATCCATCTCCCGGATCCTGGGCCCGTGGGCCCGGAACACAGTTTTCCCATCCTGCCGCCCCATTGCTTCCCATCGCTGCTGGGTGTGTGTGTTCACTCCCCCTATTCACTTTCTCTCTCTCTCTCTCTCCCCCCGCACTCTGCCTTCCCCTCCCGCTCTGTCTCCCCTCCCTTGTCCTCTCCTGCTCTGCCCCTCTACTCTCCGCATGGCCTTTCTTGCAGGGGAGCCTCCACCTCGCCCTCCTCAGCCTGCCATCTTCACTCAGAGTAAGTGGGGCTGCTCCCGGTGCCTTGGCCCCCGCCCCCGCCCCCTCTCTCCTCTCACTCCTCTCCTTCTGGAAGGTACAGAGCCCTGGCCGGCTGGCTGGGGTGGAGGGGAGGTGGGCGTGTGCTGTGAGCTTCTGCGGCTGACCTGGCCCAGCATGCCTGCCTTTCCCCCTAACCCCCCAAAGCCCGGGCTTCTGGAATAAGAGTGTGATCCTGGTGCCCACCCCACCTCTGCCCACCGTTGTGCAGCCCTGCCTCACTTCCTGCGGGACCTGCAGAAGCTGTGTCTGGGCTTTTGTGCCAGTTTGTCGGGAGCCCTGTCCTCTCTAAGGATGGCCCCTGTTGCCCTTGACGGTGGGAGATGGCCCATAGCCCCTGCCTGCACTAATGGTGTGCGGTACCGGAGTAGGGATTGCTAACCAGGGCCCACAGGGATTTGGGGTCTTGTGTCAATGGAGAGGGTATCAGAAGCGGGCGGATGTGGGGTATTGCTTGCTCTAGCTGCAATGGAGGCAGGGGCTCACTGGCCCCTGTGGAGGGCTGCTAGCCCCCAGAGCAGGTTCTCCCCTCCTGTTTGGAAAGGGTCTGGTGGCTGAGGGCTGCCCTTCTGGGGAATTGGGAGCTGGTAGAGATACTTGACTGTCTTCCCCATCCACCTGCCTGACGCTGCCTCCCTGTTGGGGTTCTCCCTTCCATCACAGAACCAACCTACGACCCCGTGAGTGAGGACCAAGACCCCCTGTCCAGCGACTTCAAGAGGCTGGGCCTGCGAAAGCCAGGACTGCCCCGTGGGCTGTGGCTCGCGAAGCCCTCAGCCCGGGTGCCAGGCACCAAGGCCGGCCGCGGTGGTGGCGAGGTCACGCTCATCGATTTCGGCGAAGAGCCTGTTGTGCCGGCCCCAAGGCCCTGTGCCCCATCACTGGCACAGCTGGCCATGGACGCCTGTTCCTTGCTGGACAAGACCCCGCCACAGAGCCCTACACGGGCCCTGCCCCGGCCCCTGCATCCCACGCCTGTGGTGGACTGGGATGCGCGCCCGCTGCCCCCGCCTCCCGCCTACGATGACGTGGCCCAGGATGAGGATGACTTCGAGGTCTGCTCCATCAACAGCACCCTCGTGGGCGCCGGGGTCTCTGCTGAGCCCAGCCAGGGCGAGACCAACTACGCCTTTGTGCCTGAGCCGGCGAGGCTCCTCCCCCCGCTGGAAGACAACCTGTTCCTCCCACCCCAGGGTGGGGGCAAGCCACCCAACTCGGCCCAAACCGCAGAGATCTTCCAGGCGCTGCAGCAGGAATGCATGCGGCAGCTGCAGGTCCCGCCTGGCTCTCTGGTCCCCTCACCCAGCCCTGGGGGTGATGACAAGCCCCAGGTGCCCCCCCGGGTGCCCATCCCCCCGAGGCCCACGCGCTCGCGTGGTGAGCTGTCTCCGGCCCCCCCAGGTGAGGAGGAGATGGGCCGGTGGCCCGGACCTGCCTCCCCTCCCCGGGTGCCTCCCCGGGAGCCCCTGTCTCCACAAGGCTCCAGGACTCCCAGCCCCCTGGTGCCACCTGGCAGCTCCCCACTGCCTCCCCGGCTCTCCAGCTCACCTGGGAAGACCATGCCCACCACCCAGAGCTTTGCCTCAGACCCCAAGTATGCCACACCCCAGGTGATCCAGGCGCCTGGCCCGCGGGCCGGCCCCTGTATCTTGCCCATCGTCCGAGATGGGAAGAAGGTCAGCAGCACCCACTACTACCTGCTGCCCGAGCGCCCGCCCTACCTGGAGCGCTACCAGCGCTTCCTGCATGAGGCCCAGAGCCCCAAAGAGCCAGACCCCATGCCCGTGCCCCTGCTGCTGCCCCCTCCCAGCACCCCAGCCCCAGCCGCCCCCACTGCCACTGTTCGACCAATGCCCCAGGCTGCCCCAGACCCCAAGGCCAACTTCTCCAGCAACAACAGCAACCCAGGGGCCCGGCCATCCGCCCTGAGGGCCACTGCTCGGCTGCCACAGAGGGGCTACCCCGGGGACGGGCCAGAGGCTGGGCGGCCTGCAGACAAGATCCAGATGGTGAGTAGTGGGCCTGGCTGCAGGGTGAGAAGGGGCGGGGGCCCAAGGGACCCAGAGGAAGGGGCCTGAGTGGTGCTGACGGGTGGGGGTGGTGTGCCCAGCTGCAGGCCATGGTGCATGGGGTGACCACAGAGGAGTGCCAGGCGGCCCTGCAGAGCCACAGCTGGAGCGTGCAGAGGGCTGCCCAGTATCTGAAGGTACCACCACCTCCTGCCCACTCTGGCTTTCAGGGACCCTGAAGACTGTTCTGCGGCTCTGCTCCCACTCTCTCCCTCCCTACCCCCACCCCCTTCCTCTGCCCCGCCCTGGTCCCGCGCCCCTCCACCCCAGTGTGTCCCATGGCACCACCCTCTGCTCCCCAGGTGGAGCAGCTCTTTGGTCTGGGTCTGCGGCCACGAGGCGAGTGCCACAACGTGCTGGAGATGTTCGACTGGAACCTGGAACAGGCCGGCTGCCACCTACTGGGCTCCTGCGGCCCTGCCCACCACAAGTGAGCAAACCCTGCATCTGCCGTCTTCCTGTCCCCGGGCTTCCTGGAGCAGCCTCCCTGGGAGTAGCCAACATTGCACGGCCAGACACAGGGCTCCAGGCCAGGAGGAGGGAGGGGGTCCCAATCCCACAAGACAGGCAGTTCTCGAGGAAAACAGTTTCTCCTAAGCATGTTTGTCTTGACTTCATAGCTTCTTTGTTCAGATGAACTAATGCGTAAGAGGAATCGGAGCCACTCTGGTTGCAGGGAGCTTGCTTCCTAAGCAGGCTCTAGCGAGCAGCAGTTTAGGATCCAATAATTTAAACAAATACTTCTCACCTCCTCATTTCCTATTTGTGTTTAAAATAACACCTAAAGTTTTAATGCCTTTTTAAAGGAATGTCTAATTAAAAAAAATCCATTACTTTTTCTGTAAAAACTTTATATGTAATCTGACAAAATATATAGATGTATATTAATAGCAAACTTGATGTAAAGTATAAATACCAATGAAAGTTTTATTGAGTCAAAAGTGAACTTCCCTGGGAGGTGCTGGCGGGGTGTGGGGTGTCAAGAGTCCCCTGGCAGGACAGCCTGATTGATTGGAGCCCAACGCCCTGCTCACATATGGTGTCAGCTTATGCTCCTTTCCTGATCTCTCAGGGTGCTCATCTGTAACATGTGTATCAGTGTTAGTTCCAACCTCATAGAAATGGTTAGAAGAATTAATGAGGGATGCCTCTGTCATACCACACAGCAAGTGTCTGGCCCACAGGAGGCTGTCCCTGAATGTTAACCGTTACCTTGTGGTCATTCTTACTCATTTGCATCAGTTATTGATACACAGTTAAAGAAGGCATCCAGGATGATAAATTCCAAAATTATTGCCTAGAACCACCCATTTTCAACCCCTTTGGCCGGCACCAAGAGGCCTTCTCGTACCTGCTCACCCTGGACCTTCCATCCTCTTGCACTGACCCCTTCTGACGGGAGGGCTTTCTGATTGTTTCCCATCCTTTAGGCGTTGAGATGCCTGAAAAGCCAGAGGATCTGCCCTGAAGGAATCACTTAAGCTTGTCCATCTGAGGAGGGCGGGGAGACTCCCTGCCAGGCCTGGAGGACCTGCTGCATCCACAGCTCCCAGTGGCAGAGCGAGGCCACGGCAGCAGGAAGCTGGGACCCCCGCCCTGCCTGTCCCTCGCTCCCCCAGTGCTGACCCTGCAGCTCCAGAGCCTGTGGTGCCCCAGCCAAGGTGCAGGAGGGACCTGCCTCTGGGCTTTAGTCCCTGGTGGAGCCTGTGGCTAAAGGGTGAGGCCAGGCCTTGCCGGCGGGAAAGCCAGACTTGACCTTGGGCAGGGAGGATGTGTTGGCCATACAGAGAGGTGGACCAGGGAGTGGGTGGGGGCCCTTCACAGGGCTAGGCCCTTTCCAGGGAGCCCTGTCGAACAGAATGTGGCCTCACCATGGACGTATTATGGGACTTGGCCGGTCTTAGGATCTTGTGCCTGAAAATAGCCTGAGGTGGCTCAGGTAGCAGAGCTAGGGTGCCAGTTCGTTCTCTGGCAGGGACCAGGGCCCCAGGGCCCAGGATTGGAAGGAGACCAAGGGGGCAGCTGCCCTGGAGGGACACCAGTGCTTCCTCTTTGACCCAGCTCTTCCCCTGTGCTGTTCCGTGTTTTCCCACCAGTCTCTGTCGCCAAAGTTGCTGCCCCAGCTATGAATATCTGCTTCTTCCAGAGAAATAAAGTTAGTTTCTATTTTATGTTACTTATTTGTGTCTGCCTGTTTCTTTTGTCAGCTGCCTGAGGTTCCAGGGCTCCCCAAGCTACTGCCATCTCTCCCAGGCAGCAGGCCCTGTAGCGCCATCTGTTGATGATGAAGAGGAAGTACAGGCCTCTTTGACCCTAAGGAGTCTCTCCCTTTCCTAGGCTGGCTGAGGACAGAACCCACCTAATTCAGTGTCCCTTAAGTTTTATCTCTGGAGTTCTGTGAGGCAGGATATACTGTAGGACAGTAGGACAGAGTACAGTAACTCAATTAGCTGGACCCAAGCCAGAAATTTTTTTAGCACGTGCTAAGCTCAACATTCAGAAAACTAAGATCATGGCATCTGGTCCCATCACTTCATGGCAAATAGATGGGGAAACAGTGGAAACAGTGTCAGACTTTATTTTTGGGGTCTCCAAAATCACTGCAGATGGTGACTGCAGCCATGAAATTAAAAGACGCTTACTCCTTGGAAGAAAAGTTATGACCAACCTAGACAGCATATTGAAAAACAGAGACATTACTTTGCCAACAAAGTTCCGTCTAGTCAAGGCTATGGTTTTTCCAGTGGTCATGTATGGATGTGAGAGTTGGACTGTGAAGAAAGCTGAGTGCTGAAGAATTGATGCTTTTGAACTGTGGTGTTGGAGAAGACTCTTGAGAGTCCCTTGGACTGCAAGGAGATCTAACCAGTCCATTCTAAAGGAGATCAGCCCTGGGTGTTCTTTGGAAGGACTGATGCTAAAGCTGAAACTCCAGTACTTTGGCCACCTCACGCGAAGAGTTGACTCATTGGAAAAGACTCTGATGCTGGGAGGGATTGGGGGTAGGAGGAGAAGGGGACGACAGAGGATGAGATGGCTGGATGGCATCTCTGAGTCGATGGACATGAGTTTGAGTGAACTCCGGGAGATGGTGATGGACAGGGAGGCCTGGTGTGCTGCGATTCATGGGGTTGCAAAGAGTCGGACACAACTGAGCGACTGAACTGACTGAAGTCACTTCAGTCATGTCTGACTCTTTGCAACCCTATGGACTATAGCCCACCAAGCTCCTCTATCCGTGGGATTCTCTGGACAAGAATACTGAAAAAAAAAAAAGAATATTGGAGTGGGTTGCCATGTCCTTTTCTCCAGGGGATCTTCCTGAGCCAGGGATCAAACTCGTGTCTCTTGTATCTCCTACATTGGCAGGCGGGTTCTTTACCACCAGCACTATCTGGGAAGCCCTTTTGTTTGTTTGTTTTAACATGGAAGGCCTCAATATGTATAAGCATTTTAATTTTCTTTTTCTGGATAGCTAATAATCACTTGGTTCAAAATGCAGAAGCTACTAAGGAGTATACAGTGAGATTTCCCACCCCAGCTTCCACCTCCCCTCTTCAGAGGCTGCGTTTATCCTCAGTTTTCTGTGTGTTTCTTGTTTTTTTTCGCTTAAAGTGTTGTGAAGAGCTCCTTAGCCATACTGAGAGAGCTTCCCCAGTCTTGTCTAGAGTTGCGTGGATATGGCTGAACCCTTCTCTGTTTAACCAGGCCCCTTTGGATGGTGAGTTATTTGGTCGTTCCCAGTCCTCTTCAGTTACAGCCATTGCAGCAATAAATGGCGAGTGTGGGGTATTCGTCACTTGCAAGGCAATCTGAAGGATGAGTTCCCAGAAGTGGTGTTCCTGAGCCAGCGTGTGCGCAGCTCCTGAGGGACCCTGCCAGCTTCTCCCACAGAGGAGGGTCTCCCAGCGCCACCATCACCAGCGTGTGAGAGCTTTCCTTGTGCTGCAGAGCTTTCTGACATTTAGACAGTCTGACACATGGAAAATGGTGTTTTACAATGCACTCCTCTAAGTTGGGCCATTTATATCTCTTTTCTATGAGCTACTTAGTAATGGCTTTGACCCATTAAAAATTAGATTATTAATCTCTTTCTTACTGGTTTTAAGGAATTTGGTGAAAGAAGAAATTTAGCCTTTTGAGCTTTATCATATTATCATCTGAACTTAAGGAAAAGAGGTAAGTCATAAAGTAAGTTGATGGCTTGGGTTTATTAAAAACAAAGGCAATTCAAGATGTGCCTGAGTTGTTCTCCTTAGTGTCTGGGGCTCCAGGTTGGCTGTGGGGTAGGCCCCCTAGGAGATCTGTAGCCTTCGGATGCAAATATATTCTGAGTATGCGATTCACAAAGGCAGGAATTAAATTATATTTAGCTGCAATTTAAAGAAATTAATCAAATATATTATCAGGTCAGTTCAGTTGCTCAGTCATGTCCGACTCTGTGACCCCACGGACTGCAGCACACCAGGAAAAAGCATGTTGTCATAGGAAAGGAAAAAGTATTTGGGCCTTGCTGCTAGACCTGGGTTTCATTCTCAGTTGTTGAATCTTGGAAAAATGACAACTTTTCTGAGTCTGTAAACTGGGGAAGAGTGTAATTCCCACTTTATAGAACAGTTGTGAGGATTAAATGAGGTCATGTAGGTGAAACATTTTGCTAGGTGACTGGCCATGAGAAGTACCCAGTAAACTATAATCATAACACATTTTGTTTCTTCATGTTCCTGCCTATTGATAGCTTGCATTATACACTGAACAACTCTTAAGTGTACAAATCTCTTCTTTCACCTACCCTCTTATTTGGAAACAATTTGTTTTTTGCTAGCAAGTCACTTCTAGTTACAGATCATGGGCACTTTTAGCTCCATTAAAAAATGTCATTTTTTGGAGAAGGAAATGGCAACCCACTCCAGTAACTCTTCCCTGGAAAATTCCATGGACGGAGGAGCCTGGTAAACTACAGTCCATGGGATTGCAAAGAGTTACACGCAACTGAGCAACTTCTAAAAAAAAAATGTTTTTTGGTGAATGATGGCAGAGCTAATACATTTCAGAATTATATTTTGTAAGGGGGATACCAAAGCATCTGGAGTTTCCTCAGGGGGTCAGGAGAACCAATGTACTTGTCTTGCCAGAGACACAGCTCCCTGAATTCTAGGTTTTCCTGCCATTTTTCTTGTTTCTGGTCAGGCTGCCAGCTTCTGCCAGCATCTCTTGGGTTTATTGAAAAGATCTTAAGGAAAGATACTGAAAGAGCTGACCCAAGTTTTTTTTGCCAATACTGAGCATCAGTAAATCAGTGAGGATTCACTGGACACCTTCTTTGTGTCAAGCCTTGAAGAGGGGATACAAGTTGAAGAGACATAGTCTGTGCCCACGGGGCCTGTGACATTGCAGCAAGATGATGCGTACTCTTACATGCTTGATGCCTTGGAATGAGAGAGGAGGTGGCTCCCTGGAGGAAGAGACATTGTGCTGACTTGATGGGGAAGAATAGATAAATGCCAGATAGGCGAGGGGACATGACAGCATTGTAGGTGTGGGAAACTGCACTCATACCCTATGGGGATGCAAACTGGCTTGTCCTGAGGACAACAGGTGGCAAGGCTAGCACTCCTCCTTTTGTTAAGTTTCTGGGGTGGGTTGGAAGTGACTTTCATTATGTGATCCTAGTGAGTGGATCCTAGGGCTGGAACATGAAGACACTGGTGTGAAATGCTGAGTCCTCTAACTTAACAGACAAAGGGAGGTGGCAGAGGAATAATGCGGAGAAGGCAATGGCACCCCACTCCAGTACTCTTGCTTGGAAAATCCCATGAACGGAGGAGCCTGTTAGGCTGCAATCCATGGGGTCGCTAAGAGTCGGACACGACTGAGCGACTTCACTTTCACTTTTCCCTTTCATGCATTGGAGAAGGAAATGGCAACCCACTCCAGTGTTCTTGCCTGGAGAATCCCAGGGACGGGGGAGCCTGGTGGGCTGCTGTCTATGGGGTCGCACAGAGTCGGACATGACTGAAGTGACTTAGCATAGCATAGAGGAATAATGTGGTCAGGCCTGTGTCTTTAAGAGAGATGGGATAACCAACAAGGTCCTACTGTATATGTTCCCTGTTATTATAGGGAACTGTAATAACCTATGATAAACCATAATGGAAAAGAATATGAAAAAGAATATGTATATGGGGACTTCTCTGTTGGTTCAGTGGTTAGGATGTCACCTTCCCATGCAGGGGGTATGGACTTGATCCCTGTCTGGGGAACTAAGATCCCACATGCCTCAAAGCCAAAAAATAAAATGAAATAAAACCAAAACAGACAATAGAAAAAATATTGCAACAAATTCAATAAAAACTTTAAAAATAGTCCACGTCAAAAATGCTTAAAAATTATATATATATGTATGTATAATTGAGTCATTTTGCTCTACAGCAGAAATTAAATACAGCATTGTAAATGTACTTTATTTCAATACAATTTTTTAAAAAGAGAGAGATGGCTCTGCTTTAAAGTGACTTGCCGCTTCACTGCGGCCATGGGTGGAGCACATGTGAGCACAGTGTGCAGTGAGACACCATGCACACTGGGAGAACAAAAGTGTTCTTGAAGCAAATGGATTTTTACAGAAAATTGAACCTGGAAAATGAAGAGGCCACCAATTCCTTAAATCCTTGGCTAGAACAGGGGTTCTGAAGGCCAGTGCAGGGCCTGTGCTGGTCTAGGGTCAAGTTTTCACTGGCCTGAGGTGCAATGTTAAGAATAAGAACCAAACAACTTTTTCTCAAAATGTACTCCATTACAATGATTGTCTTTATCCTGAGATTTTTGTCTTCCTGCATTGGTATTGAAGTGGCTGTTCTTGTGCAGTGATGGTAGTGGTCGTGGTAAGTGGTAGATTTGTCCTCGTGCCTTTACATAGCAATGCTGTGTCTGCACAACCTCGCAAGCAGTTATTAGTTTTACATCATGATCTCTGAAATCCGCCTTCAGAACGCCTGGACGAGTGCTTTTGTGTTAGGCAGCACCACCTATTGGCAACATGTGACACTGCAGTCTCTTGGGCCAAATGTCAGATGAAGGGATAAGATTGTGTGAAGTCATTGCCCAGTAAATCAAGTCCAGAAACTCCAGGCCCAGGCCCATGGGTGCTTAAAGGGACATTCCAGGGAAGATACTGGGGAAGAAACAGGTTCGCCAATCATCTGGAGCCAAATGGGGGCCGGCTAGGATTTAATGCCAAGCAGAGGAACTGAGTGGGAGGCTTTGAAGGAGCCCACCCCTAACCTAGGAAACTCTGGACTAACTGGAAGGAAGCTGTGGGCTGAGGAAAAAGTCCTGGGAGGACACAGGTGCCCTTTGGGAAGCCCACAACACCACTGTGTTTATTTTTTATTGAAGTATAGTTGATTTACAATGTTGTATTAATTTCTGCTGTACAGCAAAGTGTCTTAGTTTTACACGTACATCCATTCTTTTTTATTTATATTTTAAAATATTTTTTCCATTATTATTTATCCCAGGATATTGAATAGGAGAAGGCAATGGCACCTCACTCCAGTACTCTTGCCTGGAAAATCCCATGGATGGAAGAGCCTGGTGGGCTGCAGTCCATGGGGTTGCTAGGAGTCGGACATGACTGAGCGACTTCACTTTCACTTTTTACTTTCATGCATTGGAGAAGGAAATGGCAACCCACTCCAGTGTTCTTGCCTGGGGAATCCCAGGGATGGGGGAGCCTGGTGGGCTGCCGTCTATGGGGTCGCACAGAATCGGACACGACTGAAGCGACTTAGCAGCAGCAGCAGCAGCAGGATATTGAATAGAGTTCCCTGTGTTAAGTAGGACCTTGTTGTTTATCATAATAGTGTGTACCTGCTAACCCCAAACTCCCAGTTCATCCTTCCCCCATCCTCCACCCCACCTTGGCAGCCACAAGTCTCTTCTCTATGTCTGTGAATCTGTTTCTGTTTTGTAGAAAGGTTCATTTGTGTCATATTTTAGATTCCACATATAAGTGATATCATATGGTATCTGTCTTTCTCTTTCTGACATATTTCATTTAGTATAATAATCTCTAGTTGCATCCATGTTGCTGCAAATGGCATTATTTCATTCTATTTTTGTGGCCGAGCAGTATTCCATTGTATATATGTACCACATCTTCATTATCCAATCTTCTGTTGATGGACATTAGCTTGTTTCCATGTCTTGGCTATTGAGAATAGTGTTGCTATGAACACAAGGGTACAAGTATCTTTTTGAATTATAGTTTTGCTCAGATATATGCCCAGAAGTGGTACTGTTGGATCATATGGTAATTCTATTTTTAGTTTTCTAAGAAACCGCCATTCTGTTCTCCATAGTGACTATACCAACTTAAATTCCCACCGACCATGTAAGACGGTTCGCTTTTCTTTACACCCTCTCTTGCATTTAGTTATATGTAAACTTCTTAATGATGACCATTCCTATGGATGTGAGGTGATACCTCACTGTAGTTTTGATTTGCATTTCCCTAATAATAGTGATTATGAGCATCTTTTCATGTGCCTTTGGAGAAAGTCTATTTAGATCTACTGCCCATTTTTCAACTGGGTTTTTTTGTTGTTGTTGAGTTAAATGAGTTGCTTGTATATTTTGGAAATTAAGCTCTTGTTAGATAGCAAATGTTTTCTTCCATTCTGTAGGTTGTCCTTTTGTTTGTTTATGATTTCCTTTTTCCTTTGCAAAAGCTTGAAGATTTGATTAGGTCCCATTTGTTTATTTTTGTTTTACTTCTATTGCCCTGGAAGAATGATCTAAGAAAACACTGGTATGATTTATATCAGAGAATATTTTGCCTATGATCTCTTCCATCATTGTATTTTTTAACACTGTTTTTATGATTGCCATATGTACTTACGGTTGAATTGAAACATTCCGAAAAGCACAATGAGAAAATTAAAATTACCCAGAACCACTTGAAATTTTGATATATTTTTTCCTGTGCACATATATGTCTGCATTGTGGTTTTATAAAAATAAGGTTATTTGGCTTATATTCTTATGTACCTGACGTTTTTTACCTGCCATTTGACACCACCAGTTTTCTGTATCTTTAAATGCATCTTCTCACAGGATATTTAAACACTGCATGTTTTGCATTCTGTGGAAGTGGAAAATAGAAGTTCTCTATTAACACATTATTTTGCTAACATTTTTATTTTGTAACAAATTATTTTAACAGACATTGTTAAATGGCTTTTCAGAAAGATTTGTTCCCCTTATTAAAACAAAATGTATGTTTTTTCATTTCTTATTAAATTGAAGTATAGTTGATTTACAGTGTTGTCTTAATTTCTGCTGTACAGCAAAGTGATTCAGCTATATGTACGTGTGTGTGTGTGTGTGTGTGTGTGTGTATATATATATATATACATTCTTTTTCCTATTCTTTTCAGTATGGTTTATCCCAGGATATTGAACATAGTTTCCTGCGCTGTTTAGTAGAACCTTGCTGTTTATCCATTTTATACATAATAGTTTGCATCTGCTAACCTCAAACTCCCATTTGATTCCTCCCCTGACCCTCTCCTCAAGTCTGTTCTCTGAGTCTGTGAGTCTGTGAGTCTATTTCTGTTTCATAGAGAGGTTCATTTGTGTCCGATTTTAGATTCCACATATAAGTGATATCATATGGTTGTCTTTCTTTTTCTGACTTACTTAAGTATGATAGCCTCTACTTGCCTCCACGTTTCTACAAATGGCATTTTCACTCTTTTTTGTGTGTCTTTTCTTATTCCACTGTGTATATATATATCACATCTTTATCCATTCATCTGTAGATGGACATTTAGTTTGTTTCCATGTCTTAGCTATGGCTATTAGTGCTGCTATGAACAGAGGAGTGCATATATCTTTTTGAATTATAGAAATGAAGCCTATATGCTTTAAAAGAAAGGATTTCTATTTTGGAACTTTGTTTTAAAATACTTCTGAATGAGGTAATCTGTTGAGAATGGTCCAGATGGTTGGAGGAAATGGGCCATGACTTGATAATTGTATAACTTAGTGTTGGAATAAGAGGGCTCGTCTACTTAAGAGAGTGAATGAACCGTTCCACGATTAAAAGCTAAACAGAAATCCATGCACTTTCCAGGTGGGGACAGTCCCATGGGTCCAGCTTTCTGCAGCTGCCCCTTGGAGGTTTCTGACTTTGTCCCTGCAGCCACCTCTGGGATGCATGCTATGCTATGCTAAGTCACTTCAGTCGTGTCCAACTCTGTGCGACCCCATAGACGGCAGCCCACCAGGCTCCCCATCCCTGGGATTCTCCAGGCAAGAACACTGGAGTGGGCTGCCATTTCCTTCTCCAATGCATGAAAGTGAAAAGTGAAAGTGAAAAGTGAAAGTGAAGTCGCTCAGTCGTGTCCGACTCTTAGCGACCCCATGGACTGCAGCCTAACAGTCTCCTCCGTCCATGGGATTTTCTGAGCAAGAGTACTGGAGTGGGGTGCCATTGCCTTCTCCGCTGGGATGCATGGCTTCCCCCTTTTGGGCTCTGGCATCAGGTGCCCAGAATCCTCTTCTCTTGCAGGTCTTTATGAAATGGAGATCAGGTGTTTTTACAAACTGCTGGACTGAATGCTGAGGGAAATATCTCCATTACTACAGGCTGTACCCTGTGTGTTCGCCCTTTATCCTAAGGGTATCCTTATCCTTGCTACTTCAAGGGTGGGACAAGGGAGGTCCAGCAGTGTCAGCATCACCTGGGAGCCTGCGAGAAACGCAGAGCCTGGGCCCACCCTGACCTACTAAATTGAAATCTCCATTCTAGCAACGTTTCCAAGGGATCCTTGGACATGCTCAGCTGTGTGAAGGCTTGAAGTAAGGCAAGCTCCACTCTCACTCCAAAGAGCTGGGTGGCCCTGCTGGCTCCCCAGCCCTTGGTCCTCTCCCAGCATAGACTGTGCTCCCTGCCCTGCTCTCCGCATGACCCATCACCCATTCGAATGCCTCCCTTCTCTGAATAAACCATTCATTTAAAAAATATATACAAGGAATTTAATCATAACATCATTTATAATAGTTAACAATTGGAAACCATCAAAATATTCAATAATAAGGGATTGGTTGATCATATTTTATTTCCTCCAAAGAATAGGATACAACACAGCATATCAAACCATCCTTAAAAGAATGTGCAATTGATATTCAATTAATATTAAAATTGATTATTTCTTAGGGATAGGATTGTAGCTGGCTTTCTTTTTTTTTTTTTTTTCTTCTGTTCTATTGGAAAATGGCTTTCTGTTATACTGTTTTTCCCAGGTTTTTTTTTTTTTTTTGTCCATGCCACAAGGCTGTGGGATCTTAGTTCCCTGACCAGGGATTGAACCCGGCCCTTGGCAGTGAAAGCAGAGTCCTAACCACTGGACAGCCAAGGAATGCCCCCCAATTTTTTTACTGCAGTAAAATACACATAACAAAATTTATTTATTTATTAAAATAGTAGCCATATTGATGAGGACTAGGTGATTTTGATTTGCATCAGTGACACTGAGCATCTTTTCATGTGCTTCTTGCTGATCCATTTTTTAACTGGTTTGTTGGTTTTCTGCTGTCTGACCTGCCCTGTTGCTTGACTTCCTCTCCCACCGTTTAGTTTCACTGGCCTTAGGAATCCTGCCTTCTGCCTTTCTCCTGTCTCCAAGCATATGAGGTGGGCCTGGCTCTCCCTACACACACACACACACCAGCACCTTCTGTCCTGACAGTTCCTGTTCTCGGGGGTCTTTATCCTCCCTTTCTGGAGGAGCAGCCAGCCCCTTGCCTGTTACTCTTGCCATCCCTGAAAGGCTGGCACTGCCCCTGTGTGCAGACGTCTTGTAGTCCGGCTGACGGCAGCCACCCCTCCAGACGTGCTGCCTCCCCCAGGTCCTTCCACGCTCCTCCAGCCCAGGCTGCCTCTTCTGCACGCCCATGTCTGCAGCCCCACCCCTATGGTTCATTCGCAGGGGTCCCACCTGTGTGTGAGCTGCCCTCTGGAATGGTTACCAGGCTCTTAAGGGCTCACAGTAAATGAGGGGAGATGGAGCCCAGAGTTCTGATGTGGCAGAGACCAGGAGCCCTAGTACCACAATCGAACAATTGAAGAAATGTGTGGACTTTGAAGGATGAGCAGTTGCCAAGCACAGGAGAGGAAAGTTAGGAGAAATAAAGACGTGAAATCACAGAAGCACTCATGGTAGAAAATGGTGGCTGGACAGGGGTGTGGGGAGGCAGGGGAGAGACCAGAGGAAACTCTGGACAAGGGGCCTCAAGGGATGGTTTTGTCTCTATGATTAGGTTTTAAATTAAAAAAAAATTATTATCATTGATATTTTTATTTGACTGTGCCAGGTCTTAGCTGTTGGATGATCTTTAGTTATGGCCTGCAGGATTGTTCCCTGACCAGGCTACCTGTGATGGGAGTGTATAGTCTTAGCCATGGGACAACCAGGGAAGTCCCTCAGTGATTTGGTTTTAAGTTCCAGAGAGCAGACCTGTATCTTGTTCTTCCTTCTGTGCTCCAGGAGAGCTTGTCAACTGGATTTCCTATTTGCTTTCATTGTGTTAAATTTCAAGTGTTAAATATTTCCAAATATGTCCTTCATCCATCTATCCATCCATCCAGTCATTTCCTCACCAACTAATATTTCCTGCATTCCTCTTGTGTAACAGGCACTGTACTAGGAGCTAGAGATACTGATTATGAGCAAAGCAGAAATGGATTACCAGGCATGGAAGTTGCTCAAAGTCAGATAAGCTATTGTTCCAGCTATTGTCCTCCTGCTAAAAAAAAACAATGGCTTCCTCCTCACCTAAATAAAACATTTTCTTCCTTTGCTAAAAGAATGCTTTCTTTACAGAATTTCTGGAACCTAGGAAAATAGAATCTTCTGCTCATTTGTAGCCTGACACTTGAATACAACCAGTACTAAACATCTTGGTGTTGTTTTTGTTTTTTTGGCTTTTACTGTATTCACTTCACTTCATCATAGATTCATAAACATATTTCACTGAGTACATGTGCCAAATATTTTAAATCATTTCCCTTTGGTTGAGTATAGAAGTAATTCCCACTTTTCTTCTATAATTATTACTGTCAAAGCTAATTGTGCTAAATCTATTACTATTTAACCAACTCCTCCCAGTGCTTTGCATTTCATCTGATGCCTTCCTTTAAAAAGTAATAATTGCCAGTCAGAATGGCTGCGATCCAAAAGTCTACAAGTAATAAATGCTGGAGAGGATGTGGAGAAAAGGGAACCCTCTTACACTGTTGGTGGGAATGCAAACTAGTACAGCCACTATGGAGAACAGTGTGGAGATTCCTTAAAAAACTGGAAATAGAACTGCCTTATGATCCAGCAATCCCACTGCTGGGCATATACACTGAGGAAACCAGAAGGGAAAGAGACACATGTACCCCAATGTTCATCGCAGCACTGTTTATAATAGCCAGGACATGGAAGCAACCTAGATGTCCTTCAGCAGATGAATGGATAAGAAAGCTGTGGTACATATACACAATGGAGTATTACTCAGCCATTAAAAAGAATACATTTGAATCAGTTCTAATGAGGTGGATGAAACTGGAGCCTATTATACAGAGTGAAGTAAGCCAGAAAGAAAAACACCAATACAGTATACTAACGCATATATATGGAATTTAGAAAGATGGTAACGATAACCCTGTATATGAGACAGCAAAAGAGACACTGATGTATAGAACAGTCTTTTGGATTCTGTGCGAGAGGGAGAGGGTGGGAAGATTTGGGAGAATGGCATTGAAATATGTATAATATCATATATAAAACGAGTTGCCAGTCCAGATTCGATGCACGATACTGGATGCTTGGGGCTGGTGCACTGGGACAACCCAGAGAGATGGTATGGGGAGGGAGGAGGGAGAAGGGTTCAGGATGGGGAACACATGTATGCCTGTGGCAGATTCATTTCGATATATGGCAGAACCAATACAATATTGTGAAGTTTAAAAATAAAATAAAGTTAAAATGAAGAAAAAAGTAATAATTACCTATTATGTTATTTCAGCAAATTATTTATTCAGTTCAGTTCAGTCGCTCAGTCGTGTCCGACTCTGCGACACCATGAATCGCAGCACGCCAGGCCTCCCTGTCCATCACCAACTCCCGGAGTTTGCTCAAACTCATGTCCATCGAGTCAGTGATGCCATCCAGCCATCTCATCCTCTATCCTCCCCTTCTCCTCCTGCCCCCAATCCCTCCCAGCATCAGAGTCTTTTCCAATGAGTCAACTCTTTGCATGAGGTGGCCAAAGTACTGGACTTTCAGCTTTAGCATCATTCCTTCCAAAGAAATCCCAGGGCTGAGCTCCTTCAGAATGGACTGGTTGGATCTCCTTGCAGTCCAAGGGACTTCTCCAACACCACAGTTCAAAAGCATCAATTCTTCGGCATTCAGCCTTCTTCCCAGTCCAACTCTCACATCCATACACGACCACAGGAAAAACCATAGCCTTGACTAGACGGACCTTTGTTGGCAAAGTAATGTCTCTGCTTTTGAATATGCTGTCTAGGTTGGTCATAACTTTCCTTCCAAGGAGTAAGCGTCTTTTAATTTCATGGCTGCAATCACCATCTGCAGTGATTTTGGAGCCCCCAAAAATAAAGTCTGACACTGTTTCCACTGTTTCCCCATCTATTTCCCATGAAGTGATGGGACCAGATGCCATGATCTTCGTTTTCTGAATGTTGAGCTTTAAGCCAACTTTTTCACTCTCCGCTTTCTAAATATAGGCACCTTTCTTTTCTTGGCCTGTACTCATTAATGAAATTTATAGAAGCCTTATAGTACTGAATTCTCCAGAAATATAGAGAGTTCAGGACAGCAAGTGTTTCTGCCACTGGTTGTATGATCGTAGGCAAGTCCCAGTCCTTCCCTGGTCCTGAGTTTCACAGTCTGTAGAGGAGGGGTTGGAAGAGGGTCCTTATCCCTGCCTCTGTTAAGACAGTGTTCCAATCCTGGTAGGAGAAGACAGATGCTTTAATTCTGCCAACAGCTGCCGTCTGTGCTCCTCTCCCTTGTCTGTCTTATCTTCTCCATCTAAAGGGCCCCAGGTTATAAGCAGAAGCCCTAATTTGAATCCCAGCTCTGCTTCTCACACGCAGCCTCATCCCTGTCTTTTAATCTCTCAAGAGCATCCATTTCCCCCTCTTGAAATGGAAGTGAGCTACTGTGAGGGAGTCACACCTCAGGGCTTCGAGCTGTGCGATCTGATTACTTGTCCACTTTTGCTTCCCCATCTCTCCAGCCTTAGTTGGAGGTGAGTCCTCCTTCTGTGCCTCCTGCTGCGTGCAGAACACTGCAAAGAGAGAGAGAAACCACCAGTCCCTTCCCACAGGCAGCTTATACTGGAGGGGGCTCATTGAGGAGTTGGTTAAGCAAATATGATAGTGAGGGGGAGGGCAAGCAGAGCCAGGTTCTGAGTGGGGAGCTAGGGTGGCTGGTCTAGGAAGAACTGGGCAGATTTAGACACATGTAGACCTCAGGGCAACAGAACTGAGGGCTCTGGGGCCAAAGTCACTTGTTTGGTGCTGGTCTTACTGCTCCACCCATCCCTAGTCTCTTAAACCAAGGAGCCCTTGGGCTGCCTGTAGCCCATTCATCATGTTGGGGCCATCCAGTGAACTTTTTGTTTTGATTGAATATTATGTTGTGAGACTCTAGTTTTGTTTAATGCTTATGGAGGATGTTGGTTTTGTTTGAGCAGGCAACTGATATACAATAACAAATTCCTACTTGCCTTGTGAGCTGCAGTTCCGACATCACTTCAATTTTCAAGACTTTGCTCATGCTTTGTAATGCTACTCAGATCTGACCATGTGAGCATCACCTCGGGGGCAATTTGGGACCTGGGTGGCAGGCTGTTTATTTCCTTTGGTGTGCTGTTTAGGGAAAGATCCAGGCATATGTAGTTTGAATATGAGCCCAGGAGTTCCTCTACAATTTTATAGGGTTGATTTCTGGAGCCTCCCCTCCTCATCAACTCCTCAGCACTTTCTGGTTCCCAGGGGCCTTCCTTCCAGGTTCTCTGGCTAGAAAGCCAGGGCTTTAATTTCCCTGCCCTACCCAACACTTCACATGATGGCAACCACCTCTGACCGTGCAAACAGAGAATATAGAAGGACTGGAGAAAGCAGTGTGGTTCCCCCATACTCTGGAGGCCAGAGTCTCTGGTCAGAGAGAAGCGTTCTCTCCCCTGGAGCTTTAGGTACCTATCCAGCTGTTGCCACTGCTGCTATAGGTTTGCTGGGGAACTGGGGTGGAAGAGAGTGAAAAAACCACAGAAAACGTACACGTCCTCCACTCACTCTAACCCACAGGAGTCCCCTTCTCCTTCGACCAGTAGTAGAGAGCTTCTTGGGAGCTCTTTCTGATCACAGCTCCCGGTCAGCTGTCATACTCCAAGCCTGGAGATGCCAAAGGGAAACCAAAGGAAAATTCCGTGCTGGTTTGATGGAACTTCAGGTTCTGGCTTTCTTCCCATCCACCTGCCACCCTTTGTTTCCCAGAGTCTCCAAAAGCAGACCTCAGCCTAGGGCGGGGATCTGCCTCCCAAGCTAGTGTTCCTGGGTGTATGCTCACAGGAGAAAGCCACCAGCCAATCAGGCATTTACCCCGGCCAAGAAAACTTGGCTCTGACACTTAATTAATGTGACCTTGATGACCCCAGTCCCACCACATATCAACCCCACCTCAAAGGCAAACACTATCTTTATCGAGCACCTACTAAGCACTTTCATCGGCCTTAGCTTATATAATACAGTTACCCCATAAACTGGAATTTCTTAGTCCCATTTTACAGACAAGGAAACTGAGTCTCAGAAAGGTTAGGTAATTTTCCTAAAGCCACAGGAAAGCAAGGGCACTGGAATCCAGGTTCAGATCTGGTGATCCCAGCACCCACATAGCTTCCTGTTACATAAATACCCGCCTTGGCTGCCAACCTGGGTCCTGAGAATGCAGCCAAGATGAGAGTCAGAGTCACCTGAATAAACCATGTGACTGCTCAGAAATTTGCCTGATGTCCACAGCCCACCTGATGGGGAGAGTCTGTACATCCTGGCCACTCTGGGCAATCCTCTCAGAGAGTACTTCTGCCACCCTCCGCCTGCACTGAGCAGGGTGGCCATCCCAGGGTCTCTGGCACATCCCCGTTTATACCCATTGCCTCTGTGTATTGGTAGTGGCATACCTTTTTCCTCTCAGAGGTGTGCCAGTGCGGACCCTAGATTACAGTAGCGTCACCCTGCCACTGGGGGATGCTCAGCCATGCCTCTGAGTCTGCTCAGCTTTGTTCTCAGAACAGGACAGGTACTAGATCCTCCGATAAATCTCCACGTGGGCCAGAAGATATTTCCTATGTCTTCTCTTGAGCTCTTCTTCTCCAGTCTGGAGAGTCCTTCTGGCTCTCCTAGGGGGCTTCTGGCAGGCTGCATGCTGCTGTGCAAAGGGCACGAGCTCTGGAACCCGGAGTCCCGTCCTCTACTGGCCACCTCCGGTGAAATATTTAGACTGTCTGAACCTCTGTTTCTTCATCTATAAAATGGGCATCATAAAACATAAAGGTTAAGGTGGTTGTAAGGACTTGATGAGAAAAAGAATGTAAAGCACTTTGGCGCAAATGGCTGTGTCTCATTTTTCATGCTGGATAAACTGGAGAATCAGGTGCAAAAGAGATTGCTGGATTGGGAGGGACGCTCTCTCCTACTTGGAGGCTAGGACAAAGCTACTGTGGAGGGACCATAGGGCCTCCTGCTTGAGACCCACCCCTCCCCTCCCCTCCTTGACCCGCAGATTCCTTGGACACAGTCTCTACCCATCTCTTCCAAGAACGAGTCAGTGAGGGTCTGGATGCTGGGAGATCTGGTAGAGGCGGTGTCTCAGAGGGAAAGAACCCTACCCAGAGTGAATTCAGGGACTTCAGAATTTAATGACTACCTGAATGGGTGAATGAATGCAAGGATGCACAGACAATGGCTCAAATCCTTCAGAGTCAGAGTGAAAGCTGGGCTCCCTCCGTCAATTTGAGACCTCTCTGAAGGGCCATCCAGACCTTGAACTTCCCGAGGGACCAACTGAGCCCTCTGCTATGATCGTCTTCCCAGCTCAGGTCCCTCCTCCCAAGCCTGCCTTTCCCACCCCTCACAGGGGTTCCAAGAACACGTCTCAGGTAACCACCTGCATGGAACTATTCCTTTCAGGGTGTTTCCTGTGGACCTTAACCTAAGACAATGAATGCCCTGACCATCATACAAAGGAGGAAGTGGAATTTATGATTTATAATGAAGCATGTCACTGTTCAGGCATGACTGCGCCAGGACCTTGCAGCGCTGGCCTCTCTTGGGGGCTTATGAGACACGCTGGCCTCAGACCCGCTGGAATCCCAATCTGTAGCTGAGCACGGTCCACAGGGCATGTATGTGCACAGAGTCAGAATACCTCATTGAGACATGTGATGTGATTACAAACGGGCACTAACACATGGGTATTAATATCTCATGCCTGCTCAAAAACCCCAATTGGCAGTGCTGTCAGTGGTGAGGTTTTCTAAATCAGTGAGCAATTCTTGGTAAAGTGTCAAACAAAAGAAATAATATTCCCCCAATTCATCCAGTGGTTGCATTCCTGGAAAATTCAGTATGTCTTAATATCATGCAAAAACCCCTCTTTCGCCACATACAGAACAGGGGCATTTCCTCACTGTGTGTTACTGCCCCATGTAGGGTAGATCCCTGGCCCTTACCTTCTACATCAGGGGCCTCTGGTACAGTGACCACTGAAAACACCTCAGCACTTCCCAAACTGTCCTGTAGGGGTCATTACGATCCCTACTGAGAACCCCTGGTCCCCTAGAGAAAACCCCGACTTGGCCATGTATGTGTTACTCATCCACCCCTCCCAGTAAGCTTAGGAAGTCAGTGTTGTTATTCCCTCTCCTAAACTAAGAAAATCAAGCTCAGAGACGTTAAGCAGTTTGTCCATGTTTACACAACTGGTAACTGGGGGAGAAGGCAAGATTGAACCCAAGTCTGCTTGTCGCCAAAGCCCATGTTCCCCAGGGGACCCCTTGAACTGCTCTGCACCTTCAAAGCTTGGGTGTGCAGACAGAACCAAGACCCAGACCCTCTTCCTCAAGTAACACCCCATGAGGCTGTCTGCCCCACACACCACAAACAGACCCCCAGAGATACCAGCAGGTCCAGATCCAGGAGGTGCCAGAGCGTCTCTGCCGGTCCCTCCTCCCTCCATGCCTTCGTCCCAGAGGAGCAGAGAGCGCTGCAGTATCCAGCTGGGATGCCATGCCCTTCACTTTGAATTCACTTGACCTTGAGTGAGACTTTGAAGAACAACCGTTCGGCAGGTACAAGTGGGAGCTGACAAGTCACGGAGGGGCCAGCATGGGATCAAGTTCTCAACCTGGAGCTCCCTGGGCTTGGTGGAAGAGGAGGGCGGAGGGACACTGGCTCTGTGTGCGCCTATGCCCCCTGCTGGTGGAATCGCGGTGGACTTCTTCAGGGAGTTGGGTTCAGCTGCACCTGGGGTTGTATGAGAAAATGCACAGCCCCGTTGCGTTAGTCCCAGATCCCCCAAGAAGCCATCACCAAGGGTTGGGATCAAATGCCCAAGGTCTTTATTTGGGGAAGTGATCGTGTGAGAGAAAATAATGAAGGAGCTGGAGACTCTGAGAGTGTCTCCAGGCCACCGTGCAAGTCTGAACCTGAGTGAAGGAGAGAGGGAGAGTGTGAAATGGGGCGTCCTGGACAACCCCCCACCCCGTCCCACCTACCACCTGTCAAGTTGTCCTTGGAAAGTTCGACAAAGCCATTGAGGAATCCTGCAGCCTGTGTCTCTCAGGAGTGGGTTAACATCCCTACCACATTCAGTCATTGTTTCGGAGTTGGGGGCATTGGGGGCTTTCTGCTCTGACCCCCAAGGACCCCTCCTACAACACACACACACACACACACACACACACACATAATCCATTGGGTTTTCTAGGCTCTTCCATCAAGCCTCAGATGGTAAAGAAACTGCCTGCAATGCAGGAGACCTGGGTTCAATCCCTGGGTTGGGAAGATCCTTTTGAAGAAGGGCATGGCAATCCACTCCAGTATTCTTGCCTGGAGAATCTCACAGTGGGGCTGGTGGGCTACAGCCCATGGGGTGGCAAGGAATTGGACATGACTAACAGTTTCAGTTTCCATCAACTCAGTGTCTTGGCTCTGGCAGATTTTCCTTTTCCCGGTGTTGGTAAGGAGATGACAGGAGTGAGTAGGAGGAGGAGGAAGAAATGAAGGGAAACAGCCCCCCTGTCCAGCAAGAAAAGCACATCCACAAACCAGCAACCCTTTCCCTTGTTAGCGGTGGCGGCCTCCCACTTTGGTGTACTTTGAGTTCGGCGTGCAGTGAGAATGGTGGTCTTGCCCACTGTTTGTGGGTTTAGGAGAAACGTCTGGGCAGGTGTGACTGTGGTCACTCCGGAGGCTGGGGTAGTGCGCTGTGCAGGGCTGCTCAGCAGAACTGGGTGCCTGGTGGTGGGCAAACTGGAGTTAGGGAGCCAGGGGGGCGGGGAAGTGATTAGGGAGGAGGCCCCTGCATGGCCCCAGGAAGCAGGTCTGAGGGCTTAGCCATCTTGCTGAGCAGGAAGTGTGCTGATTTGTGACAGATTTGAAGGGGAGGAGAGCATCAGCCAGGATGGAACCCCCCAGGGCAGCCAGCCCTTCTCTCCTCTGGCTGTGTGCACGATGGGACCCCACATGCAGCTCTGGCCTCAACTAGGCCTGCTGGGGCCTCTGTGTTCACCCTAGGACAGCCTGGCCTTGATCATTCCAGAGCAGCCCAGGGGCTGTGAGACCCGGAGCTGAGTCCTCGCTGTGCCAAACTTCCTCCTGTCCTCCTTATGACTTCAGCCTCTCTGTCATCCTGTGCTCTCTGAACCCAGTGACTAATGCACAGAAACCTCCCCAGGAAGAGCAAGGCCAGGTGGACTCCGAAATGGAAGCTAAGCCAAAGGCATGTGGTTTGCAATTTGGGCAGCCCCTTGTCACTGCCCGTGGGTGCCAGGAGAGAGAGCTGAGGTCCAGGGAGAAGCAGGAAGGAGTGGGTGAGGAGAGATGGGGAGAGATTTCTCAGTAGACTGGGAGATCCAGGAGGGCAGGAACCAGTTTTGCCTCATGTCCCCCTGGCAAGCAGCTGGCATGTAGAAAGCACTTGCTTGAATGTTGATTGATTGATCAATCAATCACTTGATTGATTTTTGGACAAGTTCATCTAGAGGGGCTGTGCAAAGGATGGTGAGAATGAGGTTGGAATGAGAAGAGCTAGTTTTCTTCTCAGGAGAGACATGGTCTCTGGTTGAAAATGACAGGAGAATCTTTGTAGAATGGCTGTTCTTTTGAGAAATCTAAGCAGTGGCGTGGGAGGGATCTAGAGTGGGCACTGCCAGGAGGGACCTCCAGCCAATCTGGCAACCCAGTCAATCAGTCACTAGTGTCCCACACAGCAGTGAAGGAGGAAAGATGACAGGACGTGAAGGATGCTTCTCTGGGATGTGCTGTGTAGTCATTTCCTGCTGTGTGCTTGCCATGCACATACTCTTCACAGGGGACACCACATGGTCCAATATGGCAGCCACTAGACTTGAAGCCTGGCTGGACACAACTGAGAGGTATCAATACAATAACTATAAAGTACACCTGGATTTTGGGCCTTCCAGGTGGCTCTGGTGGTAAAGAACTCGCCTGCCAATGCAGGAGAAATAGATGCAAGTTCCTGGGTCAGGAAGAGCCCCTGGAGGAGGGCATGGCAACCCACTCCAGTATTCTTGCCTGGAGAATCCCATGGACAGAGGAGCATGATAGGCTATAGTTCATGGGGTCACAAAGAGTTGGATACGATTTAACGACTAAGCATGCACCCACACCTGAATTTCACTGAGTGGTGGTCTGAGAAAAAACATTAACTGTCTGGTTAATACTTTTTCACATTATGTTGAAATGATATTACTTTAGATATATATTGGGTTAAATAAATTATGTTGTTAAAATTAATTTCACCTGTTTCTTTTTACTTTTAATGTGGCTATTAGAAATTAAAATTATGTGTGTGGCTTGTGTTATATTTCTCCTGGACAGCATCGCCCAGCACACTGCTTCACATCTTACTTTTTTCCCACGTTGTGGAAATTGTCCCAAGTCAATACATATGAAGCTATCTCATTCTTTCTAATGGTCTCATCGTATATAATTGCATCATATACAACTGAATGCAGAGTTCCAAAGAATAGCAAGGAGAGATAAGAAAGCCTTCCTCAGTGATCAAAGCAAAGAAATAGAGCAAACAATAGAATGGGAAAGACTAGAGATCTCTTCAAGAAAATTGGAGATACCAAGGGAACATTTCATACAAAGATGGGCACAATAAAGGACAGGAAGAGCAAAGACCTAACAGAAGCAGAAAAGATTAAGAAGAAGTGGCAAGAATGCACAGAAGAACCATACAAAAAAGGTCTTAATGACCTGGATAACTACAATGGTGTGGTAACTCATCTAGAGTCAGACATCCTGGATTGTGAAGTCAAGTGGGCCTTAGGAAGCATTACTATGAACAAAGTTAGTTGAGGTGATGGAATTGGAATTCCAGCTGAGCCATTTCAAATTCTAAAAGAGGATGCTATTAAAGTGCTGCACTAAATAGATCAGCAAATTTGGAAAACGCAGCAGTGGCCACACTGGAAAAGGTCAATTTTCATTTCGATCCCAAAGAAGGGCAATGCTAAAGAGTGTTCAAACTACCACACAATTACACTCATTCATTTTACAGGCTAGCAAGATAATACTCAAAATTCTTCAAGCTGGGCTTCAGCAGTATGTGAATTGAGAACTTCCAGATGTACAAGCTGGATTTAGAAAAGGCAGAGAAACTGACATCAAATTGCCAAATTCCATTGGATCATAGAAAAAGCAAGAGAATTCCAGAAAAACATCTTCTTTTGCTTCATTGACTACGCTAAAGCCTTTGACTATGTGGATCACAACAAACTGTGGAAAATTCTCAACGAGATGGGGATACCTCACCACCTTACCTTTCTCCTGAGAAACCTGTTTGTACATCAAGAAGCAACAGTTAGAACCAGACATGGAACAACAGACTGGTTGAAAATTGGGAAAGGAGTCTATCAAGGCTGTACATTGTTACCCTGCTTATTTAACTTACATGCAGAGTACATCATGCGAAATGCCAGGCTGGATGAAGCACAAGATGGAATCAAGATTGCTGGGAGAAATATCAATAACCTCAGATATTCAGACGACACCACTCTTACAGCAGAAATTGAAGAAGAACTAAAGAGCCTCTTGATGAAAGTAAAAGAGGAGAATGAAAGAGCTGGCTTAAAACTCAACATTCAAAAAATGAAGATCATGGCATCCGGTCCATCACTTCATGGCAAATAGATGGGGAAACAATGGAAACAGTGACAGACTGTATTTTCTTAGGCTCCAAAATCACTGCAGTTAATGACTGCAGCCATGAAATTGAAAGATGCTTGCTCCTTGGAAGAAAAGCTATAACAAACCTAAACAGTGATTTAAAAAGCAGAGACATTACTTTGCCAATAAAGGTCCATCTAGTCAAGGCTATGGTTTTTCCAGTAGTCATATATGGATGTGAGAGTTGGACTATAAAGAAATCTGAGTGCTGAAGAATTGATGCTTTTGAACAGTAGTGTTGGAGAAGACTCTTGAGAGTCCCTTGGACTGCAAGGAGATCAAACCAGTAAATCCTAAAGGAAATCAACCCTCAATATTCATTGGATGAACTGATGCTGCAGCTCCAATTCTTTGGCCACCTGATGCAAAGAACTTATTAGAAAAGACCCTGATTCCAGGCAAGATTGAAGGCAGAAGGAGAAGGGGATGACAGAGGACGAGATGGTTGGATGGCATCACCAACTCAATGGGTATGAGTTTGAGCAAACTCGGGGAAATGGTGAAAAATGAGGAAACCTGGCCTGCTGCAGTCCATGAGGTAACAAAGAATAGGACATGACTGAACGACTGAACAACGTGTACGGATGTGAGAGTTGGACCATAAAGAAGGCTGAATGATGAAGAACTGATGCTTTTGACGTGTGGTG
Organism: Bubalus kerabau; assembly: GCF_029407905.1. Classification (NCBI taxonomy): domain Eukaryota; kingdom Metazoa; phylum Chordata; class Mammalia; order Artiodactyla; family Bovidae; genus Bubalus; species Bubalus kerabau. Next base: position 116,988,087 of record NC_073625.1, on the reverse strand, counting down.
CTGAAGAAGACTCTTGAGAGTCCCTTGGACACCAAGGAGTTCAAACCAGTCAATCCTAAAGAAAATCAACCCTGAATATTTATTGGAAGGACTAATGTTTAAGCTGAAGCTCCAATACTTTAACCACCTGATGTGAAGAGCCAACTCATTGTAAAAGACTCTGATGCTGGGAAAGACTGAGGGCAGGAGGAGAAGGGGACGACAGCGAATGAGACAGTTGGATGGCATCATCGACTCAATAGACATGCATTTGAGCAAACACCAGGACATAGTGAAGAACAGGGAAGCCTGGCGTGCTGCAGTCCGTGGGGTCACAAAGAGTCAGATACAACTGAGTGACTGAACAACAATAGAAAGAAATGAAGCACTGATACATGCTACAGTGTGAATGAACCTTGAAAATTTATGCTAAGTGAAAGAAGCCAGATACAGAAGACCACATATTGAGTGGTTCCATTTATGTGAGATGGCCAGAGAATAGGCAAATCCATAGAAATGAATGATTGTTTGGGGTTGGGGGAGAGAGGAATGGGGAGCAAGTTCTTAAGGGGTACAGGGTTGTTTGGGGAGCTGATAAAATGTTTTGGAATTAGTGGTGATGGTTGCACAACATGGTAAATCTACTAAAACCACCAAATTGCACACTTTAAAATGGTTAAAATGATTAATTTTACCTCAATAAGAAAAAGAAAAAGAGCAGGTTTGGGATACAATGCTTGGTTTGGGAGAGGTGAATTTGGAGTGTCTGAAAGATATCCGGGGGAAATGCCCAGGAGACAGTTGCAGCGTTCAACTCAGGAAAGAGGTCTCAGGTGGAATTACCCACACATAGAGCCACAGAGAAGCCATTTCAGCCTCAAGATGCTCTTCTTCTGGCCCATCCTAGGGACCCTGCTCATGGTCCTCAGTCTATGCCCACGGAGACAAAGGTCAGGTTACCTTTCATGTTAATCACTAGTCTTCTTTTGATGTAGATTTCTTATTTTCACACGAGGCCATGTGCACGCACAAAATGATATATCCCCTGCATCGGGAGGTGAATTCTTAACCACTGGGCCACCAGGGAAGTCCCCATCATCAATATTTTTATACAATACTTTCTGCAAAAGGCACAATTAGAGTGGTGGTGAAAAGACCAGTGACTGCTAAGGGGAATGGAAAGGAGGGGCAGGAGTTGAGAAGTTGAAACCCTGGTGTTTTTTAGGGCAGTGAGACTGTTTCATATGATATGGTTTGGTTACATGACACCAGCACATGGGAACACATTTTGTAGCACAAAGAGTGAACCGTAATGTGTGCAAATGAAAAAGTAGCCATTTAGGAGGTTAGGAATCCCAGGGCAGAATGCAGAATGTGACAAAACAATCTAACTGTATTACAAATGTGTGAGACAGTCTCACTAAAGGAGGTGGAGGAAGCGGTGCTGGCATGAGGAACTCTGCAGACGAGTTTAGCACATTAAAAAAAAAAAAATTGTATACCAAATTGTTTCCCATGAGGGTACAGGTTAACAACTCTGATGCATACTGGCATTGAGCAATAAAGTAAACAGTGATGACAGCAACCAGGTGAGAGGTAGGAATGGGAGGTTACAGGTAAGCAGAGGGAGAAGCTAGATTGATCTGGAAATGGATTGGCATCGGAGACGTCAGCATGAGTTCATGTTTAGCTTCATATAGATACAAATGATTCTATACAAAATATTTGTATATGTGTATGTATGTGGGTCAGTATATACCTGTATTTCCTTGTTCTTTCAGCTGAGAAATGCTGTGGTAGCAATGGGCAAATCTAGCATCAAGATCTTGGTTTCTAATGCCATTTTCCAACAAAAAGGAGCTTGGGCTCTTTGGAGAAATGACTACTTCTAGGAGTCAGGGAAGAAATACAAAAGATGAACTAGAGCATCTTGTAGAAATGCAGAAAGTGAGGAAGTGCCCCTCAACAGACGGATCAATAAAGAAGATGTGGTGAATACAAACACACACACAAGGTGGAATGTTACTCTGCCATAAAAAAGAATGAAATCTTGTCATTTGTGACAACATGGATGGACCTAGAAGGTATCATATACTAAGTGAAATAAGTCAGAAAGAGAAAGACAAATATTTTATGATTTCACTTGTATGTGGACTCTTAAAAACAAAACAAATGAGCTTAACTAAACAGAATCAGAGTCATAAATACAGAGAACAAACGGGTGGCTGCCAGAGGAGAGGGTGGTGGAGAGGGGATAAGAGAAATAGGTGTGGGAGATTAAGGGGCACACATTTCTAGTTACAAAATAAGTGAGTCACAGGGATGAAAATGTGAAGTATGGGGACTATAATCAATAATAATGTAGCATCTTTGTATGCTGACAGATGGCAACTAGATTTACAGTGATGATTATTTTAAGGTAATATTGAGCTGCATGCCCACCAGGAACTGACATAGTGTTGTGGGTCAACTATACTTCAGAAACAAACTCATAGAAAAAAGATCAGATTTATGTTTACCAGAGGTGGGGGTAGGGATGGAGAAAAGGGGAATTGAATGAAGGTAGCCGAAAGACACAAACTTCCAGTTATAATATAAATAAGTACTAGGGGTATAGTATGCATTGCATGCTAAGTCACTTCAGTTGTGTCTGACTCTTTGCAACCCTATGGACTGCAGTCTGCCAGGCTTATCTGTCCATGGGGATTCTCCAGGCAAGAATACTGGAATGGGTTGCCATGCTCTCCTCCAGAGGATCTTCCCAACCCAGGGCTTGAACCCACATCTCTTATGTCTCCTGCATTGGCAGGTGGGTTCTTTACCATTGGTGCCACCTGGGAAGCCATTTACTATATATAAAGTAGACAACCAACAAGGACCTACTGTATAGCACAGGGAACAAATTACAAGATACTCACCACCTTGTAATAATCTATAAAGGAAGAGAATGTTAAAAAAAAGAAAAGAAAAGAAATATTTATATATATGTATAACTGAATCACTTTGCTGTATATTGGAAACTAACACAGCATTGTAAATCAACAATATCTCAGCAAAAATCTAAAAACAAACAGCTTCTTTGTCAAAATGCTGTGAAAAAAGTGAAAGTGTTAGTCGCTGAGTCGTGGGTGACTCTTTGCGACCCCATGGACTGTAGCCATCCAGTCTCCTTTGTCCATGGAGTTCTCCAGGCAAGGATACTGGATGGGTAGCCATTCCCTTCTCCAGGGGATCTTCCCAACCTAAGGATTGAATCTGAGTCTCCTGCATTGCAGGCAGATTCTTTACTATCTGAGCCACCAGGGAAGCCTATCAGTTCAGTTCAGTCGCTCAGTCATGTCCGACTCTTTGCGATCCCATGAATCACAGCATGCCAGGCCTCTCTGTCCATCACCAACTCCCGGAGTTCACTCAAACTCACGTCCATTGAGTCGGTGATGCCATCCAGCCATCTCATCCTCTGTCGTCCCCTTCTCCTCCTGCCCCCAATCCCTCCCAGCATCAGAGTCTTTTCCAATGAGTCAACTCTTTGCATGAGGTGGCCAAAGTATTAGAGTTTCAGCTTCAGCATCAGTCCTTACAATGAACACCAAGGACTGATCTCCTTTAGAATGGACTGGTTGGATCTCCTTGCAGTCCAAGGGACTCTCAAGAGTCTTCTCCAACACCACAGTTCAAAGGCATCAATTCTTCGGCACTCAGCCTTCTTCACAGTCCAACTTTCACATTCATACATGACCACTGGAAAAACCATAGCCTTGACTAGACGGAACTTTGCTGGCAAAGTAATATCTCTGCTTTTCAATATACTATCTAGGTTGGTCATAACTTTCCTTCCAAGGAGTTAGCGTCTTTTAATTTCATGGCTGCAATCACCATCTGCAGTGATTTTGGAGCCCAAAAAAATAAAGTCTGACACTGTTTCCACTTTTTCCCCATCTATTTCCCATGAAGTGATGGAACCAGATGCCATGATCTTCGTTTTCTGAATGTTGAGCTTAAGCCAACTTTTTCACTCTCCTTTTCCACTTTCATCAAGAGGCTTTTTAGTTCCTCTTCACTTTCTGCCATAAGGGTGGTGTCATCTGCATGTCTGAGGTTATTGATATTTCTCCTGGCAATCTTGATTCCAGCTTGTGCTTCTTCCAGCCCAGCGTTTCTCATGATGTACTCTGCATATAAGTTAAATAAGCAGGGTGACAATATACAGCCTTGACGTACTCCTTTTCCTATTTGGAACCAGTCTGTTGTTCCATGTCCAGTTCTAACTGTTGCTTCCTGACCTGCATGCAGGTTTCTCAAGAGGCAGGTCAGGTGATCTGGTATTCCCATCTCTTTCAGAATTTTCCACAGTTTATTGTGATCCACACAGTCAAAGGCTTTGGCATAGTTGATAAAGCAGAAATAGATGTTTTTCTGAACTGTCTTGCTTTTTCGATGATCCAGCAGATGTTGGCAGTTTGATCTCTGGTTCCTCTGCCTTTTCTAAAACCAACTTGAACATCTGGAAGTTCACGGTTCACATATTGCTAAAGCCTGGCTTGGAGAATTTTGAGCATTACTTTACTAGCATGTGAGATGAGTGCAATTGTGCTATAGTTTGAGCATTCTTTGGCATTGCCTTTCTTTGGGATTGGAATGAAAACTGACCTTTTCCAGTCCTGTCGCCACTGCTGAGTTTTCCAAATTTGCTGGCATATTGAATGCAGCACTTTCACAGCATCATCTTTCAGGATTTGAAATAGTGCAACTGGAATTCCATCACCTCCACTAGCTTTGTTCGTAGTGATGCTTCCTAAGGCCTGTTTGACTTCACATTCCAGGATGTCTGGCTCTAGGTCAGTGATCACACCATCGTGATTATCTGGGTCATGAAGATCTTTTTTGTACAGTTCTTCTGTGTATTCTTGCCACCTCTTCTTAATATCTTCTGCTTCTGTTAGGTCCATACCATTTCTGTCCTTTATCGAGCCCATTTTTGCATGAAATATTCCCTTGGTATCTCTAATTTTCTTGAAGAGATCCCTAGTCTTTCCTATTCTGTTGTTTTCCTCTATTTCTTTGCATTGATCACTGAGGAAGGCTTTCTTATCTCTCCTTGCTATTCTTTGGAACTCTGCATTCAGATGCTTATATCTTTACTTTTTGCCTTTGCTTTTCACTTCTTTTCTTTTCACAGCTATTTGTAAGGCCTCCCCAGACAGCCATTTTGCTTTTTTGCATTTCTTTTCCATGGGGATGGTCTTGATTCCTGTCTCCAGTACAATGTCACGAACCTCCATCCACAGTTCATCAGGCACTCTGTCTATCAGATTTGGTCCCTTAAATCTATTTCTCACTTCCACTGTCTAATCATAAGGGATTTGATTTAGGTCATACCTGAATGGTCTAGTGGTTTTCCCTACTTTCTTCAATTTAAGTCTGAATTTGGCAATAAGGAGTTCATGATCTGAGCCACAGTCAGCTCCCGGTCTTGTTTTTGCTTACTGTATAGAGCTTCTCCATCTTTGGCTGCAAAGAATATAATCAATCTGATTTTGGTGTTGGCTATCTGGCGATGTCCGTGTGTAGAGTCTTCTCTTGTGTTGTTGGAAGAGGGTGTTTGCTATGACCAGTGAGTTTTCTTGGCAAAACTCTATTAGCCTTTGCCCTGCTTCATTCCGTATTCCAAGGCCAAATTTGCCTGTTACTCCAGGTGTTTCTTGACTTCCTACTTTTGCATTCCAATCCCCTATAATGAAAAGGACATCTTTTTTGGGAGGCTTATAGAAGTTCCCAAACGCCTCCTCTCAATTCCTGTTTTTACCTCACGGTGAGAAGGAAGAGCTTGTGGACTACATTTTGGGAAGCGCCCATGTAGACCTCTCTGAGCCTCAGTCTCCTCTTGGGTGACATAGGACAGTAATTCCCTTTCCAAGGATTGTCATGAGGGAGGGTTAAGCAGGTTCTCCTGGAGAGCATAAAGCAGACCCCTAACTAAGGGAGGCTGTCTCTCTTTCTCTCTTAAAAATATTTATCTATAAATTTGGCTGTGCTGGGTCTTTAGTTGGGGTATGTGAGATGTAGCAGTCTTAACTGCTGGACCACCAGGGAGGACCCAAGGGCAGCTTCCTCATGTGTTCTGCAGGGCCCTCGAGGAGGCATCCATTCTCTGCCTACATCCTCCAAGCCCTGTAGCTGCTCCCACACCTCCCACCCTCCAGTTCCCCCTTCCCAGATCCAAGAGGGAGGTTAGGGAAGGGACGCACCCTCCTGGATGTGATGTGACTCCAAGGTACAAGAACCGGAACACAGAAGCGCCTTGACAACCAGCCCATTTCCAATACTCGTTGCCACCCTGCTCTCACTCTATGTCTTTGCTGTGTCATTTCTCCCTTCTTTCTACCTGTTTCTGCCTCTTCCACCCCATTTCAAAGACTCTGCCATCTCCATAGTTTCCTCCTCTGGTACAGCCTCGAAGCCATCTTTCTTTCCCTACCTCCTGCCTACTCTCAAGCTTTCTTTAATTGCTGGTTGTCACTCTGGGCATCCAGGACAAGTCAACACTTGTTTTCTGCATACCTGCTCCCATGTGTGGTCCCTCCCAGGGGGAGACAGGTGAACGCTCCTGCCAGCCTCTGCTGCTCCGCAGCCTCAGCCCCCACTCACCACCTCGCACGTCTCCTCCATTTCTCTTACTTGGTGACTCCCTGGACCTGGGTGCTTTGTGGACTGGTGCTCATGTGTATCCCTGGCCCCTGGCACCAGAGCTCAATGGACCTCCCAGACTTCCCATCACTTGCAGCCTGCCTTGAGCCACCTTCACTTAACTTCCCAGTCTGTTGTGCATCTTTCCAGCTTCTGCTCTTGAGCCAGCCTCAACTCGCCCCTCAGACCCCACTCTTGGCTCTGCCTTACTAGCTATGAGCATCTGTGTCACATTATCCTCTGGGCTGTGCTATGGTCAGGAACACTACCCAAACTGGCCTGAGACTTTTTGTTCCTCTAGGACATGACAAGTGTGTGCCCCTGGTGAGGGGATTTGCAGACTGTCTTGGTTGTCAGGGCTGCACAGGCCTCACCTTGTTCTTTCTCTGCCAGGGAGCCCTCTCCTTTCTTTGCCTGGCTAATCTCTATAGTCTTAAAAGTTTCAGCTAAGGCATCACTTCCTACAGGAAGCCCTCCCAGATATGTGCTTTCCTGTCAGGCTGGCTCTGCTGGGAATGCCAGGAGGACAGAGATTATGTCTTTCCAAGCTAAAGCGGAGCCAAAACTTAGAAAATATTTGTCCGCTGGAAAGAAAATCACTTGCCTGTCATTTACATAGCCCTTGGCCTCACATCTGTCTGGGCCCATCACTCAGATTATCTTTTGAAGAACAGCTTCTTTGATTACATTGGTGGTCTGTGGGGCAGGATGGGGACACTTTGGTTTTGTGATAGCCATGAAAATGCATTGCTCAGCTCTCCTGCTACAAGAGCATAACTGACTCACAACCCAGCTTCTGCCCCTCTGTGCCCACCACCACCTTTGCCCAGAGGCCATTCCTTCCCCTACCCCCAACCCTAGGCTGCTCCCAGCCAATGCCTGAGCACCTTGAGGGTATAACACAGGCACATTTCAGCAAACATGGGGCTTCTCCAATGGGGGACTCTGACTGGAGGACACCCTATTGGCCTGATGGGAACCTTCTATGGCCTAGGACTCTTCCTACTCAGTCCTCTTTCCTTCCCTCTTTCCCTGCCTTATGGTCTGAAGGCTATTCTCACCCTCTCTGGTTCCCTGCCTGTGGTAGCCAGTCACCAAGATAGCACCCAATGATCCCCACCTCCCAGGACTGTCGGAAACACAGCCCCTTCCCACACTGTACCAGGGTCGGGCTGTGTGACCAGCAGAATATGGCACAAGTAGGTCATTCCTGAGATAAGGCAATAAAAGGCTCTGAAGTTTCTGTCTTGGTTGTTCTCTCCCTATATCTCTCTCACATCACTCACTCTGGGGTATGCCGGCTGCCATGTCGTTGAGCAGCTCTAGCCTGAGCAGTGAGGAGTTGAGGCTTCCAGGCAATAGCCACCTGAGTAAACCTGGAAGCCTTCAGTGGACTATGGCCAGGGCTGATAGTTCAAGTTCAACCTTCCAAGAGGCTCTGAGCCAGAACCACCCAGCTAAGTCTCTCCAGATTCCTGACCCTCAGAAATGGTGTGAAATACAACATGTTCATTGTTTTAAGCCACTGAAGATTAGAATAATCTGATCTGCTGTAATAGAGAACTATTACACTCCCCTTCCTTCAGAGGTGTTTCCTCCAATTGGCCTTTTGCATGTCTAATCCTGCCATGGCATTAGCTTTTCACAGGACTAAAGCAACATAGGTGGTGTTGACAATAAAAGCAGGTAACGGTGGTGGATACGTCTAATTATGTATCATTTTAGTTAATCCTCACAACAATCCCATGAGATACTATCACTGTCCCCAATTTATAGATGAGGAAACCGAGGCACCGTGATGTTAACTCTTATGAATGTGGAGAGAGAACCTAGAAGAGCAGAAAGAGCTGTGGTTACTGCAGGGGCCACTAGCTCTAGGTCGGCTGTGTGACTCTGGACAAGCCAGGTCACACTCTGGGCCTCAGTTTCTTCATGTCAACCACAAGGGTGCAGAAATACCTGGTCTTTGAGGTCCCTTTTAAGGATAACAATAAGGTATCTCTGGAATTCTGAGAGTTAGACTAATAACAAGTACGTGTAATAGGTAATATCATACAGTTACAAATATATGTGTACATATACGAATAAATGTGCCCGAATGTCAGCTAGAGCCATCCTCTCCTTGGAGTCTAGAGATGAGGTTGGATCACGTCACATACGCCTCCTGCATCGAGTTCGGCGTTCCACCCAGACACTGAGAACCCTTCAGCGGCGGGGGGTCAGGGCATATGCTCTTGTGCCAGCCCTGCCACCCTCTGACCCCTGCTCCAATTTCCTGCCTTGTGGCTGTTGGGGCTCTACTCTGCCCAAGCAGTTCTGCTTTTTCCTCTGTTCCTGTGCCAACCCAAATGTGAGACAAAGCCTTCCTCTCCTTGATCCTGGCCTCGTGCCCCACTCTCCATGAGCCACCCCCACCCCGACCCTGGAACACGGACTGTGGTCTCCAGGCCGCTGGGCTCACTGCGCAGCAGACAGCTGCCTGTCACAGAGAGGTAGGCAGCTTCCTGTCACCCGCTGCAGACCTGCAGCCCCCCACAACCATCCAGGTCTCCCCTTCTTGCTCCACAGAGTTGTCAGATAAAATACACGTTGCTCAGTTCAATTTGAATTTCACATGAATGACAAATAATCTGCAGTAGAAGTATGTCCCCAGTACCGCGTGGGGTATAGCAAAAGTTATCTGTTGTTCATGTGAAATTCAAATTTTACTGAACATTCTGTATTTCTATTTGGGAAATCTGGCTTCCTCTCCTTTTCCAAGGCTTCTCTTCACCCCTCTCTCTAAGATCACTCCTGACACTCCAGATTCTATTCACTATGTAAGTCAGGGCGATTTTGGCATCCCCATCCTCAGACTCAGCCCAGGTCCATATCTGTGTTTCTAAATCCCTCGAGGACATCTGCTCCCTTATTAACTCAGTGCCGTTTATGGTTGTTTTTTTTTCTTGAATTCTTTCAATCTGGTTCTTCTAAACAGCACTTTCACCCCTTGTGTCTGATATAGAAGTCACCTTAAACACAAAAAGGCTTCCCAAGCTGTCATCAGGGTATAAAAGGGCTGTCAGAGCCTTGACAATGCAAACCACACAGATAAAGAAAGAATTTACCAGCAGAAACTGGTCAATAAGGAGAACAAGGAAGCACCCCCATAAATACCTCAAGAAGCTGATTGGGGTGGGGCAGCCTGATGGGAAGGGAAAGGCCCTATGGGCAGGAACACAGTTCTCTACTTCCTAGAAACCATCACCAGCATTAGCCATCAAATAGTAATAGGGAGTATGGGGGAAACAGTTTCATGGTCAAATAAATTTGGAAAATTTATTGTAAACTTGTTCTTTTCACAGCCTTGAATAGGCCAACACACACTGTGAGTTTCCAGGAAGGGTGTGAAGTATTCAGTTTTCTCCAAATGCAGTTTCTTTACAAGTCCTTTTTTGTGAGAGTGTTCTACTTTGGGAAATGCAACCTTACACTCCCCTCTCCCCTAATTTTGATTCTAGGCTCACCAAGGTACTTAATTTGAGTCTTCAGATACCCACAAGTTATGAAGGAAACACCCTGTCATAAGACCCAAGTGTTCTAATCCTTGCAAAGGGACAGCCCCCATTGAAGATGAGCAGATCAGAACAGGGAGAATAAATCGATAGGTATCAAGCATTTAGCCACATTGGGAGTTTTATATTTTCAGTTAACTAACTGATATTTTGGTTTAAATATCAGGTGTCCTCCAACGGATGTGGTTAGCAGGAATCATTTCCCCAGAGGCTGGGACACTGACAAGACTTCACCCTTGGCTACTGGGCTGGGAGGATAGGCCGGGCCAAAGTGACCAGCAGGCTCCTTGTAGCCTCCCATGGAGCACCTTCCCACTCTAGAGCTATGGACTTTGGAAACTGTGGATCTTTCATAACTGTTAAATTTGCTGAGGACCTAGGGATCAACATGGGTGGGCCATCTTAGCAGTGGGCAAAAGGCCAGCTAGTGACTTGAGACAATGAAGGAGAAAAGTGAGAAAAAGGGGAAGGATGGCAAAGAAGAGGAGATATGAGTCAGGGAGGTGCACGATCAGACACAGAAAATTTGGTAGGTGCTCAACACAGCAGGGCAGTGGGGAGAGGAGAGGTGTGGGAAACAGGAGGGCAGAAGAGTCAGACTGCTGTGAACTGGGATTCAGAACAGTTTCAGTTTCAAGCCAGGAGAACAAGCCAGGAGGAGACGTGTGTCCTAGCCCAGGAAGGCTGAGGGATGGCTGTGGGTCTGCACAGTCACATGGCATTCTCCAGGGGTGGATAGAGTGCAGAGGCCCTTCTTGCAGGGAGGCACCTGCTCTGAGCCTCACCAGGGAGAAGGGGCATGTGAGGGCCTGACTGGAGTGCTGAGAGATGGCCAAAAAACAGAACTGAGCAGTCAAAGACTCCCACGTTCCATCTTCCCTTTCATAGGCCATGGCCCTGGTCCTGTTCTTCTGACCCAACCTGATTATCAGAGGAGAGGGAGCTTCTTATGGGCCTGTGGAGATTGGCAGGACCCCTCTCCAGGGAACCCCCCACTTTTGCCCCCACCGCTGCCAGGATACCATGCTGCCAATTCCATTTCCTCTGCCTGGCCCAGGGGCCTGTGCCCACAGCCACCTCCTCTCTGCTTGTGACATTCCCACCCTGCACCCCATTCCCCACCCAGTTCTCAAAATAGCCCAGATTAAAACTGAATTGGAAACACTCCTTTACTTCCTTGTTCCTCTTGGCACAGGGGTCACTGCTGTCCGAGCTCCAAACATTTGTGATGCCAGCACGCTCCGGGGTCAGGGAGCAGACTCGGAGTCCCACAGCATCAGAGCTGAAAGGAGCTATAGCAACTGACTAGTCCAACCTCGCTTCACAGCCAGCAACCTGAGGTACAAGGTGGTAGCAGCTGCCCAAGGTGACACAGTGGTGAGACTGTCCAGGTTTCGGTATCTCCACGACCTCCCCGAACCAAAACAGCACCACCACAGAGAGCTCCTGTCATCGAAATCCAGGGCTTATTTTGTCTAGCCTCCTGCCTCTAAGGCGTTGATGACAACAGGGGTTGCTACTGTCTCATAACCTCTGGTATGTGCAAGGATGACCCTGGCTGCTCATTGACAGATCCAGTCCCGACGCTCCCTCCTCAGGCCGTAGCACTGACTTAACGTAGGCCACTGAGTAAATGGTGTTAATCTAAATAAAAAGGTAAAATAAGGTAGGATAAAAATGATCAAAAAGGTGAGTTTTTTTCAATCATGAGTTTTTTCAAGCAGATGAATTTCAATTCAGGACATTCATGGGCAAGAACATAAAGAAGGGAGAATTCGGTTAGCATCTGTTAAAAAACAAATGGAGACCAACTTTGAAAACTGGAGCAGCAATTTGTATTTGTCTGAGCAGACAAAACCAGTACAGTCATATAAACAAAGTTCAAGTCAGCTTAGATTGACAAGGTCAGAGGTAAATCTTGCTTCCCATTCTATTGGGTTCTTTTGACTAAGATGTTTAAATGATTTGTAAGCATTAAATTAAAGGCCACTTTGGTGGATTCGGTGTCTATAGGGAGTCCAGATATTGTTTAAAAACAATATGGAGTCTGCTGTAGTAATCCTGAACATATTTAGCCGGCTTTTGGATGCATACCTGAATTTTGTTCAAATTTAGAAAAAAGCCCTCAGAGTGTCAAGATGTAACCTTTTGGCTATGGTACAAGCTTGGTCATATAGAAGAGTTGGTGGTTGACTTAATTGGAATTCTAGAGCTTTTTCAGGGCTTTCCCAATTAGCAATTTTCATGCAATTCTGGACTTGACCTTCTCCATCAAGGATGTGGACTAATTGACAAAGATCAGAGAAGCTAAGCTAATAAATTTGAATTGAAATACTGAATTCCTCACCAAATCTATGAGAATCCTCAGTTATCTTGGGAAAATCTTTTACTATAGCCCTAAATTCAACTTTGATCTGTGGGACTTGAGAAATCCTCAGAAGGATAAATTAAATACATAAAATTAGACCTTCTGAGTATTTTAATTGAAGTATGATTGATTTACAGGGCTTCCCTTATGGCTCAGCTAGTAAAGAATCTGCCTGCAATGCAGGAGACCTGGGTTAGGTCCCTGGGTTGGGAAGATCCCCTGGAGAAGGGAAAGGCAACCCGCTCCATTATTCTGGCCTGGAGAATTCCATGGACTGTATAGTCCATGGGGTCACAAAGAGTTAGACACGACTGATGGACTTTCATTTACTTCACTTATGTTTGATTGACAATGTTGTGCTAGTTTCAGGTGTGCAGCAAAGTGATTCATTTATATATACATACTTTCTTCAGATTATTTTCAATTATCAGATCAGATCAGATAAGATCAGTCACTCAGTCGTGTCCGACTCTTTGCGACCCCATGAATTGCAGCATACCAGGCCTCCCTGTCCATCACCAACTCCCGGAGTTCACTCAGACTCACGTCCATCGAGTCAGTGATGCCATCCAACAATCTCATCCTCTGTTGTCCCCTTCTTCCCCTGCCCCCAATCCCTCCCAGCATCAGAGTCTTTTCCAATGAGTCAACTCTTCGCATGAGGTGGCCAAAGTACTGGAGTTTCAGCTTTAGCATCATTCCTTCCAAAGAAATCCCAGGGCTGATCGCCTTCAGAATGGACTGGTTGGATCTCCTTGCAGTCCAAGGGACTCTCAAGAGTCTTCTCCAACACCACAGTTCAAAAGCATCAATTCTTCAGCGTTCAGCCTTCTTCACAGTCCAACTCACATCCATACATGACCACAGGAAAAACCATAGCCTTGACTAGACAGACCTTTGTTGGCCAAGTAATGTTTCTGCTTTTGAATATGCTATCTAGGTTGGTCATAACTTTCCTTCCAAGGAGTAAGCGTCTTTTAATTTCATGGCTGAAGTCACCATCTGCAGTGATTTTGGAGCCCCCAAAAATAAAGTCTGACACTGTTTCCACTGTTTCCCCATCTATTTCCCATGAAGTGATGGGACCGGATGCCATGATCTTCGTTTTCTGAATGTTGAGCTTTAAGCCAACTTTTTCACTCTCCTCTTTCACTTTCTTCAAGAGGCTTTTTAGTTCCTCTTCACTTTCTGCCATAAGCATGATGTCATCTGCATGTCTGAGGTTATTGATATTTCTCCCAGCAATCTTGATTCCAGCTTGTGTTTCTTCCAGTCCAGCATTTCTCATGATGTACTCTGCGTATAAGTTAAATAAACAGGGTGAAGATATACAGCCTTGACGAACTCCTTTTCCTATTTGGAACCAGTCTGTTGTTCCATGTCCAGTTCTAACTGTTGTTTCCTGACCTGCATACAGATTTCTCAAGAGGCAGGTCAGGTGGTCTGGTATTCCCATCTCTTTCAGAATTTTCCACAGTTTATTGTGAACCACACAGTCAAAGGCTTTGGCATAGTCAATAAAGCAGAAATAGATGCTTTTCTGGAACTCTTTTGCTTTTTTCATGATCCAGCGGATGTTGGCAATTTGATCTCTGGTTCCTCTGCCTTTTCTAAAACCAGCTTGAACATCAGGAAGTTCACGGTTCACATATTGCTGAAGCCTGGCTTGGAGAATTTTGAGCATTACTTTACTAGCATGTGAGATGAGTGCAATTGTGCGGTAGTTTGAGCATTCTTTGGCATTGCCTTTCTTTGGGATTGGAATGAAAACTGCCCTTTCCCAGTCCTGTGGCCACTGCTGAGTTTTCCAAATTTGCTGGCATATTGAATGCAGCACTTTCACAGCATCATCTTTCAGGATTTGGAATAGCTCCGCTGGAATTCCATCACCTCCACTAGCTTTGTTCATAGTGATGCTTTCTAAGGCCCACTTGACTTCACATTGCAGGATGTCTGGCTCTAGGTCAGTGATCACACCATCGTGATTATCTGGGTCGTGAAGATCTTTTTTGTACAGTTCTTCTGTGTATTCTTGCCACCTCTTCTTAGTATCTTCTGCTTCTGTTAGGTCCATACCATTTCTGCCCTTTATCGAGCCCATTTTTGCATGAAATGTTCCCTTGGTATCTCTGATTTTCTTGAAGAGATCCCTAGTCTTACCCATTCTGTTGTTTTCCTCTATTTCTTTGCATTGATCGCTGAGGAAGGCTTTCTTATCTCTTCTTGCTATTCTTTGGAACTCTGCATTCAGATGCTTATATCTTTCCTTTTCTCCTTTGCTTTTCACTTCTCTTCTTTTCACAGATATTTGTAAGGCCTCCCCAGACAGCCATTTTGCTTTTTTGCATTTCTTTTCCATGGGGATGGTCTTGATTCCTGTCGCCTGTACAATGTCACGCACCTCATTCCATAGTTCATCAGGCACTCTATCTATCAGAACTAGGCCCTTAAATCTATTTTTCACTTCCACTGTCTAATCATAAGGGATTTGATTTAGGTCATACCTGAATGGTCTAGTGGTTTTCCCTACTTTCTTCAATTTAAGTCTGAATTTGGCAATAAGGAGTTCATGATCTGAGCCACAGTCAGCTCCTGGTCTTGTTTTTGCTGACTTTATAGAGCTTCTCCATCTTTGGCTGCAAAGAATATTATCAATCTGATTTCGGTGTTGACCATCTGGTGATGTCCATGTGTAGAGTCTTCTCTTGTGTTGTTGGAAGAGGGTGTTTGTTATGACCAGTGCATTTTCTTGGCAAAACTCTATTAGTCTTTGCCCTGCTTCATTCCGTATTCCAAGGCCAAATTTGCCTGTTACTCCAGGTGTTTCTTGACTTCCTACTTTTGCATTCCAGTCCCCTATAATGAAAAGGACATCTTTTTGGGGGTTAGTTCTAAAAGGTCTTGTAGGTCTTCATAGAACTGTTCAATTTCAGCTTCTTCAGTGTTACTGGTTGGGGCATAGACTTGGATTACTGTGATATTGAATGGTTTGCCTTGGAAACAAACAGAGATCATTCTGTCGTTTTTGAGTTTGCATCCAAGTACTGCATTTTGGACTCTTTTGTTGACCATGATGGCCACTCCATTTCTTCTGAGGAATTCCTGCCCGCAGTAGTAGATATAATGGTCATCTGAGTTAAATTCACCCATTCCAGTCCATTTCAGTTCGCTGATTCCTAGAATGTCGACATTCACTCTTGCCATCTCTTGTTTGACCACTTCCAATTTGCCTTGATTCATGGACCTGACATTCCAGGTTCCTATGCAATGTTGCTCTTTGCAGCATCGGACCTTGCTTCTGTCACCAGTCACATCCACAGCTGGGTATTGTTTTTGCTTTGGCTCCATCCCTTCATTCTTTCTGGAGTTATTTCTCCACTGATCTCCAGTAGCATATTGGGCACCTACTGACCTGGGGAGTTTCTCTTTCAGTATCCTATCATTTTGCCTTTTCATAGTGTTCATGGGGTTCTCAAGGCAAGAATACTGAAGTGGTTTGCCATTCCCTTCTCCAGTGGACCACATTCTGTCAGATCTCTCCATCATGACCCACCCATCTTTGGTTGCCCCACAGGCATGGCTTAGTTTCATTGAGTTAGACAAGGCTGTGGTCCTAGTGTGATTAGATTGACTAGTTTTCTGTGAGTATGGTTTCAGTGTGTTTGCCCTCTGATGCCCTCTTGCAACACCTACCATCTTACTTGGGTTTCTCTTACCTTGGGTGTTGGGTATCTCTTCACGGCTAGTCCAGCAAAGCGCAGCCATTGCTCCTAACCTTGGACGAGGGGTATCTCCTCACCGCCGCCCTTCCTGACCTTCAACGTGGGATAGCTCCTCTAGGCCCTCCTGCGCCCGCACAGCCACGGCTCCTTGGTCGTGGGGTTGGTCCTATAATTTTCCATTATAGGTTTTTACAAGATACTGAATATTGTCCTCTCTGTTATACAGTAAATCTTTGTTGCTTATCTAATGTATGTATAGTAGTTTTTATCTGTTAATCCCATAAGGAAGCCTAATTTAAAAGGGAGAGTTGTAACAAGCTCAGCTGGTTAGTTTTAGCACTAGAGAAGAAAGGGAGCTCGGATAAAGGCAGGAGGTTAGAAGACGGCAAAGACAGATGCTGAGGAGGTAGAGCAATGGCATTAGGGGAGACACTGGCTGGTGCTGCTGAGAAAGAGGCCTCAGATGCTTTTAAAAAATCTGTGCTAAGTGAAATAAGTCAGACAGAAAAAGAGAAATACTGTATAACATCACTCTTATATGGAATGCAAAAAACACAACAAACTAGTGAATAAAAAAAAAAAAGAAACGGACTCACAGTTAAAGAGAATGACAAACTAGTGGTTACCAGGGGGATACAAGTGGAGGGAGGGCCAAAATAGGGATAGAAGATTAAGAGGTACAAACTATTATGTATAAAATAAATAAGCTACAAAGATATATTGTGCAACACAGGGAATGTAGCCAATATTTTATAATAACTATAAATGACATTCAGTTCAGTTCAGTTGCTCGGTCGTGTCTGACTCTTTGTGACCCCATGAACCGCAGCACCCCAGGCCTCCCTGTCCATCACCAACTCCCAGAGTTTACCCAAACTCATGTCCATTGAGTTGGTGATGCCATCTAACCATCTCATCCTCTGTCGTCCCCTTCTCCTGCCTTCAATCTTTCCCAACATCAGAGTCTTTTCAAATGAGTCAGCTCTTCACATCAGGTAGCCAAAATATTGGAGTTTCAGCTTCAAAATCAGTCCTTCCAATGAACACCCAGGACTGATCTCCTTTAGAATGGACTGGTTGGATCTCCTTGCAGTCCAAGGGACTCTCAAGAGTCTTCTCCAACACCACAGTTCAAAAGCATCAATTCTTCTGCGCTCAGCTTTCTTTATAGTCCAACTCTCACATTCGTACATGACTACTGGAAAAACCATAGCCTTGACTAGACAGACCTTTGCTGACAAAGTAAATGTAGTATACCTTTAAAAATTGTGAATCACTATGTTATATACCTATAACTTACATAATATTGTACATCAATTATCTCAGAAACATAAATCTAAAAAAGTTTTAAAATCTCTGTTCAGTTATTTGCTTCCATTAACTTAGAAATACTATTTTGTAAAGAAGCAATTTTAGAATTCTGAATACTTTAGAAGCCTTTAATTATCAATTAAAATAGCTTTTCCATTCATATTGTTCAGTTCTATTGACAGAGTCAGTCTTCTAATTTAGTCCATGGAAAAACAAGTCTGGGTAGATCTAAGGTTCCCCATAATAGCCATTGAAGTTTTAAATTATCTTTAGTAAGTTTGGTCTATTTAGTCAAAAATGGTTCTTGAAGGAGGGCCACCTTCAGAGCGCTCAGGTGAATGGGATTGCATATCTCAGAGGTTTTCTTCAGAGCAAAAGAGCAAAAAAAAATTTCTAAATAGCCGGGAGGGGGTGGTTTCAGCGCTGGGAGTTGTATTTCGTTTCACAGAGTGACTTTCGTGGGGTTTTCTCTCTCTCTCTTTTTTCATGCCTGGCAGACAGCTTTTGTCCCAGTTGTTTGACCAGTGACCAGGTGTCCCTTGTTGCATGGAAAATGTCTTGCAATTGGCAGGCCACCCAATGTCAATGTGACCTGCTCATGACCAACTTAGCCCCTCATGGAAGTCTTGCTTCAAAATAGATCTCATAACAAGGGGCAGGAATGCTCTAGCAGTTTATTTGCTTGACCTGTTCCTCCTGATTATTTATTTACTTATTCATTCATTTATTCATTCATTTATTCATTCATTTTTGCTCTCAAGAATTCCAAAGGATTATACCAAAATTCTAGTGTGCTTCTAGTAAGAAACCAGAGCGTACTCACCAAAAAAGGGCAAAGTGTTTAAATAGATCCCAAATAAGATCATAAAGTTGGAGCGCTCAATCAGAAGGAGGGGAGACTCATCAAACTTGAAGTCACTGGCAACTCGTGGAAATGATGAATACAAAGGGCTCAGCTCAGACACGCTTCTAGATTTTGAGGTCATCATCCTTCACAGGTTGTACCCTTTGGGTCTTATTTCTGATGCCAAGGAATGTTGACTTAAATAAAAAGGTAAAACGAGGAAGCTCAAAATTGTCAAACTGCTACTGCTACTGCTAAGTCACTTCAGTCATGTCTGACTCTATGTGACCCCATAGATGGCAGCCCACCAGGCTCCCCCGTCCCTGGGATTCTCCAGGCAAGAACACTGGAGTGGGTTGCCATTTCCCTCTCCAATGCATGAAAGTGAAAAGTGAAAGTGAAGTCGCTCAGTCGTGTCTGACCCTCAGCGACCCCATGGACTGCAGCCTTCCAGGCTCCTCCATCCATGGGATTTTCCAGGTAAGAGTACAAAATTGTCAAAAGGACGAGTTTATTCCAGAATAGCAGAAGTGTTGCAGTTCAGGACATGTAAACTGTAGCAAGCTGCAGTCTGCTGAGGGTTTGGAGTAGTCTGTATTTATGGGTAGGGGATGCAGAGAGGGGAATATTCAGTTAGAGTTAGCTAAAATAAAAACAGAGACCAGCTTTGAAAATTCCTTGAGCAGACAAAGCCAGTCTAGTCATTCAAAGCTCAATTCAGCTCATTTTGTGAGACCAGCCTGACGTGGGTCATTTCTTCTTCGGGCCTCAGGAAACCATAAGCAAAATTTCCCAAGGTTGCTATGAGGCAACTCCTGGTCAATTCCCTATCATTTAAGAAAAATCCAATATTACCAGTCTTCTGTTAATCAGGCACTTATGAAAAATCAGTTTCTTGGTCTTTAAGCTTTATTTTTCTGAGGGCACTTGCATGAGATTTTCCCTGTTATAGCTTCAGGTTCCATTACATTGATAGATTGAAATTTTCACAATAGGTTCACCTTGGCGAGCCTCAGTGTATGCACTGAGAAAGGAGAATAGTCTTGACTCTTCCTCTTCACAGTGGTTCAGTATTTGTAAAGTCAAAATGAAATTCAGATGCAAAAGTACTTGGGGAAGGAACATGTGAGGCCCCCATAAGATGATGGGGAAAGGAGATCTGCACTGTGGCTCTGCTCAGGCTCTGTGGCTGCCTGGCCCCATCCACCTCCAACCCACAGATTATGGCTGACCCATTCCCTCATCTGGGGAGTTCTTCCTTCAGCCCTCAGTGAGCCCGCTGGACACCACCTTCCTTTCAGGAAGACGTAACATCAAGGCTGTATACTGTCACCCTTCTTATTTAACTTATATGCAGAGTACATCATGAGAAACGCTGGACTGGAAGAAGCACAAGCTGGAATCATGATTGCCGGGAGAAATATCAATAACCTCAGATATGCAGATGATACCACCCTTATGGCAGAAAGTGAAGAGGAACTAAAAAGCCTCTTGATGAAAATGAAAGAGGAGAGTGAAAAAGTTGGCTTAAAGCTCAACATTTAGAAAATGAAGATCATGGCATCTGGTCCCATCACTTCATGGGAAATAGATGGGGAAACAGTGGAAACAGTGTCAGACTTTATTTTTTGGGGCTCCAAAATCACTGCAGATGGTGATTGCAGCCATGAAATTAAAAGACGCTTACTCCTTGGAAGGAAAGTTATGACCAACCTAGATAGCATATTCAAGAGCAGAGACATTACTTTGCCAACAAAGGTCTGTCTAGTCAAGGCTATGGTTTTTCCAGTGGTCATGTATGAATGTGAGAGTTGGACTGTGAAGAAAGCTGAGCACCGAAGAATTGATGCTTTTGAAGTGTGGTGTTGGAGAAGACTCTTGAGAGTCCCTTGGACTGCAAGGAGATCCAACCAGTCCATTCTGAAGGAGGTCAGTCCTGGGTGTTCTTTGGAAGGAATGATGCTAAAGCTGAAACTCCAGTACTTTGGCCACCTCATGCGAAGAGTTGACTCATTGGAAAAGACTCTGATGCTGGGAGGGATTGGGGGCAGGAGGAGAAGGGGACGACAGAGGATGAGATGGCTGGATGGCATCACCGACTCGATGGATGTAAGTTTGAGTGAACTCCCGGAGTTGGTGATGGACAGGGAGGCCTGGCGTGTTGCAATTCGTGGGATTGCAAAGAGTCGGACACGACTGAGTGACTGAACTGAACTGAATGTCCCTTGGTTTGGAAATCAGATGGAACTGGGTTCAAATCTGTGCCAGCCAGCCTGCTGCATGGTCTTGGTCTTGGTCTCAACAGCTTCCCCTCCTCTTAGAAGCCCCACATCCTTCAGATGGTGATAGGATCTACATTTGTACTCCTAGAAGTGTCCGCCTCTGGCCACCTGCCTCAGCATCACTTTTGGAAATAGGTAAAAGTGCAGGTGCTTTGGCTGAGACTTGGTGGATGGTGGGCTCCAGAGCCGACCTTGAAATCAGCTCCCCCAGGAAATCCTTATGCCTGTAAAGTTTGAAAACCTGAAGAATCTGATTCCTATCAGTTATCTAGCCTCATTCCACTCATCTTCCTGCCTTGGCCCCAATCCCTCTGGCCTTCTTTCAGATCCTTGATTAGGCCAAGTTTCTATATACCCCAGGGCCTTAGCACATGCCATTGCTCTGCTCACAGCTGTCTTGCCCCACCCCTCCTCTCTGGCTAACTCCTGTTCCTCTTTTAGCTTCTGCTTGCACCCTCCAAACCAGCTAAAGTAAGTGCTCCTGCTGTATGTCCCTAGACATTCTTTGTACAAAACACTGTCATTGGTCTTTAATTTTCCCATCTGTAAAACAGGACAAGAACGCCTACTTCAAGAAGTTTCAGTGATTAGAGATAATACATCAAAATGCCAAACACAGTGGATACTCAATAAATCATATCTTAAAAAAATAGGTAAAAATGATCAGAAAAATTAGATAACCAGCACAAAAGAGCTGGTTACCATCTGCAGATGTCTTCGGCTCAATGCTACTAGTGCCCCTCCAGGAAGAAGGGTGTGCCCCAACTACATTCTTGTAGGCCACACAGAGGTTCCCTCTCCCCTGGACTCTGGCTTATCCAGCTCTGTCCTCTTCACGGCTGCTGCCCTGTTGTCCTATCGCTCTGTATCACTCTGTCCTGGTCGTGTCCGCCTCTGGCCACCTGCCTCAGCATCACTTTCGGAAATAGGTAAGAGTGCAGGTGCTCTGGCTGAGACTTGGTGGATGGTGGGCTCCACCAGCCTGGCTTCTGCACCACTTGCTCAGGGTCCATGGTCTTCACGGGTTGGATCAGGTGGAGAGAGGAGACCTGGGTGGCCTGAAGTGCTCGGAGGGCAGCTGGAGCCCGTGTGCCAGGGGGACCCCCTCACAACCCATGAAGCAAGCAACTGAGGTGAAGGCAGCAGCTCAGAGGCTGCAGTTGGAGCTGTGACCGAGGGACTAGACACCAGGGATCTGCCGGGTTTTATTCTCTGGGGGTCTCCCATGCACCCAGCACAGAGCTGGGCACACAGTAGGTGTTCCCTTAATGATATTGAATGAATCCATGGATTCATTAATGAGGAAAATGGCCTGGCATGGTGGCCTCAGTCCTGGGAAAGGAGAGTGTGTATGTGTGTGTGTGTGACATTTTAATGGACCAGGGGGTAGAGAAAGGATGACTTAAGAGGGAGGGAAGGCAAGGGCCTCAAAACTGGGAGTGGGGTTTGTTAAGGAGTTGAGTAAGGGGAGGCAGGCCTGGACTCCGGATGACTTGGCTGCCTTCAAACGTCTGAAGTACTGCCGGGGAGGAGGGAGCTAGCAGGGTGATGGAGCAGGATGAGAAGCCAAAGTTCATTAACATAAGGAAAACTGTCTAGACTTTGTACTGTCAATCACCAGCACAGAGGTAGTGAGTTCCCGGTCACTGGAAGGGCTCAGCCAGGGCTGGGCAGGGCTTGGTGGGGCTACTGGAGAGTAGTGTCTCAAAGCTTTTTCTTTCCAAACAACAACCCGTATAAAAGTGTAGTTCATGTTGTAGTCCTCAGCACAAGCACCCACAGTTTTTTAAAATGCTAGTCTCGACCCACTCCACTGGCGTGAGGCCCAGTGCTCAGCACAAGCCTTGGGAAAACATCACACTTTTTGGTTGCAGGGTCACGTCAGGTCTGGGACTCCGTGGCTGTCTTCTCAAGGAGTTCTAACTCCTTGTTAATATCATCAGAGAAGAACTCATTTAAGAAGATAAATCTTCATTTTAAAAACTCACAAAACACTGGGTTTCCCTGGTAGCACAGTAGATAAGAATCAGCCTGCCAATGCAGGGGACACAGGTTCAATCCCTAATCTGAGAAGATGCCACATGCCCCGGAGCAACTAAGCCATCCATGTGCCACAACTATTGAGCCCACGTGCTGAAAATGCTGAAGACTACGCGCCCTAGAGCCTGTGCTCCACAACAAGGAGTAGCCCCTCTAGCCACAACTAGAGAAAGCCTCATAGCAACGAAGACACAGTTCAGCCCAAAATCAGTCAATCAATAAATTAAAGAAACAAAACAAAAACTCACAAAACATTTACTCTTTTCTTATAAAAGAAAGCCAGCTTAACTGTTGACTATACCAATAAGCAAAAAGAGTAAAAGTAACCCACTTCTCAGAGAATGCCAATGTTAGTATTTGGATGTATTTCATTTCAGGCTTTTTTTCTTCACTGTAGATAGTTCTTTTAAGAAACTTTTGCAATAACGTGGCATAAACCATCTTTTTCCCTGATTGTTGTATATTCTTTCACCAGATTATTTTTAATGACTGCATTATATTCCACTGTACTACTGAGTCGTAGGAACTTAACAAAGTTTTCATGGTCATCCATTAGGCAGTTTCCAGTTTTTGCTATGTACGTATGTCTTAGTATCTTTGGCCTGTGATTTCATTTGGATCAATTCCTAGAAGTGAATTTTGAAGAAGAGAAGTAAAGTCTTAAGAGTTTCATTATGTAATAACAAATTACTTTTCAGAAATATATTAATTTATAATCCCAAGAGCATTATGAATGTGTGTTTCCGCATAAGTGCATCAATCCTGGCTATTGTCATTTATTTCAAATCTTTATGAATGTGATTTTTTTTAAAGTGGTATCTTATTTTGATTTTGCATTTCTTCAAATACTAGTGGGATTGAAAACCTCTGTGTATTTCTTAGTTTATTCATGAACTTTGTTCCATCTTTATTTTATTTTTAAGTATCTTTACTTTGTAATAAATATATTATAAATAATATTTAATATATAAATAGTAAATACACATTTTTATTAACATATATTTTACAACCCACGTATAGGTCAAGAGATTACAGTTTGGGGCTTCCCAGATGGTGCAGTGGTAAAGAATCCACCTGCCAGTGTAGGAGACTCAGAGATGCGGGTTTGATCACTGGGTCAGGAAGATCCCCCGAAGAAGGAAATGGCAACCCACTCCAGTATTCTTATCTGGAAAATTCCATGGACAGAGGAGTCTGGAGGGCTACAGTCCAAAGGGTCATAAAGAGTCAGACACGCAAAGACTCGAACACACACACATACACATTTTAAATATACAAATATTATGCTTATATTTTAAGGATATCTTTCAAAATGTGCAAATATTTTTCTTTAGTTATTTATAATTGCTTTGCAAGTTGACTTATGCTTTTCATTTTACATACAGGGTTAGCCTTCTGTTAAAATATTGCAAAATGTATTTGAAATCCAAAATGATGATATTTGGGTTTTGCATGTTATTCTTCCGTCCTCGCTGCCCCCTCTGCCTCCTCCCTCCCACCATGCACACTGAAGAAGAAAATAAATGAGAACTCCTCATGGTTGGTGAGCTTAATCTCATTTTTTTCTGCCACTCTTCAGGTCATAGTCAGATTATGACCAT
Organism: Bubalus kerabau; assembly: GCF_029407905.1. Taxonomy (NCBI): domain Eukaryota; kingdom Metazoa; phylum Chordata; class Mammalia; order Artiodactyla; family Bovidae; genus Bubalus; species Bubalus kerabau. Next base: position 116,963,699 of record NC_073625.1, on the reverse strand, counting down.
ACAGTTAAACAGAAGGGTCATGGGAAAAAAGGCAACTGTGGATACTCTATGTTCTGAATTACTTGTCCCTATAATCTCAAACTCACCCATGCTGGCAATTCTGGCACAATTCCCTTCCTGGGCACAAAGCCTGGCATCCTGACTCTGCCCACGTGGGACCGAGGAACCAAGGGATCGAGGAGCATTGGCCTGCATTTCCCCTGGTGTCCTCCAGGGGCTACCCCCAGGGGCTCGTCGAGAAGATTCCAGGGTACGTCTTGGGCCAGGCACAGCCACTCGTGTCTGGAATCTGGCCTCTCTCAAGCTGCCAATACGCACCTGCCATGCCAGCCTTGACCTCTCCACCGCACGGTTTCTTCCACTCCAAGAAGAAGCTATAGGTGCTTTTGCCATTGGAGGAGGTTAGGTAGCAAAAGTGAAAAGCTATGGAGAGAGACAGACCTGCATTCTAAATCTGACTCTGGTCTCTGTTAGCTGCAAAATCTTGGACAAGTTGCTTAATCTCCCTACCCAGAGTCACTTAGGTAGTGTGTTATTGTTTAGTCACTCAGACTTTTTGTGACCCCATGGACTGTAGCCTACCAGGTTCCTCTGTCCATGGGATTCTCCAGGCAAGAATACTGGAGTGGGTTGCCATGCCCTCCTCCAGGGGATCTTCCAGACCCAGGGACTGAACCTGTATCTCCTGTGGCTCCTGCATTGCAGGTAAATTCTTCTCTGATGAGCCACCAGGGAAGCCCTGGCTGGGCCTTAGAAGGGAGAAGTTTTTGTTGTTTAGATTCTCTGGGACACTTAAGAGTTTACCATGTGAGGTACAGGACGGCAGACTCTGGGAGGTCCACCATGCCCCTCAGGTAGGCCAGGTCCTCACTACTTACTCATGGGAGTCTCTCCTAGGAACCACCTCCCAGTTAGAACTGTGAAGGTTTTATGAGTTATTACCTTAAACATTAGAACAGTGCAGCTATAATGTTTGTCTCAGAAATACTCATTTGTTCCAATGCATTGATATATGAGGGAACAAACTGAACCTACTGCAAACTTCACATTTGCAGAGGGATTATTTCATCTTTGGGAAACACTAGGAGAAAGCAGAAAATCACACCCAGATGAACCAAGCCACCTAGGATTATAAAACACACACATGGCCACACCGCAGACACCTCCAGCTCCCTCAGGTTACCACATCCTTCCCCATCTTGTATCAGATAACTGACACCCTCTACCATTCACTATAACACACAGCGCCATGTCCAGGAGTCAGCATCCCTTCCAACACCTACACCCGGAAGCCAACTTCACATCTTTCTCGACGAAAAGGGCTGTTCTTATTGTAGTAGTAATGAATTCCTTGAGCTTTCCAGGCGGCACAGTGGTAAAGAATCTGCCGCCCAATGCAGGAGATGCAAGAGATGCTGGTTTGATCCCTAGGTCAGGGAGAAGGAAATGGCAACCCGCACTGGGAGTCTTGCCTAGAAAATTCCATAGGCAGAAGACCCTGGCTGTCTACAGTCCACGGGGTCACAGAGTCACACACGACTGAGTGACTGAGCACAGTGAATTTCTTAACCATTCAATGTGCAAAACTGTGCTATCATTTTTACTAGGTGTATTTTTGTGTGTCATTGACAAACTTTTTGAGTGTTGTGCCCCAACCCCATTTCCTCCATAAGCCCTGTGAGTTTTATTCCGTGATTTTGCAGAGCACTGTGATTTTTAGTATAGCCAGGACTGACTACATAATTTGTGGAGCTCATTGCAAAATGAAAATGTAGGGCCCTTTGTAAAAAACTAAGAATTTCAACATGATGGCAGCAGAGCATTCAGCCAAGCTTAGCGCCCTCCTAAGCCTGAGGTCCTGTCAGCCTACACAGGGAAGTATCCATGAAGCCAGCTCTGGGTGTAATAGAACTGACTTTGCCAGCATGTGGCTGTTGTTCAGTTGCTAAGTTGTGCCTGACTTTTGCGACCCAATGGATTGCAGCACACCAGGCTTCCCTGTCTTCCACTGTCTCCCGGAATTTGCACTGACTCATGAATTTGAGTCAGTGATGCTATCTCATCCTCTGCCACCCTCTTCTCCTTTTGCCCTCAATCTTTCCCAGCAACAGGGTCTTTTCCAATGAGTTAGCTCTTTGCATTAGGTGGCCAAAGTATTGGAGCTTCAGCTTCAGCATCAGTCCTTCCAAAGAGTATTCAGGGTTGCTTTCCTTTAGGACTGACTGGTTTGATCTCCTTGCAATCCAAGGGACTCTCAAGAGTCTTCTCCAGGACCACTGTTCGAAAGCATCAATTCTTTGGCACTTAGCTTTCTTTATGGTCCAACTCTCACATCCATACATGACTACTGGAGAAACCATAGCTTTGACTATATGGACCTTTGTTGGCAAAGTGATGTCTCTGCTTTTTAATATGCTGTCTAGGTTTGTCATAGCTTTCCTTCCAAGGAGCAAGAGTCTTTTAATTTCATGGCTGCAGTCACTGACTGCAGTGGTTTTGGAACCCAAGAAATGAAAATCTGTCACTGCTTCCAATTTTCCCCTTTCTATTCCCCATGAAATGATGGGACGCGATGCCATGATCTTAGTTTTTTCAATGTTGAGTTTTAAGCCAACGTTTTCACTCTTTTCTTTCACGCTTATCAAGAGGCTCTTTAGTTCCTCTTCACTTTCTGCCATTAGAGTAGTATCATCTGCATATCTGAGGTTGATATTTCTCCTGGCAATCTTAATTCCAGCTTGTGATTCATCCAGCCCAGAATTTCTCACAATGCATTCTGCATATAAGTTAAATAAGCAAGGTGACAATATACAGCCTTGATGTACTCCTTTCCCAATTTGGAGCCAGTCCATTGTTCCATGTCGAGTTCTAACAGTTGCTTCTTGACCTGCATACAGATTTCTCAGGAGGCAGGCAAGGTAATCTGGTATTTTCATCTCTTTAAGAATTTTCCACAGTTTGTTGTGATCCATACAGTCAAAGGCTTTCACATAGTCAGTGAAGCAGAAGTAGATGTTTTTCTGGAATTCCCTTGCTTTCTTTGTGATCCAACGAATGTTGGCAATTTGCTCTCTGGTTCCTCTGCCTCTTAGAAACCAAGCTTGTACATTCGCAAGTTCTCAGTTCATGTACAGCTGAAGCCTAGCTTGAAGGATTTTGAACATAACCTTACTAGAATTAGAAAGAGTGCAATTGTGCAGTAATTCAAACATTCTTTGGCACTGCCCTTCTTTGGGATTGGAGTGAAAACTGACGTTTTCAGTCCTGTGACCACTGCTGAGTTTTCTAAATTTGTTGACATATAGAGTGTAGCACTTTAATAGCATCATCTTTTAAGACTGTAAATAGCTCAGCTGGAATTCCATCACCTCCACTAAAAAGTGGTAAGTACTTGATTAATGTTGTCATTCCTATCGTGGTTTCTTTAATGTGTAAGCTATTTTCACACTCTGAAGTAGAAATGCTATAAAGACCCAGTCATTTATTCATCCATTTGACAAACATTTATTGAGAATCAGTAGATGTCAGGCACTGAGACCTGGGGGAACTTGAATGTGTCACCTCACTAAACCCAATGAAGGGGAAAGAGCCAACAAGCTGGGCCAGTTGGACTTGGGCTTCCCCTGGTGTTGGGTGTTGGTAGACAATTCTCCATCGGTCTCTCCTGTTTCTGCAGGTCTCAGGAGGAGCAGAGGCGTTGACAGTCTTTTGTCCTACACCAGCGGACCCCAACTTTTTGGCATCAGGGACGGGTTTCATGGAAGATAATTCTTCCTCAGACCAGATGGGGTGGGTGGTTTCAAGAGCATTACATTTATTGTGCACGTTGTTTTTGTTATTATATCAGCTCCACCTCTGATCATCAGGCATTAGATCTTGGAGGCTGGGGACCCCTGTTCTACACTATCTTTTCAAGGATGTTTACAAAGTGTGAACAGGGTTAGAAGGCAGAGGTAACGTCTCCCTCTGGGAGACTCTTCTGGGACAGAAGGCTACTTTGCTTGCTGTCCAGTATAATCATGAGAAGGTCTGCCACGGGGGAAAGGTTGAGCAGGTTTTCTTGAAACCCCTAAAGAGACTGGGATTTCCTAAGATCAGAGTCCTCAGCACCCACTCAGGCCTGCCTCTGCATTGCCCTGTGGGACTGTGAGCACAAGGGAAGCAAATGCGAACAGGAAGTTCAGGCTTCCTCCTGCACCTTGAGTCATAGAGTCCTTTGTCTCTGACCCAGGAGTCTCCTGTCTTCTGCCTAAATCCATGAGACTGTGCAGACCAGTCCAGGAGGGACCAAGAGGAGAGACCAGGCTGGGACATGGACTCCTGGGAAATACCTGAGCAGGAGGGCATGTAAGGGAGCTAAGGTTTGCCTGGAAAACAACCTCAGCAAAGATCTGATGAATAAGCTTCAGCTGAACCCTGAGGCACTATGAGGACCAGCCAAGGGGAGAGGGAAACCGGAGAAGTGGCTGCAGGACGAGGGGAGCAGGCGGGACCCCTGGGGCAACTTGAGGAGGGCTTCGTCCTCAGCAGGCAGGCATGGGCTGCCTGGAGGTGCAGTCAGAGCTTCCTGATTGGGGGTTGGAGATGGCAGCAAAGCCAGTGAGGAAGGGTCTGAGGTCTCAAAGAATCTTTGGGCATCGGAGGGAAGTTGGGAGGGAGTCGGGGCCAAGTCTGTTCCCACAGAAAGCGCCTCCTCCTAGAGATGATGACTTTCACAGCCTGGTCCCCACCCACCCTCTCTCTCTCCCTCCTCTTCACGAACTCAAAGTCCTCCATCCCAGGAAGAAAACAAGGAAACCCCCAAACACAAGCACCTTCTGCACAAACCCCCCTCGCCACCCCAGCTCCCAACATGGAAGATGGTGCTCCTCGCAAAGCTGGCTGCTGGGAGGCTCCTCAGGGCTTCTCAGCAATCCCCCTTCTTTCTGAACCTCCTCTGATTCAGGGCAGTTATTCCGGGTTCCAGCCAGGTACCCAAAGGACTTCACCTACGTTCTAGGAAATGTGGGTGAGTCAGCTCGAGTACTTCTTATGTTTCTCGTAGGACCATGCAGGCTGGTGGCACCAACTGCCAACATCTTGTAGGAGCTCTGGTTTCATTGCCTTATTTGTTCTTATTACCACTCTTTTCACCTGCACACCTGGGCTGCACCCACAGGGGCTGGACTCCTGATCTGCCTCTGTCAGAGGACCATCTTCTTGTGTGCTGGGGTCTCTCCCCACAGTGGCCCTTCCCTGTGGTTCAGTACTTCAAGGTCTGGCCTCAATGCCAGATGCATCCAACTTGTCCATTTGCTCAGCTCTCCTGCTCTGAGTGAAGTGAAAGTCACTCAGTCATGTCTGACTCTTTGTGACCCCATGGACTATACAGTCCCTGGAATTCTCCAGGCCTTCTGGAGTAGGTAGCCTTTCCCTTCTCCAGGGGGTCTTCCCAACCCAGGGATTGAACCCAGGCCTCCCGCATTGAAGGCAGATTCTTTACCAGCTGAGCCACAAGGGAAGCCCAGAAATACTGGAGTGGGTATCCTATCCCTTCTCCAGTGGATCTTGCCGACCCAGGAATCGAACTGTTAGGGGAAGCACACTGACTGAAACCGCCCACCCTGACCAGGCACCATAGTAACCATTTGCATGAGTTGTTTTGTGACAGGAGGTTCTGGTAAGGAACACGGAACTAATAAACCACCACCAACCAGAAGAGTTCAGGAAAGGTCAAAAGGAGACACCACCTGTCCGACCACCTCCCAGAATCCTTCTCTCTGGCATCCATCTTGGCTGAACAAGGTGTGAACCACCAGGAAGGACTCTGAGTCAGAATAATTGGCTAAAGACAACCCAGAAACTAATCCCATCACCATAAAACCCGAGCCATGTGGCAGATCTGTTCTCCTGGGTTCCCTTACCCTACTGCTCTCCACCTGGGTGCCCTTTCTCAATAAAATCTCTTGCTTTGTCAGCACATGTGTCTCCTCAGACAATTCATTTCCGAGTGATAGACAAGAGCCCAGTTTCGGGCCCTGGAAGGGGTCACCCTTCCTGCAACAGAACCAGGGTCTCCTGCATTGCAGGCGGATTCTTTACCAACTGAGCCATCAGGGACGCGCTTAAGAAGTACTCCTGCTTTGTCCTCTCCATTGTCTCCTTACTTTCCCCACTGCTGTACTCATCTGATGAAGGGCTGTCCTTTAGGTCCTGAGTTTGTTTTTAAGGCATTGGTCATTTATACGGAAACACACACTCACAAATATGGATAAAACACAAGTGAATTTTAATTTTGCCTCTCATTCCTGCCCAGGGCTGGTGGCGAAGGAAGGAGAAGCTCTAAACCAAGAATAAGGATTTGGGTTTCATGTTCCTTTTTTTTACCCCTTTGCTTCCTGTTTATTTTGGCATCTATAGTGACAACAGTTATAAAATGTGTTTTAATTAAATACTATAAAGCAATTGGAAAGAAACAACTCGCTTGTTTTACTGGTAGAAAATGCTTTGATCAAAATCACACCTAAACTCAGACACATATGTTTGTTGTCTGCTTGATTTCTTCACTTGAGTATCGGTACCTCCCACCTCAATATAGGCCCAAACTAGAATGACTGGAGGGCTGATTTGCCAGGTACAGGCTCAATTTATGTTGTTGTCCCAACTGCTGGAGAAGACTCTTGAGAGTCCCTTGGACTGCAAGGAGATTAAATCAGTCAATCTTAAAGGCAATCAACCCTGAATACTCATTGGAAGGACTGATCCTGAAATTGAAGCTCCAGTACTTGGACCACACGCTGCAAAGAACTGACTCACTGGAAAAGATCCTGATGCTGGAAAGATTGAAGGTAATAGAAGGGGGCAGCAGAGAAGAAGATGGTTAGACAGCATCACCAACTCAATGGACTTGAATTTGACCAAATTCTGGGAGACAGTGGAGGATAGAGGAGACTGGCGTGCTGTAGTCCATGGAGTTTCAAAGAGTTGGACATGACTGAGCGACTGAACAGCAATTCAGTTGCTCCAATGATGCCCATGTATTTTCAAATGTGTGCTCGTCTGAACAATTATAATATGGTCATCCTACAAAAAAACTCATGTTCTCCCCTCTTACAACCTTCCTCCATGCCTCCAACTTACTACTCCATAGATGTTCCAGTTCTCAGTTACTGGCACCACCCTCCTTCCTGTGGCTCAAACTGGAGGACAAGAATGACCCTGTCCCAACAAGTCTTGTGGATTCTATCTCTGAAACCTTTCCCCAACGAAGCACTTCCCACCTCCCTGCCACTGTCTCTCTCCATACACCATCATCTCTTGCCTGGGTTCTACCATGAAGCCTCCTCTCTCATCTAGTCTCGCTGCTTCAAAACTTGGTTTCCATACTGTTTGAGTCAAAAGTCTGATCATGTCATCCCTGCCTAAACCCCTGCAACGGCCTCTCATTGCCCTTAGACGAGGAGTGCCAAAAGAAGCAGACAGAGGGTTAGGGTGATGAGCCCAGTGAACCGTGAGTTTCAAGTATTTAATCCTTTAGGCGAACTATGGTGATCTTTACTTTGATGACACAGGGTGAGGGGTGCCGTGGGTCCTCTGAGAGCCAAATCCTTGAGTGCCTGCTCTTGGCAGAGGGGCAAAGTAACCAAGGGGGCCTAATTGTCCAAAGGGACCAGTGGTTAGGGTTTGGCTGCCCAGACACGTTAAAAGCAGTCAGACAGTCAGGGGCTGTCCAGGCAATAACAGCCATGAAACCTTTTAAAGCATTTTTAGAAAGCCAATCTCACACTTAAATTAGGCTAATAAAATAAGTATAAATAATATACACCATTACATCACATATCATAATAATTTAATGATTGACAATATATTTTATTTATCAGAAGACATTGGAGCCTACATTTGAAGTCCCAACATACACGTTGCGTCCAGGACCTGCAACGTTTCACTCCTCTGTGAGATGGCCTAGTGTCAGAATAAGAAAATAACTCTCAAAAATATTCTTCCAGGACTCGCCTCTTCCATGCCCTTGCATATTATGCTTCTTAATAGCTGGATTCAATATGATTGCTTCTGATTCTCAGAACCTCATTCTCTCAAACAGGCCCCTCTCTCAGCCTCTAAACCATAGTCCTTGAAGCACTTACTGACTTAAGCATAATCACTGCATAAAATGACCTTAAGTGCATATGATGAACACCAACTCACTTGATCTAGCCCAGGTGACCATCTCTCAGTTTACCAGGACCCTGGTGGGGATGATAACCACAGGCTTATAAGCCCTGTGGCTGGGCTTGCCCACCTCCATGCCCCATCTCCCTTCCAGAGCGATTCATACAGAAAGAATCATACTATAGCCCTTTCACTTCCATGAGCTGGCCTCTCCACCCAGAACAACCCCAGACTCTCGCTAGAAACAACTTTTTGACTCCGTTTCTACGTCTACCTGCCCTGTGGGAGACAGTAACATTTGCTGAGAATCTTCTATGTGCTGAGCTCATAGGAATGATTATTATTATTCCCACTGTGCAGATGGGGAGACTGAGGTTCAGCTGGGAAGCAGCTTGCAACTCCAGAGTCCTTGCCCTTTCCCCTGGAGCACTCACTCTGCCTTGGGGGGCTCACACCCTCCTTCCTGAAAGGAGAGCAAGCTGGTGAGTAACTCTTCCTCAGGCTTTTCTCTTGGACTTTGGGTTTTTGCAGGCCTTGCAGCCAGGAGGGGAGCAGACTTATCAATTGCAATCCTCTTGCCTCTCTTCCTCCTTTGTCCCAGGGTTTCAGGGCTCCAGGGAGTATGTGTGGGAACTGAGGGCTGGGGAGAGAGAACATTCTAATCACACCTAAAGAAGTAATTTCAAGGGAGCCGGGCAAAGTGGGAAGTTATTGTTCCCCATTAGGGGAGAGTCTGGGTTTGTGTAGATGAAAGAGAAAGTGTCTGAGTCTAACTCTTCCCCACCCTTGGTGAGCAGTGTCTCTGTGTTGAGGCGTGTGTGTGGGGGTTACCCTCGGGGATAGGGAGTTGGCTGACTAGCCCAGTTGTGGAATGCCCAAGGACAGGGTGGAGTTGTTTTTTTAATATATATTATCCTGTTCCTTGTCCAACCTTATTTTCTTCTTCACGTTCAGGAAGTGTGACACCTTCACTCAGCTGTACCAAGCCCACTTTTGAGAGTGAGGACAAGGCTGAAATTGAGGTATGGAGGAGGGTGTGGTCAGCTCCAGGAGGCCCTGCTCTCCTGCTTGCACCACTTTCCTGGGCAGTGGAGGGTGGTCTGGGCATAGCAGGAGGCGGCCAGACTGGGAGCTCCTGGGACTACTGTCTGCCCACCCCCTCCCCTGGGAAATTTGATCTGGCAATTAGTCCTGGCCTGCCCATTTCCCTGGGTCACTCAGCCATGGCTCAGTGGCGACAAGAACAGGCATTTGAGGATTTCCTGAGCCAGCCCAGGGGAAGTGGGTTCACCTACCAGGCTTCCCTGCAGAGGCCATGATCTGTTAAAATGTCCCACACTTACCTAAGGGCTTCCCTGGTGGCTCAGACAGTAAAGAATCTGCCTGCAATGCAGGAGACCCGGGTTTGATCCCTGGGTTGGAAAGATCTCCCAGAGAAGGGAATGGCTACCCACTCCAGTATTCTTGCCTGGAAATCCCCTGGACAGAGGAGCCTGGCAGCCTATGGATCTGGATTCTTTGAATCCATGGGATTGCAAAGAGTCAGACATGACTGAGCGACTAACACTTTCACTTTCACATTTACCCTGGACAAACTTTCTTCAAATAGGTTGTTACTGGACTGGATGAGTGTCCCCTCCCAAACTCAGGTCACCTCACAATGTGACTGTACTTGGAAATAGTCTTCGTCTATGACCATACCACCCTTATAGCACTGGATCTCATCTGATCTCAGAAGCTAAGCAGGGTCGGGCCTGGTTAGTACTTGGTTGGGAAACAGTCTTCGCAGATGTAATCAGCTAAATTACACTGTGGTCATACTGGATTAGCATGGACAGCACTCCAGTGACTTTTGTTCTTATGAGAAGAGAAAACAGAGACACACAGATGGAGACGGCCATGTAATTGCGGAGGCAGAGATTGGGGTGATGCAGCTGCAAACCAAGAAATGCCAAGGATGCCCTCAACCACCAGCAGGCAAGGAAGGATTCTTCCCCAGAGACTTTGGAGGGTGTGTGCTCTGGCCAACAACTTGATTCAGGCTTTCTGGACTCCAGAGGCAGGAGAGAATACATTTCTGTTGTTTCAATCCACCAAGTATATGGTCCTTTGTCACGGCAGCCCTGGGAAACTACTGCAAGAAAGAGATCCTCTTGGATCTTTGTGTGGGTGGGTGCTAAGTCACTTCAGTTGTGTCTGATTCCTTGTGACCCCATGGACTGTAGCCCACTAGGCTCCTCTGTCCCTGGAATTGCCCAACAGACTCCCAGATCTCAGGGCCGCAAACTCAGAAGGCCTGCCAGTAAATGCCCCTCCCCCGTGTCTAAACCCTCTAGACTGTGACCCCGTGAGACAGGGCTGTATCTTGTTCATCTCAGCATCCCCTGTCACAGGTTCAGCGCCCTCCACACAGGTTCACAGGGTAACAGGGCTGTTGGAGTGCCAGGCTGATCCTGAGTTTTGTTGTCTCCACTGTGCCCAGGGGAGCAGGGCTTGCTGGGGTTCCCAGGCTCTGCTCCCCTTCCCTCCCTTTGACCTATCCCTTGAGCTTCAGTTAGCTCCTCTCCCCACGGAGCCAGGGAGGAGAGGACAACACTTCCCAGCTAGATTTTGCTGCAGGACTACTTCCATTTTCTTCTGCTTTGACCCTTGGGTTAATTTCCCCTACCCCATCCCCTGCTTTTTCAAATTTCTTCTGGATTACTTTCTCTAGAATATCACCTCTGTATCAAGGCTCAGGTATTCATGAGAGGCCTGGCAGCTGGCCCTGGATCAGGGCTGGGAGCTCACTCCAGGAAGGCATCCTTGAGGGACTTTGTGTGTGTGAGTGCTAAGTCGCTTCAGTTGTGTCTGATTCCTTGCGACCCCATGGACTGTAGCCCACCAGGCTCCTCTGTCCCTGGGATTCTTCAGGCAAGAATACTGGAGTGGGCTGTCATGCCCTCCTCTAGGGGATCTTCCCGACTCAGGGATTGAACCTGCAACTCCTGTATTGCAGGCAATTCTTTACCACTGAGCGACTGGGGAAGCCTGAGGGACTTGACCTGTTTCCCAATCCACCAGCAGAGTCTTTAATCCACCCATGGTTTTAGCTCACCTGAGTAATGATCTTATTTTATGGTTGGTTTTGCCTCTACCATTAAACCCTCAGCATTAGAAATTTAATGGGCCCTGAAGAGTCGGACACGACTGAGTGACTTCCCTTTCACTTTTCACTTTCATGTATTGGAGAAGGAAATGGCAACCCACTCCAGTGTTCTTGCCTGGAGAATCCCAGGGGTAGCGCAGCCTGGTGGGCTGCTGTCTATGGGGTCACAGAGAGTCAGACACGACTGAAGTGACTTAGCAGCAGCAGCAGCAGCAGCAGGTGTCCAAGAATACACTCACACCGTGTAGACGTAACTAATTCACACTAATTGAATTCCTGCTATAGGAAAAGGAAGGTCAGAGCAGAGTATATAAATATACCAGTCCTGATTCTAGTTTAAGGAAATGAGCTTAAGTATGAAATCAAACCAGTCAATCTCACAGGAGATCAGTCCTGAATACTCACTGGAAGGACTGATGTTGAAGCTGAAGCCCAAACACTTTGGCCACCTGATGCGAAGAGCTGACTCACTGGAAAAGACCCTGATGCTTGGAAAGAGAGAGGACAGGAGAAGAAGGGGGACAGAGAAGCCTGGTGTGCTGCAGTCCATGGGGTCACAAAGAGTTGGACACGACTTGGTGACTGACCGACAACAATTAGATCATCTGCGTTTCTTGTAATAGAGACAAGTAAATGGCCCAAGTGTCCAACATAATTAAATAAATTATATGGCAGTCCACCCAATGAAGTATTATGCAGACATAAACATGTGTTCAAAGTGTTTCATAACAACAAGAGGAAATGCTTAGGTTTAAACAAGACCAGGAGCTGACTGTGGCTCAGATCATGAACTCCTTATTGCCAAATTCAGACTGAAATTGAAGAAAGTAGGGAAAACCACTAGACCATTCAGGTATGACCTAAATCAAATCCCTTATGATTAGACAGTGGAAGTGAGAAATAGATTTAAGGGCCTAGATCTGATAGATAGAGTGCCTGATGAACTATGGAATGAGGTGCATGACATTGTACAGGAGACAGGGATCAAGACCATCCCTATGGAAAAGAAATGCGAAAAAGCAAAATGGCTGTCTGGGGAGGCCTTACAAATAGCTGTGAAAAGAAGAGAAGCAAAAAGCAAAGGAGAAAAGGAAAGATATAAGCATCTGAATGCAGAGTTCCAAAGAATAGCAAGAAGAGATAAGAAAGCCTTCCTCAGCAATCAATGCAAAGAAATAGAGGAAAACAACAGAATGGGAAAGACTAGAGATCTCTTCAAGAAAATTAGAGATACCAAGGGAACATTTCATGCAAAGATGGGCTCGATAAAGGACAGAAATGGTATGGACCTAACAGAAGCAGAAGATATTAAGAAGAGGTGGCAAGAATACACAAAAGAACTGTACAAAAAAGATCTTCATGACCCAGATAATCACGATGGTGTGATCACTGACCTAGAGCCAGACATCCTGGAATGTGAAGTCAAGTGGGCCTTAGAAAGCATCACTATGAACAAAGCTAGTGGAGGTGATGGAATTCCAGTGGAGCTCTTTCAAATCCTGAAAGATGATGCTGTGAAAGTGCTGCACTCAATATGCCAGCAAATTTGGAAAACTCAGCAGTGGCCACAGGACTGGGAAAGGGCAGTTTTCATTCCAATCCCAAAGAAAGGCAATGCCAAAGAATGCTCAAACTACCGCACAATTGCACTCATCTCACATGCTAGTAAAGTACTGCTCAAAATTCTCCAAGCCAGGCTTCAGCAATATGTGAACCGTGAACTTCCTGATGTTCAAGCCGGTTTTAGAAAAGGCAGAGGAACCAGAGATCAAATTGCCAACATCCGCTGGATCATGGAAAAAGCAAGAGAGTTCCAGAAAAACATCTACTTCTGCTTTATTGACTATGCCAAAGCCTTTGACTGTGTGGATCACAATAAACTGTGGAAAATTCTGAAAGAGATGGGAATACCAGACCACCTGATTTGCCTCTTGAGAAATTTGTATGCAGGTCAGGAAACAACAGTTAGAACTGGACATGGAACAACAGACTGGTTCCAAATAGGAAAAGGAGTTCGTCAAGGCTGTATATTGTCACCCTGCTTATTTAACTTATATACAGAGTACATCATGAGAAACGCTGGACTGGAAGAAACACAAGCTGGAATCAAGATTGCTGGGAGAAATATCAATGACCTCAGATATGCAGATGACACCACCCTTGTGGCAGAAAGTGAAGAGGAACTAAAAAGCCTCTTGATGAAAGTGAAAGAGAGAGTGAAAAAGTTGGCTTAAAGCTCAACATTCAGAAAACGAAGATCATGGCATCTGGTCCCATCACTTCATGGGAAATAGATGGGGAAACAGTGGAAACAGTGTCAGACTTTATTTTTTTGGGCTCCAAAATCACCGCAGATGGTGACTTCAGCCATGAAATTAAAAGACGCTTACTCCTTGGAAGGAAAGTTATGACCAACCTAGATAGCAAATTGAAAAGCAGAGACATTACTTTGCCAACAAAGGTTCGTCTAGTCAAGGCTATGGTTTTTCCTGTGGTCATATATGGATGTGAGAGTTGGACTGTGAAGAAGGCTGAGCGCTGAAGAATTGATGCTTTTGAACTGTGGTGTTGGAGAAGACTCTTGAGAGTCCCTTGGTCTGCAAGGAGATCCAACCAGTCCATTCTGAAGGAGATCAGCCCTGGGATTTCTTTGGAGGGAATGATGCTAAAGCTGAAAGTCCAGTACTTTGGTCACCTCATGGGAAGAGTTGATTCATTGGAAAAGACTCTGATGCTGGGAGGGATTGGGGGCAGGAGGAGAAGAGGACGACAGAGGATGAGATGGCTGGATGGCATCACCGACTCGATGGACGTGAGTTTGAGTGAACTCCGGGAATTTGTGATGGACAGGGAGGCCTGGTGTGCTGCAATTCATGGGTTCGCAAAGAGTTGGACATGACTGAGTGACTGAACTGAACTGAACTGAAAGTTGCATGGTCAAATAGAATCCACAATCATCGATGATGTGATAGATTAAAACTATGTATATGAGCTATTCCTGGAGAAGCATCCAGAAATCTATCAGTGATTAAGACGAGTTTTTCAAACATACTGATGATGTTTTTCTTCTCTCTATTTAAAAAATATTCTCCTTATCTGGTATCATGAGCATATATTACTTTCATAATGGGGGAAAAAAACCCAGCAATGGTAAACTTTATTTTAGAAGTCTTTAAGGCCTGGTGTCTGTGAGAACCATGTGTTGGAGGTCTCTGCGGACCACCCTGTCTGAGAGGCCAGGCCTCCATCATTCAATCCCCATAATGACAGCACTTAGTGCTGCCTGTGGACAGAGGTTTAGGTGAGAGGTAGTGGTTCTGACTGGGGTGCTAGGATTGCACAGGACAATCTAATAACCATGGAAGGCAAAGCGCAGAGCAGAGGAGCAATGGAGCCATGGGGACAAGGCCCACATCCACCACTGACCAACTGGTGACCTGGGGCACTCCCTTCTCCCTAGGCCGGCATCTCTTCCGTGATAGAAGGAGTGTGGACCCCATGTTTGCCAAGGTTCTTCCAGTTCTAAAATTATGCTGAGATTCTCTTTTTCTTTCAGAAGTTGAAAGGGGGAGCCTACACATAGGTCTCAGATAGCAAATCTGGACCCTTGGGTTCTGGCTTTTTGAGCACTGTTGCTAGTTTCCAGGCTGAGTTTTCTTCTCCTTAAAGGTGAGTGAATGGATAAATTTAGATTCTTGAGCCTCATGTCACTCCTGCCCCTTCACCCCTGCCTGTGCACTCAGCATGGCCCCTCCTGCTTGGGAAACCCAGGTCCGGAAGACATTACTTGGGGAGGCATTAGTCCCCCTCTGCCTCAGAGGGAATATGAGAAAGGAGCTAATTAGCATGAAAATGCAGGACACTTTTAGAAAAAGGGACTTGAAACCCAATCCTGGGAGAATGAGAGGGGCCTTTGTGTGGCTCAAACACCAGGGCCCCTGCTTTCATCACGGCCTGGGAGCCACGACCTCATGAGCAGAGCTCCCCTTTCCTCACTTTGCATCACTCCTCTGCAGTGGACTGACGCTGGCACATAACATACTCCCTGTGCGGGTCCAGGTGCAGAAGAGAACTCCTCCCCGCACCTCTGCCCCACAACGGCATCAGTCCTCTTGGTCTGTATCTTTTGCGGTGTAAGAATCTTTTCCTTACAAACAGGTTTTGCCTTCCTCTGGAGCAGGAGCCAGACCCACTAAGCCCACAACCCCCTCACTGAACTGTTGAGTACAGAGCCCTGGACTAACTTTGAGTTGTGCAGGTCTGGGTTTGAAACCCAGCTGAGATGGTCAGTGTCTATACCTGTAAACGGGCCATCCTCTCTCAAGTGAGTGTCTCAGGTTGGGTCCTTCTGGAAGCAAATGCTGAGATGGACTGAAATGAAAAAGTTTACTGAGGAATAACAACTGTGAAAGGAAAAGGGAGGAGGCAGGATTGGGTGAGGGAGTCAGCACAGCTGACAAAACCACACAGTCCCTGTGGGTTATGTGGGATGCTCCGGGTTCAGACTGCCTATTAAAGGAAGCAACCTAAATGTCCATCAGCAGAGGAATGCATAAAGATGTAGTACATGTATACAACGGAACATTATTCAGCTGTAAAAAGGAATGAAATTGGGTCATTTTTAGAGATGTGGATGGACCTCGAGACTGTCGTACAGACTAAAGTAAGTCAGAAAGAGAAAAACAAATATCATATATTAACTCACATGTGTGTGGAATCTAGAAAAATGATATAGATGATCCTATTTGCAAAGCAGAAATAGAGACACAAAGAGAACAGATGTATAGATACCAAGGGGGAAAGGGAATGGGAGGAACTGGGAGATTGGGATTGGCACATATACACTATTGATACTGGGTATAAAATAGATGACTAATGAGAATATACTATGTAGGCCAGAATACTGGAGTGGGTGGCCTATCCCTTCTCCAGGGGTCTTCCCAACCCAGGGTTCGAATCCAGGTCTCCTGCTTTGCAGCCAGATTCTTTACCAGCTGAGCTACCCTGTAGTACAGGGAACTCTGTTTAATGCACTGTGGTGACCTGAACAGGAAGCAAGTCCAAAGGGGAGGGGATCTATGTACATGCATAGCTGATTCATTTTTGCTGTGCGGTAGAAGCTGCTGCTGCTGCTACTAAGTCGATTCGGTTGTGTCCGACTCTGTGCGACCCCATAGACGGCAGCCCACCAGGCTCTTCTGTCCCTGGGATTCTCCAGGCAAGAACACTGGAGTGGGCTGCCATTTCTTCTCCGATGGATGAAAGTGAAAAGTGAAAGTGAAGTCGCTCAGTCATGTCCGACTCTTAGTGACCCCATGGACTGCAGCCTACCAGGCTCCTCTGTCCATGGGATTCTCCAGGCAAGAGTACTGGAGTGGGGTGCCATTGCCTTCTCCCGCAGTAGAAGCTAGCACAATACTAAAGCAACTCCAATAAAAATTAATTTTAAAGAAGAGTTTTTTCAATGGGAACTATGTTCTCAATATTTAATGATAAATTGGAAGTATGTGTAAGAATTTTTATTAAGCCTCATAACCATAAAATAAAATAAAGGAATCTTGTGGGACTGGAACTATCCAATTCCTTGTGCCACTGCCTTGCAGCACTGCCCAGTCTTTGACCTGGGGGTCGCCATGAGAAGTATGTGGTCTTGGCATGAATGCTGAGGTGCATCTGAAAGAGCTAACAGCTGGTGTTACCAACCAAACACTCTCCCTGCAGCCAACAGTGAATCCATTCTTAAAGGCGCATCTCTGTGCCTTTGAGGAATAACAGTTCAGTATACAGGTGCCCACCAGGCAGAGGATAAACTCTCAGCTCATGTTTTTTTAGCTTTGGAGCCAGACAGACCTAGGCTTGAATTTCAGCTTTGGGACTTCCTGTGTGACCTGGGCAGGTGTGATTCAGGGCAGCTGGCATTCTGCAGTTCCACTTGACCACACAGCCTGAATCGTGACTCAGTAGTGACAAGGGCACATATTCATCTCCTGAACCTCAGTGTTCTCAGATGTGAGATGGGGATGATGACATGTACCTTGCAGGGTTATAGGGACATACACAGGGCCTGGCACTCTAGTTCAAGTCTTAAGACTTAATAAATCAGGTTTAATAAATATCTCACTTCCTTCTCCATCTCAGCCTAGGTGCCTTAAGGCTGACCCAGAGCAACTTTATTCGTAAGAGTAACTTTATCAGTAGTGGGAAATGGCAACCCCCTCCAGTATTCTTGCCTGGAAAATTCCATGGACAGAGGAGCCTGATGGGCTACAGTCCATGGGACTGCAGAGAATCAGACACAACTGAGCGACTAAGCACAGCTTTAATAGCATGAGAGTCTATCGGGGAATCACTTATATGGAGGGAAGCAATTTTAACCCCACCCCCAGATGAGAGTCTCCCATTTTGGGTAGCTTAGGAGAAAAATCACCTTTAAAGTTCTTGACAGGGCTACCCATAACCCAGGCTAAGTCTGTTCAAGCCACATCTGTGTCTTCCTTCTCTGTGAAAACATCATAATCTTATCCTTGCTCCAACTCACTTATACCCTAAATCCATAGACTATCAACCTAATCTTGGTTTCAGATTCCTGCCCCCAGTAACGTCCGGCAGTCTCCTGGTCCAGGAGGTCTCCACCAGAAAGACCTCAGGGCATCTACTCGCCTCCTCCCTTTTCACCCACCTCTCTTTGTCCCCATCAGACACCTTGGGAGGGGAGAAGGAAGGACAAGCAGATCAAGAAAGGCATTTGTTATGGAAATCTAAAAGTGTCCCAACTCTGGAAAAGGGGTGAGCTGACAGGTGCCTTGCCATGCTAAGTCGCTTTAGTCATGTCTGACTCTTTGCAACCCCATGGGACTTGTAGCCCTCCAGGTTCCTCTGCTAATGGGATTCTCCAGGCAAGAATACTGGAGTGGGTTGCTATGCCCTCCTTCAGGGGATCTTCCCAACCCAGGGATCGAACGCACGTCTCTTGTGGGTCTCCTCATTGGCAGGCTGGTTCTTTACCACTGGTGCCACCTGGGAGGCCCAGCTGACAGGTAGCTGGGCTCACAGGGAGATGAGACAGGAACTGGAGGCAGGCAGGGAGAAGATGAATTAGATTCATACGTGCCAATATCCTAAAACCCAAAGGGAGCACTGGAAAGACCTCAGTAGGCAGATGAGCCTGGAAATTCTATTCCAGTGTCCCCCTCATGCCCTGCTTCCCTCACTTGTTTCTACCTTCAGGGATGACGTCAGGATGAAATGAGGGCGCAAGTGCCCTCTCTGGGTGTCTTCACATTTATAAAGCCATTTCCATGTTTGGGCTTATTTTATCCTCACAACCTTTTGCGTGCCAAGTTGCTTCAGTCATGTCTGACTCTTTGCGACCCTATGGACTGTAGCCCACCAGACTCCTCTGTCCATGGGATTCTCCAGACAAGAATACTGGAGTAAGTTGCTATGCCATCCTCCAGGGGATCTTCCTGACCCAAGGATTGAATTCACGTCTCTTGTGTCTCCAACACTGGCAGTTTGGCAGGCGGATTCTTTACCACTAGTGCCAGCTGGGAAGCCCCCACAACCTTTTGCATAGGTGTTATTTGACAAAGACTTTTGCTTGACTGAACTTTATTCAGCCTCCTAAACCTCCTTATAGAGCCATCTGTGCACTTTTCTATAAAATTTAGATTTAGCGAGAGCCCTGCCCAGTCAGTTTAGCAAAAAAGGCCCATCTTCAATATCTGGTACTCTCAATGTCTGATCAGCTTCCTTATCCTCCACCATCCCCTCAGGTGATATTTAATCACCCTGGTCTGTCTTTCGCCAAAAATTCTGTTAAGTTGGTTTAGCCAGAATCCACTCACCCCTGTTTTTCCTTAGTAATTTTCTATCCACTGACCCCCCAACTCCCTGCTTCTTGGCTATAGCTTTCCACTTGTCCATGATCATTTGGAGTTAAGCCCAGGTCTATACTGAGGTCCCTTTTCTCATATTGCAAGAGTTCTGAATAAAATCTATTTTTTTATGCTTTAACTATATTTCAGTTCTACTTTTTTTTTTTTTTTTTGACATAATATCCCTATTTCACAGATGAGGAAAATAAGCCTCAAAGAGGACATGATTTGCCTTGGGTGGCAGAGCTGGGGTTCAGGTTCAGGTATCCTGAGCCCAGTAGAAGTCTTCACCACCACAGTGGCTTCTGGAGAACTCTCTGCACCTCCAGTGCTCCCTGCATTGAGAAGTGGGAGGTTTGCTGTGTTAGGTTGACAACATATCCAGCTCTTACTTTGGTCTAACCTGAATGCTTTTTTCTCCTCTGTAAATTGGAAACTGTAGTCCAGAAAAACGTCACCAAACCAAACATGTTATGAGTAAATAGAAAGAACTCACGAGCAAGAACTGACACAGCAAAATGATCACGAAGGCCAAGTTAACTTTGGTGTCTGTAAATTTGTTTCAGTGATATCTTCCTCATATCCTGTCCCACTGTTCTATGCTTAAAATTCCTCTTTACCTTTGTGAATTTCCTTCTCCTGGGAAAGAAAGGGATCAACTGGTCCATATGGAGGTGGGGGGACTGTTAGGGGGATCATACTACTTCTCTGTAGTATTTACATTATGCCTGGATGGTCCAGGCTTTTGACTTTGGCTGTAACTGGAATTCCAGCTTCAGAAAGCAAGTAGCCAGCAGGGCGGTGGAGCCTTCCTGGTCCTATGAGATGGCATCACAGTGCAGCCCTCCACTCGTCTCTGGATGACTCCAAGTTCTGCCTGGGAATGTGGACATGCCGATTCCTCATCCTGGGCTGTGCAGTGGAAGCCCGAGCTTCCTGCTCAGGGACCAATCACTCCACAGATTCCACGCTCAGGGAATCAAGTCTGGAGGAACCAGAAGCAAAGGTTCTAGATGCGGCAAAGAGCAGGGGAAGATCACCATTGCTGTCCTTTGCAGAACTAACTAGCTACCTTCTCTCACCTTCAGATTCTGCCTGGCACACCCAGCTGAGGCTTTCTCTTCCTTCTTAGTTATGCCTGCGAGTCCCAAGAAGTCAAAATAGGTGACTGGAGTGCCAAGGTCTCCAGAAGCAGCCCCTACTTCCTCGTGGGGTCAAAATTCCTTCTCCCTAGTTTCTACTCTCAACCCCACTACCCACCTCAGATTCCTCAAGCTTGCTTCCCCAGGCTGCCTCAGACTTTAAAGACCCTGACTCTGTTACACCCCCTAGTGGAAAGAGGAAATCCACCATACGATGAGGGTGGACCCTTTTCCTGACATGGAGCAGATATTAAGATTTTTTTTTTTTTAATGTGGGCCACTTTAAAGTCTTTATTGAATTTGCTGTAATATTGCCTCTGTTTTATGTTTTGGTTTTTTGGCCATGAGCATGTGGGATCTTAGCTCCCACATCTTCTGCTTTGGAACATGAAGTCTCAACCATAGGATTGCCAGGGATCGCCTGACTGAGCAGATACTCTGAGCCCAACGCTCCACCCCACAAGTTGCATATGGGGTACCTCTAATTCCTGCCTCTCACCCCACATCTTTCCTCCCACTTTCTATGTTTCTTAGGATCTTCTCAAATTTCATTTCTTTTCCTAGTACAGCCCCAAACTCACTGCCTCTTGGCCCCTCTCTTCCCTGTTCTGACCTGCTCTGTCTTCTGAAATGACTTAGCTGCTCCCACTGTGGCAGTCCAAAGTGCTGGCAAGACATGGGCAGCCCAGGCAGAACACCAGGCAGGAGGGTGGGCTCCTCTGTGGGCCCCTCATTTTCAGGGTGTCCAGGTTTCTATTCCCCTACATGCTCCTCCCACCCCTCCCCCTACCTGGCTCAGGCTGCCTAGGAATGCAGAAATGGGTGTATTGGTGTTTTTATTCTTCCCTGGTTGGGGAAGGGGGTGGGGACTGAGGAAAGAAAAGACAAGGCAAGGATGATTGGCATGGGGGCCACACCTTCTTTTGTCCTCTTCTGGTACTCTGGCCCCTCAGTGAAACACACCTATTTAAGGCCAGCAGCCAGTGGGGACAGATTCACCTCTGCTCCTCACACCATCGCTTCTGTGCCGAGGACCTTCCTGAAGGAGAGTGAGGGACTCTTTCCAGAGCCTTGAGGGGTACCCACTGGAGGAGGCTCCCCTGCGTGTTCCTGAGCTGCTTGTGTTCCTACATCCTTGGGCCAGCGGTCCTGGGTAAGTGATGTACTTGGGGCAGCATATGGGGCTGGGGGTGGCTGAGTTTACTGAGCCTCCGAGGAGCTGCGGTCTTTCATGGGGGTACAAAGAGAGAGGCAGAGAGAAGTGAGTGGGCAGAGATGGCACAAGATGAGGGAGAGAGAAAGAGAATGCTAGACAGATAGAGGAAGGAGGAAAGAGAGTCAGAGAAAAGCAGGGAGACATTGGGAGGAACAGCCTGGGTTGGGGAAAACCCACAGGGAGAATCAGGTAAGCAGAACTGTGGAAAGAGAGAGAAAGTTGAGGAAAGGGAATGACACAGAAAAACAGGAAAGCTCCATGACCAAGCTGGAAGAAAAACTTATAGAAAGATGAAAGGTCAGTGGGAAAGACAAGGGAGAAACAAACAGATGAATCAAAACAAGGTACATACAGAGGGAGGAGGAGGAGACAAGGAAGGAAGTGTTAGTCGCTCAGTTGCTACCGACTCTTTGTGACCCCATGGACTGCAGCCCACCAGGCTCCTCTATCCATGAGATTTTCCAGGCAAGGATACTGGAGTGGGTTGCCATTTCCTTCTCCAGGGGATCTTCCCAATCCAGGGATTGAACTGGGGTCTCCTGCATTGCAGGCAGATTCTTTACCAGTTGAGCCACTGGGGAAGTGGTCAATAGCCCATAGCAAAGATATAATCACAGCTCCCTTGCCTCCTCAGGAGGCCTGAAAAAGACTTCACCTCACCCAAGTACTCATTCCTCATAAGGTGGGTCAGAGGAACACACTGTCTTAGAGATAATGAGAGGTGCAATGCCAGGGATGTGGAAGATTCCATCTTTCTTGCCACATTTAAGGGCTTGGCTAAAAGCAAATGGAACCCCAATCTCTACCACCCTCCCACCCACCCCCTCATCCTCACTGCTCATCACAGTGAGGAAACGGAGGCCAGGAGGAGCCTGCAGAGCCTGCAGCTACCAGCCATTCAGGGTGTGTTCCTGGGGGTAGACTGAGGGGTGTCTGTAGAAGTCATGGCCATGGGCAATGGGGAGAAGATGGATTGGATTTAGGGACCTTGGATGTGGTCTTGGCTTTGCCAGTGAGTGATCTGGTCCTGTGACCAGTTCCCATTGTATGTCTTTCCAGGCCTCACTTCCCCATGCAAAAAGCAGGGTGGTGGATGGCATGACCTCTGGATTGCTAAGTCCTTAAGTTTTAGCATTCTGTGATTTAAAATCAACACACAAAGATGTTTAGTACCAGCTCTGCGCTCGGCCTTGCATTAGGGTCATCAAGCTCAAGAGGAGCCAGGAAGTGTGTGGAGAGGAGCCTGAAAGGGCAAGAAGTGGGGTGGGAGTGGGAGAGAGAAGACGAGTGGGGAGTGATGGGATGTGAGTGAGGGGTGGACCTTGAAGGAGGAAGGTTGTCCTGAAGCTGCACACAGGTGCCCTGGATCTGAGTCCCGTGCATTGGGAAAGGGCACAGGATGGAAGAGGGCCAGGAAAAGAGGGGGAGTGGGCTGGGAGTTGGCCTCCCAGGCATGTGGTGGCGTATCCAGAGGACCTTGGAGGGAAAAGTAGTCTCCATGGGTCGGGCAGTGAGCCCCCCACATCTGCTGGGGAGGGGGGCCTCTGGGGAAGGGAACTGGTCAGTCCCATTTTCTTGGCTCCCTGAGGGGGTGCCTACAGGTGACCTGCCTATGTCTGAGCCTAGGGTCTGCTTCCATATGGTGCCAGCACCCTCATCCAGGCCAGAGTCCTCTCTGGAGCAGGTGTCTGAGCCTCCACCCCAGGTTGGAAGGAGAAACGCTGGGGTTTCCATTGAAACTGTTACAGTGTAAGGGCTTCTGTAGGAAAAAGCCTTGGCTCTTGAAGGGGAAAGGAGAAGACAAAGGTGGACAGAGGCGGGCTGGACAGGGAGCCAGCAGAGACTTGGTGTCTACTGCTGGCTTCTGGTAGGAATGGCTCAGAAGGAAGCCTGGGAACCCTAATTCCACACCCTCTGGCAAGAAAACTAAGTCAAAATAAGCCTCAGTCTCCCATACTCTCAGTGGCCTAGTAACCGAAGGGCCACCGCCCTCCACAGCCATTGGGAGGTGATGAGGTCCTGTAGCAAGTGCAGGACAAGGGAGATCCACAGTCACCAAGGGCCCCAGAGAAGGGCTCTCCTGTCCCCTTCTCTCTAAGAACCACTAATCTATCTAGGAGAGGCCCACCCAACTTGCCACCAGGGGAATCTGAACCCTCCACTGGGGTCTGCCCCACCTTGGGAAACCCTCCCTGTGCTTGGGCACATTCAAAAGGAGAAAGTCCCTGAACAAGAGGTCCTGATAGGAAAATCCATCAAATTCAGGTCAATAGCTCAGCAAAATGTAGAGCAAAAAGCAGGAAGTTCAAACCAAAAGACCCCATGTCAAGTTTGCCACTTACCAGCCCAGGTAGGAGAATAGAATATTTAGCTCACAGACTTCATTGGCAAAGTTAGTGAAATGAAAAGGCGCTATTACTCAGGGTAGTGGTGAAGATAAAATAAGGTTGTATCTAGTGCAAAGCAGGGGCTTCCCAGGTGGTGCTAGAGGTAAAGAACCCACCTCCCAGTGCAGGAGACATAAGACACAGGTTCGATCCCTGGGTCTGAAAGATCCCCTGAAGGAGGGCATGGCAACCCACTCCAGTATTCTTACCTGCAGAATCCCCTGGACAGAGGATCCTGGTGGGCTACAGTCCATAGAGTTGTAAAAAGCTAGATATGACTGAAGTGACTCAGCACACACAGACACAGTACACAGCAGAAGAGAGAGAGGGACCACTGCATTTTTATTTTATTTTAAAATGTATTAAACTATAGTTGGTTACAATACTGTGTTAGTTTCAAGTGTACAGCTTCAGATTCTTTTCCATTATAGGTTATTATAAGACATTGAATATAGTTCTATGTGCTTTACAGTAGGTCCTTGTTCATCTATTTTGTATATAGTGGTCCATATTTATTAATCCCATACTCCTAATTTATCATTGCCCCTCTTTTCCCTTTTGGTAACTGTAAGTTTGTTTTCTATGTCTGTGCAGCTATTTTTGTCTTGTATACAGGTTCATTTGTATTATTATTTAGATTCCACATGTAACTGATATCATGTGATATTTGTCTTTGTCTGATTTATTTCATTTAGTATGATAATCTCTAGGTCCATTCATGTTGCTGCAAAAAGCATTATTTCGGGACCACTGTATTTTAGAGCTGGGAGACTAGGGCAGGAGGGTGATAGAGGCAGAATGGAAAGGACATTTCTGTTGGCTTGGAGACATTCCCATTCATCTAAAAGATCTTTGATCTCTTTGAAAAACACCTCCCTTTTTCCTGTAGCTT
The DNA here is from genome assembly GCF_029407905.1 of Bubalus kerabau. Lineage (NCBI taxonomy): Eukaryota > Metazoa > Chordata > Mammalia > Artiodactyla > Bovidae > Bubalus > Bubalus kerabau. The sequence goes on along the minus strand of NC_073625.1, from coordinate 116,938,889 downwards.
TGCAAGTGTCCACTTGGTTTATTCAGAATGTGGCTTCTTACATGTAAAAAAAAAAAGGAAATAGACCATTTTTTAACACCATACACAAAAATAAGCTCAAAAAATGTTAAAGACCTAAATGTGAGACTGGGCATTATAAAACTCCTAGAGGAAAAAAAAAATTGGAGAAACACTCTCTGACATAAATCACAGCAACATCTTTTTCGATCGACCTCCTAGAATAACAGAAATAAAAATAAAAAATAAACAAATGGGATCTATTTAAACTCAAAAGCTTTTTCACAGCAATGGAAACAATAAACAAAGCAAAAAGACAACCCACAGATTGGGAGAAAATATTTGCAAATGATGTGACTGATAAAGGATTAGTCTCCAAAATTTACAAACAGTTCATGACACTTAACATAATAATAAGAAACAACCCACTCAAAAAATGGCCAGAAGACCTAAATAGATATTTCTGTAAAGATGGCCAATAGACACATGAAAAGATGCTCAACACCGCTAATTATCAGAGAAATGCAAATCAAAATACAATGAGATATCACCTTACACCAGCCAGATTGGCTATCATCAAAAAATCCACAAACAATGAATGCTGGAGAGAGTGTGGAGAGAAGGGAATCCTCCTACGCTATTGGTGAGAATGTAAATTGGTACAGCCGCTATGGAGAACAGCGTGAAAGCACCTTAAAAAACTAAAAATAGAGCTAACATACGACCCTACAATCCTACTCCTGGACATATATCCAGAGAAAAAACATGGTCTGAAAAGATACATGCACCCCAATGTTCATTGCAGCACTGTTTACAATAGCCAAGACATGGAAGCAACCTAAATGTCCATCAACAGAGGAATGGATAAAGAAGATGTGATACTTATATACAATGGAATATTACTTGGCCATTAAAAGAATGATATAATGCCATTTGCAGTAACATGGATGGACCTAGAAAGTGTCATATGGAGTGAAGTAAGTCAGAGAATGAGAGATAACGTATGACATCCCTCAGATATAGAATCTAAAAAGAAATGATACAAGTGAACTTCCAAAACAGAAAGATACAGAAAATGAACTTAAAATTGCCAGAGGGGAAGGGATAGTTAGGGAACACTGCTTAAAAACACTGCTATATTTTAAATCGTTAACTAACAAGGACCTATTGTATAGCACATGGAACTCTGCTCAACGTTACGTGCCAACTTGGATGGGAGCAGAATTTGGGGGAAAATGAATACATGTATATGTATGGCTGAGTCCCTTCATGGTTCTCCTGAAACTATCACAACACTGTTAATTGGCTATATCAGTTCAGTTGCTCAGTTGTGTCTGATTCTTTACAATCCCATGGACTGAAGCACACCAGGCTTCCCTGTCCATCACCAACTCACAGAGCTTGCTCAAACTCATGTCCATTGAATTGGTGATCCATCCAACCATCTCATCCTCTGTCGTCCCCTTCTCCTCCTGCCTTCAATCTTTCCCAGCATCAAGGTCTTTTCCAATGAGTCAGTTCTCATTGGCTATATACCCCAATTGGAGAAGGCAATGGCACCCCACTCCAGTACTCTTGCCTGGAAAATCCCATGGACGGAGGAGCCTGGTAGGCTGTAGTCCATGGGGTCCCTAAGAGTCGGACATGACTAAGCGACTTCACTTTCACTTTTCACTTTCATGATTGGAGAAGGAAATGGCAACCCACTCCAGTGTTCTTGCCTGGAGAATCCCAGGGACTGGAGAGCCTGGTGAACTGCCGTCTATGGGGTCGCACAGAGTCGGACACGACTGAAGCGACTTAGCAGCAGAAGCGCAGCAGCAGCATATACCCCAATACAAAATAAAAACTTAAAAAAACAAATGAACAAACAAAACCCAAATGACACTATGTCTCCCTTGTCAGGAGAGGCCAAGAAATGGTTGGTCTTTTATGTGCTCAAACATGTGGTTTGCTACCGTGTCTGTTCTCTGGTTTTCTGGCATCTCTGAATGCTTCAGAGAGGCGCTGACGGAGCCCGCCAAGCCATCTCTCCCAAGGACAGGACTGAAGACTTTCCAGGTTCCCACCTTTCACATTCTACTAGGCTGATTCATGGCAAGCAGACACTTGCTCACCGTTGTGTCCTCATTCCCAGCACAGCACTAAAGAGTGGAGTTGAAATGAACTCCATTTTTGGCATTTTATAGAGCTTTAAATACTCAACATTTTCCTTGAGATTCCAAAGTGGGCCTGGAAACTAGGTGTCTGTGTTTGCACATGCAGCCTCCAGAGTCATGGTCATGCTCCTAATGGAGGGCACTGGCTTGTGCAACAGGAAGCCAGATTCTCCACGTGTGCACTTTTAAGGTCTGCATAGACATCTCTGATCTGTATAGAAGCCCCCAACTAAAATTGCTTGAATTTGATAGTGGGTTTGGGGGAATTCAGAACAGAAAAGAGTGAGGAGTTACTCATTCATTTGCTGAATTTTGACTCGTGCCAAATATTCTAGACACAAGGATAATGAAGTCATGGTTTCTACCTCCAAAGCTTGTGTGACGTCATGCAGCCATAAATCGGGGAGCTGGGCCTAGAAGACGGGCCACTGCATTAGCACTGTGACACACAAGCTCTGTAAACCAGCCCTGCTCATCAATGGAGGATGAACAGAAGCACCCACACCTCGTGCTGAGATATTCATTCATTCATTCATTCATACATTTGTTAGTTAAACAACTATTTAAGAAGTTGTGCCTGACATTGTTCTAGGGCAGCGCTGTGTGAACACAGAGAAGAACGAAACAGCCAAGGCCCAGCCTCCTGGAGCTAAGATCTAGTGTGCAGAGAGTTACAAAATAATTACAGAAAAATTCCTCAAATGTGGTATTATGTTGAACAAGTATTATGATGAGAGCAAAGTAGGGAAACTTCATTTAGATTAATAAGTCCATGAAGGCCTCTCTGAGGAAGTGCTGTGCGTATGAGCTGAGACCCAAGTCTAAGTAATAAAATGAGGTGGAAATTGTGGGAGGGGAGAGGGGAGGAGGAGGGAAAGGGAGCATGAGCCAGGCAGGGGAAGACGTGCAGAGTAAGGAGAGACCTTGGCCCTTAGGAGTACTTGAAAGAGGTAGGCAGATCCGGAAGAGGTAAGACCTTGTAAGCAGTGAAATGGAGTGTGGATTTTAAGGAACTAAGATGGGCAGACATGGGATTCCCAGGTGGTGCTAGTGGGAAAGATCCTGCCTGCCAATGCAGGAGACATAAGAGATTCGGGTTCGATTCCTGTGTTGGGAAGATACCCTGGGGGAGGGCATGGCAACCCACTCCAGTATTCTTGCCTGCAGAATCCCACGGACAGTGGAGCCCGGCAGGCTACAGTTCATAGGGTTGCAAAGAGTTGGACATGACTGAGGTGACTTAGCACTTAGCACAAGATGGGCAGACAGTACAGGGTTACAGGTAAAGCAGTGATATGATCAGGTTTGAACTTTGGAATGGCTGCTCTGGATTCCTGGAGGGAAATGGATTGGAAGAGGGCAAGGGTGAATTGGAAACCAGTTAGGAACTGGCTGTAGGAGTCCCAGCAGAAAGTGCTATGGCTTGGCCTGCTGGTAGCAGCAAAGATCTGGGAAGGGAGTGGGTAATTATAAAATCATCAGCAAGCTGAACTTCTGCCCTAATAAGGACACGGTCACAAGGACTGCTGCCTTTGCCAGGCTCTCAGGGCTTCCCAGGTGGCACCAGTGGTAAAGAACCCTCCTGCCATTGCAGGAGATGCAAGAGATTGGGTTTGATCCCTGGGTCAGAAAGACTTTCTGGAGGAGGGCATGGCAACCCATCCCAGTATGCTTGCCTAGAAAATCCCATGGACAGAGGAGCCCCATGGGCTATAGTCCATGGGGTTTAAAAGAGTCAGACATGACTGAAGCGACTGAGCATGCATGCGGGACTTTGTAGAGACCAAGACAGCAGGCAGTGCAGAGTGCCTTTTATTGAGTTTAGATACTGGGCTAACTATTTTACATACAGTACCCCTTGGTATTACTAGCATCTACCCTCATCCCACTTTTAAAGATAAGGACCTCAAGACTCAGAGAGGTCAAGTAACTTGCCCAAGTCACATTGTGAATGTTGGTCAGTTTGACTCTGAAACTGACACTTAAAAAAAAAATTTGAAGTATAGGTGATCTGCAATGTTGTGTTAGTTTCTGGTATACAAAAAAGTGATTCCGTTATATAAAGAATATACATACATATATATGTATATTTATATTCATGCTCTTTTTTATTATGGTTAATTGAAAGATCATTGACCATAATTTCCTGTGCTATTCAGTAGGATCTAGTTGTTTATCTATTTTGTATGTAGTAGTGTGTATCTGTTCGTCCAGTTAAAGCTATGGTTTTTCCATTGGTCATGTATGGATGTGACAGTTGGACTGTAAAAAAGCTGAGCACCGAAGAGTTGATGCTTTTGAACTGTGGCGTTGGAGAAGACTCTTGAGAGTCCCTTGAACTACAAGGAGATCCAACCTGTCCATCCTAAAGGAGATCAGTCCTGGGTGTTCATTGGAAGGACTGATGTTGAAGCTGAAACTCCAATACTTTGGCCACCTGATGCAAAGAACTGACTCACTTGAAAAGACCCTGATGCTGGGAAAGATTGAAGGTGGGAGGAAAAGGGGACAACAGAGGATGAGATGATTGGATGGCATCACCAACTCAATGGACATGAGTTTGAGTAAACTCCAGGAGTTGGTGATGGAGGGAGGCCTGACATGATGGAGTCCATGAGGTCTCAAAGAGTTGGACATGACTGAGCAACTGAACTGAACTGAACTGAGGGTGTATCTGTTAGGCTTCTCTCAGTCTTTGCAGTCAGTAAAGAATCTGCCTACAATGCAGTAATTTGCCTGCAATGCAAGAGAACCAGGTTCGATTCCTGGGTCCAGAAGATCCCCTGGAGAAGGAAATGGCAACCCACTCCAGTATTCTTGCCTGAAAAATCTCATGGACAGAAGAGCCTCAGGGGCTACAGTCCATGGGGTCACAAGAGTCGGACACAACTTAGCCACTAAACCACCACCAGTGTATATCTGTTCATCCTGGATTCCTAATTTATCCCTCCCCTCTTCCCCTTTGGAGACCATAAGTTTGTTTCCTATGTCTGTGAATCTGTGGAACCCACACTCTTAAGTACTCTGTGGCCTTGTCTCCATTGAATTGTCCCTGTCAGCCTCAGAAAGGACCTTGTTAGGGGGCATCAGAGGTACCGTGTTTGTCTGGAATCACAGCTAAAACAACCAATCAAACACTGAATCATAATAGCTACTACTATATCATTTTCCCACTTCATTCTCTATTCCTTCAAGTCAAAGACCAGCTGACCTGTGTTCTGAGGGAACCAGGACAATGGAAAAATCACTGATGTTGTTACAGATTTCTTAAGCCTTTCTTCCCTTTCCTCATCAGTAAATGGAGCCACCTTCTTAGAGCTGACTGAAAAAAAATTATGTCAATAACATCAAATAAAATCATTTAGAATTCATCTTTATAGCTGGCTTCAAAGCAAGAACTTTGTCTCTCCTTTCCAACTATACTCACTGAAGTCATATCCCAAACAATGCCTATTGACCACCATTTCTTCACCTTGGATATCACCACAAGTTATTTAATCTAATGTCTCCCAGCATCTGGTGTGGCAATACCAAGGTTACCCTGATGATAATCCCAGAAGCTCTGGAACCAAGTCAAAAATTGTCACAATCCAGCTTTGACCATCAGCTTACCAGCACCACTCCAGCTTTCCTTTTCCCCAATGCCCCCATCTCCAGCTGCCACCATCTTGGTCTTGGAGCTCATCTCTCCCTGACCCCCACTAAGGCAGGCACAGCTTCCTAGCCTACGGAAGCCTCAGGAGTCTGGCTACCTTTTGCCACAGCCGTGTTCACACTTCCCAGACTGTGGCCGTTGTATTGTTCTCCTCCTGGCTCCTGGACCACTGTGACAGCCACAGGAGAAATAGGTGCCGTTTAACCCTCTCTCCAACCTCAGCTGAAGGAACCAACCAGGGGATGAGGATACCTTGAGTTCATCCATTCAACAGAAGTCTGTGAAGTAATTCCTGTATGCCAGCCATCATTCCAGGCACTGGCTCTATCATGAGATCAGTCATCCTAAGGGCATTTGGAATTAGCATCTTTCCTCATTTTGAATTCTAGGAACAATGGAGGAAAAATACCCAGCAGACACAATAGTGGCCACAGTTTCTGTTTCCTCTAAGATAACAGCAAGAACACGAACCACAGCCACCAGTTCCATGGCCAGTTCCTAGAGCAGGGACTCCAGTGGCCTTCACATCCTTCATCTAACACCAACCCATCACCTCTGAGGGACAGCTTTGGAAAGTCTTCAGCTATCAAATCCTGACCACAGAGGGGCAGAAGCCTGAAATCACCCCCAACAAAGAAAGCTCTCAGAAATTTCAGCCTTTAGTTGCCAAGAATGTTTGAGAGGACCACATCCTCATCCTTGACCTGGGAAGTGCAGACCCAGCTCTCTGTGAGCAACAAGTGATACATCCTTGTTCCTCCTCTGTGAGAGGGACTGCGGCTGTGTCCGCATGAGCACAGGGGCCATGCCCATTCTGAGACTGGCACACGCACAGATGGCCCGGGCTCCCTGCACAGGACAGCAAGGCGAATGGTTCTGTCTCTTTCCTCCAGCTTCTACACACCTTTCAGGGCACTGCTGCCCATCGGTGAGTCAATTTTCTCTTCAGGGTGAATCTTGCCATTGGGTGATTTCCTTGGCTCTCCACTGCCCTAGGCACAGCTGGCGAAGATCCCCACAAATCAGGAAACAAGAGCAGAAAACTGAAACTTTGTGGGTGACACGCTGGAGCAGGAGACTCTAATCAACTCACCTCATAGTTAGCAAGTTCTCTAAAGGTTCAAAAGGACACAGCCCTGTTTGACAAGATTTTTCTCAAAGGAAGAAGATATTGGGCTGTTCTCGCTCATCCACTGCCAACGGGACTATACTTTGGCATGACTTCTCTGCAAAGAAATTTGGCAGTATGTATTAATGACATGGGGCTTCCATGGTGGCTCAGATGGTAAAGAATCTGCCTGCAACGCAGGAGACCCCAGGTTCAATTCCTGAGTCTGGAAGATCCCCTGGAGAAGGAAATGATTACCCACTCCAGTATTCATGCCTGGAGAATTCCACGGACAGAGGAGCCTGGCAGGGTTGACACGATTGAGTGACTAACTCTTTCAGCTTTCATTAATGACATGAAGACTTTTATAAGCATTAACCAGTCATTCTACTTACAGAAATTTATGTTGAGGAAATGAGCTGAACAAAGAAAACAAAACAAAATATCATTCAGAAAGATAGTCATCAAAACTTTGTTTATAATAGCAATATACTGGAAACAGGCTAAGTGTCCAACAATAAGTTAATATGGGAATATTATTTGATGTAAAAATGATGTCCAGTGTTCCACAAGGGACACAGACTCTCTCTCTCTCTTCCCTCCCCCTCCACTCCCAACACACTAGTAACACATGGAAAGAACATAAAGTAAGGTTTATTAAGGAAAAACTTACAAGCAAAGGGTACGTGATCTTTGAGCTCCCATTATTTCACAGAGAGGTTGTTATTGCAGGACACAATGGAGGAAGTGCTCTAGGAGAGAGACCTGCCCCGGTGTTACTGCTGTTTGTAGGGAGATGGGAATGGTAATAATGCAGGTATTCAGGTTGATGGAGTGGCTTTGTTAGTAAAGGGAAGCCTCCAGAGCCTAGTCAGTGGTGTTTACCTATGACATCCAAGATCTTGCTGTTGACCTTAGCTGGCCCAATCCCCCTGAGCCAGCTTTTCCAGGCCTACAAACAGAGGAAGACAAAGAACTGCCATCCAAGATAGAAAAGGTCTGTCGTTCTTCAGGGTATCTGCACAAAGAATAAAAGCATGAAGAAATGCTTATTATATCAGATAAAATTTTTTAAAGAATGCAAAGTTATATATACTAGGTAACTATGTATTTTTTAAAGCATAAGAATAATTATAGAAGGACACATAACAATGTGATTGTCCAAAGATTATGGGGTTTGGTCTTTCAAAGATTTGTATTTTATAATTTTTATATAATGAGTATGTCTTCTTTAATATATTTCAATATCATTTAACTTTGTTCATAAAGATTAGCCACATCATTTGTTAGATTTATTCTTCGGTACTTTATATTTGTCACTAAAAAAACACTACCACCAAAAAACTCTTTTTTTTTTTGCTGATGTATAGGACTTACTTACTGGATCATATGGTAATTTTATTTTTATTATTTTTAAGGAACTACCATACTGTTCCTGCCATACTGACTATATCATTTTATGTTCCCACCAACAGAGAACAAGGATTCCAATCATCCCACATCTTCATCTGCAAACAGGGATACTTTTACTTATTTCTCATTCCAATTTGGATGACTTTTATTTTATTTTATTTTTCTTGTGTAATTGATTTGGCTAGAACTCCCAGTACTTATCTTGGACAAGTTACTTATTGAGTCTCAGTCTCTAATTTGTAAAAGGAGGGCACTTAACTACATCTGTAACATAGCCTGTTTCTTTATAATTTTTTCCCTTTCTAGAAGATACTTTTAATAGAACAAGTTTTCTATATGATAATCTTTTACTTACACAAAAGTAGATACTGGCTAGAATTTTATTCTATTAACTGTTGGATTCTTCTCAATATTTATTAAATTTTGTATTGCTTGACCTTTGGGCTATAATTTTTTGTATTATACAGCTTCCTTGCTGGTTCAAATGGTAAAGAATCCACCTGCAATATAGGAGACCCAGATTCGATCTCAGGGTCAGGAAGATCCCCTGGAGAAGGGAATGGCAATCCGCTCCAGTATTCTTGCCTGAACAATCCCATGAACAGAGGAGTCTGGAGGGCTATAGTCCATGGGGTTGAAAGAATCAGACACGACTGAATGACTAATACTAATATCCAGTACTGTGTTGATTAGAAGTGGCGAAAACAGGCACCCTTGCCTTGTTCTTGATCTTAGAAACACTGCAGTGTTTCACCATTGAGGATGATATTTGCTATGGCATTTTCATATATGATCTTCATTATATTGATATAGTTTCCCTCTACTTCTAGTTTGTTGAGGCTTTTTATCATGAAAGAGTGTCAAATTTTATCAAATGCTTTTTCTGCATCAGTTTAGGTGATCATGTCATTTCCCACCTTCATTTTGTTCATATGATATATCACATTGATCAAGTTTCTTATGTTGAATCAGTATTGCATTTCAGATATAAATCTCATTTGTCATGATGTATAATCCTTTTAATATACTGCTGAATTCAGCTTGCTATCGTTTTGTTGAGAGTTTTTGCATCAATGTTCATAAGGAATATTGTCATAAGGGATATCATTTTCTTTTCCTATAGTGTCTTTGCCTGGGTTTAGTATCAAGGTAATGCTGGGTTAAAAGAATGAGTTAGAAAGTACTCCTTCCTCTTCAATTTATTGGAAAAGTTTGAGAAGGATTGGTGTTAGTTCTTCTTCAAGTGTTTGGTCGAATTCACTAGTGAAGCCATCAGGTCCAGTGCTTTTCTTTGTTGGTTCAATCTCCTTACAAGTTATATGTCTATTTAGATTTTCTATTTGTCCATAATTTAGTCTTGATAGATTCTGTGTTTCTAGGAGACACATTGATCATTTTATCTAGGTTATCCAGTTTGTTGGTATATAATTGTTCATAGTAATCTCCTATAATCCTTCAAATTTCTGTAGAATTGGTAATAATGCCCCCATTCTTATTTCTAGTTTTAGTAATTTGAGTTTTCTTTCTTTTTTTTCCTTTAGTCAGTCTAGGTAAAAGTTTATCAATATTGGATCTTTCCAAAGAACCAACTTTTATTTTAATTAATTCTCTTTATTGTTTTTCTATTCTCTATCTCATTTATGTTTGCTCTGATCTTTATTATATCTTTCCTTCTGCTAGCAGTGTGCTTATTTTATCTTCCAAAAAACCAAGTTTTGACCTTATTAATTCTGTTTTCAACTGTTTTTCTATCACTAAACTCTGTTTTAATTATATTGTTCATTCAGCTTTCTTTTTCTTTTTTTTCTTTCTGGTTTTTCTAGGCCATCTTTTCACTGAGGATTCCAGGTTATGCAGAAGATACTCAATTTATAGAAAACATTTCTTATACATTATCTGGCATTTGCAGGTTTTGTAAAGGCTTATCTCTTCTGTCATTTTGCTGGAAATGGAGCTGCACTACTTTCATCAATGAACAAACAAAAACCGTTACTTAAGAATTTGGGCTGTGCAATCATAAAACTTTTGCTACTGATATTGATTTTAACAGAGGTGATGCAGGGGTTTAATTGCTGCTAAGTTGCTTCAGTTGTGTACGACTCTGTGTGACCCCATAGACAGCAGCCCACCAGGCTTCCCTGTCACTGGGATTCTCCAGGCAAGAACAATGGAGTGGGTTGCCATTTCCTTCTCCAATGCATGAAAAGTGAAAGTGAAGTTGCTCAGTCATGTCCGACTCGTAGCGACCCCATGGACTGCAGCCTACTAGGCTCCTCCATCCATGGGATTTTCCAGGCAAGAGTACTGGAGTGGGGTGCCATTGCTTTCTCTTAATTGCTGAGAATCTATAATAAGTTTGGTAAGTTTGGTATGTAAATAGCTTCTGTCTGGTGACTCAATGCCAGATGACAGAGTATTGCTTTGGTTTATGTTCTTAGGGAAATATAATGTCTGATGATAATTGCAGAGATATGTCTTCCAATCCGAACTAGAGAAACCGAGTTTTGCAAATTTACTGAGGAGAGAGCAAGTATAGAATATGGAGTCCTATAAACAAGTCTACTCATTATTCTGAATAAAGGAAGTCCCCTTTTAAAGTTGAAGCAGATTGCTCAGATAAGTGCCTAATAAATACTTGTGGAACTGAAAAAAAAATAAAATTGAAGCAGAGTCTTTTTGGGTGAAGTAGAAACCCAAGGACTTTCTAACACAGGTCTGCAGCTCAATCTGTGCATTTATCCATACCAGCTTAGAAGCCTGTCACCTGTAATTAGTTACTATTAATAAATAGTAGGTGAGTCACTTTCAACAAATTAGAGCTACAGGGTGAGTCACTTTTTAATTAGAGCTGATACATAGTCACTCTCACTCACTTGAAAGTCAAAGTTTTATTGAAGTATAGTGGGCTTAATGATGTTGTATTAACTTCTGCTGTACAGCAAAGTGCCTCAGCTATACCTATATATCCTTTGCCATTACGGTTATCACAGGATATTGAATATACTTCCATTTACTACACAGTAGGAACTTGTTTATCCATCAAATTGCTTTTTTAAGAAGAGAAAGTGGGGAAGATCCCCTGGAGAAGGGGGTGGCAACCCATTCCAGTATTCTTGCCTGGAGAATCCCATGGACAGAGGAGCCTTTCAGGCTACCACCATGGTGTTGCGAGAGTCAAACACAACTGAGTGACTGAGCACAAACACACATTCACAGTTGACAAAATTACTTTTGAGACCTTGAATGAATGTCAGAGCACTCAGTACCTGGAGGAGTGTTTTGAGAGCACCGAATCCTAACCACTAGACCACCAGGGAGCGTCTAGAGGAGTGTTTTGAATCTGGCTAATCATGAAAAATCCGCCCCCTTCTCGTAAGTATTTTAAAAAACCAGCTATTCAAAAGGGAGAGGAGATATATAGATATCTATGGCTGATTCATGTTGATGTTTGACAGAAAACAACAAAATTCTGTAAAGCAATTATCCTTCAATGAAAAAATTAATTAATTAAAAAAAAACAACAACTGGCTATTTTCCCCTCGGAGAAAAGAGCTCTTTTCAAAGAAAGAGTAGTGTCTTAGCCTTAATGTTCATGTTACTTAAGAGAACATCTCCTGATATATGGGAAAGGTATTTCTGTAAAGAACTAAATACTGCAAATTTACTAAAACTGGATTCATTGTTCTATACAACAAATTGTATTGGAAAAAATTTATTGTCAACCTAAGGGTTGTATCAAAAAGATGTTAGCTCTGTGTTTTTTTAAGGAAATTTTTTTTTTAAGTTAAAGGTAGTTTAGGGGAAAAAATCAGATAATGTACCTGAACTAATGTAAAATATAAAATGAAGTTAGATTGTCATCAATAAACTGCTACTATTATACCTCTCTCTTTAACACTGGGTATAGACTTTTGTTGAGAGCATCTATAAAAAGGGCCATCCAATGACTTTTATGGGCCCTAGGCACTTTTGTCTTCCTGGGCTTCTTCCTCTGATTAAAAAAAAAAAAAATTAAAAGCTATATTTTATGACTGTGTTGGACTAATGCAATCAAAGGTGGATTCATTATTACATATTCATTATTATTACACTGACTTTTTTCTCCCTTCTGATTGAAAAAGAAAATAACAAGAATGTATCCAAAAGTAGCTTAGGCCCGGCTCTGTGCCTCACCTACTTGCCCACCTGCTGGCAATTGTAAGGCAATGGTGCCTTGAGAAACAGCTTGCTGAGGTTGGTCTGTTTTCAGGACCTCCCACATGATTTTACAAATAACCAGAACTCATATTCAGTTCAGTACAGTTCAGTTGCTCAGTCGTGTCCGACTCTTTGCGACCCCATGAGTCGCAGCACGCCAGGCCTCCCTGTCCATCACCAACTCCCGGAGTTCACTCAAACTCATGTCCATCGACTCAGTGATGCCATCCAGCCATCTCATCCTCTGTCGTCCCCTTCTCCTCCTGCCCCCAATTCTTCCCAGCATCAGTCTTTTCCAACGAGTCAACTCTTCGCATGAAGTGGCCAAAGTACTGGGGTTTCAGCTTTAGCATCAGTCCTTCCAAAGAATACCCAGGACTGACCTCCTTTAGAATGGACTGGTTGGATCTCCTTGCAGTCCAAGGGACTCTCAAGAGTCTTCTCCAACGCCACAGTTCAAAAGCATCAATTCTTCAGCGCTCAGCTTTCTTCACAGTCCAACTCTCACATCCATATATGACCACTGGAAAAACCATAGCCTTGATTAGACGGACCTTTGTTGGCAAAGTAATGTCTCTGCTTTTGAATATGCTATCTAGGTTGGTCATAACTTTCCTTCCAAGGAGTAAGCGTCTTTTAATTTCATGGCTGCAGTCACCATCTGCAGTGATTTTGGAGCCCCCAAAAATAAAGTCTGACACTGTTTCCACTGTTTCCCCATCTATTTCCCATGAAGTGATGGGACCATGATCTTTGTTTTCTGAATGTTGAGCTGTAAGCCAACGTTTTCACTCTCCTCTTTCACTTTCATCAAGAGGCTTTTTAGTTCCTCTTCACTTCCTGCCATAAGGGTGGTGTCATCTGCATATCTGAGGTTATTGATATTTCTCCAGGCAATCTTGATTCCAGCTTGTGCTTCTTCCAGCCCAGCGTTTCTCATGATGTACTCTGCATAGAAGTTAAATAAGCGGGGTGACAATATACAGCCTTGACATACTCCTTTTCCTATTTGGAACCAGTCTGTTGTTTCATGTCCAGTTCTAACTGTTGCTTCCTGACTTCATATTACTCCCAGTTAAAAATAAAAATAGGCAAAGTTCTGGATTGTAGGTAGAGGGACCACCCAAAAAGATGACAGTAAAATGAAATAAAAAATATATATCTGAATATAAGAGAGTCCTCCCCCCAAAAAAAAATTATTCCAGAGAAGAGGGAGTCACTTATACACTTGAGTCCTCATAAATTCTCTTGTATTATTAGGTGCACTCCCAAATGGTTTGGGCTTCCCTGGTAGCTCAGTTGGTAAAGAATCCGCCTGCAATGCAGGAGACCCTGATTCGATTCCTGGGTCAGGACGATCCTCTGGAGAAGGGATAGGCTACCCACTCCAGTATTCTTGGGCTTCCCTGGTGGCTTCCCAAATGCTTTATACTGATAAACAAAGTCATGTGAGACAGTACAAGTAATTGACATGTACTGTCAGCAGTACATATATCTAGTCATGTCAGGTATTCAAATACACAAGTTCATATTATTTCCCTTTTCTTGCTTTTTGAAGAAGGTCCTTATGGGTCAGCAAAATACTTAGGTGTTTGAGATGAGATACAAGAGAGAAAGGCTTCCCTGGTGGCTCAATGGCAAAGAATCCTCCTGCCAATGCAGGAGACATGGGTTCGATTCCTGAGTTGGGAAGATATCCAGGAGAAGGAAATGACAACCCACTCCAGTATTCTTGCCTAGGAAAGCCCATGGATGGAGGATCCTGGCAGGCTACTGTCAAAGGGATCCCAAAGAGCTGGACATGACTTAGCAACTAAACAACAACAACGAGAGAGAAAGAAAAGATCTTAAGATTGTCGCTGGGGGTCGGGGTGGAGGCGGGGAGTGAAAACTTTTTAGAGATGGGATTAGGAGACAGGTGGGAAGGAAAACTGAGAGATGAACACTAGGTTAAGGAAAAGAAAAAGAGGCTATGAAAAATACAGAAGGCTACTCATTTCCTTTATCATGTTTGAACAATATTTGTATAAGATATGCAAAATTTTGAAATTTTGTGATTGAATAAACAGTGTGTGTATTTTAATTAAAACACTGTTCTAGGATGGAAGCTCATGTAGCTTGGCTTCCATATAAGCCTTATATGGAGAAAGTAGGAGTGTATTGAGCCAATTTCAATGAGCAAACCCAGAAAATTTATGATAATGGAGAAAATGTTAGCACAAAGACATTCATTGCAGTATTATTTATGACTAGGTGGCACAGTATTGGTAGAAATCTTGTTGTTTGTTGTTTAGTTGCTAAATCATGTCAAACTCTTTATGACCTTGTGGACTGCAGTCCACCAGGCCTCCCTGTCCTTCATTATCTCCCGAAGTTTGCTCAAACTCATATCCATTGAGTCGGCGATGCCATCCAACCATCTCATCCTTTGTTGCCTCCTTCTCCCCTGCCCTCAAACTTCCCCATATCCAAGTCTTTTCTAATGAGTCACCTCTTTTCATCAGGTGACCAAAATTTTGGAGCCCCAGCTTCAGCAATGGTACTTCTAATGAGTATTCAGGATTGATTTCCTTTAGGACTGACTGGTTTGATCTCCTTGCAGTCCAAGGGAGTCTTAAGAGTCTTCTCCAACACCACAATTCGAGAACATCAGTTCTTTGTCACTCAGCATTCTTTATGGACCAACTCTCACATCCATATATGACTACTGGAAGGACCATAGCTTTGACTCTATGGCCCTTTGTCTGCAAAGCGATATCTCTGCTTTTTAATATATTGTCTAGGTTTGTCATAGCTTTCCTTCTAAGAAGCAAGAGTCTTTTAATTTCATGGCTGCAGTCACTGCTGCCAATAATTTTGGATCCCAAGAAAATAAAATCTGTGATTTTGGAGCACAAGAAAAGAAATCTTAGACATGGTTTAATAATTAATTCTGCAGCCATTCATTATGAAGCACTGTGATATAGAGTGCTACATGTGAAAAATAATTGTGTTATAAACTCCAACCTCACAGAAGGAAACTCTCTTGTCTCATGAGTCCTTGTATCTTATATTTACAGGCACTGCCCAAACCCAGGGGGCATCGTTGACAAGCAGACACTGTCTGACAAGCAGTGTTACTGAGGACCTGTCCCCTTCCAGCATCAGCCACACACCTCCCACATCATCAGAACTGATGACAGGAACAACCTCAGCCAACATCACTGTAGGTCAAGCAAAGGAAATATCACCCTCTGTTACTAGCAATTTTGATCCAGTCACCTCAGCAGTCTCAATAGCAGCTGGAGGAAAGAGACAATCAAAGGCATTTTCTTCCAGTTCCACTACTCGGGATACATCAGCATCTTCTCAAAACTATCAGGCTGAGCTCAGAAAGACCATGGAAGAATCCCAAACCACCACCATCACAGAAGTGAGGCAGTCATTACCTTCATCCTCTTCAAGTGGACATGCAACACAATTGAAAACTACCCATGAGACATTCCTTTCAGGCAAAACAATCTCTTCAGTCTCATCTGGTGTGAGTCACATGCTTGTAACAAAATCAAAAATGTTGACAGCACCAACCTCAACAGACAGAACATTCTCCCCATCAAATGTAAGCAATACATCTCCAATGACATCAGCATCTTCTCAGAACCACCAGACTCCGAGCATGAAAACCACCAGAGGAACACAAACCACCACCATCACAGCTGTGAGAACATCAACTGTCTCATCATCGACACGTGCACACAGATCTACAGAAGGCACTTCCCAGAGGACATCTCCTTCAGGTACAATAACCACTTCATTCCCACCCCATATGAGGTATACACCTACGGTAACATCAAAAATATGGAGAACAAAGTCCTCAGCAGACACCACTGTAGGAAACCCAAGGAACACATCACCAACTCTACCGAGACATATCCATCCAGTGTCAGTGACAAATGGACCAGAGAAACAATCAACCTTACCCCCTTCCACCACTTCTACTGGGAAAACATCAGCATCTTCTCAGAACCACCAGACTCCGAACATGAAAACCACCAGAGGAACACAAACCACCACCATCACAGCTGTGAGAACAACAACTCTCTCATCATCGACACGTGCACTCAAATCTACAGAAGACACTTCCCAGAGGACATCTCCTTCAGGTACAACAACCACTTCATTCCCACCCTATGTGAGGCATACACCTACAGTAACATCAAAAATATGGAGAACAAAAACCTCAGCAGACACCACTGTAGGAAACCCGAGGAACACATCACCAACTCTACCGAGACACATGCATCCAGTCTCCACAGTGTCAATGACAACTGGACCAGAGAAACAATCAATCTTACCCTCTTTCACCACTTCGGCTGGGAAAACATCAATGTCTCCTCAGAACCACCAGACTCCGAGCATGAAAACCACCAGGGGAACACAAACGACCACCATCACAGCTGTGAGAACATCAACTGTCTCATCATCGACACATGCACACAGATCTACAGAAGGCACTTCCCAGAGGACATCTCCTTCAGGTACAACAACCACTTCATTCCCACCCCATATGAGGTATACACCTACAGTAACATCAAAAATATTAGAACAAAAAGGTCAACAGACAACACTATAAGAAACACAATAGACAAATCCCCTTTTGTAACTGGAAGTTCTTCTCCATTCACTCCTAAAGCTTCTACACCATGGCAGTCATCAGTACAATCTACTCCTTTCCACCAGTTCTTCAACTCCACAGACATCTATGGTTTTCCATCCTCACTAAAGCAAAGACACAAAGACCACAAGATGGCCCTATACTAAAAGTTCAATCTCTACAGATGTTTCTCATGAGATATTTACTCCAGATAAAACAATAACACTCACTTCTGTATCCTTCAGTGACAGCCACACAACTCAGTCAGAAAAAGAACCATTGTCAACACCAGTGGTTGCCAGTACATTGATCACAGAAAGAGCATCCACCTCCCCTGCTAGTATTTCTTGAGTTACATCTAAAGTCTCAACAGTAGAAAACAGGAAGAACTAACCACATACTGCTATCTGAGAATATCTCAGTTAGCATTTTCCCAGACTCACTGGACACCAGGGACAGAGACCACTGCGGGTACTCTTATCAGCAGCACGAGCTCCAGTATGACTCAAACCTTCAAAACAGTCATGTCTGTATCTCCTTCATCCAAACTGTAATAGTCCCAACAAGGCAGTCAACCCCACTGTCTACCAGCATCTCTCCTCGAGAAGCATCAGCTATTTCTCAAATAGTTTCCACACAAGGCATACAGACCACACAAGAACCCCAAAAATGAATTTATTCTCCCCCATGATGAGCACAATCAAAATAGCCTCATCTGCAACTTCATTCAAACCAAGTGGACACTCAACCTCCGAAAGTATTCTTCAGGTTACATCCACCACAGATGAAGTGACAACCTTCACCCCAGCACCCTCCAGGGACAGTCACACAACTCAGTCCACCTCCACTATCACAGGACTGTGGACAGCACCAACCCACCACAACACCGCCCTGGGAACCTCAGTTGGCACCTCACTTTCCATAACAAGCACCACTAATTCTTTATTCTCTCAATCAGCCCCTGGCCCTGCAGTCACCTGGAGCTCCACCACCCGATTCACAAGTCACCCCACTCCCCTGTCTGTTACCAGCACTTCTCCAACAGTCACAGGCTCCACCATGAAGGCTGAGACATCAGGTAGGGGGACTCTGGGGTCTTGGTCTCTTACAGTAGCCCAGTTAGCTCAATTCAGCTCACAGGAGTGCCTGAGAAAGGACGTGAGCTAGCACTCCCAGCTGGAAGTCAGGTCCATGAGAAGATGAAGTCAGTGGCAGGTATGGTGGGTCACAGGCTCACCATCCACTCTACCCCAGGAGATAACTGCTTTTCTGCAGGGGGTGGTTTGGGGATGACCAGAACACAGGTTTCTAGCTGTCTCTCCCAGCTCCTAAAGTCTGTGACTCTCTTAAATTCTACTACTCTCTGACTGTCAGACCGACTCCAGTCTTCTTTCCTTGCCTGCCCAGGAAAAATCACAACCTCACAGAGGGCAGACCATGGGGGAAGCACAGCATCACTACCCTCAACAACCTCCCAGACCCTTACCACCTCCACTCCTGGGACTTCTACAGGTACCCACTCCACAGCTGCATCAGTCCCTGTTAACCCTGGGAAAGGCAAGTGATTCCATGGAGCTAGAGCCTCTCCGCCCTGGGAGGGAGAGGATGGAGCTAGACGTGGTGGTAGTTGTGGCAGCTGGATTGTATCTACCAATGACAGCCCTTGTGAGTTGTTGGGGGTTCTGTGGATCTCTCCACTGCTCCATCAGGGTCATGGGAAGTCCAGCTGCTCTCCCTATCCCCTTGATAGGGATGGGTAACTGAGTGTTTAGTCTCATCCTGCTTGCTCACAGACTATGTTGTTTCAAATCAGAAGAGCCCTACAGGGGACAATGCAAGAGCATGAGTTGGGTGCTGAGGGCTGGCTTTGCACATGGTGCTGGGCTAGGAGCTAGAAATACAGAAATGACCAAGGGGCTGTTTAGAGAGAGACATATCTTCTGCCTCAGTAGATGCCATTAGAGGAACAAACCCAGGATATTAGGTGCACTTATTGGAAGGCCCTGAGGGAATGTCAGGGGTGGATTCAAGGTGAAGAGGAGGCTTCCTGGAAAGAGTAAATAGGAACTGGGGAGAGGAAGTGCCCCATGCAGGCAGGAGGGCCTAAACAGCTGGAATAAAGGTATGGACAGGAAAAGCAGTCCTGGTGTCACCTGGGGAGGAGGTCCCCAAAGAATTTGGGGTTACCAGAAATAAGGTGAAAAGTGCCGAGAAGCAAGGCTGATGTGTGAGGGAATCTTGTAGATAACAGATCGTGTAGATGCCATCACAGCTGGGGTCAGGAAGAAATTTGCAGGAGGCCAGGAGAGCAGTGTAGGGCTTCCCAGGTGGCTCAGTGGTAAAGAATCTGCCTGCCAATGCAGGAGATGCAAGAGACTCTGGTTCAATCCCTGAGTCGGGGACATCTCCTAGAGTAGGAAATGGCAACCCACTCTAAGGTTCTTGCCCGGAAAATCCCATGGACAGAGGAGCCTGGCAGGCTACAGTCCATGGGGTCATCAGGGAAGGCTTCTTGGAGGTGAAATGCCCTACCAGCCTTAATGACTTTGGGGCCCTTGAGAACTTCCTGCTCCTCTTTGTACCGGCCCAGGTGTTCTCCTCTTCCCCTACGGGCCAAGTGCTGGAGACTGGGAGTTTGTCAGGAGGACCGTGGACTTCACCTCACCACTCTTCAAGCCCCAGATCGGCTTCCCCCTTGGCTCCTTGCTCTGGGATTCCCTCTACGTGAGTCCCCAACTGCAACCCAAAGGACAGGACTCACGACCTGCATTCCCCAGGCCCTGCTTCCCCTCCAGGGCTCAAAGATGGCCCTGTGCCCATGAGCAGCTATGACTATGAGGCTTGTCAGGACCCTCCTATGTCTCTGCCGCTGGCTCTGTTTACATACACTGTCTTTAATGACAAGGCACCAGCTGAGGAAAACAAGGAGTGAGGCTATACCCTGCCCCGTGCCCCTGCCACACACACATATGTGGACAGAGTGTTGTCACCTGAGTAGAGAGGTCCTAGGGCCCAGTAATCTCTCCACAGTTTTTGTGGCTCCCCACCCCCGCCCTTTTTTTTTTTTTTGAGTAGGAAGCCCTACTTGGGGAAACTCGACTGATGCTGTTCAAATTTTCTGTAATTATTTTCCTGGTTCCTTGGTCCAAGTACTTCATGTCTCATAGAAGAGGGCTGAAGGGCAGTTTTGGCCCTCGACGAGGGGGCTGAGCCAGGACACACTGAGAGAGCCACACAGTGATGGAGTGAGAGTATAAATTCTTTCAGCTCTAACTGATATGGCACAAGCTTCAGGGGTGGGGGCCAAGGGGATTTACCCAGAGGCCTCTGCTCTTTGGTGGGCTGGTTTATGGATGGGTCTGCCACTGAAGCAGGACAAAACCTACCACCTTAGGAAGCTCTTAAGATGAGAGGACTGGCCTATGAATGAAGTTTTTCTGGGCAAACTATGTACCCGGGCTCTCCCAGCAGGCAGGGAGATGGATGAGACCATCCATTTCCAGGGGTTGTTGACATCTCCAAGTTCCACCCTCACGAATCCCAGGAGCTGGCCCAAGTCTGGGATGCTCCCTCCCTGAATGCTAACCGGAGGAACCTTTGTGCTCAGTTCACAGATAATGGCCAAATCATTTTCCCGAAGTCAGACTACGAGATTTTCTCCTACCCCAACCCTCCCCTTAGAGGCTTTTCAGACTGGGACTCTGTGGCCATGGTGGCTCCATTCTGGGATGATGCTGATTTCTCCAGCAGCCGGGGAACCATATTTTACCAGGTGGGCCTTTCAAAGCTCAGCACACAGAGTTCTCCAGCAGCCAGCAAGGAGAGACAAAGGCCTGTGTGGAGGGCCTTGCAAGTGCTCTTGCTGTCAGAACCCTCCTGTCAGTGGGTGGGAACTGAAGCTTATATGAGGGTGGGGAGGAAACAGATTAGGACGCAGCCATGGGAAGACTGCAGTGGTGGGTGTGGGTTGGCCATCCGCTGTTGGATTTTAGAATGAGGTTGCAGGGGCTTCCTCCTAATAAGGCCGAGTCAAGCACGGCCCCTGCGTGTGCTCCTGGGTTGGGTTAATGATTCCACTCAGAGAGAGCTCTCAGTGTAGTGAAAGCTACTGCAGCAAATACTGATCATGCCCTGGCCATGGACAAGACGCTGTAGAAGGTCCAAAGGTGGAGAAGCACACACATGTCTTAAAGAGCCTCTTGTTGGACCCAGAGAAGTACAAATGGATGCAGGTGGTTGCACCATCAGAGCCAGTTTATGCTAAGAGATGCACAAGTTCAAGTTAGAAGACTTGGGTTTCTGGGTCTTGACTATCCACTTCATAACACCCCATGTTTCCCTGCAGATTGATCTTCAGGTCATTAACTGAAAACATAAGCCTGGGAGTGGGAAGGATGGAACATATGGGTGGACTAAAGTGAGCAGAAAATGGGGGTCCCTCAGGAGTATTGAGATGGGATCCTTATTTCCTTTTCCATATCTGCCTTCTTTTCCTAGGAATATGAGACTCTCTATGATGACTACAACACACTAGTGCAGAAGGTGGAGTCTTCAATTAAAATGTTAACAAAAACCGGAAACTACAAAGCCAGGTGGACGCTAAAGATCACGTGGGTTCATGTCCCCGCCTATCCTGCCCGGGTGACCATTGGGGTGAGTGGACCAGTGGGCAATGTCCTGTGAACCACCTGGAAGTCAGGCATCCTAGAATCCTAAGCAGGGACCACTTGTCTAAACTCCTCTCTGAGTCAAGGACAGATGGCTGATTAGAGCACTTCCCTCCCAGCCCACCTTTTTGCCTCCCTATCCCCCATCCCCACCACCTCCAAAACCCCCTGCTCTGTCTCCTGAGCACTTACCACATGGCAGGGTTGCCTCGGGGCTTTGCTTACATGCCTCACAGCAGCCAAAGCACTGGGTATTAGAAGACTGAAACATGGAGCATGCAATAAGTAAAAGTTGGCTGTGCCAAGTCACTTCAGTAATGTCCGACTATTTGCGACCCTATGGACTGTAGCCTGCCAGGTTCCTCTGTCCATGGGAGTCTCCAGGCAAGAATGCTGGACTGGGTTACCATGCTCTCCTCCAGGGAATCTTCCTGATACAGGGATGGAACCCATGTTTCTTATGGTTTCAGTATTGGCAGGCAGGTTCTTTACCACTAGAGCCGCCTGGGAAGCCCCCCAAATGGCTGGATATTGGCAATATTATATGGCTCAATCTAATGTAATTATCCACATATTAGAGATGAGAAAGATGATGGTTAGAGAGGTTAAGCAACTGCTCAAGGTCATCCAGCTAGCAGATGACAAAGCCAGGCCTGGAACCAAGGTTTTTCTGTCTCCAGACTCTGGCTCATGACAGAAAAGCATCCAGTGGAGAGGGGCCATGCCTCGTGCTCCCCCTAGCCTTCCCTCTGGGGCCTCACCACTCTGACAGTCACAGAGTTCTTCCTTGTGTCTGGTCTGAAGTCACCCATTTCTTTATTGGCTCAACAAATTCATTGCTTACTCACTGTGTAGAAGCACAGTGCTCGAAATCTGCCTTCAGAGAATCTCCAGTCTCACCTGCATGGTTCCTCTGTGCTATTTGGGGAGGGGACATTTGGACGATATCCTTAAATATCCCAAAGGAAGCTCCGCAGGCCTCTCTCAGCTCTCTGAGGTCTTGGCTAATCTCTCTGGTTGCTGAAGCTTTCTCAGACAGACCCTCTTCTAACAGGATTCCAACTCAGAATCCTTTACCTTTCCTCGCTGGAAAGAAGTCACAAAGAAGGGAAATACACCACAGCAGGTGCTTTGACAGTCAGGGTGGAATCTCTGCAAAATTCCAAAATTGCCTGTATTTAAGCCCATGCCTTTGTTCTCAGAGGTCAGGAAAAGGTGATGTGGGTGTCAGAGTGGGGGTGTGGGATGGGTGATGGGACACCCCAGATCTCTCACAGGCATCCCTGTTTGTCTCCAACCAACCCCCAGACCAACACCTACCAGGCCATCCTTTCCACGGACGGGAGCAGGTCCTATGCCCTGTTTCTCTACCAAAGTGGTGGTATGCAGTGGAATGTGACCGGGCGACCTGGCAACTCTGTCCTGATGGGCTTTGCCAGGTAGGACAGGGATGGGCTGGCAGCCGTGAGTAGATAATGGGAGGTGGTGCAGAGCAGGGCTTGCACTGCACACACTCTGTCCCCCAGAACTGGGCAGGACTCTTCCTCGCCAATGCTTCTGACTCACGCTGATTCTGGTTTCCACTTCTTTCTGTTTCAAATGCAAAGATCCCGCTTCACCCTGCCATTCTCTTTCCTATCCCAGTTCCGTGCATGGTGATAATAAATCCCAGAGCTTTGACTTCTAGGATTTCCATTGACATTAGCTGACTGCTCTTGACTTGTCAACATTTATTACACCAAGTACTTCAGTTCAGTTCAGTTCAGTCGCTCAGTCGTGTCTGACTGTTTGCGACCCCATGGATTGCAGCACGCCAGGCTTCCCTGTCCATCACCAATACCAAGTACTTAACAGGCATTATTTCATTTGACAATCACAACCCCCCCATGAAGGAGATACTATTTATTATCCATTCTGCAGGTCAGGAAACTGAGGTACAAATGGATGAGTCATTGCCCAAAGAGCTGGAAAGTAAGTGGCAAAGCAGAAAGTTGAATACAAAAATACAAGGCTGAAATCTGCCTTTCTGACTTTATTAAAACTTTTTATTTTATATTGGAATATAGCCAATTAACAATATTGTGATAGTTTCAGGTAGACAGCAAAGGGACTCAGCCATACATATACATGTATCCATTCTCCCCTAAACTCCCTTCCCATCCAGGAACTCCCATCTAGAGTTCCCTGTGCTATACAGTAGGTCCTCATTGGTTATCCATCTTAAATATACCAATGTGTACATGTCGATCCCAAACTCCCTAACGATCCCTTCTCCCCATCCTTCCTCCCTAGTAACCATAAGTTTGTTTTCTATAAGTCTGTGAGTCTGTTTCTGTTTTGTAAATAAGTTCATTTGTATCATTTCTTTTTAGATTCCACGTACAAGTGATATCACACAATATTTTTCTTTCTCTGAATTATTTCACTCAGTATGACAATTTCTAGTTTCTGATGGGCTGAGAATTAACCTCTCACCCAACGGCACCAACAGCTTGTGTGGGTCAGTGGCAAAGAGGGAAAGCAGAGAGATGGATGAGCTGTGGTTGCGGACGTGGGTTCCCAAGTGTGGGAATGGCTCATTCTCTAACACAATAGTTTTCAACCATGATGTATGTGCAGTCGGTTGTGAAGGTCCCATGTAAACTGTTATTGGTAATTGCTGTAAATGCCTTTCTCCTAGAATGTGTTCGGGATTGTCCCTATAATTACATTGCTTTCACTTGCTTTTGAACATGCCCTGAAGGAGAAAGGACTGGAATTATCTAACTAGCTAGGAATTTCCCACCATTCTGAGGGCACCCATGGAAGGTGTCATGCCCATGTGCGTCATCTGTCCTATGTCAAAGAGGAGAAAGGATCCTAGTGGCTGCTCTGAGGCATGACCCAGAGTCTGCAGGCCCCACTCTGGGGTTTCCTCCTTCCTGGAGCAGGGTTTAAACACCGTACCCTGGGCAGGGGGGTGGGGTGGGGTGGGGGTGGGGTGGCACACACATTGTCTGGATCCTCCTAACTCGAAGACTAGCTCTTAACCTGCACCACCAACCATCCCCTATAGCACCGCCTCTCCAACACCTAGTTGAAGGGAAACTAACAGGAAAGAGGCCTGAGATGTTGCTTTCAACCCCTGTCTCAGGACCAGTTCACTGCAGTTTGTGCTCAGATGTGAGATAAATTAGGTCCTCCCACCCCTCCCCCATCTGCCTCCTCCCCAGTCCTGCTTAGCACAGGGGATCAGTGATTCTGGCTGGCTGCCTGACCAGCTGGCTCGATAGCTGATGGGCCAACTGATAACTAATGACTGGCTGGACAGAGTGGGTGGCTGGCTGATTGACTCGCTGGATGAATGAGCAACTTGCCGACTAAGAGGAAGGACTCTGTGTGTGATGAAGGCCAGGCATTCTTTTCTTTGCCCACAGTGGAGATGGGTATTTCAAAAACAGCCAGTTGACATTCCATCCAGTATGGGAGAAGTATCGTCCAGACCAATTCCTGGATTCCAACTCAGGTAAAAGCACCACTTATTAGACTGGAGAGACTCAAGTCCTCTTCTGTCTCCCACTCCATATGCTGTGACAGTCCTCAAAGGGCAGCTCCCGTGCATGTCCACAAAAGGGTGTTTCCATACCATCTGACCTCCCACAGCTGGGATCTGGCCTGGGCACCGCCCAGGGAGCAGCATGCCTTCTGCACCCTCTTGCAGTGCAGAGTGTCCTCCCTGGAATCAGCCCAAAGCCAGCAGGACTGAGTGGGGGCCCAGATCCTGGAAGTAAGGACGTGAGTATGGCAGGAGGCGGGGACATGAATGGGCAGTTAGGACAAGTCTCCAAGTGTCCTGTCCCAGAGCTGGATGAGAACCCACATGAGATTCCTTAATGGATCTACCGAGAGGAATTCCAGGGGGTCTGACATCCATTCAGTCACCATTTATCGAGTACCTGCTGTGTGCTGAACACTGTGCTACGTGTGCTAAGAGCCAGAAGTATGAAAACATTTTTAAAGAGAGCAGCTCTGTTTGCTCTCAAAGAGCTCTCACTTTGGTAAGAAGGCCAGTACTTTAGGCTCCAAGGGCCTCCTCCATGACTTGTACTGCCTGGGGGCGCCAAAGGGAAAGAAATGACAGTTTCCAAAGTGTGATAGAACAAAAGATATTTTAGCATTAGAAATTAGCCATGTGGACCATGAAGCATAAATCCAGTTCTGTTTGTTCTGTGGCAAGAAAGTCTGGTAAACGTAAGCCAAGTCAGATCATTGGTGCCACCTGGTGGAGAAAGCTGTTCTATCAGCTTGGTGGTGATTTAGTCTCTTGGTGTCCGACTCTTTGAGATCCCATGGACTGTAGCCGCCAGGCTCCTCTGTCCATGGGATTCTTCAGGCAAGAATACTGGAGCGGGTTGCCATTTCCTTCTCCAGGGGATCTTCCTGACCCAGGGATTGAACCTGGGTTTCCTGCATTGCAGGAGGATTCTTTACTGACTGAGCTATGAGGGAAGCTCCATCCTATCAGATATAAGGCCCTTCTATCCAGATGCCTCTGCTTGTGATATAAGGGGTGTAGTGTGATTGTGTGTGTGTGTGTGTGTGTGTGTTGGATAGTATCTAGTGTGTTTCTCCTGATTGCAGAGAAAATACACAAACAGATATCATAAAATGACTATCCTTTTCAAAACCTTATCAAACTATAGTCATCTTGATGATTTCTTCTTTTGTGTGGGAATAGGACCAAAATCTAATACATTATGTCCTATTGAATTCTGCTGTATTCTGGAGCCCTGTTTCTCACTCATGGCAGCTAGGGGGGCAGTAAATAACTTAACAGTTAATTAAATGTCTGGGCTTCCCATGTAGCGCTAGTGGTAAAGAGCCTGCCTTCAATGCAGGAGACGTAAGAGACTTGAGTTCGATCCCTGGGTTGGAAAGATCCCCTGGAGGAGGACATGGCAACCCACTCCAGTATTCTTGCCTGGAGAGTCCCATGGACAAAGGAGCCTGGCGGGCTACAGCCC
This sequence comes from Bubalus kerabau, assembly GCF_029407905.1. Lineage (NCBI taxonomy): Eukaryota > Metazoa > Chordata > Mammalia > Artiodactyla > Bovidae > Bubalus > Bubalus kerabau. The sequence continues at coordinate 116,912,057 of NC_073625.1, read as the reverse complement.
TTAGGGTCGCAAAGAGTTGGGCACAACTAAAGTGACTTAGCACTCATGCCCACAATTAAAGGTCTATTTAAATTTCAAATGCTCTTCAGGGATTCTTCTCCCAGTTACCTCCCCTTTCCAAGGATGGCATCTGGGCACAGGGGAAGCTCCCCCAGTTTCATATTGTTGGAGCAGGTGTCTGTTTCACATGCCACCTTCCCTGTGGCTCCTCAGCTGGCCTCTGAACATCAGCCTCTGTCCTGGCTGCTTTAGCCACTGGTATGTCTGTGCAAGTGTCTGAGCGTGTGGCTGGTGGCATCCCTCACTGAGATACAGGGTACATAAGGAAGAGCTGGTCTTGGGGGACTGGAAGAACTGGAGATTAGAGTAGCAGGCAGGAGGGCGGAGAATGGAGTACACTGAAGCTTGGGCCAGGGTTTGGCTCTGAGTTGGGTACAGATGAGGTCTCCCTGCCCAGCACTTGTCCCAGGATCTCACCCTAAGATCCAAGTTTAGGGTTCTGAAGCTCACATCAGAGGGACCTTTGCGGGGAATCACAGCCAATCTGCATTGGGCTCATCCCTCGAAGACTGTCCAGGGTGCAGGAAGTGGCACGCAGAGGATGCACTGCTGAGTTTTGCTTGTCCCTAAAGCTAAATAAGAGTCTGTGGCCCCACGTCCTGGGATATCCCCTTCTTCCTTTGCTGCCCCAGGCCTCCGGGGGCTACAGATCTACAAGCTGCACAGAGAGGAAAAGCCCAGTTACCGTCTCCGGTGTCTGCAGTGGTTGAAGAGACAGCCTCAGTGGCCCAGCTGGGGCTGGAACCAGATCTCCTGCCCTTGCTCCTGGAACCAGGGAGTATTGGATTTAAGATTCCAGTCCATCAGCAGAGGTAACAGATCCTTCTGGTCTCTGGCAGCACTCCCACCGTCCCTATAAGCCCACTCACTCTCCCTCTGGCCGTGCCTGACCTTTCCCTTTTGGGGCTCCCTCCATCCCTCCCCAGAAACACCCCCGTGCCATGGCTGCCGCCACCACTGACAGCCCAGGCCTGAGAGTGTCTGGGCTTGTTGCAGGCAGCAGGCAGCTGTGCAGCTTCTCCTCCTGGCGTGGGGGTGTGTGCTGCCGCTACGGACCCTGGGGAGAGCTACTCCAAGGCTGGAGAGTGCAGAGTCCTTGGCAACTTGGTAAGTGTGTTGGCAGACAACTTGAGCCCGCGTTTTCTGGAGCTCTCTGTCCTTCTCTGTCAGGGACCAGCTTGGGCTCCACACCAGCAGTGGGACCAGCAGCATGAAGCCTCTCGTCCCTGTTTTCTCCCAGCTGCCTCCCCTCCATTTCCTGACCTTGTAAAAACAGGAAGTTTCCAGCATCCCTTTCAGCTGGCATCCTAGGGATTCCTGATTGAGCTCCTCTTGCCCCGTCTCCACTTGGCCCATAGCCCCAGCTGATAGGGGCATCTTTCTAGCGAAGTGGCAGAGGCCTGGTCTGACCTCGTCAACCTGGACCCAGATTAGCAGGCTGTCTGGGGGAAGACATAGAGTCATCTCTTGCAGAGACCCTCCAAAGGAGCTAGAGGGGATGGAGCTGGGATGGGGATGGGCCCAGGGGAACATCTGTTCCCTGTAAAGGCAGCAGCCTCCTAGTCCCCAGACCACCAGCCACAGCCTCTTGCTCCCAGCACTTTGAGAGTGGTGGGTCTCAGCCCTCAGCCTTCAAGAAAGGAAGAACCCTGTGCCTGCCCACCAGGGGCTTTGCTGCCCATGTCTCCACCAAGCCCACAAGGGAGACAGTAACTGGTCCATGGTCTAAGGTCATTGAGCAGAGTGGGATCTGAACTCATGTGGGTCTGACTTCCAAACCACATCCTTGTTGCCCTTATCATCCTGCCCAAACCTCCCAGCTGCATCCTGCAGGTCCGCCATCTCCACTAACATGCTGCTCTTCTGCACAGACCAAGAACTGGAGCTGCAAAACTGGTGTTGCCATTTCAACAGCAAGCCCTCCTTCTGCGCCCTGTACCAGCTAAGGCGGCCCCCAGTCAGCTGCGCCGGGTACCAGCCCTCAAGTCTTGGTGAGGCTGCTGGGACCTGGCCCTTCCACTTCCAGAGCCCAAGTGGAAGACCAAGGGAGCGATACACTCTTGGGGTTTGAACGGGGACAGCACAAGCTTCCTGGGGCAGGACTGTAGTCACAGGGAAGATGGAGGTGTGTGCAGAGTGTGGCAGAGGAGGGACTTCACCCATGGCCTTGGGGGAGGGGAAGGTGTGGTGGATCAGGGGCTAATGAGGAAGTGGATGGGGTGGGGGCACACAAGTGCAAGAGGAATTTTGGGGAGAGTTAAATGCTCCCTGAGCACCTCCCCAGGCTGAAGTCTCCCAGGCCCTTCTTTCCCTGGTCTGCCCTGCCAATGTGTTAGTTGCTCAGTCGTGTCTGACTCTTTGTGACCCCACGGACTGTAGCCTGCTAGGCTCCTCTGTCCATGGGATTCTTCAGGCAAGAATACTGGAGTGGGTAGCCAATCCCTTCTCCAGGGGGATCTTCCTGACCCAGGGATCGAACCCAGGTCTCCTGAGTGGCAGGCAGATTGTTTATCGCCCTGCCAATGTGGTACCTCCTTTTTTCCAGCCTGGATGGTCGGGGACCCTCACATCACCACCTTGGATGGTGTCAATTACACCTTCAATGGGCTGGGAGACTTCCTGCTGGTCCGGACCCAGGACAGAAACTCCTCCTTCCTGCTGCAGGGCCGCACTGCACAGACACACTCAGCAAATGCCACCAACTTCATTGGCTTTGCTGCTGAATACCGCTCCAGCAGCCTGCACCCTATCACGGTGAGTTGGAGGTGGGGGCACTCCCCTCACACGGAGCCTTTAGCTCAGGGACCTTCAGCTGGAGACTAAGGCCCAGGTGGAAAAAGAGAAGGAGGAAGGAAAGGGGCTAGAGGCAGTGAGGAAGCATCCTGCCAGAGCAGTGGTTCAAATCAGGAGTTTGGGATTAACAAATTCACACTACTATAAATAACATAGGCCTTCCCCAGGTGGCTCAGTGGTAAAGAATCCGCCTGCAATGCAAGAGCCATAGGAGACGTGGGTTCAATCCCAGGGTTGGGAAGATCCCCTGCAGGAAGGCATGGCAACCTACTCCAGTATTCTTGCCTGGAGAATTCCATGGACAGAGGAGCCTGGCGGGGCTACAAAAAGTCAGACACAACTGAAGCAACATAGATAACCAACAAGGACCTACTGTATAGTACAGGGAACTCTACTCAGTATTTTGTAATAACCTATAAGAGAAGAGAATCTGAAGAATTACATATATATATATTCTATATATGTATGTATGTTTGAATTGCTGTGCTATACACCTGAAACTAACATGATTTTGTAAATCAACTGTATTTAAATATAAATAAAGAGTCAACCCTGGAGACACTGGCTTAAGGTCCTGTGAGACTGAAGAAACAACATCCAGCACCTTGTATTCCTTAGAGTAAAATAGGGATAATAATATTACCTACCTCACAGGGCTGTTGTGAGATTTAAAAGCTGATCTCTGAAATGTACCTTGCTCAGAGCCTGGGCCAAGCACCCTCATGCATGGTAGCTAGCATCACCTCATGGTCACACTCCCCATCACTTTCACCATCGTCCAAGCCCCAGGCTCCTTCCTCTGTTTCCAGCCCTGTGCAGGTTGGGCTGAGGTCTCTGCCAACTCCCTTCCAGGTTCAATGGCTCCTTAAGCCCAATAACACAATCCATGTTCAGCTCAATAACCAGACCATAGCATTTGAGACTAACGGTGAAGATACAAAAGGTAGGCTGGGCCTCTCCTGCCTCCCTGGGTCAGGGTCAGCGGGGTGCCCAGCATTGGGGAGCAGGGTGCTGGGGTGGAGAGGCAGTGGTCTTGGGGCGGAGCACCATGGTCGTCACCCCATGGTCCCTCCAGCAGCCGTGCGGGAGCAACTTCTTCACTGGAGCCAGGCCTTAAACTTCCCTCTTCACATCTCTCCTTCCTCTGGGGCCTCCTCCTTAGTCCCCAGGGAGAAGAGGGTGGGATGGGCCACGAGCATGTCCTGTGAGTGTGCTTTGTGGTCACTGGAGAAGGACCGTGCCAGGCATCTCCCAGCTGCTTTCAGTCTCCTCTCTGCATCTTTGAACTTTACTGCTGACAAGTCCTGGGCCTCCAGGGCTCCAACGCTGGCTTTTTCCTCATTTGTCTCCCAACATTCTAGACCAGGAAATCTTCAACAGCTCTGGAGTCATAATGACCCACTACGGCTCCACGATATCAGCCAGTTTCGATGGTGCTGTGGCCATCTCCGTGCTCGCTATCTCCAACATCCTCCACATCTCCTGCAGCCTTTCGAAGGGGTATCAGAACCACACTGAGGGCCTCATGGGTAAGGAGCGGGCAGCACTCTGCCTCTGGAGCAGAGCTCAGATCCCCAGCCCACAGGCAGCTTCCCATCCAGTGCACCTGCGGACATCCCGAGTAGAGTTTTCTTTTCTCAGCGGAGGAGGAAGTGGGACCTCTTTAGCAGCCTTTGAGGCTCACTTCCCAGCCTCCCTAAGCTGCAGGCCTGGGGCAGCCGAGGGGCCACTGAGGATGGGCTCTGGAGAGCATGGGGCCCAGCAGCCGCCCTTCCCCCACCTCCCTCCCTCCCTTGGGCTTCACACCCTCCTTTCATCCCCCACATTCCCTCCCTTCTTTCTCCACTTCCTCCTTTCCCTGAAGCAGAGGGTAGGCTCTGAGGTTATAGTCCTCTCCCCTCCTCCTGAGCAGAGAGCAGATGCCACTGAAAGAGGCTTCCCAGGCCCCCTACTCCTCCCCACATCTCCCTGTGCCCTGTTGGATGCTCCCTGGGGAAGGGAGGGCCACCTCCCAGGGTGGCTGAGTCCTGCTTTGTCCCCCAGGCTTCTGGAACGGCAACCCAGATGACGACTTCAGGATGCCCAATGGCTCCACCATACCTAAAAAGAGCTCCGAGGAGATGCTTTTTCACTATGGAATGACCTGTGAGTCTGGGCCTCAGGGTCTTTGAGCAGATGGGGCAGGTCCCGGGTGAAGGAAGCTGCTGTACTGTCCCCCTCAGGCCTATGGGAGCAAGACCTCTGTCCTTCATGAGAGAGGAGTAGAAAGGAAGAGACCTGGGGATGCTGGTGCCACCTCAGCTTTGTCCCCTCCATTCCCATCCCACCCACAGTCCTTCAACCTGGAAAAGAAGATGAGGGAGGTGGGTGGCCCTCACTCCCTAGAGCGGGGATTTCCAGATGTAGAATCTGGAAGTCACTCTGTCTCCCCAATCCCAAACTATATAAAGCGAGGGTAAGGGGTGGGCACAGGTGGCACTGGTGATAAAGAATCTGCCTGCCAATTCAGAAGACTTAAGATACAGGGGTTCCATCCCTGGGTTGGGAGGATCCCCTGGAGGAGGGCATGGCAACCCATTTCAGTATTCTTGCCTGGAGAATCCCATGGACAGAGGAGCCTGGTGAGCTATAGTCCATAGGGCCACAAAGAGTCAGACGTGACTGAAGTGACTTAGCACACAGCACGCACAAGGGGCAGACACAACGGAATATAGCTGGAGCCCCACCCTGGTGCCACCATCATTGCATCACATAATGTGTTTTAGGGAAAATCAACGGAACAAGCCTTTTTGGCAAGAGGGACGACCATTTGCTTTCCAGCTTCACCCCTGTCTTCCTTTCACAACTGCTGCGAAACACATCCCTGAACAAAAATTTGACCTCTTCTTGTCATGGAGATGATCAATGCATCTTTGATGTCCTGGCTACAGGAAGCGAAAAGCTCGGAAATGACACTAGGGCGATATTTAGAATCTACCAGCAGATGAACACTACCCTGAGTAAGTGGTGTGAGGCCTGGGGAGGCGTGTGCAGAGTTAGGGCCCAGATAAGGGGACGGCCTTCCATGACACTCCTTTGAGCTACACATTTGTAAAATTTAACAGATTGTTTTGCTCAAGCTATTGCTCTACTCAAACCTTCCCATGACTTCCCAGCTCACTCTGTTCTTAATGATGACCTTCAAAGCCCTATCCAGTCTGACCCCATTGCCTCTCCAAACTCTTCTCCTAGGACTCCCAGCCCCACTCCCTCCACACCAGCCCCACTGGCTTCTTTGTATTCCTCAGACATGCCTGGCTCCCTCCCAACTCAGACTGCACATGCAGTTCTTTTTGCCTGCTACGCTTTGCCCGAGGCTGCCTGGCAGGCTACCCCAGGTGCCTGGTGCCCCTCACCTCCTTCCAGTTTCTATTCAAATGTCACCTTCTCAGCAGGGCCTTTCTTGGCTAACCTGTCTAAAATTTCACATTCACCCACACTTCCTATTTGCCTTCCCTGTTTTGTTTTTCCTCCTTAGCATCTATAACTATCTATTAGTTAACAACATATTTTCTAATTTTCGTAGGTATCTTTTTTTATTATTTGTCTGTTGCAGCATCCTTACTACGTAGAACAGTGCCAACCATAGAGTAGGTGCTCAATAAATATTTGTTAAGTGACTGGCTGAATGAATGAATGAACAATGAAATGGAAATAGCAGGGCTCCAAAACACAGAGACCAGTGAAAAGGTTACACTCCCTCTCTATTCCTGACAAACACAATGCCGATGACGTTACCCTCGTGGTTTTCAGTCCTCTTCCAAATGTAAAACTCCTCAGTAGTCTGAACAACGCTGTCCTCTGATTCACTTCACATTACACCCAGCATAGCATTCTGATCAGGAAAGAACTTGAAATAAATCCTGTCTGGGGAGAAGGTTGGGCAATAAAACCGCAGCCTGATCTTCATGGGTTTGTGAGCTGGTGCACAGACTAACTCCTGTTTCTGGAGACAGGTCCCAGCCCGAGGCACGCCTCCCGCAAGCTAGAGGACTGAAAAGAGATGGCCCAGAAGGTAAAGGGAGTATCCTGCCTTAAACCCCACATCCCTTCTTTGTGTCTCAGATCAGTACCCACCCTCTATCAAGGGTCCTGATGTGATAAAAGCCTACATGGGACAGACCACAGTGGTTAATTACACCAGCGATGCTAAGGGCATCACATTCACCCTCAGAGAAAACTGCACGGACTTCAAGCTCTTTGGTAAGAACACTTGGCTGGGGGTTAGCGGATAGTCAGAGTCAAACTTTGGGTAATTTTGCATTATTATATCCTGTGCAACTTCATGTCACTTCTTTACTGGAATATCCAGGACCAGCATTTCTTAGGAATGATCACTATAATTCAAGTGTACACTCGTGGCGGATTCATGTTGATGTATGGCAAAACCAATACAATATTGTAAAGTAATTAGCCTCCAATTAAAATAAAAAAAAAAAAAAAAAAGACTTCAAGTTTGGGGAAAAAGAACAAACAAATAGGTGCCCCGCCCCCCATCGCCAGTGAATAGCAGTGATGGGCTTATGGAGATTTGGCCAGCTAGCTAGATTGCCTCTGGGCATATACAACTTAGTCAAAGATTCATTTCATCTCAGTCTTGAAATATGTTATCATCTTCATGTAATTGACAAATTATTAGAATAAATATATCAATTAACAGGTACTAAATTTAAAACATTGTCTATCTATTAAAAGAAGGATATCACATGGAACAAGATTTAAGGAAATACAAAACCTTTATTTGCTCCATTTCTCACTATTTTTCTGTTTGTCAACCGTGTTTACCTCACTTTGTCTCTCCTTGTCTGCTTTTCTGTGCTTGGGCCAAGGAAAGCTTCATCTTTCTTTCGCAGGAATGGTGTGAAGACTCCAGTTCAGGCCGGTAACCATGATCCGGCTCAAGAGTCAAAGCCCAGAGAACTCCCTGGCAGTCCAGTGTTTAAGACTCAGCTCTTACACTTTCACTGCCATGGGGCTGGGTTCAAACCTGGGTGGGGAACTAAGATCCCACAAGTTGTGCAGCGTGGCCAAAGGAAAAAAAAAAGAGTCAAAGCCCACAGCAAGTAGCTTGCCTTCTGTTGCCAGCACTAGTTAAGCTGGTGACTGTTCTTTGCCAAACCAAAGCCCTTAGGGACCTTATTCTGAACTTTGAACACCTCTCTGACTCATTTTCTTTCTCTGTGCATAAGAAGGGACTGCTTTGGCTGCACCCTGTTGCTCTATATGGCATCCTCCCAGGTGTCAAACTAATGGCACCAGGAAATTTTCATGTCCACTTGGCTCCTATCCTGAAGAGTGACGGCCTGGAAGTTACACTCGTCTGTTCCCTACTATCAGCTCTTCTCAATCTGCTGTTTTCAGGAGACATTCTTAAAAACACAAGACAGGCTGGATCAGAAGAGTCCTTATTGATAAGTAGCAGTGTTTCACTGTAGTCTGCTGTCTGAAGCTGGCTGGCCAAAATTCTAGGAGATGAGGGCAGTGAAATCAGGGCGAGGGTGGGGCTGTTGTGAAGCTGAAGTCAGTTTGGCCTGAGTTTAGCCTGGGGAAGTGTTGGGAGGTTGGGAGCAAGCGTTGGGAGGATCCTGGCTTTTATCCTCCGTCCCCCTCCTGATGAACCATTCTGGCGCAAGCCCAGAGGTCTCTTCAAGGGGCGGGGCGATTGCCTTCTGCTTGTGGCGTGCTGCCCCACAACCACTGAGTTGGGCTGGTGCCACCTCCAGTTTGGAGTGTAATCAGGACCACCCCAGGAAACTGACCTTGCTCAAGGAAACGCCAGAGAAGATCAGAAGGGTGGTCTGAGAGGGGTGATACCTCAGCATCCACACCTGAGGTATCAGACAGCAGAGCAGATGGGGCTCCCAACTCTCAACAATCTCGTCTTCCTCGGGACAGAGAATGGGACATTGCTATGGACACCGAAGCTGCTGGAACCATTTACTCTGGAGATTCTAGCAAGCAGTGACCAGGGAAGCTTGTCATCTGTACTCAAGCCAAGGACAGTGGTCTGTGAGTGCAAGGCAGAGAGCCAGCGTTTGTACAACCAGACCAGCTGGGTGAGCAACTCCTCCCTGGAGGTGAGTGTTAGACAACGGAGTAGGGGCGGTTTCCCTGTGGAGGGGAAGGAAGTAGGAATTGAAAGGATGTTGTCCTTCAGCCCCTTTGCATCAGGTGTGTGTTGGGAGCGGGGTAGTGAGCGGAGCAGATACCAATCTCGGGTCACAAACGTACGGAAGTATACGAAAGAACTTTCTTTAATGCTTGTAGCTCAACTGAATTTTTATCTCCCAGCTCCCATTCAGCCAGGTTGGTAGGAAACTTCCACCTCAGGCTTTCTTGGAGTTTCCCAGTTGTTTCCAGCTCCATGGTTCTGGAATAAGACAGAGAAGCGTGGGGTAGGAAGGTGCCTATGCAGTCCCTGGGCCTGAGTCTACACAGGTCCCAGCTCCAAGGGCCCTCCCCTCAGGCTCCGTGGCTTCTGTGCTTTGTTCAGACAAAAGAAATCTCCTGTAAGTTGGCTTAGGGTCCCATCTGCATAGAAACACTGCATAGCCACTGTTTTTTGGGGGGTGGGTCATTTTCACGGTATTGGGAGGAGAAGTACAGATCCCCTCTGATCTTAATCCCCCTCCAAACCCTTTTTTTCCCCCTCTTCCTCCAACTGAAAGAAGCATCTCTTTAGCAGTTTGGAGAAAATCCTTCTCCATTCAAGTTTCTAGCCAAGATACCTGGCCTAAGTCACGAATTTGGCCCCATCTCTTTTGTTTTTTCTTGTCACTTTTGAGGGGAGCCAGAAAGGAAAGTGTTTGGCTGGCAATACTCCACCACCCACCACCTCTTTCACGTCTTACACATACACACCCTCCTCCAGAGGCATGAGCAGAGAATCCCCACTTGAAGGGATGGAGGTAGAGGAGTCCAGAAGGCAGAAAATGAAGAAAATACAGATTGGGGGAGGGGGGTGGGAAGGGGGAGAGATTGAAATCCATACAGTATTTTAGATATTCCAAGATACCTAGTCTTGACAGTAGAAAGTATTGAAAAGTTCCATTTCAGGGAGCTTTCGAGCATCATCTAGTAGGGGAGATAGAAAGAGAGACGTGAACTTGCTGAGAATCTGGTTGGTTCCCCTCCCTGTGCCCTTGTTCTAGTTACCGCTTGCTCTCACCGTGCTCAGCAGCAAGTCTCCTTCTTGGGTGGGAGTCAGCAAGGGAAGGGAGAGCAGCAAACTGGGGCTTATGTGGGATCCAGTATTCCAGAGATGGGAGAATATTTTTTTAGCCACCATCTTACCCTAGAAAGGATTTCAGGCAAGGGGATTTGCTGTGAGAGGGAAGAGGCTGGGACCCCGGGGCAGGGGCTGGGCACAAAGCTCAGGATGGCCCAGGGAGGCCACATGGCCTGGAGGACAGCCTGCCCTTGACAGGGTCGGGTGGGCCCAGGGCCTGTTGGAGAAGGTGGTCAGTGGATACCAACATAATTAAGACAAGGACTTGGGATCCATGGGTTTTAAGACCAACAGGGTGGGTTACAGCAACACCCCAGAAACCCTTAATGGTCCAGCTCCTTGGCCGCCCGGTGATGAGCAACCCATTCTAGGCAGCGGACTGCAAGTGCGATGGGAATACCTTCGGCCGCTACTGCAACTACTCCAAGGACCCCTGTGACGAGCAGTGCTTCCCGAATGTGAAGTGCATTTCCGGAAAGGGCTGCGAAGCCTGCCCCCCGCACCTTACTGGGGATGGACGTCACTGTGCATGTGAGCTGGGAACAAGGCCTTGACAGGAGGAGGTTCTGGGGACAGGTGACGTCTCCAGGGAGGGCCTAACCATTTCTCCCCACTTTCCAGTGAGTCTTTAGAATGTTCAGTGCAGGTAGGTATGATAAGGAGGTGAGGTGGGTATCGTAGGTGTGAAGCTGAAGAAGAGGTTGTACAAGCCTGGGGGAGGGGTCAGAGCAGAGCAGCCCTGAGGCGCTGTTGGGAGAAACCCAGGGCAAGAGACTGAAGACGGCCTGGAGAGGGGAGGAGACTTCCAGCAGCATCTGGGGAACCATAAGCCAGTGGCGGTGGGCCCTCAGGCTCCTGGGGATTTTCAGATATGCCGGGCCCAGGGTCTCTGCATTTCCCCAGTCAGGACATTTGGGGTCAGGGGCTGCTGTGGGCATCTGGCAGCATGGGTGCCTCATCTTCCCTTTGAGTCCTCCTCCCACCATCTGTTCCTTGACCTCTGAGCCACCAGAGTCACTGGGGACATCACGGTGAGGCGTCCACTAAGCCCCTGAAGCGCCCCAGTGAAATCTAGAGACCACTACATCTTCAGAGCAGAGACCAGAGAGGGTAAAACCACAGCCTCATAAATGCAGAAAAGGGGACGGAAGTGAAGAAAACGGGCTGGTGGGCTTTCCTGGAAGAGGGTCCTTTCCTGATGGGGAGGGTCTGATAAACACTCCATTCCCTCAGCGGAAGTGAGAGAACCCTTACCTAGCAGAGAAAAAAAGGGTCGCCTGGCAAAGAAATGTCTGGAAAAAGAAGAAGGATAGTTTGGGGTTCAGAGTGGCCCACAAACGGTACATAGTTTAAGCGGGCTTTGCGAGAAAGAAACCTAGCCTGTCCTGGGAGCAGCTTTCCCTGGGCTGGGGCATGCCCGCTGGTGCCTAGTGTGGTGCTGCTGACCTCTTGGCTCCCCCTGCAGCTCTGGAGAAACCCTTCCTCTGTCAGAATAAGGCCTGCCCTGAGGACTACTGCTACAACAACGGCTTCTGCTCTGTCTCCCACACTCTGGGCTGCCAGCCCGTCTGCACCTGCCCCTCCGCCTTCACCGACGCCCGCTGCTTCCTGGCTGGGAACAATTTCACTCCAACTGTCCATCAAGGTTAAGACCAGATCCTCTGCCATCCCCACTTCTCTCGTCTTGGGTGAAGTTGGGGGACTCCAGGGGCCAGGCTAAATCCCTCAAACCCACAGGACAGAGCTCCAGATTTCCATCAGGTGGTGGTAGATTGTAGGCTATGGGAGCGAGTGGGCGGCAACTGTCACAGCGGAAATTGCTGGCCTGAGCCGTCTGCTGAGAAAAGATTGAAGGTGACCTCACAGCTCAGCACAAGTCAGGGGAACCTTGACCGTAGTCCAGCGTGCACTAGGGTGAGGGTCAGCAGACTTGGCCACTTCTGTGACCTTATGTCAGCGTAGGATAGTGTGGTGTCTCTGAGCTGGGTAAACCTGTGAGGTGATTATGAATCTGCTTTTCCCATCTCCAGAGCTTCCTTTAAGGATCATCCAGCTCTCGCTCACCGAAGACGAAAATGCCTCCCAAGCAGATGTCAATGCCTCGGTCAGTGCTGCAGGCCAGCTCTGGGTGGGGGGCGGGCCTTGGCAGGTTTAGGCAAGGTTTTAGCCCTGGCTTCTGCCTTCTGAGTTTCAACATCCATCTGGATTCTACTGCCAGAGGAGGCAGGAGCCTCTTGCTCCAGGGAAGGCTGAGGATGAGGAAGGCAGGAAGGCCCAGGATGAAGATTTCCAAGTGGGGGTGGAATGGCCAACTCTCAACAAATAGAGTCCGAGGTGACTGGGTCAACACAGCCTCTCCTCCTGAGCATCCCTTGGGACCTGCACTTGGATATTATATGGAAGAAACAGAGAGGGTATTTCACATCCAGGAAACCTTCCTTGACTTCCCCGAGGGACGTCCTCTTCCTGGCTCCCATGCCCTAGTCCATTGCCTCGCAGGCACAGTAGCACAGTAGTTGTTACTGAGGCTCTCGAGTCCTGCTGCTACTGCTGCTCAGTCACTTCTGTCGTGTCCGACTCTGTGCGACCCCGTGGACTGCAGCCCGCCAGGCTCCTCTGTCCATGGGATTCTCCAGGCAAGAGTGCTGGAATGGGTTGCCATTCCCTTCTCCAGAGGATCTTCCCAACCCAGAGATCGAATCTGGGTCTCCTGCATTGGCAGATGGATTCTTTACCACTAAGCCACCAGGGAAGCCCACATAGAATCCTAGCTGGGCTCAAATCCTGGTACTACCACTCACTAGAGCAGGTATAATGATTAGACAAATTATTTGATCTTCCATCTGTAAAAATAGAAATGATGGTAGTACTTAGGTCAATGGTTTGTATGAAGGTTTAAATGATTATGTAAAGTGCTCGGTTCAGTGCCTAGAACACAATGTGTTAAAAAAGATTGTCCAAATAATTATTACTGCTGCTATTACTACTACAGCTCTCTACACTCTGTTTGGTAAAATCTGTTGACATTTGTATACTGAGCCACACTATGGCCTTTGAGAATGGACTGTTCCTAAGTCATACTGATATCCCCTGCACCTGACTGTCCCCTAGGTCTGGCTAAATATAATTGATGTTCATTATACACATGGGGAGAGAATGAATGGGTAAGTCAGGAATTAGAGGCAAGTTAGGAGCTATTCACTGAAAGTCCGTCACTCACCAACAAACTTCTATTAAGCAGGGATTGTGTGCCAGTCACCGACTAAGCTGGAGTGTGGGGATGAAGAAATGATAAGAAACATTCTGGCGGTCCAGTGTCCTCATATTCAAAGAAGGAAATAGGAAGTTCCCTGGTGGCCTAGTGGTTAGGATTCCGAGTTTTCACACCTGTGACCTGGGTTCAATCCCTGGTCAGGGAACTGAGTTCCTGCAAGCCGAGGGGCTCTGCAAAAAAAAGAGATAGAGAGAGAGAGACAGGGATGAATAAGTTCATTGAAGTGGGAAGGGTCTCCTCTGTGGACCGGGCCTCACCCTTGCTTCCACTCCCCACCCAACCCCCATCTCTGCTCTAGGTGGCCTATAGACTGAAGAACCTGGAATTGTGGGCCTTTCTCTGGAACAGACAAGTGGATCAAACGTAAGCGGGACTGTCCCTGCCTGGTCCCTGGGTCCTCCCCCAAACTCCTCTCCCCTTGGCCCCTCACTGTGCCCCTCCCATACAGTAAACCCTCAACAGCACCAGCCTCAGGAAGCTCCCTTCACCACTGGAACATCATCTCTGAGTTCCAGTACCGCCCTGAGGGCCCTGTCATTGACTTCCTGAACAACCGGCTGCTGGACGCAGTGGTGAAGGCGTTCTTACCCCCGGCTCCCCAGATGAGGGCGAAGAGAAGTGGGGGGCCCAGGAACAACGTGGCCTTCCATTCCATCTCCAGGAAGGACGTGAACAGTTTGATGGCTCGTGAGTCACTATCTGGGGGATAGGGACTCCTGGGATACGTGAGGGGGGAGATAGGCAGTGAGAGCCTGTCACAGGTCTGCAGCCCACACAAACCCATAGCTGAAATGTATTCTACAGTGGGCCACAGATAAGAAGCAAGTCAATTTAGTTTTTTTTGTTGTTGTTTGTAATTTTTGAGAGAAATTGTGAACATTTTACCCACTAGCCTTCTAGATTCAAGAACAGGAGCACAAAGTACTACTTGGTGAGTCCCCATGTGTATAATCCCCAGCTGCTGCTTTCCATCGCTGCCCAGGTTTTTCTCTCTCTAAAACTGTTAATGATTTGGTTAAAAGGCCATTGCACTTCATACACATAAACAAAGACATTCCTTCTGCCTTTGCCCCCCAACTGGAGATAGTAAGTTGAAAGCTGGAGACCTGGCCCATGGGCAGAGACTCCCTTTCTGAAAAAGTGTGACCCTCTGCAAAAGCCATCCCCAATCCAGGTCTCAGTACCCCCACCTGGAAAATGAGATGGGATTTCCGAGGTCCCTTTCAACTCTGACAGCCCCTAATTATGCTGGAACAGGAATAAGATAGGTTGGCAAACTTGCCAGAGAAGGAAAGAAATAGCTCACCCTATTTTTTGAAGTCAGGCAGAGAACTGGCAGGGACTATGCCAAACCCAACAGAAGCTGCTGTTACTTGGATCAAACAAGAGCTTCTTTTAAAATCCAGGCTAAGCCTCTTCCCTCCCAGCAGCAAAAATTTGAAATCCTCCAAACTACTGTGTGTGTGTGTGTGTGTTTGGGGATAGGGAGAAGTAGGGTTGGGGATAAGGCAATAACTACTCCAGACCTGATTGACTTTTAGTAGCAAAAACAAAACCCCCACAATTTTTACGATACAAGTACAATATGTTTATTATAGAAACTTCAGGAAACACAGATTAACAAAAAGAAAAAAAACTCACCTATAATCCCAAACCCAGAGACAAACCCATTTTGTGCATATTCTTTTGAACTTTCTTATATGCATAGGAACCTTCACACATATCAATTTATTTTTTTTTTTACGATAAAAGGATCAAGTCATGCCTAATGTTTGATAACCTCCTCGTTACTCAAATAATTGTGAACATAATGGTTGGATGACTTCACTGACTGTATGGACATGGGTTTGGGTAGACTCCAGGAGTTGGTGATGGACAGGGAGGCCTGGCGTGCTGCGGTTCGTGGGGTCGCAAAGAGTTGGACACGACTGAGTGACTGAACTGAACTGAATGCCTTGTCTATTGTATACACATTCCATTTGATATTTTATAACATACGTGCTATATTTTAAACAGAATGTTATACTAATAGTGACCATTTATTGAGGGTTACTGTGTCAGGCACCTACTGAGTACTCTGCATATATTATCTCATTTAAACATCTAAGCAAGGTAGTTTCCTTTTAAAAATAAGGAAACTGAGGTTGAAAGAGTTAAGAAATTTCTCCTAAATCACACAACTAGTTAGCAGTAGAGTTTCAGTTCAGTCTGGCTGACTTCAAAGCATACACTCTTAACCGATGCATATCTGGAGCTTATCCGTTGCACAATATGCTTTGTTTAACAAAACCACTCTCATGAAACATTGCTGCTCTTATAAACCTTGCTGCTCTGAACCTTCATGAACATATGTAGTTTTCCTGTGGTTTCTAATCATGTCTCAGGATAAGGGCCTGAACATGCAATTTTCATCGAAAAGGTATGGGCTTGCTGTTAATCGGTTGTTTTCCATGTTCACTTGTGTCCTACCCGACAGTGAATGTGAGCATGCTGGCAACTTACTTGCAATGCAATGGCTACAAGGACTACCACCTGGTCTACAGCCCCCAGGGTGGCTTCACCTGCGTGTCCCCCTGCAGTCAGGGCTACTGTAAGCACGGAGGCCAGTGCCAGCACCTGCCGGATGGGCCCCGCTGCAGGTACCTCATGGTGTCTGAAAATTAGGATGATTCCCTTTGCCACTGAGAGAACGGGGATCAGAGAAAAGGGGAGATGGAAAATAATGTGTGAGTGCCCATGCTGGGTTGAGAATAAAGATAGTATATTACCTCCGCAATTCAGACCAGCTACTTGGGGGCAGGGGGGTATTATGCCCATTTTAAAGATGAGAAAACTGCAGCTTAGGGAGGATAAGAAACCCAGTAAGTTAAGTAGCAGGATCTGGGCTCCAAAGCCAAACCCTTACACATGATTTTACTTCTTGGGTGGACAGCCTGCTATCTCCTGGTAGAAATGGAACCCTCTGTCTTGGGTCTAGACCCGGCCCTCCTTAAGATTACCACTCAAGGGTGGTCCTCTCAAACTGGCGCCCTTTGCCCCGTTACTTCATCACCAGTAGTGAGGGGAGCGCACTGAGCCAAAGGCCTACTAAGGAGAAGGGCAGCGCCACCCGGGCCCTCTTATCACAAGAGTGCCCTCCCTCTTCGCTTGTCCCCACTTGCAGATACACCCAGCCCGCTCCGCATCTGGTCCATGGAGGGCTAGGGGCAGGGCTGGGTTTGTGTCTGCGCATGCTCACCTGCGGCCAACCTTTGCAGGAGAGGAGGGATGGGGAGTATCAGCGCTAGCCTCCTCCCCTGCTGACCGCGTCCCCTCCTCTATCCCCAGCTGTGTGCACTCCTCCATCTACACACCCTGGGGCAAGCGCTGTGAGCAACTGAGCTTGAAACTCGGAGCCTTCTTTGGGATCCTCTTCGGGACCCTGGGCGCCATCTTGCTGCTGGGGGTCGCGGTGTTTGTGATCCTGCGTTTCTGGTGCTCCTGGGCCCGTTTTTCCTACCGGCTGGACTCCTAGAGCTGAGGCCTCGCTCCGAACACGAACACAGCCTAGGCAGCTGTGGCCTAGGATACCTCCGGACCCACCCCAGCTTCACCTGCACACACTTTCAGGCATCGTGCTTTTGGGATACTGGAAAAAGGATGATGACTGATGACGATTCATTATTCTTCAAGAATGATTAATGGGAATGAATAATAAAGTCAAGAGCACACCTTGTCAGTACAGAAGACACAGAGGCTGACAGGAAGAGGTCATAAAGATCTATTATAAAAATAGATGGGTTCTCACGCAGACCTATCCACAGAGAGGACACCGACCTACAGAAACACAGCAGTCACATATCAGAGTTGATGAGGTGATGGCTCGAAATTTAAAACCAAAATACATTTGCATACAAAACTCTCCAGTTCACTTCTAATTAAAGTCTATTTAAATAAAATCCCTCTGGCTTTTTGTGTTTCCAAAGTCATGGATTTCATTCATGATTTTCCTCTGATGGCTGAAGGCCTTGGCACAGACGGTGGAGGGAGCAGAGGTCAACTGGACTCAGTCCTGCTTCAGCCCTCAGTTACTCCATGTTGGGAAGTTGGGTTGCTCCAGTCCAGACTTGGATATTTTCTTCAGCTTCCACATCACTTTCTTCCCCTCCCCACAACACAAGCCAAGGCCTGGCCCTCTGAGGAGGATGGTGAAGATACCCCAACAAGGAGTATCCCCAACTCTCTCCAAGGACCCCTCCCTGCCTTTCTGGTCTGCTGCTGACTGTGTTCCCTGGAGGAAGGATTGAATCATGACAGCTCCCTTTCCAGAAGCCACTCCATCCTTAGATCTAGGGTCCCCAACCCATGATACCCATTTCTCTTTCCTTTCCTGGGCCCCAGTCAGAGCTTTTGAGCTGCTCCATCCCATAGTTCCTTAGCTTCATTCTGCTTGTTCCCAGGAACCTGATCAATTTCCACCCCATCCTTCTCTCTTAGCAGGCAAAATTTTATCCATATCTGATAGAACAACTCCAGCAACAACTGGTCCACACCTCCTGTGTCTAGAGCACCTCAGTTCCAACTCTATGAAGAAACTAGATAGTTGCCTTTTGGTCTTATCCCAAACCCATAAAGAGAGAGAGAATCTGATTGGTCCAGCTTATGTCAATTGTCCATCCCTGATCCAAGCAAGTGTAGCCATAGGGTATAAAAGGTGATCACATGATACAAACTTGATGTTCAAGCTCAGACTTGTAGATGTGTGTGAGTGATGTTGAAGGAAGTTCCCAGAGAAGCTAGATCTCTGACCTAAGCAGAGCCTCCAAACTGCTTTTCATTAGAGAATGACTTCTGCCAGCAAATGAAGCTCCTGCCAATATGTACAAGGCTGTTGTTTTACCTTCAAATGCCCCATAGTGTAATCAAATTTCCATATAGAATCACATTCATTTAATCACAGCATTCATGTGTCAAGAATTAAGCACACTGGAATTTCCTAGTAGTCCAGTGGTTAGGACTCTGCACTTCTGCTACCTCCACTAGAAGGGGCATGGATTCAATCCTTGATTGGGGAACTAAGATCCTTTATGTTGCATGGTGCAGTCAACAAAAGAAAAAAAGAATTAAGCACATAGCTCAAATGGGTTCACTGGTGAAATCTATTTAACTTTTCAGGAAGAAATTCTACCAACTCTAAAATCTCTTTCAGAAGATTGAACCAGAGGAAGTTTTCCTAACTCATTCTGTAAGATCAGCATTTTCTTAACAATAAAACCAGAAAAACACATCAGAAGAAAATAAAGCTATACATCAATCTCTCATAAACATAGATGTAAAATTTTCAACAAAATAGTAGCAAATCAAATCCAACTATGAATAAAAGTATTATACACCACAACTGAGTGGCATTTATCCCAGATCTGCAAGGTTGGTTCAACATTTTTAAATAAATTAATGTAATTTATCATGTCAAAAGACTGAGAAAGAAATCATATGATCATATCCATGCTGCTGCTGCTGCTAAGTCGCTTCAGTCGTGTCTGAGTCTGTGCGACCCCATAGATGGCAGCCCACTAGGCTCCCCCATCCCTGGGATTCTCCAGCATACTGGAGTGGGTTGCCATTTCCTTCTCCAATGCATGAAAGTGAAGAGTGAAAGTGAAGTCGCTCAGTCGTGTTCGACTCCTAGTGACCCCATGGACTGCAGCCTTCCAGGCTCCTCCGTCCATGGGATTTTCCAGGCAAGAGTACTGGAGTGGGTTGCCATTGCCTTCTCTGATCATATCCATAGATGCATAAAAAGCATTCAACAAAATTCATCACCTTTTTATGGACTTCCCAGGTGGCTCAAGAGGTAAAGAACCTGCCTGCCAACATGGCAGGCATAAGAGGTGTGGGATCCATCCCTGGGTCGGGAAGATCACCTGGAGAAGGGCAGGGCAACCCACTCCAGTATTCTTGCCTGGAGAATCCCATGGACAGAGGAACCTAGAGGGCTACAGTCCATGGGGTCTCACAGAGTCGGACACAACTGAAGTGACTTAGCACAGCGCAGCACACAGCATAACACCATTTTATGACCAAAACTCTCAGCAGACTAGGAATAGAGGGGAACTTCCTTAGCTTGATAAAACCTTCTTTCTCTTTCTCTCCAAAAAACCCTATAGCTAACGTCAAGCTTAATGCTGAGAAACTCAAAACTTTTCAGCTAAGATCTGAAATAAGACAAAGATGTCCCCCTCTAGCTTCTCTTGCCTCTAAGGCAAGAATGTCCAAAATCACTGCAGATGGTGACTGCGGCCATGAAATTAAAAGATGCTTGCTCCTTGGAAGAAAAGCTATGACCAACCTAGACAGCATATTAAAAAGCAGAGACATTACTTTGCCAACAAAGGTCCATCTAGTCAAAGCCATAATTTTTCCATTAGTCATGTGTGGATGTGAGAGTTGGACTATAAAGAAAGCTGAGTGCCGAAGAACTGATGTGTTTGAACTGTGGTGTTGGAGAAGACTCTTGAGAGTCCCCTAGATTCCAAGGAGATCCAGCCTGTCCATCCTAAAAGAAATCAGTCCTGAATATTCATTGGAAGGACTGATGATGAAGCTGAAACCCCAATACTTTGGTCACCTAATGAGAAGAACTGACTCATTTGAAAAGACCCTGATGCTGGGAAAGATTGAGGGCAGGAGGTAAAGGGGACAATAGAGGATGAGATGGTTGGATGGCATCACCAAACATGAGTTTGAGCAAGCCCCCGGAGTTGGTGATGGACAGGGAAGCCTGGTGTGCTGCTGTCCGTGGGGTCGCAAAGAGTCGGACATGACTGAGTGACTGAACTGAACTGTCCCCCTCTTACCATTACTTTTCAACATTGTACTGGAAGTCCTAATTCAGTAAGACACACACAAAAAAATTTTAAGGTATACAGATTGGAAAGGAAGAAATGAAACTATCGTTGTTCATAAATGACATGATTGTTTATGTAGAAAATTTGAAAGAATTTTTTTTAATCTTCTAAAACTATTAACTATAACAAGATTGTAGGATACAAGATGCACAAAAGTCAATTATTTTCCTATATAACAACAATGAACAAACAAAATTTGAAATTAAAAGCACATTACTATGTACATTAGCAACCAATAGAATTAAATACTTAGGTATAAATCTAACTAAATATGTTGCTGTTGTTGTTTTAGTCATTGAGTCGTGTCTGACTCTTTTGTGACCCCATAGTCTGTAGCTCACCAGGCTCCTCTGTCCATGGGATGTCCCAGGCGAGAATACTGGAGTGGGTTGTCATTTCCTTCTCCAGTGAATCCTCCCAACCCAGGGATGGAACCAGCATCTCCTGCATTGACAGGCAGATTCTTTATCCCTGAGCCACTAGGGAAGCCCAATAAAATAAGTACAACATCTATATATGGAAAACTATAAAAACTGATGAAAGATATCATAGAACTAAATAAATGGAGAGATATTCCATGTCCATGGATTGGAAGACTCAATATTGTCAAGAAGTTCTTAATAGCTCTTCCCAGCTCAATCTATAGATTCAATGCAATTCCAATCAAAACCCCAGCAAGATTTTCTGTAGATAATGACAAGCTGATTCTAAAGTTTCTGTGGAGAGGCAAAAGACCTAGAATAGCCCATTCAATACTGAAGGACAAGAACAGAGGACCTATATTACTCAACTTTGAGACTTTTAAGCTAAGTACTTTATAAACTACAGTAATCAAGACAGTGTGCTATTATTAAGGAACAGACAAACAAGTCAATGGAACGGAATAAAGAACCTTACAAATAGACTCACATGAATATAGTTAACTGATCTTTGACTAAGGAGCAAAGGCAACACAATGAAACAAGATAGCTTTTTAAGATAACAAGATAGCTGGAACAACTGAACATTCACATGCAAAAATATGAATCTAGACACAGACTTTACACCCTTGACAAAAATTAACTCAAAATGGGTTAAGATATAATGTAAAACACAGAGCTATAAAACTGGACGTTAACATAGGAGAAAACCTAGATGACTTTGAGTATGGTAATGACTTTTCAGGTACAACACCAAAGGCATGATCTATGAAAGAAAGAATTGATAAGCTGGACTTCATTAAAATTAAAAACTTCTGTGACAATATCAAAAAAATGAGAAGGCAAGCCACAGACTGGGCAAAATATTTCAAAAGATAACATCTGATAAATAACTGTCATCCAAAATATACAAAGAACTCTTAAAACTCAGGAACAAGAAAACAATCTGATTAAAAAATAGGCAAAAGACCTGAGCATAGACCTCACTGAATAAAATACATGGATGGCAAGTAAGCTATGAAAAGATGTTCAACATCACACATCATTGCTGCTGCTGCTGCTGCTGCTGCTGCTGCAGCTAAGTCGCTTCAGTTGTGTCCGACTCTTTGCGACCCCATAGACGGCAGCCCACCAGGCTGTCCCGTCCCTGGGATTCTCCAGGCAAGAACACTGGAGTGGGTTGCCATTTCCTTCTCCAATGCATGAAAGGGAAAAGTGAAAGTGAAGTCGCTCAGTCGTGTCCGACTCTTAGCGACCCCATGGACTGCAGCCTACCAGGCTCCTCCATCCATGGGATTTTCCAGGCAAGAGTCCTGGAGTGGGGTGCCATCGCCTTCTCCGTCACACATCATTAGAAAACTGTAAATTAAGACAATAAGATTCCACTCCACATGAGAGGCTTCCCTGGTGGCTCAGTGGTAAAGAATCCTACTGCCAATGCAGGAGATGTGGGTTTGATCCCTGGGTTGGGAAGATCCCCTGGAGAAGGAAATGGCAACCCATTCCAGTATTCTCACCTGGGAAATCCCATGGACAGAGGAGCCTGGCAGGCTATAGTCCATGAGGTCACAAAAGAGTCAGACATGGCTGAGCGACTAAACAACACACACCCATGAGAATGGCCAAGATCCAGAACACCGACAACACCAAATGCCATGAGGATGTGGAGCAAAAGGGATTCTCATTCACTGCTTTGGGGAATTGCAAAATTGTGCAGCCACCGTGGAAGACAGTTTGACAGTTTCTTACAGAACCAAACATACTCTCACCATATGATCCAGCAGCTGCACTCCTTGGTATTTACCCAAATGAACTGAAAACTTACATCCACTACAAAAACATATACATATACATTTATGGTAACTTTATTCATAATTACAAAATTTGGAAGCCACAAAATTGTCTTTTGGTATCAGTTCAGTTCAGTTCAGTCACTCAGTCGTGTCTGACTCTTTGCAACCCCATGGCCTGCAACACACAATGCTTCCCTGTCCATCACCAACTCCTGGAGTTTGCTCAAACTCATGTCCATCGAGTCAGTGATGCCATCCAACCATCTCATCCTCTGTCGTCCCCTTCTCCTCCTGCCTTCAATCTTTCCCAGCATCAGGGTCTTTTCAAATGAGTCAGCT
Organism: Bubalus kerabau; assembly: GCF_029407905.1. Classification (NCBI taxonomy): domain Eukaryota; kingdom Metazoa; phylum Chordata; class Mammalia; order Artiodactyla; family Bovidae; genus Bubalus; species Bubalus kerabau. The sequence goes on along the minus strand of NC_073625.1, from coordinate 116,889,225 downwards.
CTTCGCATGAGGTGGCCAAAGTTTTGGAGTTTCAGCTTCAACATCAGTCCTACCAATGAACACCCAGGACTGATCTCCTTTAGGATAGACTGGTTGGATCTCCTTGCAGTCCAAGGGACTCTCTCCAACACCACAGTTCAAAAGCATCAGTTCTTTGGCACTCAGCTTGCTTTATAGTCCAACTCTCACATCCATACATGACTACTGAAAAAAGCCATAGTTTTGACTAGACAGACCTTTGTTGGTAAAGTAATGTCTCTGCTTTTTAATATGCTGTCTAGGTTGGTCATAGCTTTTCTTCCAAGGAGGAAGCATCTTTTAATTTCATGGCTGAAGTCTACAAAATGGTATGATACTTGAGACAGTGAAATACTATTCAGCACTAAAAAGATATAAGCTACTAAGCCATGAGAAGACAAGAAGGAAAGTTTACGTACCTTATGATTCCAAATATATGATGTTCTGGATAAGGCAAAACTATGGCGTTGGTTAAAAAAAAAAAAAAAAAAAAAAAATCAGTGGTGTCCAGGGACTTAAGAGGGAGGGAAGGATGAATCAGCAGAGCACAGAGGATATTTAGGGCAGGAAAATTACTCTGTACATCACTGTGATGGCAAATGCATGTTATAATACATTTGTCAAAACCCATAAAATATACAACACCAAGAGTAACGTTAACATAAACAATGGACTTTGGGTGCTAATAATATGTCATCATAGGTTCATCAATTGTAACAAATGCACTCTGATGGGGGATGTCAATGGTGGGGGAGATTGTAAGGTGTTGGGGAAAGGGGCTATATGGGAATTCTCTGTACTTTTGGCTCATTTTTACTATGAACATAAAACTACTCTAAAAAATAAAATTTATTAACTAAAAAACAGTAAAAATTCATGTTCAGATACCAAACTTCTTCTCCCATTGAGAGATGAAGAAGGAGCAGAAAGACAGAATGTGCATGATGGACGATCCTATCAGAAGCAGCAGTGCTGTCCAAAGCCTAAGAGAAGGTTGGGGGTTTGCCACAGCAGAAGGAAACTCACAGACTGGGAAAAGAGAAGAAGTGGGGACACTGGTAGGAGAGGAGGCATTAAAAGTAGGGTTGCCAGATTTAGCAATAAAATTACAGGAAGCCCAGTTAAATTTGAATTATTTACAAATGAAATTTCAGCATAAAATTCCTGTGACCTATTTGGGACATCCATATATTTTAAAAAAAATTCATTGTTTATCTGAAATTTTACTTTAACTGGTTGTCTTATATTTTATCTGGCAACCTGGTCAAAACGGCTGGGATGCTGTGCATGTAGAGAGAGGGTGTCATGGCAAAGGAGGATGGCGCCTGGGAAGAACAGGCTTAAATCAAGGACACAGCTGCACAGGGAGTTTCCATCAACTCCCTGGCTCTGTGATTCTGTCACTTATACACCTGAAATAAAGAACTGATGGGCTCTTCTTCAGGGCTACAGGCAGAGAAGAAGGAGCAGATCATTCATCCCCACCTCTGGTTGGTGGCAGGCAGCGAGGCACTCTCAGTGGGCACTGGGGGTCAAAGGAAGCTGTTTGGGGAAAGGTTTGGACACAGATACCCCTGCCCAGCCTTCCCTGCTCTCAGGAACCTTCCAAAAATTCCCTGTGGGCCTGAGAAAAGCAGCTTTTAATGACCAGGGTGACGCATAATTGATCACTGACAGGATATACCAATGTACTTATTTATTGATACCAAAAACATGCCCACTCATTGGAATTCGGGGTGCATCCATGGGACTGGTGGCTGGTCCCCCTCACAAGGGATAAAGGAAGGAAGCACAGGCCGAGGCAGAGGCTTCAGTTAAAGTCTATCATCTGAAAAGTTCCACCTGCTATTGTCCTCATCATGGCCTTGCATTTTTGCCTTCTGAGCCTGCACTGAGTCACAGGCAACTTTAGACAGACTGTCTTGTTTAGTCCCCACCCACCTTTGTCTTCATGAAATATGTGGTGTCTTCATCTCACATATACACACCTTTGAATCTTAAATAATTGGAGAATTTTCTCCAAGCGCTGATGGCTCTTGCTGGTTTGGTAACATCTGCTAACTTTGGTCATTTCCAGTAATTCTCTCTCCTTCCCTCTTTCTCTCTCTTTCACACACACACAGAAGCATAATTAAACTCTTACACCTTAATTCCTAAATACTTCTATCAATAGTTGGTGTAGCCCATATTTTACAGATTTTTTTTAGCTTCTGATATTAGAAATCACCACTGTATGTACATGTATGTCCTTATATGTATGTAACTAAGATTAAATTATCCAGTTTAATAGGTATCATCTGTTTCAAAGAAAGGTATCAAAGAAAGGAAGAAAAACGATTTTAAAATTGGATTTATACAACAGCAGTGTTATATAAGCTGCTCTCCATTCATGCCTAACTATAGTGCAGCTTAATTATATCATTTTTTTCAAATATATCATTAAATTTATCAAATTTAAGAAATTAAATATACATTCTATTACTTCAGCACTGAATGCCATTTTCTTACCTTTTAAAGCCCAGTGCTCATATTTCAAGGTCATCTGCTCACATGGCCCATCACCTAAGTCATTCAGCAAATATCTAAGTGCTTTCCATGTCTCTGTGCTAGGTTCTGTGGCTACAGAGATGGGTATTATATGGTGCTTTGTCCTGATTTAACAAAACTGTAAATAAATAAATCAAGACATAGTATGTTAAGCGTTAAGAAGAAATGAAGAGACTAAGAAATTAACTCCTCTTTAGGGAATTTGAGAATTGCCACCATGAGAAGGTGCTGGATGGACTGGGCTTCTAAGCATGAATAGGAGTTTTCCTCTCTCTGCTAACTTTAATCCATGTGGGAAGAGACATCTTTGAATTCCCCAAGGCACACAACACGGTCTTTCTTCTGTTGTTGGTGTTGAACAAATACACTGAAATGAAAGTTTACATTATTTTTGTCCAATCTACTTTGTAAAACTCCACTCTGCAAAAGGAAGTGGGTCAATTAAATACACATACTCCCCTTATTCAGAGTCATATCCTAGTTGTTATTTCCTTCTTTTACTTAACAAATATTTACTGAGACCCTTTTATGTGCCAGGCACTGTCCTAGACACAAGGATACTGCAATGTATAAACTCTTCATTCTAGTTGAAGAAGACATAATAAACAAGACAAATAAAGTATGTGTTATGTCAGGTTGTGATCAGTGTTACAGAGAAAAAGCAGAGGAGAGTGCTCAGTTAGACCCACTGAGAAGGTGGAAGAGGTGGAGGCGTTAACCACGTGGATGTCTGGAGGAGAAGCGTTCTAAGCAGACTGAGCATGCATTCAGGACCTGACACATTTGAGAAACAGCAGGTAAGTCAGTGGGGCTCATGTGCAGTGAGCAAGTTCAAGAGGCTGGAGGAGGTGTGCGGCTCATGTACAGTTTTGCAGGCCACTGTAAGAGTGTGGCTTCCTCTGTGAATAACGTGAGGGTTTAGAGCAAAGGAGTGGCAGAGTCTGCCATACACTATAGAAGGACAGCTCTGGCTGATGTTCCAGGACTAGACAAGGGGTGAAGGGTAAAGGTAGAGACAGGGAGACCTGTTAGGAAGATACTAGTCACCCAGGTGAGAGATGATGGCAACTTGGACCAGGGTGAGAGCAGTGAAGATGGGATCACATGCTGAGCATATTTTAATGACACTAGAGCCAACAGAATTTCTTCATGAGCTGGATTTATAATGTGAAAGAAAAAAAAAGCCCAGAGAAATAAAAAAGAGTTCCTTGCAATTGACATTAACTGAGATGAGGAAGATGTAGGCAGAGCAGGTTTAGGGGTAAGCTGAGTACTTCGATCTTGGAAATATTGAATATAAGGTGCCCCTTGGTGGAGATCCACTCAGAACCACGCACGAGGAGAGGCTGAACATATACATTAACAATGGTTTTGTTAGATACAACTAGACAACTCCAGACAACCAGAGGTAGGATTTTAGACATGTCTTTCTCCTCCCCTCCTCTTCTCAATTCTTTTTTCTCCTTCCTCGGTCCTTTTGAATTTCTCTAAGCTTTAAAAGCAAGTTTTACTTCTTTAATAGAAAAAAAGTCCACATTTAATTTTTAAAAGACAATATGACTTGTGAGTTGTGGGGAAGGAATGATTGAGCACTGCTTGTGTCAAGAACTTGAAATTCAAGTCAATTTACCAAGCATCCTCTCAGTGCTGATCCTACTCCAGCCCAGGTGTTCTTCCGGGTTCAAGGAGTCCTGAGATAAATAGATGTGAGTCCTGATCTGAAGGAGCTCACAGTTCAGCAGGCCTCAGGACCAGTGCTCTAATCAAATTTCAACCCAAGAACCAGGCAAGCATGAAGGAGGGAGGTAGCGGTGAAGGTGCACAAAATTCCTGTACCATATAAAGTTATCCCTGAGCCACACTGAGTATACTTTTAATGCCGGATGCAAGCACACAACAGGTGAAAGATGGGGGATCAGCTCACTCTTTACTGAAGTACAACACACATGCCCGCGGAAGCCCAAGGTCATCTCTGCAGCAAGGGGCAGACCCCACCCCCTCCCTACACACTACCCCCAGGCATATGTGAGCCCGAGTCCCACTACGGGGTCTGGGTAAGGCCGTGATCTGCTGACCTACATGGGAACCTTCCAGGTACATCTCTGCACAGTCACATGGTTCCAGATGTGGTGGGGCCCAGGTCACAGGCAGCACTGCTCCCTTCCGCACGCAGCCGTGCCTGGTTGCGGCTGGTGTTCTTCAGCCACTCCTGACACGCAGCAGGGAGACTTGGACAGGAAACGTAAGCATGTCCAGTTTATGGCTGAGCTGGTAGGCAGAAGGAAAAGGTGGTACTTCCAGCCCTTGTGGCCCGTGAGCTCACCACAGGCCAAGGACAGGAAGGGACAGAGGACATATGAAGAGGCCAGTAGCACTTCCTGAGCCTCCTGCAGGCTGGACACAGGCTCTGTCATTCCTACCATTTAAATCCCACAGTAACATTTATAAAGCAGGGACTTCTCTGGGAGCTCCTGCCTGTCAATGCAGGAGACGCGGTTCCATCCCTAGCTCAGGAAGAAACCTTGGAGAAGGGAATGGCAACCCACTCCAGGATTCTTGCCTGGGAAAATCCTATGGACAGAGAAGCCTGGTGGGCTATAGTCCAGGGGGTTGCAAGAAAGTTGGACATGATTTAGAGATTGAACAACAAAAAACCTTATAAAGCAAGTTATGTGTGTGTGTGGGTGTGTGTACACACACATGTGTGTGTGCTCAGTAATGTCCAGCTCTGTGCAAACCTTTGGACTGTAGCCCACCAGGCTCCTGTTTCCATACAATATTTCAGACAAGAATACTGGAGTGGGTTGCCATTTCCTCCTCCAGGGGATTTTCCCATCCCAGGGATTGAACTTGCGTCCCTTGTGTCTGCTACATTGCAGGGGGATTCTTTACTGCTGAGTCATCAGGGAAGCCCCATAAAGCAGGTAATACTAGCCTCATTTTACAAGGGAGGAAAGTAATACGGAGTAACTTACAGAAGTTCACACAGTTAGGAACTGGAGCTCATACTCAGATCTACCTAACTGCAAAGCTTCTTGTTTGACCTCTGAGCTTTCACCAGTAACCAGCTCACAACAGGAACTGATACCCAACACCTGCATGGCCTGGTTCCTACACCTCAACTGATCTGCTCCTATCTCCACACCTTCTTTCTGACCTCTGAAATAGTTTCCAGTTTGAGGGGTTCAAATCTGACATAGCTTTAGCTGATTCACACTTGCTACTTGGATGTGCCCTGGGAATCTGTCATTTATTTGGCTGTCCCTCTTCAAAACTCCATGTTGTGTTCGTTGTTTAGTTGCTAAGTCATGTTTGACTCTTCTGAGACCCCATGGACCCCATGGACTGTAGCCTGCCAGGCTACACTGGAGTGGGTTGCTGTTTCCTTCTCCAGGGGATCTTCCCCACCCAGGGTTCGAACCTGCATCTCCTGCATTGGCAGGCAGATTTTTCACCACAGACCACGAGGGAAGCTATGTTCAGAGACTTTCTTATGGTAGTCCTACGGCCCCCGTTCCACTAACAGACCTGCTGCTAAGTCACTTCAGTCATGTCCGACTCTGTGCGACCCCACAGATGGCAGCCCACCAGGCTTCCCCATCCCTGGGATTCTCCAGGCAAGAACACTGGAGTGGGTTGTCCATTTCCTTCTCCGATGCATGAAAGTGAAAAGTGAAAGTGAAGTCACTCAGTCATGTCCAACTCTTAGCGACCCCATGGACTGCAGCCTACCAGGCTCCTCCACCCATGGGATTTTCCATGCAAGAGTACTGGAGTGGGGTGCCATTGCCTTCTCCAACTATTGGGCCCAAATATTCCCTCTTCCCATCATTCCTTGGCAGCAAGATGTGGACATAAGAGTTAGGCTGAGCTGACTCATTCTAACCTTCCAGTGACTCACACCATCCCCCCAAAATACAATCCCAGAATTCCAGCACTAGAAGCTTTGTCCAGGGATCTGGGTTTTAGGAGAATTTTCCCAGCTTCTACAAATACAATCTTGATGTCCATCTAGAGCATACATCTCTGATTTTTTTCCCCTTCTGTCTAGCATCCCTACTTCCTTTGCAGTCTCTCATTCCATTCCATGTGGTTCAGGTCAGGCTGTCGGTTGTGGTAGCCCTTCCATGTCCATGAGCTCGGGCCTTCCTTAGGAGGCACTTGGCAAAGACAAGGGCCTTGTGAATCTGGCGCTGTCACAGCTGCCTTTCCTTACACATGAAAGACTCTGAGGAATGAAGGGGGAAGAGCTAAGAGGGGAAAAGAAAAGGAAAATCCTGATGATCCTGTTTGAGCTTCTGGATCCAGCCAGAGCTGAAGCTGGACAGCCACTTCTAGGTTTTTTAGCCAGTTCCCTGCCTTTTAAATAAGCTCCGATGCATTGGGTTGCTGCTACGTGCAACTAAAGTCCTGACTATCTGTCCATTAATAACCTTAACCTTCTCCCAGGGGCCAGAAAGCCTGATCTTCCTAGGGCCTAAGGAAATTGGGATGAGGGAAAGAATTTTTTTTATATAGCAGAGAGGGGAATTTAATACTCAGAAAAAAACAGGCAGAAACAAAGCCAGGGAGAGATTCTTAGATTTCATTCCTAATACTCCACAAGAAACTGCTGCTGCTGCTGCTGCTAAGTCGCTTCAGTCGTGTCCGACTCTGTGCGACCCCATAGGCGGCAGCCAGGCTGTCCCACCCTGGGATTCTCCAGGCAAGAACACTGGAGTGGGTTGACATTTCCTTCTCCAGTGCATGAAAGTGAAAAGGGAAAGTGAAGTCGCTCAGTCGTGTCTGACTCTAGCGACCCCATGGACTGCAGCCTACCAGGCTCCTCCGCCCATGGGATTTTCCAGGCAAGAGTACTGGAGTGGGGTGCCATTGCCTTCTCTACCACAGAAAACTAGACCCTCCCTAATGTAGCAGCAGCTCTTCTGTATCCTGCAGATCTTCCCCAGCATCTCCAAGACCCTCTCGCTCTTCTCCACTCCCCGGCACAAAGAGTGCCTGCTCACCTGATGCATCAGCCTCTCTGCCACACTGGGGTCAGTGAGGTCTTCAGGGGAAGCCACGTTCAGCCTCAGGAGGAGGAAGCCTCCGTCTGCGCCTGCAAGTAGAGAACCGTGAGAAGCCAAAAGCATGGGTAAGTCATTTCCTGAATCAGGATGTGAGCTGTGGGCCCCAGCTTCTGTCCCTGCTCTGTAGATGTGCGCCTACGCTCATGTATAAGTGTGTCTATGTTCACACAGAGTGTTCCCTCTCTTCACTGCAGAGAAAAGATGCCTTCTCTCCGGTAACTGGACCCATCATAATGTCCTCCCAGCAAGAGGGAAGAAAATGAGCAGTAAAGGCCCCCTCCACATGTGGAGAAGTCAAAAGAGTAGTATAAGGAAGGAGAAATGAAAGTGGATCTAGAATATTCTGAAGGCCTGGGGCCCTTGGATGAAGCTGTTGGAAACGGGGCCAGCCAGAGAAAGGCCGCAGAGAAGCTGGTCTCTGAGGGGATGTGCTTGGCCAGTTCTTCCAGCTCTAAGGTGGCAGCTGTCTTTCAATCCAGCCTTCCTGACTTAGAGGCTTTGTAGACAACTTCATTCTTTCCTTGAGCCTTAAGCTTTACCTGCCACCTTTTAGTCAATTCTTCCTATCAGAATACAATTGGAATTAATCCAGCAATTGCACTTCTAGAAGTTTATCCTACAGAAAATAACACAACTGAAAAATGTATTATTTACTGCAACACTGTTCATGATAACAAAAATACTGGAAATGACCTAAATGTCCATCCAGAAAACATTGGTTAAAAAACTATGGTAAAACAAAATACTGAGAAGCCATGCCAAAAGATAGCTTTGTATCAAGAGATCTGTGTTTATCACATGTCCCATTTGCATAAAAAAGAAGAAGATAGATATTGTCTATAGCTATATGATATAGTATCAATATCTATATTATATTGCTATAATAAAAAGATATCTTCCCTCTTCCTTTTTATGCTTCCATGTGCATATGGCATGTCCAGAAGAGGATTCACAACAAAGTGATACCATCAGATATATGTGAAAGGCAAATTGGGTAATGAGGGGACAGCAATAGAAGAAAGACATTTTAAGATGTAATCTATGTACTTATTGAAATTTAAATCATGTCAATGTATCATCTAATCAACACATAATAAATGAAATCTTTTTAAAAGAAAAATATTAATACATTAAGCTTTAAAAATAAAAACACAACAGGAGACTCTCAGTTTTGGAATCAAACAGACTTTCATTTGGAATTCCACTGCTACTTTTTTAACCGTCTTTAAATGTATTTCCTCACTTGTCAGGTAGAGTAAGAACACCCACTTCATAAAATGGTTTTGAAGGTTTAGTTAGAGGAGATAACATGCAAAGCCTGCCATCAGAGACAACCTTCAGCTGCTGCCATGCTTACTGGCTGTGAAATGTTTTTATATCACCTCTGCCTGAAATTCAAAAGATATTCAGTAAAGTGGTTGTGATTAATATTTTTATTTCACCTTCCCCAAAAGGCCTGGCAAGCAGAAGATACTGCTGGGATGAGGCATGAGGAAAGATGATGGGAAGTGAAGGTGAAGTCTCCATGCTGACCAGAAGCTGGGCTGACTGCTGACAAGGGACTTCTTCCCTAAAGAAGTTGTTTCAAGGTATAGCTTTCAACTCCCAAATCTTTGTCCAATTTATTGATTGATTTTTAAGCCACCATTTACACTTGCAAGTGCTATTTAATTGCTGTCAGGTCCGACTCTTTGCAACCCCATAGACTGTAGCCCGACAGCCTCCTCTGTCTGTGGGATTTCCCAGGCAAGAATACTGGAGTGGGTTGCATTTCCTTCTCCAGGGGATCTTCCTGACCCAGGGGCTAAACCTGCTTCTCCTGCTTGACACCTGGGAAGCCCCCACCGTTTATGTTACCAATCCCATAAAGTGCATCCTGCGAGCTAAACTCTCATGGGGTCCCAGCTGCTCAGAGGGCAGCCCCTTGGGCCTTATTTCCACTTGGAGTATCTCTGGCTGAACCAGAGGCTTTCAGAGCATGAAGGCTATGTCTTTTAAATAAAATTTGGCCCCTTCCTGGTGCACAGTAGTTACTCAACAGTTAACCTCATAGAATGGCAGAACTGGAAAGGACCTCACTGCAACCCCCTCCAGCTCCTGGCAGTGAAACTGAGGCTCAGAGGGGAAGGGCCGGGCTGGGACCTGTCCTACATCACTCAGGGCAAAGACAGGATCCCAAACCATTTCTCCATACTTCCAGCGCTGAACTTTCTCCATACCCTACCTTAATTCTGCTTCTTACTGGTTTTGTTACTAGAACATCATGAAGAGGTGACATCTGAGACAGGGCTCAGAGGAAGCCTCCAGATTCATTTTTCCTTTTTCCCATCTCCTTAAACACACAGATGCCAAACTCCAAATTCCCAAAGATTACACATGGGGGAGCCACTCACCTGGGGTAATATCTGTCCACCTTGTCCGAGCAGTGCTGGCCGAGGTTGTTGAGGGCTTCCCTCCACCTGAGCTGGCTGTTTTCAAGGTCTTCGCTGAGTCTGTGGCCTTGGCTGAGGTGACGCTTGTTTCTGAGCTACTGTTGGTCGAGGCTGTGATCTCGCTTGAGGAGACACTTGTTTCTGGGCTGCTCTTGGCTGAGGCTGTGGGGCTGCTGTTGGCTGAGGCTGTGATCTCGGTTGAGGAGACACTTGTTTCTGGGGTGCTGTCGGCTGAGGCTGTGGGGCTGCTGTTGGCTGAGGCTGTGATCTCGGTTGAGGAGACACTTGTTTCTGGGGTGCTGTCGGCTGAGGCTGTGGGGCTGCTCTTGGCTGAGGCTGTGGTCTTGGCTGAGGTGATGCTTGTTTCTGGGATGCTGTCAACCATAGGCAGATGGAAAGAAGAAAGAGAGCTCCTGCTGATAGAGGGAATGGGCCCACTGAATGTGGTATGTGTGGCAGAAGTCTCTGAGGAGGTGGAACTCGTGGTGGAGGTTTCTTCGGAGAAGCTGTAGACCATAGCTGAGAACCCAGCAGGGGAAGTCACTTTGCTTACTATTGTCGCATCCTCTGTGAAGACTGTAATTATCCCTGAGATACTGATGTCGCTTGTTGTCTCAACAGAGAGGGCTGAGCTTTCTTCCAAGAGGTTCTTGCTGACTGTCACCAAGGTTCCACTTGGGGTGCTGGCCTTGGCTGCTGTCGTTTCCTTTTCTGGGGTGCTACTGAGGATGACTGTGACCGCAGGTGTGACTGATTCCGTGGCGTGGGCTATTGTCCAGGTCTCAGCAGAGGTTGTGTTCCTAGTAAGGTGTGATTTTGCTTCAGTGGAGTCAGGCAAGGCTGACCTCTCAGTGGGGGACAGGGCCTGTCCTCCTGCAGAGCTGTGATCTATGTGTGAGGTCCCAGGGATGGCAGCAGTTGGTTCTGTTTCCATAACTCTGCAGTTGATCACCTTGATGTTGGTGATGTAGGTAACCAAGGCTTTCGTCAGAGCAGTGATGTCTGCTGACAGGGCTTGTGAGGTGGTGATGGCTGGAACTGAGCTGTCAGGGGAGGCGCTGCTCTCTGAGGATAGGGCCTCGGTTTCTGCAGAAATGTGAGTGAATTTCAAGATTCTCTTTGCTTCTTCAGAGCTGTCAAAAGTGCAAAGGTTCTCAAAGACAACTTTCCAGAGCTCACTGCCTGTGACAGTGTCAACTGTGGTCCTTACACGTCCTGTGGGGCTGCCACCTGTGGATGATGTCGCCGTGGGAGTAGTGATCACAGCCGTGAACTTGGAAGGCTTTCTTGTCATGAGAGCCATGGTCTTGTCTTCCCTGGTCTCTGCTTCTGAAATGGTGCCGCCTCTGATGAAGGTCTTATCAGAGGTCTGGGTGCTCAGGGTTTGAGTTTCCCAAGAGATGTAGTTTGACGCAGAGGGCTCAATGAGGTCAGTAGCCTGAAAGACTTCCTCTGAGCTTGTCCAGACCTCCGGAGTGACAGTAGCCTGAAAGTCTTCCTCTGAGCTTGTCCAGACCTCCGGAGTCACAGCAGGCAGTTCTGTGTGGCCTGATCCACTGGGGCCTGTGTTGGGTAAGAGCAACTCTGTGAGCTGTGAATCCCAAGGCACTAACTTGACACAGGCTCTTAGATTTATCCCTGGGCACTGCTGGGAGGAAGCAGGGAGGAGGGATCATTTGACCTTATTTTTCAACTGTATTTTCAAGGAAGAGGAAGCGATATTGGGAAGACAGCCCCATGTAGCAGCCATGGAACTGGGATTGCCCTGGCTGAGGTCCTCTGATGGCCCACTTGAGGCAAAGTATGAAGTGAAGTCGCTCAGTCATGTCAGACTCTTTGTGACCCCATGGAGGGTAGCCTACCAGGCTCTGTGATCCATGGAATTTTCCAGGGAAGAATACTGGAGTGGGCTGCCATTTCCTTCTCCAGGGGATTGAACCCGGGTCTCCTGCATTGCAGACAGACGCTTTACCGTCTGAGACACTAGGGAAGCCCTTTAGGGAAGCACTTGAGGCAAGCCAGCCCCAAATCGAGACGCTTATTGGTCTGAAGCCATCAAAGTGAATGTGTGGCCAGGATCCCAATTCAAGGGGGAGCAAAGAAAAGCAGAAGATCCAAGTGAGCCAAGAACTGTGGAACAGGAACCAAAACTCTCAGAACTTTCTGAAAGAATCCTTGTCACCTTCCTATAGAATTTTTTTAGCAAACTTCAGGAGTAGTGGAGGACAGAGACACCTGGCAAGTTGTAGTCCATGGGGTCACAAAGAGTCAGACACGATTTAGTGACTGAACAACAACTCCATAGGGCAGAACGTCTCTGCTTGCTTGAATGACCCTCTGAGGTCATGTGAGTGGAGGGCCAGCAGCCGTTTGTTCCCCAGGGGAGGCTGCAGCAGAATTATTTATGAGCTGATAGATGCCTCTCCTGTCTGTTGAGGGGGAGGGGCCGAGGTATCTCGTGAGGCTGCTGCTGCTGCTGCTAAGTCGCTTCAGTCATGTCTGACTCTGTGCGACCCCATAGACGGCAGCCCACCAGGCTCCTCCGACCCTGGGATTCTCCAGGCAAGAATACTGGAGTGGGTTGCCATTTCCTTCTCCAAAGCTTGCATGCATGTTAAGTTGCTTCAGTCATGTCCGACTCTATGCGACCCTACAGACAGCAGCCCACCAGGCTCCTCTGTCCACAGGATTTTCTAGGCAAGAATATTGGAGTGGGTTGCCATTTCCTTCCCTGATCTCTTGAGGAGAGTTGCCAAATTTAGCAAATAAAAATACAGGCTGCCCAGTTAAATTTGTCAGATAAATAAAGAATAGTGCTAATGATAAATATTTTTTAGTATGTGCATTTCTCAGGTAATATTTGTTGTTGTTCAGTCCCTCAGTTGTGTCTGACTCTTTTCAACCCCGTGGACTGCAGCACGCCAGGCTTCCCTGTCCTTAACCATCTCCCAGAGCTCATTCAAACTTACATCCATTGAGTCAGTGATGACATCCAACCATCTTGTCTTTTGGTGTCCCCTTCTCCTCCTGCCTTCAATCTTTCCCAGCATTGGGGTCCTTTCTAATGAGTTGGCTCTTTGCATCAGGTGGCCAAAGTTTTGGAGCTTCAGCTTCAGCATCAGTCCTTCCAATGAATATTCAGGGTTGATTTCCTTTATGATTGACTGGTTGGATCTCCTTGCTGTCCAAAGGACTCTCAAGAGTCTTCTCCAACACCACAGTTCAAAAGCATCAGTTCTTTGGCACTCGGCCTCCTTTATGGTCTCTCACATCCATACGTGACTACTGGAAAAACCAAAGCTTTGACTATACAGACCTTGATAGGCAAAACAATGTCTCTGCTCTTTAATATGTTGTCTAGGTTTGTCACAGCTTTTCTTTCAAGGAGCAAGCACCTTTTAATTTCATGGCTGCAGTCACCATCTGCAGTGATTTTGGAGCCCCTAAAAATAAATTCTGTCATTGTTTCCATTGTTTCCCTATCTATTTGCCATAAAGCGATGGGACTGGATGCCATGATCTTCATTTTTTGAATGTTGAGTTTTAAATCAGATTTTTCACTCTCCTCTTTCACCTTCATCAAGAGACTCTTTAATTCCTCTTTGCTTTCTGCCATAAGGGTGGTGTGATCTGCGTATCTGAGGTTATTGATAGTCCTCCTGGGAATCTTGATTCCAGCTTGTACTTCATTCAGCCTGGCATGTCGCATGATGTACTCTGCATAAAAGTTAAATAAGCAGGATGACAATATACAGCCTTGATGTACTCCTTTCTTAATTTTGAACCAGTCTATTGTTCCATGTCTGGTACTAACTGTTGCTTCCTTACCTGCATACAGGTTTCTCAGGAGGCCAGTAAGGTGGTCTGGTATTCCTATCTCTTTAAGAATTTTCCACAGTTTGTTGTGATCCACACAGTCAAAGGCTTTAGCGTAATCAATGGAGCAGAAGTAGATGTTTTTCTGGAATTCTGTTGCTTTTTCTATGCTCCAACGGATGTTGGCAATTTGATCTCTTGTTCCTTTGCCTTTTCTGACTCCAGCTTGAACATCTGGGAGTTCATGGTTCACTTACTGTTGAAGCCTAGCTTGGAGAATTTTGAGCATTATTTTGCTAGCGTGTGAAATGAGTGCAATTGTGTGGTAGTTTGAACATTCTTTGGTATTGCCCTTCTTTGGGACTGGAATGAAAACTGACCTTTTCCAGTTGTGTGGCCACTGCCGAGTTTTCCAAATTTGCTGGCATAGTGAGTGCAGCACTTTCACAGCATCATCTTTAAAGATTTGAAATAGCCCAGCTGAAATTCCATCATCTCCACTAGCTTTGTTTGTAGTGATGCTTCCTAAAGCCACTTGATTTTGCACTCCAAGATGTCTGGCTCTAGGTCTGTGATCACACCATTGTGGTTATCTGGGTCATTAAGATCTTTTTTGTATAGTTCTTCTGTGTATTCTTGCCAACTCTTTTTAATATTTTCTGCTTCTGTTAGGTCCATACCATTTCTGTCCTTTATTGTGCCCATCTTTGCATGAAATGTTTCCATGGTATCTCTAATTTTCTTAAAGAGATCTCTAGTCTTTCCCATTCTATTGTTTTCCTCTATTTCTTTGCATTGTTCACTCAGGAAGGCTTTCTTATCTCTCCTTGCTATTCTTTGGAACTCTGCATTCAGATGGTATATCTTTCCTTTTCTCCTTTGCCTTTTGCTTCTATTCTTTTCTCAGCTATTTGTAAGGCCTCGTCAGAGAACCATTTTACCTTTTTCCATTTCTTTTTCTTGGGGATGGTTTTGATCACCGCCTCCTGTACATGTAATATTTAAGACATACTGAAAAAGTCATTACCTGAAATTCAAATTTACCAAGTGTTTTATCTAGTAACCCTATTCTCAGAAGGAAAAAGACAAAAGCATATGCACACTTTTGGGGGGTTCTGATGGTTTAAGATGGCCTTTTATGAGACCTACTGTCCCAGAAGTACCCAAGGACTCTCAGGATGGCCAGTGCCATTTGGTCATCTCTACCCAGGATATCAGAACAGGCCCTTGGCTTGTCCTCTTGTGTCTCCCCCTGGATGATGAAGGAACACTGGGCTAAGAGGCAAGAGACTGCGTTCTAGTCATAGCTGTGTTGCCTGCTAGCTGGAGTCTGATGATTTACTGGTGCAAATCCTGACTCTGTCTCCTACCAGTGAGCGTCTCCTACCTGCCTTGTCATGGGGGTGAGCACCAGAGAGGAAGGGGAATACGGAAGTGCTTCCATTGCTAAGCCTTCCGGGGGTCGTTAAGCATCCCTCCCCGAGCATGTCCTCTCAAGGAGTCACCTGAGAGCTCACAACCTACTTTCATACAGCGAGAGTTCCAGGCTGTGCCCACGTGCTGCATATGCGGTCATGGCCCTCGTTCTCACTGCCCATTCGGTGTTGTCTACCTACACACACAAATCACACTTTTGCAGGGATATACTTGCTTCTCCTCACTTCAGTTTCTCTGAGGCTCCTCAGTCCCCACAGCTGGAGGCAGAGCTTCTCTGCGGCAGCCCACACAGCCCGAAACCCAACCATGGGGTCTGATGCTGACCTCCCCTGACACATTTTCTTCCTTTCTTGGGAGCCCCGTGGTGTTATCCTGCTGTGGAACCTCCTCAGGCTTCCCAAACCCATCGCCTGTTCGTCTTCGGGGCTCTTATGACCCCCAACCCAACTCTCTTACCTGCCCAGGGTCTTCTCAAATAGAGCAAAGCCCATCCTGGCCCTTGATAGCCCTAGAGTGCTGCAGCTCTCCTGAACCATTTCCTCAAATCAAACTTGGGGAGAGGAAAGCATGTAGACCTTGGACCCGGAATTCGAGTCCCCTCTCCTCTGTTTGCTTGCCGCTTCCCAAACTTGTGACCTGCCCAGGTCTACTGGCTCCACGCCTGCATTGTCCCATCTGTAGAATGGAGCTTGAGGTACCTAATTCACTTGGTTGGGAACACTATATTAAATGTGTAGCACACGCCTGGGAGATAATGAGTGCAGGAGGCAGTGTGGTCCAGTTTAGGCATGATGTGTGGAATAAAATCCTGGCTCTGCAAAGTTACTTCATGCTGGTAAGAAGCCTCAGTCTCCTCGCTTGGGGGGCAGGGGGTAGATGAGGGTAAGAATGTATCTCTCACAGGGTTATTGTGAGGATTAAAAAGCTAGTGACAGGGGTATATGCGAAATCTCTGTACCTTCCTTTCCATTTTGCTGTGAAACTAAAACTGCTCTAAAAAAATTAAGTTTTGAAAGACAATGTGTGATAATGATGTGTCACTGTAGATTTCTCAGTTGTAACACATGAATACTTCTGGTGAGACATGTTGATAATGGAGGGGGTGGTGAGAAGGTGGGAGACAAAGCTTCTTTAGGAACCCTTGCAGTTTCTGCTCAGTTTTGTTGTGAACCTAAAACTTCTCTAAAAAACACAGTCTATTTTTACAAAAGATAAAGCATGTGACAAGCTTGGCACCATTTCTGTTACAGGTCAATGTTCGTTCTTTTCTTTCATAAAAGCCCTGCCTCTCTCGGAATCCACCCTCCACAAGCCGTCTGTGACAGTCAGACTTTTCAAACAAAAACACGTTTTTACAACAAGCACCTACTGTATAACACAGGGAACTCTGATGAACAAACATCATGTGACAGCTTGGATGGGAGGGGAGTTTGGGGAGAATGGGTACATGTATGTGTGTGGCTGAGTCATTTTGCTGTGCACCTGAAGCTATCACAACATTCTCAATCAGCTATACTCCAATATACAATTTTTAAAAATTTAATGGACTTTTAAAGGAAATCTGTGCTAAAACATTCGGAGAAGGCAATGGCACCCCACTCCAGCACTCTTGCCTGGAAAATCCCATGGACGGAGAAGCCTGGTGGGCTGCAGTCCATGGGGTCGCGAAGAGTCGGACACGACTGAGCGACTTCCCTTTCACTTTTCACTTTCATGCATTGGAGAAGGAAATGGCAACCCACTCCAGTGTTCTTGCCTGGAGAATCCCAGGGATGGGGGAGCCTGGTGGGCTGCCGTCTATGGGGTCACACAGAGTCGGACACGACTGAAGCGACTTAGCAGCAGCAGCAGCAGCAGTGCTAAAACATTAACTTGAAGGAGAAAGAATGTTGTCAAGCCACATTCTTTGGCTTTAATCAGATTTATCGCCAGCCTGCACCCACTGACTCCCTATTCTTCCCTCCACACATACTCACACCCCACAGGCATAAAGACAAACCCAAAGCAACCTCACATGTGCATGGACTGCAGCCTCACACGCACTTAAGCTGACCCTTTGCCACTGTGTACTCTTTATCAATGATAGTCATACTTCAAGTGGGGCAGCCCAGGTGACTCAGTCTTAAGAATCCATCTGCCAAGGTAGAAGCCGAAGGAGATGTGGGTTCGATCCCTAGGTTGAGAAGATGCTCTGGAGAAGGAAATGGCAACCCACCCTGGTATTCTTGCCAGGATAATCCTATGGACAGAGGAGTCCATGGGGTCACAAAAAACCAGATATGACTGAGAACACACGCACGCAATACTTCAAGTATAGTTTTATGCGTGCTCAGTTGCTTCAGTCATGTCCAACTCTTTGCCACCCTAGGGATTGAAGCCCACCAAGCTCCTCTGTCCATGGGATTCTCCAGACAAGAATACTGGAGTGGGTTGCCATGTCCTCCTCCAGGGGATCTTTCTGACTCAGGGATCAAACCCACATCTCTTATGTCTCCTGCATTGGCAGGCAGGTTCTTTACCACTAGAACCACCTGGGAAGGCTGTATAGCTTTTTGATTGATTGTAACTAACCCAAGAGAGCTACTTTCACCCACAAAGAGCTGTAGTATAGAAACTCCCACCCAGAGTCAGGAGAGAAGCCCACAGACACCCTCTCACCTCCTTACCTGCAGAGCTCCTGTGGGCCCCAGCCTCCCAGCAGCAGAAGAAAAGGGGCAGAGCCAGGCACCAGAGAAAGCTCATCGTAGCTGGGATTCCGGCCACCATTGCCAGCAGCTCTGCCCACTCCTCTCACTGCCGCCTTTTCCTGCTTCCTCAACCCGCGGAGGATGGGCGGGCCACCTGCTTAGGTGTGACTAGCTAGTTTCCAGGATGCAACCAAGTGATCACAAGTGCACAGGCTGAGAGCTGGCAGGCTGTGTGTCAGGACTGACAAGGAGCCAACCCTCCTGCCCCCCTTGCCCACTGACTCCTCCTCCCTAAAGTTTGAAGATATGGAATCCTTTCTACAGTGACATTCACCCCCTGGTTCCTGCAACCAGGGAAACCATGGCAGAAAATGTTTCATACATGCTTCCCCTTCCCACAAGCTTCCCCCGCCACCCCACCCCCCTGTGCATGGGATTTTGACTTCTAGTTAGAGAGACATGGGTTTTATTCCTAATTCTGGACTTATTACCTCTATGAACATGAAAGTGAAAGTCTCGCTCAATACTCGCTCAATAGTGTCCGACTCTTTGAGACCCCATGGACAGTCCATGAAATTCTCCAAGCCAGAATACTGGAGTGGGTAGCCTTTCCCTTCTCCAGGGGATCTTCCCACATTGCAGGCGGATTCTTTACCAGCTGAGCCTCAGGGAAGCTCTATTACCACTATGGTCAAGGGCAAACTAAAGAGCTTTCTGAACCTCAACCTCCTGATCTGTAAAATGGGCCTAATCCTTACCTTACCGGGCTGTTTTTTGAGGATTAGAGCAATAAAAAGGCTCTAATATAGTGCCTACATACTTGGTGCTTATTGAAAACATATACATTTTAAGTGCTCAATAAACGAACCCTGATGTCCACTCGGATCCTCAAGTCATATAAGGAACAGCCCCCTGAGGTTTGCAGGAGACAACTCTCTAGTGTGGGGAAGGACTCTGATCCCTAACATCCTTCTGTCTTTACATTCTGGGATCCTCCATGCCAGCCAGAGGCAGGATCCTGTCCTGGGCCAGCCTGTAGGTGCAGGGCAGGGAGCGCGCTCCTCGAAGAAGGGAAAGGGTAAGTGTGCTGGTCTGAGTCCCCAGGCCTGGGAAGGGGGATGCTGAGGGTAATGACTGAGGGAAGTTTAGGGATTTGGCCACAAGAAGGAGAATGAGGCTGCAGAATATATTTCCAAATGCCCCAGTGAAGAATCTTATCCCCTCAAAGGGCCCAGGACGTAGGCTGTTATGGCCATAGCCAGAGGCCAGACAAGGTACCTTGGGGGTCTTAGGGCCAGAGTTTTGTGGAGAAAGCAGTTCTACAGCAGAGGAAAGCTTGTTGGACAAGCATCAAGAAACCACAAAAATCTCATGGCGGGAAGGAACTTTAAAGTGGAATCCAGAAGGTCTAGGCTCTGTTTCCAGCTCCTTCCTTAATTATGGCCTAGAGGCTATGTGATCTTGCACAAGTTATTTGGTTTCTATGGGCCTCTGTCATGGCCTCTGAGGTCATCTTGGCCCTGACAGCTGAGGATCTGCTTCCTGTAAGACACTGGCTTCTAGAATTTCACCCTGGGGACTTCCCTCGAAGTCCAGTGGTTAAGACTCCGCAGTTACAATGCAGAGCGTTTGGGTTGGATCCGTGACTGGGGAATAACACCCCACATGCCACAAAGGATGGCCAAAAGATTTTTAAAAGTAAACTAAAAACAGAACCTCCCCTGTGTTGGGATAAAGGGCTCTGTGGCCTGGAAGGAGAAGGAAGTCATTCTAGGGCACGGGGTGGGGGTGAGGGGGGTGGGCAAGAAGACTCAACGAGAGGAGAGGGAGTCTGTCTGGGACTCAGCCCAGCACTTGGGATCAGGGATCCTGGACCCCAGTTCCAACCACACTGCTAATCTGTAGAGTCTTCCTGCCAGGCTGAGCCCTTCCACCATCCTGCTCAACCTCAGTCCTTCACTTTATAAAATGGGAGAAATGAATTTCCCTTTGGGGGAGTTTAGGAGACCCTGGGGCCACAGCAAAGACCTGAATTCTATTTGATCAGATCTAGTAATGAGTCTAGCGGTCTGCAGTCCATGGTGTCTCAGAGTCAGACTCGACTGAGTGACTGAGCATGCACACAGTAATGAGTGAGTGATTTAGTATGAAGTTTCACCCTTGAGAAAACAGGAGAAATTCAGCAAGAATGTGCTACTTTCTGCCACCTCCCTCTCCTCCTGACCCACCTGTCTGCCCCACCCCAGCGAGGAGAGAGACTTCCTCATTCCAGCAGCTGGTGGCTTAAACTACAGACCGAGGTACTCCAGGTACCCTTTTCACCCCCCACCATGGGATTTCCTTCTCTATTTCCTTTTGCTTTTCATCATCTAGTAATCAACAGCTCAGCTCCAGCCCAGTTGCCTATCATGGGATCTAACCAGGAATCTACTAGAAGGGAAGCCTGACTGAATGCTTTCCTGGGTTTTGCTGAATTTTGTCAGTCCATCTTCCACTGTACCTGCGGGAATTTCCAAGGCTGGACACATGACTGTTGACCTTGAGGCCATAATAGTCTTAACCAGAAAGCTCCTGAACATTTTGTTCAGCCCAATTCAGGTCTCACCCTGAATGAACATAGGAGGCTAGTTTTATTAGTTTAGCAAACATGTGTGGAACACCTTACTAGATGTCAGACACTGTTCTCGGCACCCAGGATACATCACTGAGTAAAACAGATCCCTGCCCTTGTGGAACTAACTCCCTGGTGAACCAAGATAGTTCAAACAATAAACATAAGAAGTAAGTGAATGGTATAGGGATGAATATTATGAAAAAAAGAGGGGGAAAGATAGGTAAGAAGAACCTGGTGTGTGTGGCATGCAGAGATGAGGGGCAGGTTGCAGTATTAAATAACACTATGGGATCTGAGCCATGACTCCAAGTTGGTGAGAAAGTTAGTCAAGTGGATACATGGGGAAGAACACTCCAGACAGCAGAACTCATAGAGAAAGATCCAGAGACTAAGGCAGGACCTAGATCAAGAAACAGCAAAGAGCCCATGTGACTGGAGCCTCATGAGAGAGCAGAGTTGGGGGTCAGGGGAGTAGGTGATAAGGCATGGGTGATAAAGGGCCTTGCCAGCCTTGGGGGCTGCTCTCTATGAGTGAGCTGGGAGCAATCCCTGGGGAGTTTTGAGCTGTGGAGTGATGAAATCTGACTTGGGATTTGGAAGGACCACTCTGGCAGCCCTGTGCTGAAACAGAAACTGGGAGTTAGGTTTTGCCCTAGTCCAGGTGAAAGAGGAGGGTGGCTCTGACCATGATGGTATCAGAGGAGGTAGTGAGAGTCAGTCAGATTCTGGATATATTTTGAAAGTAGAGCTGACATGATTTCCTGCTAGATTGATGTGGGCTATCAAAGGAAGAGAGAAGTCAAGAAAACTACAGATTTCTCAACCTGAACCAATGGAAGAATGCAGCTGTCATTTGGGTCTGGCTTTCTCATCAAGAATATTCAGAACTCCCTCACCCTCAATAAGCCAGTGCACATTTTAGGGATGAATTCGACTCAAGACAAGGATATCCAGTAAAGCCTAAGCACTGGCCTGCAAAGGGTCTGACAAAAGAGTTAACCCAGTAAAATGTCCTTGAAATATAAGGTTCTAGATCTGCTAGGCCACTGAGCTATAGTATAGCCCCACAGGCCACAGCAAACAAGTTCTGTGTTTGTTGGGAGGCAAACCTTTTTCCTCTTCCAACCTGGGTGCAGTGACTGGAGGCCAGCTAACTGAGAAAAGACAGATGAACAGAAGAAGAGACAAAGTTTACTTACACGTGCACCATGAAGCTGTTCTCACTGAATAACCAGAGATAAAGGTTTCTACACTGCCCTTAACAAAGGCACAGAACTTAGCACTTCTGTGGGAAAACATGGAAGGTACCATTGGCAGTCTGTCTCCATGGCAGCTGAAATTGGCTGGAAAGTCCCTTGGACAGGGATTAATGGCAGCTGTATTTTTAGAAGGCTCTGGTTTAGTCAGACAAGAGAAGTTCAGATAACATTTCTTTCTGCATCTTTTGTAGGTCAAATGTTTCCTCTTTCAAATAATCTTTATACTTCTCTGGTGGTCTAGTGGCTAACACTCCAAGTACCCAAAGCAGGGGCCCAAGGATCGACCCTTGGTCAGGGGAGTAAATCCCTGCAACTATGAGTTCCAATACCAAAACTTAAGATCCTGATTCAGTGCAGCCAAATAAATGAATTTTTAAAATATTAATCTTTATACCAACTCTGCAGGTCTGAGTGAATCCCTGCAGGTACCAAATGTGTAGATAAAGAGAGGTGGGAGGAAGCATCTAAGTTTGCAAAGCCCTGAGAATAGATCCCTCCATACCCTAACCCCTATTTCCTTGGGTTATAGCACGGAAACCTGTTTCCAGGGAGCCCTCTCTTCCTTCATTTCTTTTATTAGGGTACAGTCCACATAGAGTTAGCTCCGCCAATCTCAAGTAGTATACAGCTTGGTGAATTCTTAAAACTCAGCATTAAAAAAACTAAGATCATGTCATTCAGTCCCGTCACTTCATAGCAAATAGATGAGGGAAAAAAATGGAAACAATGACAGACTATTTTCTTGGGCTCCAAAATCACTGTGGACAGTGACTGCAGCCATGAAATTAAAACACACTTTCTCCATGGAAGGAAAGCTATGACAAACCTAGACATTGTATTAAAAGGCAGAGACATTCCTTTGCCAACAAAGGTCCATATAGTCAAAGCTATGGTTTTTCCAGTAGTCAAGTACAGATGTAAGAGTTGGACCATAAAGAAGGCTGAGTGCCAAACAACTGATGCTTTCAAACTGCAGTGCTGGAGAAGACTCTTGAGAATCCCTTGAAAAGCAAGGAGATCAAACCACTCAATCCTAAAGGAAATCAATCCTGAATATTCTTTGCAAGGAGTTATGCTGAAGCTCCAATAACTTTGGCCACCTAATGTGAAGAGCCGACTCATTGGAAAAGACCTTGATGTTGGGAAAGATTAAGGGTAGGAGGAGAAGGGAGTGACAGAGTATGAGATGGTTGGATGGCATCACCAACTCAATGGATATGAATTTGAGCAAACTTCGGGAGATAGTGAAGGACAGGGAAGCCTGGTGTGCTCCAAACCATGGGGTTGCAAAGAGTTGGACATGAGTGACTGAACTGAACTGAACACCCAGGGTGCATTCACTACTCAGATCAGGATATAGGATGTTGTCAGCATCTCAGTAGGCTCCCTTGTGTCCATTTCCAGTCAATATCCCTCCAAGGACCACCATTCTCACCTCTATCACCATAAAGTATTTCTGCCTATTTTTGAACTTCAAATAAATGGGACTATGCATACATAATTTCTTGCATCTGACTTCTTAACTTTATGCCTGGGAAATTCACCCATGTTGTTGTATATAACAGTGGTTCATTCTTTTTTTGTTTTAAGGTAGTATCCATTGTAGAAATATACCACAATTAATTTTTTCTATTTTCCTATTGATGGATTCTGGGTTATTTCTAGTCTTTCGCTATTCTGAATAATACCACTATCAACAATCTTGTATATATCTCAGGTATGTATACATACACCCAGGAATGAAATTGCTGGGTCACGTGTCTAGCTTTAGTATACAGCATCAAACAGTTTTCTAAATTAATTGTGCCCACTTATACTACACCAGCAACATATGAGAGTTCCAGTCTCCATATTCTCATCAACACTGGTATCACTGGTCCTTTTAATTTTAGACATTTTTGTGGACCTGAATTTCTCATTGTGATTTTGACTTACATTACAGGGAGCCCTCTGCTTTCTCAGGGCTTTGCCCAGGTTGTATGCCACTGCCAGGGAAATGACTTTCATGGGAAAGATACTAGAGGGACACAGGGAGGAATGATGGAGGGCTGGGTAGAAATCAAATTTGCATGCACACATGCACCATCTGTACACTCAACTAACGAGGAGCCTGTGTTGGTACTGGAACATCTGTGGGGACCCTGGTTGGGGTGGGGGATAATGAAGGAGAGACAGGAAAGAATGGGATGGAGTTTTTAGGCATTTGGAAGGAATGAGCACTGACTCAAGAAAGGAGAAAGGGCCTGCAAATCAGCACTGTTGAGCTGTCTATGAGGCCCACAGACTGATCCCCACTGGAGAGGTCACATTCCACATTGCCCTGAAAAACTCTTCCTGGCAAGGAAAGGACATCTCAGGCTCTGGAGGTGTGGGTGGGGCTCTCCCAAACAGGGTCCAGGGCTGTCTCTCCCTCAGGTTCCTACATCCCTGGGCAGGAAAAGACATCTGTGGCTGGAAGAGCTGAGGCATAAAGCATGTGCTCCATAGAGCCAGGAGGTGGGACAGCTTTCATGCACCATTTCAAGTCCTCTTTGCCTTGCTGCCTATTTCAGCCACTGCTGCAGGGACCAGCTTCCTACCAGTGAGCAGGCAGAGCCTTGCCATGTGCCATCTGGCCTCTGTTCCAGGACCTCCCTGATACTAAGGCTTGGGATGCTTCTGGGGGCTATTAAGCCCTCACACAGCAGTGAAGAACTGGGAGAATTGGGCCCTGGGGAGCAACCCACAAGCCAAGGGGAATGGGGGCCCACAGACAGATGCTCCCTGTTTCATTGCTGGGACAGATGGCTCTCAGACACGCTTCTTGGAAGGTCCCAAGGATGGAGCAGCCATCAGCCATAGCAGGGGCCAACTGGCTAACACCTTTTGACTGGCTCTCCCTTCTGCTCTGTGCCATTTCTCCTTTCCCCACTCCTCTGGATCATGTCCCTAAATAACTCATTCAGGCTCTGCTTTCAGAGAAACTAAACTAAAACAGACCCACTACCCAATAACTAGGCTCTGTGCTGACAGGGCATCCTATGCTATTATCATTTTCTAGAAGCCAGTGTTCAGATTAGCAAAGGTCTAGAGCGAGCCTTGGATGGGGATGACCAGTCATTCTGTCTAGCTGGAACCAAGGTGTGGGAGAGGGACCAGCAGGAGATAAGGCCAGAAGCGTGCCTTGGGTCCATAGAGTGGAGGACTCAGCAGGCCACACACGGGCGGTTAGCCTTATTCTGGAGACAGTGGGAGGCCAGTGGTGGTTTCTGAGTGAGGGGAACTGACAACACCAGAGCTCTGCTTTGCGGGGTATGATGTGGTACAATGTGGGCTGGGACCAGTAAGGGCAAGAGGACCAGTAAGGGGCTGTGACGTAGGACTTGGGCAATGGCATATGAAGGGGGCAGATGTGAACTGTGTTGTGAGGTAGAATTCAAAATACTTGGCACCTTGCAGAAGAAAACCAGGGCATAGAGATGTGAAAAATGCTCCTGAGCTTTGGAGTCCAGGAGGCTGGCAGGAAGGGCACCGGGCACAGAGCAGGAGGAAAAGCAGATCCAGGAGGAAAAGACGGCTTCAGTGGACCCCAAAGCCAGCGGCATCATTTTTTCTAGTGCTTTGAAATCCTGCTCAAGGAGACCCCAAGGAGGCTGCTCCCAGCACACCAGAGGAAGGTCCCCTGCCACTTTTGGCCCTGTGGGAAGAGAAGGGGGTGGGTAAGAGGTCACAGGCCTCAGGCCAGGCTATGTCAGGACTCACAGGCAGTACTACAGAGCCCGGGAAGGGATACTGAGGAGAGAGGCAAGAATTATTCAGTCACAGCGCCGCTAGGTTTTTACTTCCTGCTTTCAAGATACACATTTACTATATTTACTGTAACCATCACAAAACAATAAATATCATGAGCCAAATTTCTGTTTTATAACTTGTTGTACTGATTTTATGCACATTTGAACATGTTTAGGACAACAGCAGGTTTCTGTCTTCCTCTGGTTGAACCAACGGGGAAGCAGACAGGGGGAGGCAGCGGGGAGAGCTGCAGCACCGCTGGGCCCGGTGTTGCAATCCTGGCGGGCCCAGGGCGGGAGGCTGAGCTCTGCTCCAGGGGCCCTGCTGGTAGAGGGCAGGGGAGGAGTTCCAGGCAGGCATCAGGCTCTCTTCTTGAGTCCCTTCACGGTGATCAAGAGGGGCAGCCCCGGAGGTTGGTTTGGAGAAGCTGCCGGACCTGAGTGAGCAGTAAGTGAAGGCCTGTTCCATTACGTTTCCCCAAATAACAGCGCTGTCTTGTTCATCTGCCAAGAAGCAGACCTTTGCACAAGAACCCTACAAGGCAAGCTCTAGGATACAGATGAGGAAAGGAAGGCTCAGAAAAGTTAAGAAGGCTGAAGGCTTAAAGTTAGCCAGGATCTGAACCCAGGTCTATCTGGATTCAGATGGACCTGTCCGAGCTCTTTCCATTGTCCTGGATGCCTTTCTTTCTGCCCAATGCTGTAACATGCCAGGGTGGGGGCCAAGAGCTTCCCTCGAATGCTGGGCACAGCTGGACAGATCAGGGCTGAAGCCAAGACTCAAAAGGAAAATAAAGGACAGAGGATGATTTAAGGCAGAGAACAGCAAACCACAATCTGTGGACCAAATCTGTCTTTCTGCCTGTTTTTTTGTATAAATCACAAGTTAAGAATTTTTTTTTTACATTTTTAAATGGTTGAAAAAAGTCAAAATAAGAATGGCATTTCATGACACATGAGAATCATATGAAATTAAGTGTCAGTGTTCATGGGCAGGAACCCTGGCTTCTACCATAAATCCGTGGTTGCCATGGTGCCCCACCCACCTCAGGCCCTTTGCCCTCTTTGGTAATTGCTCCTTAATTTTGGGTTCTAGAGGCCAGGGAGGCAGGAGCAGCTTGCTGGCCACCCCTTCTAAGGGCATCTCCAGGGCACTCACCATGCCCTGCATCCAGTCTACATTGCTTCTGACAGCCTTGGACGGGTTCTCCATCCTCAGCACCATTTGCAGCATCATGCTGGTAGTTTGAGGAGCTGAGAAAACACGGTGAAAGCTCCTGTCCTCATCCCTGCCTCCCACCCCCTCCTGTCTGCCCTCAGAAGTCTACCCAGGAAGGGTCAAGAGGCATCTATACTGTAGGAGAAGCAGGGACCGTTAAGGGGAGCCCAGCCACCCTTATTTCCCCACCCTGTTCCCCAACCACCAACAGCTGAACCTCTCCTTGTGGGACCCAGAAAAGTAGCTCAGGGAAGAGCAGCAGGTAGCGAGGAACAGTGGGCAAAGAAAGCTGGGAGGAATGTATAGGCCCTTTTGACATGAAATGGACAAAATGTCAGGATCTTGGGAATGTCAGGGACCTTAGGAATCACCCAGTCCACACTCTGGCCTTGGCCTGAAGTATAGGCAAGGGCTTGCCTCTGTCAGTTACAGCCTCTAGCTCTCCTGGGGGTGGAAAGGAGCCTGCATGTGCATTCCTGGGCTTGCAGAGGGCATGGTGGTCTGGGCAGCAGTCTGGTACCACATGGCAAAATTCATCACAGTAGCAGCTTCCTCTCCTGCAGTGGTGATCCATTCCAACGCAGCAGAGGGGCTGGGATTGGAAGCAGCTGCCTGGAGAAAAAGGGATGTTAAAAAGAGACAGATTGGGCTTCCCTGGTGGCTCAGTGGTAAAGAATCCACCTGCCACTGCAGGAGACACAAAGTCGATCCCTGGTCTGGGAAGATCCCACGTGCAGTGGAACAACTAAGCCCGTGTGCCACAACTATTGAGTCTGTGCTCCAGAGCTGGGGAATCACAACTACTGAAGCCAGTGCACCCTAGGGCCTGTGCTCCACAACAAGAGAAGCTGCCACAATGAGAAACCTGTGCACCACGAGACTAGAGGGCAGCCACCACTCACCATGAGTGAAAATCCAGTGTAGCAATGAAGACCCAGCCCAGCCAAAAATCAATCAATAAAAACATATTTTAAAGAAATAGATTTAACACATAATGCTGGGACACTGGATATTCATATGCAAAAGAATGAATTTGGACCTCTACCTCATACCATATACAAATGTTAACTCAACATGGATCACAGACCTAAATGTAAGAGTTAAAACTATAAAACTCTGCATGTTGTCATGACCTTGGATTAAGCAGTAGTTTCTCAGATGTGGACTTCACTGGTGGCTCAGATGGTAAAGAATGTGCCTGCAATGCAAGAGACCCAGCCAGGTTTGACCCTGGGTCGGGAAGATCCCCTGGAGAAGGCAATGGCAATCCACTCCAGTATTCTTGCCTGGAGATTTCCACCAAAACCACAATGACAAAAGAAAGAATAAAGTAGACTTGATCAAAATTTAGAAGCTTTGTGCTTCTAGAGATACTATCAAAAAAGTGAAAAGACAACCCATGGGATGAGAAAACATCTGCAAATCATAGGTGATAAGAGAATTTTATTCAGAGTATGTAATAACTCTCACAAACTCTATAACAACAAAGACAAATAACCCAATTTAAAAATGAAAAAAGGATAGAGGCTCAAGAGGGAGGGGATACATGTATGCCTGTGGCTGATTCATATTGATGTATGGCAGAAACCAACACAATATTATAAAGCAATTATCCTTCAACAGTACGTGAATTATGTACTTGAATTATGCTTCAACAGTATGTGAGCCAAGAACGTCCAGATGTCCAAGCTGGATTTAGAAAAGGAAGAGGAACCAGAGATCAAATTGCCAAATTCCACTGGATCATAGAAAAAGCAAGAGAACTGCAGAAAAACATCTACTTCTACTCCATTGACTACGCTAAAGCCTTTGACTGTGTAGATGACAACAAAATGTGGAAAATTCTTAAAGAGATGGGAATACCAGACCACCTGACCTGCCTCCTGAGAAATCTGTATGCAGGTCCGGAAGCAACAGTTAAAACCAGACATGGAACAACAGACTGGTTCCAAATTGGGAAAGGAGTATGTCAAGGCTGTATATTGTCATCCTGCTTATTTAACTTACATGCAGATTACATCATGAGAAATGCCTGGCTTGATGAATCACAAGCTGGAATCAAGATTTCCAGGAGAACTATCAATAACCTCAGATATGCAGATTATACCATCCTTATGGCAGAAAGTGACAAGAAACTAAAGAGCCTCTTGATGAAGGTGAAAGAGGAGAGTGAAAAAAGCTGGCTTAAAGCTCAACATTCAAAAAACAAAAATCATGGCATCTGGTTCCATCACTTCATAGCAAGTAGATGGGGAAACAATCAAAACAATGATATTCTTTATTTTTGGGGGCTCCAAAATCACTGCAGATGGTGACTGCAAGCCATGAAATTAAAAGATGCTTTCTCCTTGGAAGAAAAGCTATGACAAACCTAGACAGCATATTAAAAAGCAGAGACATTACCAACAAAGGCCTGTCTAGTCAAAGCTATAGTCCAGTAGTCATGTATGGATGTGAGAGTTGGACCATAAAGAAAGCTGAGCACCAAAGAATTGATGCTTTTGAGCTGTGGTGTTGAAGGCTCTTGAGATTCCCTTGGACTCCAAGGAGATCAAATCAGTCAATCTTAAAGGAAATCAGTCCTGAATATTCATTGGATGGACTGATGCTGAAGCTGAAGCTCTAATACTTTAGCCACCTGATGGGAAGAGCCAACTCACTGGAAAAGCCCCCGATGCTGGGAAAGAGTGAAGGCAGGAGGAGAAGGGGACAACAGAGGATGAGATGGCTAGATGGCATCACCAACTAGATGAACATGAGTTTGAGCAAGCTCCCGGAGTTGGTGATGGACAGGAAAGCCTGGTGTGCTGCAGTCCATGGGTTCTCAAAGAGTCGGACAAAACTGAGTGACTGAACTAAACTGAACTTCAATTAAAAATAAATAAATTTTTTTTAAATGAACAAAAGATTTATCCAAAGCGGATACACAAATGACCTATAAGCACATAATTATCAGGAAAATGAAAATTTGAGTCACAATGAGTTACCACTTCACCACCATTAGGTTCAAATGAAAAAGACAGAAAACAAGTATTGGTAAGGATGTGGAGAAATTGGAACCGCTTACATTGCTAGTGGAAATGTAAAAGGGTGCAGCTAGTTTGCAAAACTGTTTGGCAGTTTTTCGGAATGTTAAATGTAGAGTTACCAAATGACCCAGCAAATCTACTTCTGGGTATATACTGAAAAGAACTGAAAATATATGTTCACATAAAAACCTGTCCAAAAATGATCAGAGAAGCATTATTCATAATGGCCAAAAAGTGGAACTAATTCAAATGTTCAACTGATGAGCAGATAAAACATGGTATTTCTACACAATGGAATGCTATTCAGCCACAAAAATGAATGAAATGCTGATACATGCTACAGATGGAGGTACCTTGAAAATATGATACTAAATGAAAGAAGTCAGCCGTGAAATGTCACATGTATGAGTCTGTTTATGTGAAATGTCTGGAATAGGCAAATCCACAGAGACAGAAAGTAGATTAATCGTAGCTAGGAGTGGGAAGGTGTAGGTAATAGATGGGTGATTGTCAATGATACAGCGTTTCTTTGGAAGGTGATGAAATGTTCTAAACTTAGGTACCAGTGTTGGTTGCACCACTCTGTGAATACGCTAAAAACCATTGAATTGTATATTTTAAAAGGATGTCTTTCACATTATGTGAATTATATCTCAATAAAGTTGTTACTAAAAAGAGACTCAGAGAGAAGAGTGACAAAACAAGAGCGACAAGAGTGACAGCAAGGAAAAAAGAGAGGCAATAGAGAGAACAACAGAAGAGTTGTGACAAGGGGGCAGAGAGAAAACCCGCACAGTTAGAAGGTGGTCTCCAAGGTCCCT
The DNA here is from genome assembly GCF_029407905.1 of Bubalus kerabau. Classification (NCBI taxonomy): domain Eukaryota; kingdom Metazoa; phylum Chordata; class Mammalia; order Artiodactyla; family Bovidae; genus Bubalus; species Bubalus kerabau. Next base: position 116,858,507 of record NC_073625.1, on the reverse strand, counting down.
GTTCACAAAACAGTTCACCAACCCCAGTTCAGTTCAGTTCAGTTGCTCAGTCGTGTCCGACTCTTTGCGACCCCATGAATCGCAGCACGCAGGCCTCCCTGTCCATCACCAACTCCCGGAGTTCACTCAGACTCATGTCCATCGACTCAGTGATGCCATCCAACCATCTCATCCTCTGGCATCCCCTTTTCCTCCTACCCCCAATCCCTCCCAGCATCAGGGTCTTTTCCAATGAGTCAACTCTTCGCATGAGGTGGCCAAAGTACTGGAGTTTCAGCTTTAGCATCATTCCTTCCAAAGTAATCCCAGGGCTGATCTCCTTCAGAATGGACTGGTTGGATCTCCTTGCAGTCCAAGGGACTCTCAAGAGTCTTCCCCAACACCACAGTTCAAAAGCATCAATTCTTCGGCGCTCAGCTTTCTTCACAGTCCAACTCTCACATCCATACATGACCACAGGAAAAACCATAGCCTTGACTAGACAGACCTTTGTTGGCAAAGTAATGTCTCTGCTTTTTATATGCTATCTAGGTTGGTCATAACTTTCCTTCCAAGGAGTAAGCGTCTTTTAATTTCATGGCTGCAGTCACCATCTGTAGTGATTTCTGAGCCCCCAAAAATAAAGTTTGATACTGTTTCCACTGTTTCCCCATCTATTTCACCAACCCCAGTTCCTACTAATTCCCCAAGGCATTCAATGCAATTATTATCACAGTGGTAAAGAATTCACACAGGAGATGCTGTTTCAATTGCTGGGATGGGAAGATCCACTGGAGAAGGAATGGCAACTCACTCCCATATTCTAGCCTGGAAAATTGCATGGACAGAGGAGCCTGGTGGGCTACAGTCCTTGGAATCTCAGAGTCAGATACGACTGAGTGACTGAGCACATGGACACATGCTCATCCACTACAAGATGACGGGGTTATCTTCTGTAAGACAAGGAAGACAAGGCGCTGGCAGGTGGGGACCATGGCCCAAGCAACCTGGTGAGTCTGTGGCTCAGGTCGAAAGGTGCCCCAGGTGCTCTCATGCCCAGAACTCTCAATGTTGTTTTCCCTTTCCCTTGACCTTCTCATGACTTCCCTGGTGGCTCAGATGGTAAAGCGTCTGTCTACAATGGGGGAGACCCGGGTTTGATCCCTGGGTTGGGAAGATCCTTGGAGAAGGAAATGGCAGCCCACTCCAGCACTATTGCCTGGAAAATCCCATGCATGGAGTAGCGTGGTAGGCTACATGGGGTCGCAAAGAGTCAGACACGACTGAGCAACTCCATTTTCCACTTTGACCTTCTCATTAGGTTCGCACTTGCCTGGGGCTTTGTTTAGGGATAAGCTGAAGGACATTCCAGAGCTGACAAGATCAACAGGGAGCAAGCCACAGAGAGGATGTGGGGCCAGGTGTGGCTAACCCACCCTGTTGTGGAAACAGAGGCCAGCAGATAGGTGTCTGGTGAAAAGGGAGCCAAAGACCAACCCACTCTCAAGGTGATGGTGGGAGGGGCTGGAGTGGTGACCTCTGAATTTGGTCTGGCTTCTGCCTCATGTTCTGGTCAGGAGCCTCCTGCTAATGATCAATTTCCCTTCTCACACCAGCCCCCTTCCCAAGTGCCTGGTTCAGGGTCAGGTTGTCACCAAGATCAGGAATCAATCAAAAGGTTGTCCCAGGAGGGACTTCCGTGGTGGTCCAGTGGATAAAACTCCATGCTCCCATGCAGGGGGCCCAGGTTCGATCCCTGGTTGGGGAACTAAGATCTCACATGCTACAACGAAGCCCAAGTGCCTTAACAACTGAGCCCACACACTATAAGGCTCATACACCACAACTAGAGAAGCCCATGTGCCGCAATGAAGACCCAGAGCCACCTAAACAAAATTTTTTTAAAAAAATCACTCATTTCCACTGCTGGGCATACACACTGAGGAAACCAGAAGGGAAAGAGACACGTGTACCCCAATGTTCATCGCAGCACTGTTTATAATAGCCAGGACATGGAAGCAACCTAGATGTCCATCAGCAGATGAATGGATAAGAAAGCTATGGTACATATACACAATGGAGTATTACTCAGCCATTAAAAAGAATACATTTGAATCAGTTCTAATGAGGTGGATGAAACTGGAGCCTATTATACAGAGTGAAGTAAGCCAGAAAGAAAAACACCAATACAGTATACTAACGCATATATATGGAATTTAGAAAGATGGTAACAATAACCCTGTGTACGAGACAGCAAAAGAGACACTGATGTATAGAACAGTCTTATGGACTCTGTGGGAGAGGGAGAGGGTGGCAGGATTTGGGAGAATGGCATTGAAACATGTAAAATATCATGTATGAAACGAGTTGCCAGTCCAGGTTCGATTCACGATACTGGATGCTTGGGGCTGGTGCACTGGGACGACCCAGAGGGATGGTATGGGGAGGGAGGAGGGAGGAGGGTTCAGGATGGGGAGCACATGTATACCTGCGGCGGATTCATTTTGATATTTGGCAAAACTAATACAATTATGTAAAGTTTAAAAATAAAATAAAATTTAAAAAAAATCACTCATTTCAAAGATAGGAGCAGTCCCAGGGACCATACAAATGAGGACCATAGCCCACGTGGGAGTCAGAGATCAAGTCAGTGGCCTAGTGATATCAGCATTTATTTTAACAGTTTGGGATGGGATGGAATGGAATGGAGTGGAGTGGAGTGGAATAGAATAGGAAACATCCACATATATTGTATATGTAAGTGTAAGTTTCTTGGGGTTCTTTTTGAAAATTTTGTTTGCTCTTGTATACATGTATTTAAGTACTGGATCAAAGGATGAAATATATTTCTTAATGTGGATTATGGCCAGAGAAGTTTGAAAGACACTGATCTAAAAATGGAAAAGCCATGTTATTAAGGTCATGCTTGAGTGGGTGATAGAGCTGAGAGAGGAACTAGCAATCCTGACTTTTTCCGTTTTCCCCACAACATCCAGGCACAAGGTTCTCCTTCAAAAAGCCTCCGGATGCACTGGCCACTGCCCTCTGGCACTCTCTAAACACACCGCATACTCCTGCTTTTAAGCCTTTGTTCAAGCTGCTTCCTCTGCTTGGAAGGCCCTTCCCTCTCACAACCACTAGAAGAAAACATTCTTATCCTTCAAGGTCATGATTAAATTCAGTCTTCCCAGGGTTGCTAAGGAACTAGCTCATTATTTTGAGAGTGATAAATGAAGACTCATTTATCCAGTTTTTCCACACAAACCAAATAGTTGAAGAGGGAAAGGTCTTCTTTATAGAAGAACTCCAGCTAACAAATGCAGAAGGAATGACAGAAGTAGAAAACCACCATTTGTCAATTCCCAAGCCCCTCTCACTAATGAAAAAATGGATCTAGGTGACAATCATCACTGGAAGTTAAAATCATTAGAGAAAGATCGAGGGGACCTTTTTTTAACGGACCCACGTATGAAAGCACCTGGCTGATGAAGTTTAACACCAGTAAAAGTGAGATGACCAGACATTGCTTGTCTCCTTCATGAAACAGTAGGAAGCACACAGCGTCACCTAGAGAACATTCTTACCAAAAGATATGAGCCTTAACTACCAGATTTCAGGTAATGCAATGGACAGAGGAGCACCCACAAAGATCAGATCAGACAAATCCAGAATGCAGGGCTATCTACAAGACAAATGGCATGGTTTCTTCAACAAATAAACAGCATAAAAAAGAAAAAGGGCTGGTATAGATTTAAAGAGACTTAAGAATATAACAACTAAATGTAATGTATAGACCTTGTTTAGATCCTGATTCAAATAAGCCAATTGCAAAAAGGCCTTTTTGATAGTTGGAGAAATATGCACACTGATAGGTATTAAGTGGTAGTAGTTATTTTCATTATTTCAGCTCTGATAAGGTATTGTGGTTATATTATTTTAATATGGTAGATAAGAATTTGGGCAAAGTGTTGATAATTTTCAAGCTAGCCAATAGGTCCACTGGGTTCGTTAAACTATCAAATTTAATGAATAAATTTTCATAATAAAAATTTTTTTAAATAAATATGATCTATCCTGAGAGGACTTCCTACATCCCCTAGCTGGGATGTAGGGTTTAAGTTTTTCCTTTTACCCTTAAAACCTATTGATTTCATTATGTTAACATTAACATAGCATTAATCCCTGTCTCAATCATTGTTACCATCTTCTTTCCAGAAGTGTGTATCTGTCGTCCTACCAGCTCATCAAAGGCAGAAAATGCATCTCTGTAGTTTCATTATCAAGTAATTTATATTTAGTTTAAAAGATCTGAATTGAACTTGGGCTCACACTTGCGCTCCCAGGGGCATCCAAATGTCAGGACAGATTTACATTTCCTAACAGCGCTGACCAGTCCCATCAGAAAAATGACAGCACAATAAGGGAGAGGAAGTCCACCCCATGGTGAGCAAGCACTCATTCATTCACTCATGTATTCCTTTTATTCTATTCAGTGACTCTCTGAGCCGGGTACTGTGGTGGACCATGGAGGTACATTCCACTGCCCTGCCCCACCCGACAGTCCAGAGAAACACCTTCCAGGAGCTCAGTCTAGTGAAAGGAGAGGCATCCCACTACAGGTAACCAGAGCATCGCCATACTGCATGGTAAGTGCTGCACCACAGGTAAGAGGAGAGCGCTGCGGGGTTGGCGGAGAGGCAGTGCACCCATCAGGAAACAGCTTTCTGGTGGGGAGGCGACGCTCAGGGACACCTCTGTGACCATCCCATTGGCTTCAGATGAAGAGGCTTATAGCAGTGACAAGCTGAGAGGCCAGGAAGAGCCCCAAGCAAGGTGAGGTGAAGAACCCATTGCTAATAGTTTGCAGCCCTTCAGAATAATATTCTTTAAATATGTTTGACAGTTTTATAGAGAAGAGGGTAAGCATGGCCAGGGAAAGGTGTGGAAAGGGGGCATGAGGCAGACTCCTCCTCCCTTTACAGTTTTTACAAGCAACGTATTAAGACATCTTTTGCTGCTTAAGCACATCTTAAGGCTCCCATCCTTGCAAAAAGTATTCCTACCAATGATACCCAGTTTTCTCCCAAAAGATATTCTAGCAGATATAGCTTTCTCCATCCCACTGCATTTCCAGGAATATTTTAGCAAACCACATGGGTTGGTACCCAGTGAGTCTGCCTCTGAATCCAGATCTGGGCTTGTCACACCACCTTCACTCCTAGCCCTCTGACAGGGCACATTCTAGAGCTTTGTGCTGCCTCCACTCATAAGAACTTCTTCTAGACATTCCTCTGGACCCTCCAACCAAAATAGACCTTTCCAAGTGAACCACCCAAAGACATCTTATAAATATGGATGTGGTATATAGAGAAGCCACTTTAAGCACTGGTAGATGCTTAGTAAATGTCTGAACAAATGAATTATTTCATTAATAAATTAGCAAACATAGAAGGATCATGCCAGGGACAAAAATGGTTGAGTAAATGAATGAATGAATAAGAAAGAGACGAGAGGCTGGGTCCCTTTGACCTGCTAGCCTGGCTCCTCACCTGTCTCCTGGTTTGGGGCCACAGGGCTCAGCCACAGTAGGAGGAGGAGAATCAGTCCCATGGCTGCAGGCATCAGGCAGAGACAGTGTTTCAGGGACCAAGAACAGGACTTTTAATACCTACTCTTTCCAATCAGGTCATTTGGTAACCTCACAGGGAGGAGCCCGCTGACACCTGGGCCGTCACTGGCAGAGGGCAGGGGTGTGGCACCAAGACAGGGGCACAGGTGTTCCAGCTGCTTGGAATAGCTTGGTCAAACAGAGGTAATGTGGCAAGAAGAAATTTCCTATCTCCTGGTGTTTCCAGGCCTTTGGGAAGAGCAGAATCAGAGAAACCAGAGTGACTGCTGCCAGGGACTATGGAGATCATCTGGTCCGACCATCCCATTCTATATAGATAAGGTTCTATCTTATTTTATAAGGCCCAGAGAAGACAAGAGGTAACCCAAGTTCACACAGCTCAGTTGTTATAGAGCTGAGGTGTAGAGCTTGGTCTCCTGGCTCACACCAGTGTTCTTTAAACCAAATGTAGTAGAGGAATCAGAAATGCCCCTGGAAGGGCCCATCAGCCTGGAAAATCAGCAGGGCAGCTCTATTACCCCCTAGCTGGTATAAGTTGTCTACACCACAGGAACGCTGATAGAACAGGAGGAGGTTGAGACATAGAGATTTGAGGAGACTGTCTACTATAGGAAAATGTGAAAAGTAAGGTGACTCCAAAATCCTTTAAGCTAGGCTTCAGCAGTATGTGAACCGAGAACTTCCGGATGTACAAGCTGGGTTTAGAAAAGGCTGAGAAATCAGAGATCAAAGTGCCAGCATTCACTGAATCATGGAGAAAGCAAGGGAATGGATGGATAGATGAATGAATACATAAATGAATGATTGCTGGGCTGCAGTGGCCCCTTTTCCCTCCCCTGTTGAATAGTCTTCTCACTCTTGGCCTATGAAGATCTCACGTCTAAGTTAAATATTGGGAAGAGAAGCTTAGGGCTTCCCAAGTGGCTCAGTGGTAAAGAATCCACCTGCAATGCAGGAGATGTGGGTTTGATCCTTGGGTTAGGAAGATCCCCTGGAGGAGGGCATGGCAACCCACTCCAGTATTCTTGCCTGGAGAATTCCACGGACAAAGGATCCTGGAGAGCTACAGTCCATAGGGTCACAGAGAGTCAAACACGATTGAGCAACTAAGCACATAAAGAGAAGCTTGAGAACTTGCTGAAATTCATGTTTTAGCTTCCTGTGAATCACATCTAGTTTGTAACAATAAACAAAGAACCTCAGAACAAGTAAAAATTTTGTACTGTAGCTTCTATCTCTGGTTGGAAAACATTTGGATATTCTATCAACTTCAGCAGTCTTCTCTCAGCTTACCTTATAGACATAACAATTTTTAAATACCTAGTATATTTTTAGGGCATGTAAATATCATTGCATCTCCTGGCAAGAAAAAGCTGGCAGTTTAATAATAAAGTGAGTGAAGGACATATGGAATGTTATCCACTCTGATAATGACTGTTGAACAAAACAAAACAGAAACAGTTGCAGACAAAGTTGAGGGAGGAGAAGGGAGATGACAACATTTTCATCACTTCAAGATTTGGGAAAGCAATCACTGCAGATATTTGCTGGCATGAGAAAAGACAAGAGAACTGAGAGGGGAGGTAATCAGACACAAGGTCGGAACAATCCCATCCCCTGTCTTACAATGTCCTTCTTGTTGGTTCTTGTTCCCACTGACAGGCAGAGAGGGAAAACATTCAAAGACAGACCGTTTGCCCAGTGGTTCGCTCACTCTCCAGGAAGAGTCGTGTCTATTTGTGCGAACCCAACTATTAGGAGTAGTTGAACCCACATAGACTCTGACGGGTGGGCACCCACAAAACTTGTCTGTAGGAGAGTCCCCTGGGGATCTCTGATCTGGGGAAAACCAGCAGGTTTAAGGTGTGTTTAACCACCTTAAAGACAAATAGTGCAGAGAGACTAGAGAACCCCAGGGTCAGCTGGCTTTATAGTCATCTCAGATTTGGACGAATTTGGGCTCTTTGGTTGGAAGAAATCAGACCTGCTCCTGCTGGTAGTAAAGAGGTAGACAGAGAACAGTCATTACAGAGATCCATGTGGCAAAGGGGAAAACTGATCACATTCATCTGACTATAGGACCCAAACGTGGGCTGACCCTGTTAGGGTCTCCTCTAAGACCTCAGCATAGGTTCTTCTGGCTTAATTTGGAAGACCATGTGTGGCGTCTTGGGGATATCACTGGGATTTTGCAGAGGAAATGCTGCTGAGCTCAGGGTGATTAAAGAGGACAGGAAAGAACATTGCTGCAGCAAAGGTGATCCTTGTCAGGAAAGATCCTTGAAGCGGTACTTCATGTCTGCTTGCCTCAACACAGAACAGGCGATTCCTTACATTCATTCATTTCATTCAGTTACTTGTTTGTTTGTTCTATTTGGGAAAATACTAAATAACAACACTGTGTGACAAGTGCTCTAACAGGAGGTTGAGAGACAGTGCCAAGGGCTCACAGTGGGCGGGTAGCGTAGAATGCAGGCAGGGGACACTGTGATGTAGCTGAGCGAGCTCTCAATAGAGGACAGATGAAAGTATAGTTTGGAAACAGCCAATAGTTCAGGGACTGGCAGGAGCTCAGGCTATGAACCTGAAGTGTGGTCATGGATTAAAGGTCCTTTATGTGCCAGCAGAAGAAACCAAACTTTACCTTGTGGGGAGAGAACTGTTGGTGAGTTTTAGGTAGGGGAGTAAGACCCCACCGTAATGCTTTCTTCCTCCCCACTGCTCCAATCTCCTTATTCCCACCATGGAGGGCAACTGGCAATATTTATCAAAATTACAAACGCAAAAATCTTTTGTGCCAGTCATTCCTCTTTGGAGAATTTACCTGACAGATATGCCTGCACCCATGTGAATGACACAGGACTAGGTTTTTCATGGCAGCATCATTTGTATTAATAAAAGATTGGAAACAACTTCAATGTCTCTTAATAGATAAATGGTTGAATCAATTATATTCCATCCATACAATGGAAAATGTATGAGTGAGTGAGTGAGTGAAAGTTGCTCAGTCGTGACCCCCATGGATTCTAAAAAAAGAATAAAAGAAACTTTTATTGAGTGATGTAGGAAATTCTCTGAGATACACTGTTAGGGGGAAAAAAAGCAAAGCACAGAAATATGTATACAGTATGCTAGTTTTTAAAGAATTGTGAAGAATTTTATATATATATATATATATAATTTGCTTGTATTTGCATAAAGAAACTCTATATGGATAAAAAGAAAAGTTACAAGTGATTATCAAAGGGGATAAGGCAGAAACTGGACACATGGCTACAAAAATGGGAGAGACTTCACTGTATTCTTTTCTGTGGATTTTAATCATGTGAATGTATTAGAAAAGTACATTTAAATATTATTAAGTAACCAAGAAAGAGAGAGTGAGAGAGGGAAAGAAAGGTAGGGGTGGGGGGCTCTATCATTCCCTTTCCCCTCTGCAGGCTTCATTTCTGCTTTCGCGTTGCCAGAATTTTCTTTCGGTGAGCTCAGTGGCTAAGGGCTTCCAGTGGTTAAGGGAAACACACAACTTTTCTTTCAAAGCTTGGTGTAGAGAGATCTATGGTTGGCATCTGGGCTGAATTTCTTTCTTTCAGTGCTAAATAGAGAAAGGCAGGGAGGTGAGGGGGAGAGAAGAGAAAGGTACCTTTTACTTTCCTCTTTCCCTCACCGCTGCTAGTGCTGAAGCAGTTTTGTGCTTGCTGTGGAAACAGGAGTTTGCTGGAGAGGCCAGGAGTCTGTCTGTTCCTGCAGTGGGCCAGGGGGAATGGGGAAATAAAGCCATTCAGGAACCACGGGCATCACTAGAAAACAGGTGAGAAATTGCAGGGGCTGAGAAAAGGACAGGACTTCCCTTGGGTTTGTTGCCTAATGATTACAGGTCACCTGTGCTGCGCTGTTTCAGACTTGAGTCTTAGAGGTCTGCTGTAGCCGCTTTCTTGGCAGGGGACAGTCACTAGTACTCCCAACATCCTAAGAAACTCCCAACCACGCAAGGCTTCTTTTAACCCAGGAACTCTCATCTCGCTGGTCTGGTGTTGTTTACCTCCAAAACCAGAGCGCAGCTCTCTGCTTTCTGTTCCTCCCCCAGAAGCAGTTCACAGAACTGAGGAAGGCAAGTGTGTATGCCAAGCACACCCTCGTGTTCTCCACGCTCCTAGAATAGTAGCTTTAAGTAGATTCTCTTTCCTTTTTAATCACATTCATCTTTGATCCCAGGAACATCAAGCTCACAGTGGGAATGCCTGGGCCATCTGGCAGCTGCTTCACCTAAGTCCAGGTTCGATGCACGATACTGGATGCTTGGGGCTGGTGCACTGGGACGACCCAGAGGGATGGAATGGGGAGGGAGGAGGGAGGAGGGTTCAGGATGGGGAACACATGTATACCTGTGGCGGATTCATTTTGATATTTGGCAAATCTAATACAGTTATGTAAAGTTTAAAAATAAAATAAAATTAAAAAAAAAAAAAATAAAATAAAATAAAATAAAAAAAAAAAAAAAAAAAAAAATAAAAGAATAACCTTCAATGATCTCAAAAAAAAAAAAAAGAAACCCTGGAGATTAGAAGTGGGAGAGGACTCTGACTGGCAGAAGAGCCAGCAGGATATGGTGGGCATGGTGATCCCTTGCTCCCATCCTCTAAGTCAAACGTTCCAAGGAAAAAGGAAGTTGGGCTGGGCCTCGCTTTAACCAGGGTGCTATAAAAATTAAGCCCTCTCTTTATACCATTAGAGGGTAAAGTAAACCTACACACATTTGGGGCCACAGAAAATGATGACTAACATAGTGCCCCAAAGGATGACTGCCTGGCTCACAGTCCCCTTTGTGGTGGCCCCAGTCCTCAGGAGGGAGTCCCCAGCTGGCTCACAGCCGCCTTTGTGGTGGCCCCAGTCCTCGAGAGGGAGTCCCCAACTGGCTCACAGTTCCCCTTTGTGGTGTACCCCCAGTCCTCAGGAGGGAGTCCCCAACAGAGGCTCAGGAGGTCTGCAAATCCTGCATTTGAGGTTCCAGAGCTGCTCCTGTCTTTACCCTTTCTATTCCTGGTTGCTAATTTTCCTTGGATTCTGTAATGTATACAAACATTTTTCTATTATCTTGCCCTACCCACCTCACCCACCCCCATTTTTAACTCCCTATTTTAAAATGTCAGAGTTAGAACAAAGCATTTAGAATTTGTCTTCTTTTTTAGAGGGTTTGGTGAGATGACAGTGACAATGGTACATCATATTCTAGTCTGGATGAACATAATTTCTTTCTCTCCCATCTACCTGGGATATCCACAGCTTCTACTCTTGTTTTGCTCTATTTTCTGCAAAAATGGATGCTGATATTTTTAACCAGATCAGTCACTCCTCTGATTAAAACTCTTCAGTAACTTCCCAATGTTCTTAGAATAAAATTTAAAATCTTTGGTGCCCAATACAATAAAACCTGAAATTCTTAGTAAGTCCTTTTTGCAGTTCCTTGCCCAAACTCCTTCTATCTTAGGACCATCGTATATGCTAGTCCCAGTCTGGAGCCCTTTTCTCCCTACTCTTGAGTCTCATTTTGGGGGTCTTGGTTAAAGCATCACCTTCTCAGGGGCACCCTTGTTATTTTTTAACAGCATCTACCCTTTTCCTTCACAGCTCTTATTTATTACAGATCATAATTACACATTCATTTTGGTAACTCTGAGCAATGTCTGTCTCCCCCACAAGACTCGAATTCCCTGAGGAGGGAGGGCCTATGTCTGTTTCAGTCCCTGTGACAACCCCTGAACCCAGTACAGAAACCAGCAAACAGTAGGTACCCACATATTTGATGGATGATTAAATAGGGAGAGACTGGCATGGCTGGAGAAGGTCGAGATTTAAGATAAGAACCTAAATTTGTGTGCTAGTGGTAGAAAAGGAATGAGATTTAAAGAGAAAAATCACCACGTGACAACAGGTGGTGAGGAGACACTGCTTTCCTAGTCAGAAATGCCACCTGACTCAGAGGAGGAAATGAATTCTCAAACCAGGGTGACTAATGGTTAGGTTTGAGGAAATATGATATTTATGTTGGCTTTAGACATACTGGCTGGAGCTGACCCAAGGACACTGAAGGGGAAATGTTCAGAAAGCTGCAGGGTGTAACTGGAGCTCCAGCAGGCCAGAAGCATGAAAGAGAAACTTGGACAGGGTTGTGCACAGAAGTGGGGACTGAAGCATCTAAGACAACTCAGACTCTGTGGAGAGGAAGATTTGCCTCGCTTCAGGGGGCCATTACACCAAGGGGACCACTAGTGGGCACACCCCATGCATTGTAAAGTGCTACAAAGTACTTTATACACAAAGACACAGACATCTAGAATGGTGAACTGATCTGCTCAAGGTCAGGTGGCAAGTCAGTGACAAAGCATTCCAACCCACTTCTCCTGACTTGTAAGGTCCAATTTTCTTTGCATCATAACAGACATTTCCTGAATTTTCCAACATGTCCACTTTACAGTGGATACTCAATACCACTTCCTGATAGTCAAATAGGCAAATAAAAAGCAGAATTTCATTTCCTTAGTTTATTAAAGGTGACAATGATATGTTATGCTATGTATGAATTACAGCAAGTAGAAACTCAGTTTGGAACACGAGTTGTACACACATGAGAACATCTCTATTTAGACTCTTGCTCCTTTTATGTGAATTCAACAAAAGCTCTAAAGTCTTGGTAGAGAGAGTTAATAACAGCCTCATTTAAGTGGAAAATATCTGCCTTCCACTCTTCTGCTATGTCTTGAATCTTGTCTCCACCTTGCAAGCAAACTCTTTTTTCCCTTTATTTATAGAAAAGAACACATCTTCCCTCCTATTTCTCTCAGAAGGAACTCTCTTCAGTGCATTCAAAGCTTCTCCCCACAACAGTGGGGATTTTCAGATACTGATAAGTTGCAAAGTGCTTTCAAAACACCCCATCCTCTTTCCACTCTCCCCCTACTCTCAAATAAATAAATAAATGGTATCTGGACAGTGAGAAGAGCAACGTCAAAGTCACTAAAACAGATATGCAGCCTAGAGGGACGGGGTTGGGGAGCTGGAGGAAAAAAAAAAAAAAGTGAAAACCCAGGAGCACATTGCTGAGCTCAGCTTTAGAAAGTGTCAGCGTCTTCCATCCTTTCATCCTGTGCTACATGAAACACGCACGACAGTAACGAGAGGACACTCTCCTCCAGTGTAGTGACCTGGAGTAAGGAGCTGGATTTTCAGTTTAAACCAGGACTGGAAGTAGAGCTCACCATTTTCACAAATATCTCAGTCTGAATCTGAGGCCTAATTCTCAGCGAGGCTAGAGTTTCACAATGTCATTCCGAAGCTCCTTGATGGACCAGGGAGTTTCTAGTCTGCCCTTCAACACTGGGCTGGGCTGGAGCGCTTTCACAGCCCCTCTGCCCCTGCCATGAACTGAAGGGAGAACAGCCTCAGGGTCTTCCAGCCTGACGTGGCCTTCAGATCCCAAGTCTGAGGCCAAGGGACCAATGCCAGACATCACCTTCTTCCCACTCCCTCCTGTCCTGGGGGAGCCTCAGCTGTTACTTTACCGCCCCTACTACTTCCAGTGACACTCCTGGTTGCCTCCGACTCAGACACTCAGCAGCTTCCACCAACCATGTGCAACTTTCTGTTCAGCTTCCCGGGGCAGCGCCCACAGCAGGTTTTTCCCTACTAGCAACCAACTATGGAAGGCACCCAGGAAGAAGTCAGCCCCAGAACTAAAATGCTGTGGGCTTTAGTTCACAGAGCTGCCAGCCCTTGGAGCTGTGACCCTGACCAGTGCTTTACATACAGGTCAGGAGCTACAGCAACTTAAAGAATGCCACAAACATATACACAGTCCCTTCAAAAACTTTTCCCATCAAAACACACATTAACAAAGGGTGCGGGTGTGTGTTAAAATTAGTAATAAGGATGACTGCATATACTACTGTCACCAGGCTAAAGAGTTAAGTGCATAATTGGCATAAAGGTTCTTGTTATCATAAGAACACAGGAACATTCATGCTCACAGCCACAAACTATCAAGTCTTTTAACACCACTAATAGCAGGAAGCTTTCACCTCAAATTTGACAAAAGAAACTAAGCCAGGAGCTCAGCCACTGGGGAGGGTCCCAGCCCTACTGCAGGAGGGAAGGGAGAGCATGGAGTTGGGCCAGGTTTCTACTCAGAACTGCAGTGACCTCCTAACAGAGGACAGAGTGGCAAGAGACTCACGGATGAGATGCTGGATGGGGCTTCTGTCCTCAGTTTAAGATGGCACCAGGGATTTGTCTGAGCTTAAAAGGTCAAACCTGCACCAGAGCTATGTTGACTAAAAGGGACCTTATCACCCAAGAGGAGGCCAACAGCTCCTCTGACTGAACAAATGCTCCTTAAACAAGAGTTGTGGCCTCACTTATGCTTGAAATAGTCCTGGTCTAAGTATCAATTCTGGTCTTTGTGTCAAGTCCCCCAGGGTAGATAAAGAAAGTCAGCCTGTGGTATCATCTATGCCTAAAATACAAGAAAGTTATTACTGCCTCTTCGAGGTGTCTGAAGAGTCCAAGGTAGCAGTAACACTGTTTTTATGGCCTCAGAAGCACCTACATAAGAATGCCCATTACTCAGTCCCATTCTCTGATGCTTCTCCTCAGGGTCTGACCCTGTTCCAGGACTGGGAGAGAGAAAACTCCACACTCCTGTTTCAGCAGCAAAGGAGAAGTGAGTTCGCTGAGAAAGGCCTGGCTCAGAAGCTCCAGAATTAAAACAAAATAAAACTGGAAATGATTCTTGAGATGCAGCTGAAACCAGATCTGGTCCAAGTGGAGAAGGCCATGGATATTGGAAGAACTGGGTCTCACTGTCCACTCCCCTAACAGAGGCACTGGAAGCTTCACTTAGGGACCCATATGTCAGCTCTGATGGAAATGCTTGGTACCTGCAAATTGTCACAACAGACTGGACCCCACCAACCTATATAAGGTTGAATACACATGACATTAGACAGATAATAAAAATTAATAATTATGATAACAGTTAAAAAAAAAAAGATAAAACCAAGTGGGGAAAGTCCTTAGGAGGGTGGCTCAGTTCCGCACTATATGTGACCCTCGCCCCTAGAAAGAGCGCTTTCCGTGCTTTCTCAGGTGGTCTCCAGGTCAGTGGCCTCCAGGGCCAAGGCCTCGGTGGGTTCCTCCTCGTAGTCTGACATGTAGGACTCCAGGCTCTGCTTGGCCAGCAGCTCCCTCCGGGCCTGCAGCCGCTCACAGCGGGGACAGCTCCCAGACTTGAAACAAGTTTTATGGTAGCATGCTTTACACTCTGTTCAGGTTGGGAAGGGGAGAGAGAAGAGAACAATCTGTGTCATCTCAGGCTGGAAGCAAGTCACTGCCAGGACCCTTCTTACAGCCGTGGCTTAGTATACCTGTGGTGAGACACAGGGAGCTGCTGAACCAAACCCAGCTTCTGTTAACAGGGGCAACTGATGGGAAATTAATAAGCCCTTGTGCTCTGTCCTTATGGCCGACCCCATGCTGGGCACCAGCTCTCACCTTCACAGATCCGGCACTTGTGGAGCTCAAAGGGGAAGATGATATCATCTTCATTCTGGCAGAACTCACAGATGAAGCCCTTGGCTTGGCAGAGCTGGGGAGGAAACAGACAGGCAGAAAAGGGAGGCAAAGTTCACCAGGAACTGGCCAAGAGGGTGAATACAAGCGGGGCAAGGAGAAAAATATAAATAAGACTTGAGGGGCTCCAAGGGCTTCCCTGGTGGCTCAGTGGTAGAGAATCCATCTGCAGTGCAGGAGACACAGGAGAAACGGGTTCAATCCCTGGGTCGGGAAGGTCCCCTGGAGGAGGGCATGGCAACCCACTCCAGTCTTCTTGCTGGGAAAATCCCATGGGGTATCAAAGAGTTGGATACGACTGGAGCAACTGAGCACACACGCACGAGGAGCTCCAAAGTGTTCTCCAACCTTCAGGAAAGAGACTGGAGCTGGACTTAGCATGACAGCCAAACTGGGCCCAGGCTGGGCAGTGTCAGACACAGTCTTAAGATGGAGACCAAGAAAGGCATGAGTTTGAGAAACTCCAGCCACAAGAGTGGTTCTCAAAGGAGAGATGACAAGAAGGAAGGAATGGGGCCACAAAGGGCTTCCTAAAGTAAAAATTCCAGTGTGGGTAATGATTTTATTTTGAAATGGGAACCACAACCAATTAAGATGAAATGTAAAAGCAAGGACAGTTTTCCAAAATAATATCCAGCCTCAGGCCAGGTTACAGTGAAATCTTTCCAATTCCCCCTGCTACACAGGAGCTCTACATGTGCCCCATTTTAAGCTCTAATTCTGGGACTGTTACAGCAACACAGCCTGGACATATTCTAAGACGGGGAATTCTAAAAATGGAATTTCTGGCATGTTGGATAGATCAGGAACAATAATAACTTGCATCTACAGAATATTTAAGTTTACACAGTGGTAGTGGTGGTTTAGTAGCTAAGTTGTGTCCAATTCTTGCCACCCCATGGACTGTAGCCCACCAGGCTCCTCTGCCCATGGCATGCTCCAAGCAAGAATACTGGAGTGAATTCCCTTCTCCAGGGGATCTTCCTGTGGTATTTCCTGTGGTCACAGTGACTGAAAATGCTAAGACAAGACCCTGTCCTTCTCTGAGTCTAATCTAATCCAGGGTCCTCTTCCCACATCATGGCAACTCTTTAGTGAAGACCCACTTAGTCCTGTCCGTTTCCCAGGAGAAATGCCAACACCATATCTTCTTCTAATTCTAGATTCCTTAGATCTGGATGATTTAGCTGTTCATCAACCCTGGGGAGAGCAAGCCTGTGCAGTTTCTCTCACAGTGTTAACAGGCCAATTCAACTTCCTGGAACTCAACAGCATGAACCCTGGACCCACGCTCCTCTTCACAACCCTAAGTAAGGGCCCTGCATCATGCTAGAGCGAGACTTTCTTACCACACATCGCTCTACATGGGCAGCCCCCGCCCTGGTGAGCTCAGCAAGCCGGGGCCCTAGCTCCCCCTTCCTGGTGGCAGTCAGGTCATTCAGCGAGTACAGGTGGAGATCCTCCGTCAGGTGGCCTGGAACGGTGTCAAAGGCATCCAGAAGCCTGCAGGAAATGAGGGGAAGTGGGTAGAAGCAGAGAATGAATCCTTTGTGTGGCCCATGAGAGAAGAAGAATTTCTATCCAGAAGCTGGTTAGGGATGAGAAGGGTCCTAGAGATAATTAGGGTGGGTAACACCCAGCCCACCCAGGCTACCCCAACCCTCCCCACAACCAGGCATCTGGAGAGTGAAGTGACTTCTACACCCTTCTGCAGAGTGACTTGGGTCAGCTTGCCAAGAGTGGTGGGCTGACCCTGGATGGAATAACCAGAGAGAAGGATACATAGTTACTGCTGTAGGCTTCTTGTTTACTATTTCTAGAATTTTCTGCATGATCCCCCTACTTTCCTGCTTTACATAGCAAGGGCCAACTGCTGGGATATGTTTCTTCCAGAGGCACTGACTGAGCCATAGGTCTGTGGCCTCCATCAAGACTTACTCTTTGGCCAGTCGGCAGGTCTTGAACATGTTCTTCATGTGATAGAGCTGGATCCGCAGCAGCTGAAGAGAAGGGCATTGTGGGGATGGGTGGAGGGGTTGGAGTGGATATGAAGGAGAGGGAAACAACCATTAGAAAGAAAGTGCCTTTAAACCATGCAGGTCTAGAAAGCTTGCATGCAGTAACCAGAGCCAGGCCTTTCTCCATACCTTTAACTCAACAATACGCTTAAAAGTGACCCCTAGTCAGGGAAGGCCCTTTGCTAGGTCTGCCCAAATCACATACACAGCTGGGAGCCGCTAAAAAATCCAGAATCCAAACTTTTGGCCTGATACCCTCTTCTCTGTTCACTTAATATTTTCAGTGAAGGGGAGAAATCCTGCTTTTGCCATCAAGTGCTATCTTTAACTCTAGAGCTGCCTTGCCAGGTTTGAGACTAACTAGACGCTTTGGAAATGGCAAGAGAAAATGCATAGAGAGAGCGAGAATGATAAGATGGTTACAGCTCTGCATGGCAACAGAGAGGATTGTGGTGCTCTTGGGAAACCGCCAAGAACAGAGGGTAATCTATGCTGTAACCCTTCCGAGGGTCTCACCCGGACGTGATTGAGCAGCTTGACCTTCCTATAGAGGGCACTGTTGATGTCCTGCACGTTGAAGAGAGGGTCGTTCCAGATCTTAATGAGCAGGTCCTTGGAGAAATTGCTGACGTAGTACTTGCTGAAATCCCACTTGCGCAGAATGCGGCTGGGGATAACCATCTGGGCATTCTCGTGGCAGCACTGACAGAAGTACTTGCCCAAGTACTCACAGTACCGCAGCCGCTTGATGTAATCTGAAAAAACAGAAGGTCAACAGGTCAGAGGCGGCTTTCCCAACTATAAGCTGGTGAGGTGGCCTTGCTGTTCCTTTTGAATTAGAAGGAGGGCTGGTCAGTGGACTCCAACCACCTCTGTCTGAGTTCCCAAAGCCAGCAGAAACCCATACAGTGAGGCCTGTGGTTTCTGTGTCCCAGACTGGAGGCCACTGAGGAAACAAACGCTGCCAAGTTGGGAAGATCCAGTCTCCAAGAACCTGGCTGAGAGTACAGTAAGTCCCCTACATACAAATGAGTTCCATTCTGAGAGCCTGTTTGTTAAGTCCAGCTTGTGCATAAGCTCAACAAAGTTAGCCAAGGTATCCAACTAACACAATCAGCTATATACTGCTGCTTTTACGCTTGCTTCTGGACATCCTGGGCTTGAAGTAAAGACACTGTACTGCTGTACTCTATAGGTTCTTGTTGTTGAGTCACTCAGTCACATCCAACTCTTTGTGACCCCACTCACTTAGCCCACCAGGCTCCTCTGTCCCTGGGATTTCCCAGGCAAGAATACTGGAGTGAGCTGCCATTCCCTTCTCCAAGGGATCTTCCCAACCCAAGGATCAAGGTCGCGTCTCCTGCATTGGCAGTCGGATTCTTTACTGCTGAGGCACCAGGGAAACTCACTCTATACAGTACTGAGCAGTAGAGCACCCAAAAGCACAGCCACTTGCACAGGATGCACGCATGTGACAGTGTACACCAGACACATGAACTTCTGTGCCTGGACATGTGAACATGTGTTCACACCTTTGAAAGTTCACAGCTCAAAGGCTTCTATGTAGGGGACTTACTGTACACAATTTTCTCTGGTAATGGGCTTCTAGAAACCATTTTCCTCTGATTACCAGTGTTCTTGCCTGGTCCTACCCCTTCCCTCTTCCAGGCCCCTTCTTTTCCTTTCCCCAGTTCTGTGCTGTTAGCTCCTCTTACTGCCTCTCTGACCAGCTCCCTTGCCCATGTGTATGAGAGGGGGAAGCCCCTGGAGGCGGCATGAGGGTCAGAGAAGACACTCACCAGGATCAGTCCGGATGCCGCAACCTGCGCAGCGGTAATTCTGCTTGGCCACGGCGATTTTCCTCCTGAAGGAAGGGGAAGGAAAGGGGTTGGCAGATACCAGCTTTATGAGGGCTCTGAGATGTACAGGGTGAGGACACAAACACAGGGCTCCCGGAAGCTGGGAAGCGAGGGGAATTCACCTATTTTTTTTTTAAGAGTTGGACAAAACAAGCCTATTGGGAGAGCCAATTCAAAGCAAGGATGGCAAGGTTAGAATTTAGGCCCAGGCAGTGACTCTCCCCAATAATGAGCCACAGTTTCTGAACAAATATAAAAGATGACAAATAAAGAGGAGAGAAAAGGAAAGAAAAGCATCCATCCCTCTTAAGAGGAAGGGGAAGAAAACAGCTCATAAAACTATTGGGAGGAAGGCAACAGGTTGGGAGACCAGTGATAAACGACCTCTTTTCCAGTTAGCTCTGGGAAAGAATGGGAGGTCTAAGAGTAAAACTTGCAGACAAGAAGGATAATCCTCTCCCTTGGCCTTTTAGAACTGTGTGGGAGGTACAGCTGCAGATAGAGAGAAGAGGGTAAGGAGACAGTTCTGACAATCCACAGAGAAAGTATCTGTTTTCCAAAGGGCACAGCCCCTGACTACTCACGTTGGGGCTGGATGAACATTAAAAATTATCTGTGGCCGGGGTGGCGCCCACTCCAGGTTTCCGCGAACGCGGATACGCAGCTTGTAGATGTCAGCATGCTGCCCATCATCTGGGGAGATGGGCAGTGAGTCAGGGATGGGCAGGAGCTGCAGGAGAAAAGCACAGGGTGATATTCCATGGACAGACTGGGGAATACATACACTTGACCCTTCTGACCACAACAGAAACATAATTGATCAAAGACTTCTCAGAAACACCTAAGCAAAGGCTTCATGGAACCTTGGCCTCAAAATAAATAAGGGACCAAGCTATTAGAAGTGAGGGCCTTGGGTTTCAAGAATCAAAAGGAATGGAAACAGCACCCCAGTTGGTGGCGCCTCTCGCTAACACTGTCCCTGAGCCCACCCTGGGCCTCTTGGTGCGCCAGGGTACATCGTACCTTATTCAACTGTAGAGCAAAGAAGAACCTTTTTTCAGTTCTTTCAGATACTCTTCCAGGGTCTCAAGGTGGTCACAGCTCAGGTGTGCTGCCCCCAGGTCTAGTGAGCAGTCATGTGGGGTAACGACAGGGAAGGAGCTGCCATCTATATGCACAGGCATGTAGGCAGGCATGCACATGAGTTAAGTCTCTTCAGTCATGTCTTGGGTCTTTAAGACCCTAGGGACTGCAGCCCGCCAGGCTCCTCTGTCCATGGAAATCTCCAGGTAAGAATACTGGAGTGGGCTGCCGTGCCCTCCTCCAGGGGATCTTCCTGACCCAGGGATCAAACCTGTGTCTCCTATGTCTTCTGTATTGGCAGGTGGCTTCTTTACCACTAGTGCCACCCTGGGAAGCCCAAGACAAGCATGCACACATGCCTTCATTTATTCATTCCACACATTTGCAGTGAAGGGCTTCTACAAGTCAGGAAGGAAACACGTACATTCATGCTAAACAGTGGATGTATGACAAAGAAGAACAACATCAGGAAGGCTCACAGCCTCCTGGGGCTGGGCGGTGGGTACAGAAGTAGAGCTGAAGAACCTACCTTCTGAGGGGCATCGTGCTCTGGAACGAGCCACTCCAGCTCCGAGGCGGCAGGCAGCTGCATCCCCTCAAATTGCTTCAGGAGCCCCATGGCCACTGCCTCAGCAGATGTGGAGTGCAGGAAGCAGTGGGAGCTGAAGTGGAGAGAGTCAAGGAAGGCTGAACAGGGAAGACAGGGGGACAGGAGCCCTCCCTTTAGGACCCGACAACTTACACAGTGATTTCCAGGCTGAGAGAACACTCACAGCCACCCCAGGCCCCAAAGCTTTCTTTCTCATCATTTTCAGACTTGTGTGCACAGTGGAAAACACAGTGGTCCACACAGGTTCTAAGACTTAGGCTCAGGTGCCATTTCCTAGCATTCATGACAATGCTGGTTAAGAATTCTGTGTCAAATCCTTTCTCTAAACTTTTCTTTTTTGGAGGCCACACCACACGGCCTTGGGATCTTAGTTTCCTGACCAGGGATCAAACCCATGCCCTCTGCATTGGAAGCGTGGAGTCTTAACCACTGGACCTCCAAGGAAGTCCTAAACTTCAATTTCTTTAACTGCAAAATGGGAATGACAACACCTGTTTACAAAGTTGAGCGAGTCAAACTGCTCTGTGGACTCTCAAGACTATTGCTGCTCCCATGTGAGCTTCTGTCTCCTCTAGCTGAGTCTACTATGGGGAATCTGTTCAATTTGATTTCATAGTCAGAAATCATGATCACTGTTCTCTCTTTCGAGACCTCATCTTCTAGGGGTCTCTGATATAATCAGACTTATCAGAGAAGGAATAATCCACATTGAAAGCTTCACTTCCACCAGAGTCCACCCTGTTTGAACCCATAATCTTTTCTCTCTTTCCCTGGCTCACCACCACCAGGCAGGCTGGTCACATTAACTTTGCTTCTTTGTGGATTCAGATGGTGCCACCCCATCCATATGCCAAGAACTGGGTTTATTTCTCCACACATCCCAAAGTTCTATTTAAAAAAAAAAAAAAAAAAAACTACTTACAAGGACTGAGAGGAAATGAAGGATTTGCTGTTGGAGGGCGTGCTCCTTCTGATGTCAGCATCTAAATGGAAACAACAGTTAAGGGGGACAGGAAATACAAAGGGAGGAGGTAAGGATAATAATGGACACCAGTCCAAGCTACTGCCAGCTATGTACTCAGGGCGGCAGCAAGGTGCCACATTCTATGCAGGATAAGGAGCAGAGTCCAGGTGAAGGTCTATATACGATTTATAGTTTGGCTCTGTTCAGGTCACACCAGGCTGAATTAGTGACATTACACACAGCATTGAGAAGGTCAAAGTGGCTACAAATCCAGGTGGAAACACAAACTCTGATTTGGTTTAAAGCAGTGAATGAAAAAACGAAGCATCCTAAAGGCAAGCAGGGACATACTCTGTGTCAAGCAGCGACAAACTACTCCAATTTCTCTTTCATCGTCTAAACCTCAAGCCCTCTTAAATGATAAACTCTCAGATGTAAGAACTCTATCGGGCTCTTTTTTAATTTCAGAATCAGTACCCAGCACAGAATTTAGATCATAGAGGTTACTCATTAAACATACATGGAATTGAAACTTTGCTTCTAATATCTGACTGCTAGTGGTATCAGCCTTGAATGTGAGAAGTCTTCCATGTCCTTAACAAAGTTTCATGGAAAGACTCCCTTCCTGTCTGGTGGCACAGGGAAGAAAAGAACTTCCCTATGGCTTGGCAACTCCCTGGACATGCCTGGGAAACAACACATTTTCATGGAGCTATTCAACATGATCTTTACTAGAGAACTTGCAAACACAGTCATGGGAAACTATGGCAGACTTTCCAAAGCCTGTTTACAATAAAGAATTTGAAGAGGGTTTCTAATAATGATATGATTAAATCTCTAGAGATCTCATCTACCCAAATAATTTTAATAGAGAGAAGGAAATATAGCATTCATGTTCCAGAAAGGCAGACAGAGCCTGTTCAAGTCATGGAAATAGGACTATTCTGATAAGTCTCATCCCTCACTTCCTTTGACGCCTCATGAAAAGACCTTTTCCTAATTAAACCTACACAGTGACCAATCTACTGCATTTAAGCCCCTAAATAGAGCACCAGGCTTAAATGACATCACTCTGCACTTGGCCATGAGTTTCTCAATTGTTCTCATGTTTCCTCTGTACACATATATATTTGTATGGATCACTAGACTATAATATCTCTTTGTGAGGAAATGAGATCATGTCTAATTCTTCTGTTTAGCCCCCAAATACTTAATACAGTGCTCTGTATACAAGCATATACTCAAATAATATTCCTGGCCTTGAGGGCCAGGCTTCAAAGCTATAAGTACAAGAGAGGAAAACTGAAACCTCTCAGCTTTCATATGCTCTTTAAGCATAGAAAAACTTAAGACAGCAACAAAATCTTTGACTAGTAAATAATAAATCCTATTTAACAAGTAAGTTCATGTATATCATATGCTCTGAATTTGCACCACCAAAATCCAGTTCCCAAGATACTGCTAGTCTGTATTCCATTCTAAATAGTGCTGTATTTCATTCTAAATAAAGCCCAAGAATACTGGAGTGGGTAGCCTATCCCTTCTCCAGCAGATCTTCTTGACCCAGGAATTGAACCAGGGTCTCCTGCATTGCAGGCAAATTCTTTACCAATTGAGCTATCAAGGATGCCCTCTAAATAGTGCTATTGGAGGGAAAAAAATTCTAGGTAATAGCAGATCTCGATAGACCACTGGGTTTGCAATGCTGATCTGAGTAACACTAAACTGCCTTGGATTGTACGTAAGTCTTGCCTTGTCCTTAAAACCCTCAAAGAGCTTTGTACATGACAGGTTTTCAAAAAATATTTCCTAAATAATTGGCTCAAAGCAAAAAGCAAATTTCAGCCTGTTTAGGATAGAAAAGGAAAAAGAAGAGAAAATCTTAGATATCCTTGAGTAAAGAGCTAACAGTTATTGCTGAGGGCCAGGCTACTAAGGAAAACATGGCATGCCAGAGAGGAGAGGTGGTGGACAGTCCAAGGTGGCTGAAAACCACTGTCTTCATAAAAGCTAGTTAGCAGTTCTTCATCCCATGTTCTTTGAGAGAAAAAAAGTCTTTGGAAAATAAAGTGAAGTCATACTTTATCCTGTTTCTTCATTTTTACCAGAGGTACAGTAACGTCCTAGCTAATCATGAATATTTCCAAGAGTGCAGAAGGTTATACAAGTTTGGAAGTGAGGATCTTACCCCAAGAGTGGAGAGAGAGAGGCAGTGCCTGATACCAGAGGGACATCACACCTGTCACTGGTCAGTGCCATGAAAGCCTTGTGGATACTAGGCCTCTGCTGCATCCTGCTCACTCTCCAGTCAATTCAAGCAGATGATAGCTTAGTGTGGTTGGAACACTAGCTGAAGATCTGGGTAAAAGTAGATCAGGGTCTAAGATAATTAAGGAGTAAAGAGAGAGAAGAAAGCTACTCAACTGAATGAGTTAAACGTACACCAAATGAGAGCACTTTAGAAAGAAGTCTGAGAAGCTCTCCTTCCAAATGGAAGTTAACATAATTATGAAATATTTTATCAATTCTTTAAGGATAATTGATCAATTCTTTAATGATTTCAAGAGTTTCTGATGCTTTAGATAGGATAAAGCTATTATTATGGACTGGGTAAGTTAAACGATATAAAAACAAACAACAACAAAATAATGACATGTTATAAGAAGAATTTTTGTATGTCCAGACATGGGCATTGGAATGATCAGGGAAGAACTGGTTAAAATCCTGTACCCTAGCAAAATCTGCACATTTTTAAATAAAACAAGCAAGGCACAAGAAGAGAGTCAACTTCAGAATTTACTGGCCAATCTGATGGTGGGTTTCAACCTGTTTTCCCTTCAGCAGATAAGGGGATACCCAACATTCAGAAATCCAACTCTACTGAATTTTCTGCAACTGCTGATTCAAGAGGAAACACTTTAAAATGGAGAACCACAATTACTCTTGTCTTAGAAGGAGAAAAAAAAATTATTATAAAAGAGGGAGGGTGGGGAGGAGCAACTGATTACCTTGAATTGGATATAATTTTTAAACTTGCCAAAAATATAGTTCATGAACTTTCTTCATTATATATTGTAACAATTATCAATTTATTGCCTTTCGGCTCCAAACCTGCCCTTCTTTTTGTCTGCTCTGTGATAATGGAGTTGGACTTGAAAACACTCATCTTTTGCCAGCTGGCACACTGTTAAGCTTTGCCAGCAGAGGGCACTGGAGAAACACTGGAGGAGGAAAGGGATTCTCCCGCTGCTTCTGGTGTGCTCCCCTAAGCAGACTCCTATAGTGCAAGTGACTCCCCAGGGTAAGCATGGCTTCAGAAGGCTGTGCAGCAGAGTGCCACTGGTGGTATTTTTCATAAATGGCTTCCCTTGCACCTCCTGGGAAAGCTTCAGAGCTGGTGCTGCAGGCCTGGTACCTCCCATGAACCACTTCCCCTTCCCCCAACACCCCTTGAGTTCTGAGGAACAACACTCCCTGGGGGCAGCCTCCCCCAGCACCCGAGAGAATGGTTTCCTGGTGAGGGTTGTTGGCATGGCAGCTTTCATGAACAACATCACCTGACACTCTCAGGGCAGCTCTGCAGCTTCAGAGAACTTCTCCACCATCCAGTGAGCAAGAAGGCCTGGACCTCAGCCTTGGGGGTATGGCCCTCTTCTACATTCCCTCCCTGTGGCCTCTACTTTGGCCCTAGAGATGGTGACTGCTGCTTATATATGCTATTCCTGTATTCTTTAGAGTTCTCTTTACTCCTTTTGAGCCAGTCTCCCACTACTTCAATCCCCCACTAGAGTTAATGATTCTTTATATTAAATTTTCCCTATTCAAATTGTCATGTGGTGTCTGTCTCCTGAATGGACCCTGACTAGGTACATCTATGTGGAAGACTGAAATTCTAGAAAAAGGAAGATTAAAGAAGAACTGATGAAATTGCAGTGGAAAAGGAAGAAGGAAGGAAAAAACGGAACTACAAAACCTGAAAAACCAAAGAAATTGAGAAAATTGCCTGGGATCAGGAGCCTGTGAAAGATATTGTATCAATTTGGCAGATACCATCAGAAGAAACAGATGAAGTTAAAGAAGCCAGACACAAAAGATCACATACTGTATGACTGCATTTATATAAAATGTCCAGAAAAGGCAACTCTATAGAGATAGATTAGTGGTGGACTGGGGCTTGGGGTGTGAATGTAAATTAACTATAAATGGTAAATTAACTATAAATGGGCATGAGAGGGATGTTACTGAGGATGATGGAAATGTTCTAAAACTAGAATATGGTTGTGGCTGACAACTTGGTACATTTACTAAAACTCAGTGAATTGTACACTTAAAGTAAGTGGATTTTGATATGTAATTATTCCTTAGTAAGACTGTTTTTTAAAAATGGAATAGATGTTAATGAATACAAAGCTTTCTATGAATAAGCTTTCTATGATTACAAGTTTATATCCACTTTACTGCAAGGAAGAAGTAACTTTCAAATCTATTTCCTTCACAAACACTTCTGGCTCCATAAGGTCTACTTGCTGAAATAGGATCTAAGAAAGTGATCATTTTAATCAAAGTATTATTATTATAATTATGCAGAGTATTTATCATAGATGATGTCTACAGTATGATGCTTAAGTAACCTTCGTTTGATAGAATCCAAAGAGACCCTTCAATAGCATATATTACCCAAGGTGATCAAAAAGAAACCTCTAGACGTGATCAGAAAGACTGCTAATGAGAACTATACTGACACTTTTTAGAAAGACTTTTGTACTAGTGATAAACTTGCTTAAAGATCAGAAACAAATAAGAAAGAACAGAAAGCAATAAGGAAACCTAGAGCAGAGAAAAATGAACTGCAAATTACGCTTTCATAATTGGGAATCTGTGTGTAGAAAGTTAAATCACTACTTTGGAGACACTTGCTTTCCCACCAAGCCCTCAAAATGTGTGGGATAGTGGGTCACAAGAAAAAGTAGTATTTTAGTTGAAAAATAGTTCATATTCTTGGTTTATAAAAAATACTTTAAAGCACCCAAAATGGGGGAAGAAAGGATGCTAGGAAGACCAAATAAAAGCATGCTTTATGGCTAAAGCAGATTGAATATGCTCTAATTAAGAAGTGGCTGACAGTCAGTAAATGCACATGCAATGGACTTTGGTTGTAAACATATCAGAAACCACTTTTTTTGTTTGATTTTTGGTTCTTTTTGTCACCCGGCATGTGGGGTCCTAGTTCCCCAACTGTCCCCAACCAGGGATTGAAACCATGTGAAATCTTAACCACTTGACCGCCAGGGAAGTCCCAGAAACCAGTTTAAAAGTGAGTTAGGGGAATTCCCTGGCAGTCCAGTGGTTAGGACTCAGAATTTTCACTGCTGGGGCTTAAGTGCCATCCCTGTCAGGTAACCTTAAAAGGCCACAAGCCACTGGCGTGGCCAAAAAAAGAAAAAATGTGGCTTAGGATTGTTACTTCTCAAGTAAGACTGTATTAGGATAAATTATAACAGTTTAGAAGTAAAAGGTACCTAATTCCTTTTATTTCTCTAAATCTTAATTTAATCTTATACATATAATTATTTCAAATGCAAGTGGCTGACAATATTAAACTGCTAATTAAAATTTTAAATTAATAAAATAATTAACTATTAATTAAGTTAATAAAAGCCTGAATTTTGTTGTTTGTGTGTTTTAAAGCCACTTTGAATAGACAACTGCTACTTGTTTTCAGTTAACCCCATCTACAGAAAGTCTACTTGTCTGAATCATAAGGCAGTTACTAAGACCAAACATTTGCAGCAGTAAGTCCTAATTGTAAACAAAGTAGGAGAAGAGGTAGCTTTCTGAAAGTTGGCTCTGCAAATTCAAAACTCTGAAGACTCGAAGCTTCTTCTATACCATTCTATCTGACTTTTGCTGTCTAAATGTGTCAGTAACTTAGCTATAGGTTTGAATTATAATTTCTTCACCTGACCACTTCTTTCTACACTGTCCATTACCTCCATCAGCCACAATGACCATTAATCTAAAAGAATCTCTATAGAGAAGGATCAACAAGGACAATCTCAGAGAGGAGGACTGTTGGAGTCATATGAGGAAGAAGAAAAGGAGTATCTGAAAAAATGGGACAAATGAACTTATTTATAAAACAGAAACAGAGTCACAGATGTAGAAAACAAACTTATGGTAACTGGGAGGAAAGGGGTAGAGGGATTACCTGGGAGGTTGAGACTGACATATATACAATACTATATATAAAATATATAACTAATAAGGCCCTATTGTACAGCACAGGGAACTCAGTATTCTGTAATAACCTATATGGGAAAACAATCTAAAAAAGAGTGGCTATTGTATACGTATAGCTGATTCCCTCTGCTGTACAGCAGAAACTAACACAATGCTTTTAAATCAACTATACTCCAATAAAAATTAAAGAAAAAGAAAAGAAGTGAATCATTCCTGGTTGGCTTAAGTTCAGTTTTCCCCAGACAGTTCTCTATACCTTTTGGTTCTCATAACACTGACAAGTCACAGGTATGTACAAAAGCTGGTGCAAACATTCACATACATGCATGTATGAGCATACCCACGCTTCTAACACAGGCTACCTGAAAACAGCGAGGCCACTGACACTGAGAGTCCATTCTTTGACATGTGAGTCAGGTTAGATCCTTCACTACCATCTGTGTAATAATGATCATAAAAGGGGGCCTTTTAGTATTCAGACAGGAAGTAAATTGATGAGAATGACAGTTCTATACCACATGTTCCTGGAATTAGGACTTGACTTTTGCTCCAAATGCTAGCTGACACTGTTTTTAGAAATCTACATCCACAGTTAAGTTTTATATATATATATAAATTGTTATATATTATATTGTTATTATTGTTATATATTATAAATATATATATTTAAATATATATATATACACATTGGTCTCTGTTCAGTTTCTGGCATAGAGCTCTTAGAAACTTTGAAATTTCCTAAGTGATAGGAATGTCTATTATTCATAATGAGCCCTTTCCATTAAATCTGAGTTTAAGTTAATCAGATGACTCGTGGGGCCACATAGACAACTTCAGAAAGGGGCTGGTTGCCAGAAGAAAAAAGTAATTATAAATTAGAATTTTTAGCCCCACCTCAGGAACTCAGTCACCAATGGCCAATGATTTAATCACCCATGCTTACTTAATGAACCTTGATAATGATTAGGTTTGGGAGAGCTTCCTGGTTGGTGAACAGGTCGATGTACTGGGAGAGTGGCATACCCTGACTCCATGGAGACAGAGGTTCCTGTCTCCATGGAGACACTGAGGACAGTGTCTCAGTGTCTGAGACACTGAGGAGCTGAGGACACTTTGGGACCTTGCCCTATGAACTTCCCCTTCACGTGACAACTCATTTATATCCTTTATAATAAACTATAATCATAGAGTGCTTCCCTGAGTTCTATGAGTCATTCTACTGAATTATCAAAACTGAGTGGGGAGTTGTAGGAACTCCCCTAGGAGTTTGCAGTTGGAGTTTGCAGTTGTAGGAACCCTGGGGGGTGCAGTTGGTCACAGAGAAGTACAGGCAGCCTGGTGACCCCACTGGCAGCTAGCATCTAAAGATGGAGCCGTCCCGTGGGATTGAACCCTAGATCTGTGGGCTCTGTGCTAACTCCAGGAATTAGTGTCAGAACTGAAATGTAGGCCATTCAGTTGGCGTACAGAAAACTGGAGAATTGTTGGAAAACCACATACCAAAAAAAAAAAGTTTTAAGTGACTATCTATTATTGTTATAAAGAGAAATCAGAGGCATTAAGGAGAACAAAGAAGGAAGACTTTCCAAAGACCTGGAAAAATATACGTAAAAACTGTATTTCTGAATGGGGGAGAAACCCAGCTACCACACCTGGAGCTGAATGGGTTCTCAAAATTGGTATAAACAGGAAGTTGGAGCCTCATGCAATAAAAGATCTATTCATCATCATGTTACAATGGAGATCTATAGACACAATTCACCTCTATAAGAAAATTACTCTTGGTTCCAGTCATAGGGTGAGAGCTTATGTCCCTGAACTGTTTGGTTTTCTGTTTGTTCATTTGTTGGTTGCACTGATAGGAAGATGAAGAAATTTATGATTTTCAGGTATGGATGAACCCACTAATCATGGGTCAACCTGATTTAACACAACTGCCTTTCCAGATAAGAGCCCCTCCTCTTCTCTAAGCAGAAGCTCATAAGAATCTGTGATTCTGCTATGCAAATTAGCGTGGCCAGGACAGAAAATAAAGCTCTACTTTGAAAAAAAAAACTTGACATTTTCCCTCCATTTTGCTTTTTCCCTGCCATGGACTCTTTTTTTCCTTTTCTCTTATGATTATAATAAAGCTCCTTTTAAACACTTTGAAACAATTTCATTTGTATTATGGGGCACAAGAGAATAGGAATCTAATTTCACGTAGGTGTGGGCCAGCTTTGGACTGCTAGGAGGAGGAATTAGAGCAAGAGTCTGACAGAAAGCTGCAATTGAGGAAGAAACTCCAGGGAGACATCAACAGCCAGCCCACTCCACTGGAACACTTCCTTTCAGTGTTCTTTTCTGCTTAAATGTTAAATAGGTTTTGTTTTTTTAATAAGAGAAGTTATCCCTTACAACAGCTGACAACATTCCATAATGAACTATACTGAAGACTCCCTATTTAGGGAAAGCTTCTTGGTCTATGATTCCAAACTGAAAGAAAGAGTTAATGAAAGCTCCCTTGAAAAGTGTTAAATCATACCTTGGATTTCAAATTCATCAACCTCATCATCAGCAGAGCCAGAGTCAGAGAACTGTGCTGAATCACGTGAACTGAACTGGGAGCTGCTGGAAGTGAGCCGAAAGCCTGTTAACGTTAAAAAAAAAAACAAACAAAACAGTAATGAACAGGACAGAAAGAGGTGTCCGACACTTTCTAGGGTCACAGGAAAAGCAAACTGGTAGGACTTCAATAGAAAAGTAAACAGAAGCTTGACTGGCAGTTATGCTGGGGAAATGGAAACCAGCTCTCGTTTCCCTTTCTTGTTTCATCTCCTTAAAAGTTTCACGTAAGCAGGAAGTACTGCTCTCTGGGAAGGGAATCTGCAACCAGTGGCCTCAGTTCTCCTCGTATCAGAAACCTATTTTTTGGAAGCTATGTCTGAGGTAGAACATAGATGAACTCCAGGACTCTGGTCTAGTAGAAAAAAAAATCAGAACAACACAGAAAATCTTTCTGACAGCAGAGGAACCCTTGGCTTGGGTATAACATCTCATATGAACATATAAAGACAGAAAAGGAAGCCCACGAGGTACCATGTCTTATCCAGAAGCCCTCAAGGCGCAGGAACAGGCATTCACAGCCTCACTCACTTCCATGCTCCATCTCCTGGTACCCGGGGAGCAGGTTCTTGGTGCGGATCTGCTGGCGACGAAGGCGGATCTTCTGCTTCAGTTCCTGGATCTCCCTGTCACTGTCTTCCTCCCCTTCCTCCTCTTCTAGGCACTGGCTCATCATGTTGCACTTCATCAGCTCGATGGCAGCGATCAAGGACTCTGATATACTGAAGTGCGCATTCTCCTGGGGAAGGAGAGCGCCAACAAGGGGACACCTCAGTAACTGGTCTCTTGGAAAGGAACTTCCAAGATGTGTGCTGCTTTCATTCCAAACACCCAGGGGAAATGCACACTGCCACCGGAAAGAAAGCTGATGGCCGGAAAATCTGTTCCGGGTTCTCTTTGCTCTTGTATCTGGCCATGCCCAGCCTTCCTGTCCCACTTTTTGCATAAAAACATGACAGAGAAGTCAAGTTTTTCCTAAACTGGCAGGCAGGCTCTTTACCAATAGTATCACCTGGGAAGCCCATAAAATGCTACAGGGACATTTTCTTTATTACATATCTGAGCCTTAGAACAAAATAGAGAAGCTGATTTCAGGGACAGTCTTTATCTAAGGTTCCAGGGTCAAGGTCATGTGACTAAAATTCAAGGTTTCTTTGCCCAAGGGAGTTTTTAAGGCAAGATCAGTAGTATTTTTGGACTCAGTGAGGAGCATAAGCTCCCTGAAGAGTTATCCAAGGATAGAACTTGTTGAGCTTATCTTTATGGTGACTTCTCTGTATCGTAGTCTACATGCATGTTATTGCTGTGCGCCCAAAACCTGTTTAGGACAAATGACACCATACCCCTCTGGCCAGATCTCCCTGCTGCTGCTGCTGCTAAGTCGCTTCAGTCATATCTGACTCTGTGCGACCCCACAGATGGCAGCCCACCAGGCTTCCCTGTCCTTGGGATTTTCCAGGCAAGAACACTAGAATGGGTTGCCATTTCCTTCTCCAATGCATGTAAGTGAAAAGTGAAAGTGAAGTCGCTCAGTCGTGTCTGACTCTTCGCGACCCCATGGACTGCAGACTACCAGGCTCCTCCGTCCATGGGATTTTCCAGGCAAGAGTACTGGAGTGGGGTGCCATTGTCTTCATGGGCTTTTCAGTGGCTCCTTAGTGTCCTCACCTTTTCCAGGTCTGCACAGCTGCCGAAGTCCTGCTCAGATAGGTAGCTGATAAGGGACTGTCCTTCTGATGGTCTTCGGAACATGCCTTCTCCTGAACACAGGTACTGACTGCCCTCTGTGGGAAAATGGAATGTGGATGTCAGAAGCTCTGGCTCTGAAAAGCAAATCTTCTTTACAGCCAAGCTGCTTTGAGAAATTTGATGATTTTAATGCTAAAGATGCTCACAAGTCTTTCCCAATAATAGGTTAGAAAGATGTCTACCTTCTAAAGCAGTTTCTCTGAATCTCAGAATCCCAAAGCACTAAGTGCCTAGGTTAGAGAATGGTAGAATAAATGGAGAGAGCCTGGAGACCACCCTTTGACCACCTAAATTTAAAGATGACTTACACATCCTCCTACCCACAAAAAAAAAAAAAAAAACCTGTGCTGTGAATCAGACAAGGAAACACATGTCTTCTTCCTATGGATAATTTCAATGTGGAGTTTATCTTCTGGTCATTAGGCTCAGACACTCAAAGGCCCCTTTTCAAGGTCTCTCTCACCCACTCAGAGAGCCACTGTAGCTGGCTCACCAGACATTCACGGTGGTAGCACCCACAGCATGAGACAGTGGGACTCCTACAGCAGAGAGGAGCAAGAAAAAATGGTGGGGCCGTGTGATTTCTAGCACAGGGGTTGAAAATGATGAAGGGGAGGGTGAGACTGTATGGTGTGCACCCTCCACAGAGCTAAGATGAGCCACACAGCTCAGAGTGTGGCAGGCACGGGGGGAGCAGAGCAAAGACAACGACTGCAGCCTGGCCTTCCTAGTGCTCACTTACCATACTCCATGTACAGACAGCTGGGTGTGCTGACTTCACTGCTTTGATCAGAGTAGGACAAGGGGCCTCTCAACTTCGACTTATCACTGCAGGATTCTAGTGTCAGTGGCCACCAGGGAGTAAAAACACACATACGAGGTGAGCAACACATATATTCCCAACCTTGGAGTTTCAACATCTAACAGCTCCCATTCCCCACGCCCTCCCGGACAGGAGAGAGGGGGCACACCAACAGGACACAATCCAAGAATGCAGGAACACATGGAGGAAGGGAGGTGGGAAGTCAGTGTATTCTAAGGAGAAAAGAGAGAAAACGAGACCCAGAAGGCAGCAACACAGGCGAAAAAGAAATCAACATGGATTCATGATCGGTTCTCTCCTCTTTCATCTTCTTACCAAGTGTTTCAGGAATATCAGCCAATTTCTGCCCTCTTGATAAACCAGTTTAGAAAACAGTCCTCACAAACACAGTGCAGCTTTTCTGATCCCTTGACACTAGACTTTAGAACAATATCAAAGGGTTAAAGTCTCTAAAAAAAATACTAGGATATGGCCTCTCTTGAGCCTGAAATATAAATTTGTCATACTTACAAATTGAACCTATTTTTGAACTGGCAGAACAACAAAATAACACCCAGCAATACCCTTAAAAGAAGCATCAAAACAATGGTAGAGAAGCCAAGGATGATGGCCCTGTAACCAAGGGGCTCAGCCCCAGGGCTGTGGACTCAGCCTTCCTGGAAAAGGAAGGGAGGGGTTTCAAAAGAAGGTTACAAGGTACGAAGTGTCTGGGTAGAAGTTTTCAAGGAATGTTGAGAACTGAAAGGGGAGGAACAGCAGCAGGCACGGTTTGCAGGAAATGGAAACTGATCTTCTCCAAAGGGAAACACAGAATTTCCCAGCGCCACAGAAGGATGAGCAGGCAGAAAAGCAGGTGGGTGCCTGAGAAATGAGCAGGAACGTGCTGGGAGAATGAATGACTGAGCAGCATCCAACCCATTTCCCTGACAGATGGTGCCAATTTGTCAACTGCTCCTCTCACAAAAAATGCTCCTACATGGTAAGCAATAACTCCGTGTTCCCCTGGTGGCCCTGGCAGTGGGCTCTGCTCCTCACTACACACCAGCAGTCACCGTGATGTCATGGTGAGAAATCATGACAGAGACAACCTCTGAGGTCCCTAGTCAAAATCAGTGCACAACACACACTCCAATACCAGCACCCTGTTCATTTACCAGGAAAACCCTAGTACAGAGGGAAGGATGATGTATGTGAGAAGCTGCATATGAAAAGGCTGTCCAGCTTTGCTCACTGACCTCACTACCTCCTGATGCTGCCCATTCAACTGATCAGCTCTAATTCTCAGAACTTCCTCATACTGACTTGAAATCTGTCATCTCACAGTTTCTCATCTCCTTAAGGGCAATGTTCTTCTAAACAAAAGTCTTCCAGGCTTGTCTCTCTTTACCCTCTTTGCCAGTGTCTTCAGCCATTCATCATTTTCAGTTCACCCTCACCACTCTGCCTTGAAGACACATTCCAGCATCAGTATCTCCATGCATTATGTACCCAGAATGGAACACACATGCAGTTTGAATACCACTGTGAAAACCAAAGACATAGACTTAAGTCACTAGAAAAATCTTGTGCAATGGCTGGAATGAAGGGGTAGGGCTGGGGGAGGTGGAATTTACAGGGGAAGGAAGACAGATAAAAGAAAAAGGAAACAGGGGATTCCAGGCGAGGCAAAAACATGCACTCATATCCAAGACCACAGAAAGAGGAGAAAACATATTCTGGTGTTAATTCAAGGAAAATAAAGTAATTCATAATAAGTATTCAGTTATAAGAAAAATTCTGCCATTGATTCATCATGATGTCTTAACAAATAGCAGGCCTCAGTTTCACCTCTAGGCAATACAGTATTGACAAGTATGAATTCTACCTCCCAAAAGCTGCTGAGAGAAGGAACAAGGCATTTGGAAGTCATAAGCAGAAAACGTATCACATAAAAATATTGGTATCATTTTACGACCAGGTCCAAGCATCACAGCAGGACCACACTAGCCAGGCTTGATTGACACCAGAATGGAAAAGGAAGCTCTGCACCAGGCAAGATGGTCACAGAGGAGCAAAAGGAGGCAGGGGGTGGTGGACAGAGAGGAGGAGGACTGGCTCCCAAACCTGCAATGGGATCTTCAACTATAATGGTGATATTCCTGGGGCCTCCTGTATGTAGACAGACAGGTGCAGAGGAGAGTCCAGAAAACGAGAACAGAGAGTGAGAAAAAGAGTGTCTTTTTATCCAGCAAAGGTGGGGGTGTAACTCCTGAGAGGGAACCCTAGTACAGACAGAGGGATGGCACGTATGAGAAGCTGCACAGGACCCATACTCCCTCAGACCCTCCTGCTTAGGTTTTCTCTGGCTCCCTTTTCCAATGCAGGTTACTGTGGTTTCTGGAATCCACATGGATTCAAGAATGGGGAGAGGGGAGTTTTACATGCTCAAAGGCCAGCAGCCTGCAGTACAGCAGACACTGCATCTGCTCCAGGAGATGTGAAGTAAGGGTCTAACCTATGCACTCTTCACATCTAAGAAGGCTCATGGGAAGACAGACTTTGAATTGGAGGTTTCTTGGTTTCTGAACCAGTTCCAATGAGCCAACCCACATTCTTGAGGGGAAAACAGAGACAAAAGTTTGCATTTCAGAAGTTTCAGATGAGGGCCTTAGCTCTCACCTTTTAGAAATTATAAACAGAAATCAACAGCAGCTCTAGTTGTAAAGAATATCTTCCTTTTATGCTCTTAATTTTTTCTGCTTTATTTTGATATTTTATATCCAAAGCTTTTCCACCCAGAACTGGATTTCAGCACAAAGGTCCATGTTCCACTTGCTTTTATGGAGATGTTCTTACAAATGAAACCCAACCAAAGACTGCCAGATACCAACAACCTAGGAAAGATGATAGCAGGGAAACACTAAAAGCAGTGACACCCACCTTGGCCGTGCCTGGGGTGCTCTCTGCTAGCAGCTGGTGTTTGTGTGAGGGTGGTCCCAGTAGCCAAGGCCTCCTTATCCAACTGCCTTTCAGCCTGAATTACTGATGCAGCGGTCAGCCCACCTACTTGTTTACTAGGTCCCGTCACCGGACACTCACTACATCTCTAGTGTTAATCAGGGAACCCTAGCATCAGTTTGCCTCTCTCTTATTGTTATTATATTCTGACCAAACTTCTCAGGGAAGGAATTTAACAGGATTATTTTTAAAGCTCATTAGTACTTCCCCTCTGTCTGAGAGATACATTTAAAACTTAGACTATGATTAGTCACATTATCCTCTGATGCTAAAGAATTATGAAAGAATCCAAGAAAACACTTACTATTTAGCAATGTATAAACGAACAAACCTAAGTATCCTCAGAGAGATTCTGGATTTAGATATCCACATTATATTACAAACTTCTCTTTTGCACTATAAGCAGGATACTCTTCATATCTTCAGAAACATAACTTCTCTTCCTGCCATTTGAAGACCCTTAAGAACAAATCTCCCTTCCACCGGAAATTCCGGAGGCCACCTTACTGCCATGCGGTTGGTGGTTCTCATTACCTGGGGCTCCTCTGGAGGCAATGTTGGTGTCCGAATGGGAGCGAGTATGGCTCTTCTTTGTTCCTCCGGTGACAGTGAGCGTTTGCCCCTCTGAGAAGCTAGATCTGCGAAGGACACTGGACAACTGGCTCTGCCTACCTCCCTCCTGGTCCCCTAGAGAAGAAGCAGCAGAGTCTGGCTTCTGAGAGCTGCTGGAGGAGAACAAATTGGAGCTGCTGCTCTCGGTATTGCTGCTGTGACTCTGACAGCTGGCGGTCCGGCCCCGGGGGTCCTGGTTGCCAATGGCCAGGTACTCAGGCCCCTCGCTGGCATCACTTGGGGAGTCATTTTGGCTGCTGACCCAGGATGCTTCCAAGGGGCTGGTCAGAGTGCTGGAGCTCATCTCATTGGGGGTCGAGGGGGAGTCCTTGGCTAATGCAGTGATTGGAAGGAGACGGTCTAGGACAGTTTGATCCTCCGCTGCTGAGACATGCCCTCTGCTTTCTTGAGGTTTTCGGGGCGGGCCAGAGAGTGAAAAGGAAGATCTTCTTTCTAGGATATGAAAAGAAAGAGAAGGGAAAGGTGAGCTGGGAGCTTTTGAGCTGGTATGTATGAAGGGCTTCTCCACAGCTAAGGACTGAACTCCCTAAATTGGGGTGCCCAGGACATATGATGTCACCTCAAAAAAGGTTAAGTCATTCAAAGTAAGTAAAAATTTACTGAGAAGCAGCTAAGCCAAAAGCATGAGCTCTTGAGACAGTGGCTTCTTTGCTTACCAGTATGCATTCCCCATCTATAAAATGAGCAATAATAATAACATCTACCTCATAGGACTGTTTTGAGGATTAAATGAGATAATATACACAAACTGTTGGCAACAGAGCCTGACATGTGGCAGGTACTGAAGAAATGTTAGCTATTATTATTGAAATGCCTTCTTGGTGATGTGGATTAGAAACCCAGGGGAAACTAAAAACATCTCTTTCCTCTGTTACTTTAATGATTCTACTGCATTACCTTAGGCTAGTTGCTATATCCTCTTTAAGACTTCCATACTGAGACATGAAGTGTGACAAACTACACTGACCAGAGGCTCTATTATAGCCAGTGGGTGAGCAACCACTATGTCCTCTGTTTTCCAAGGCTGGAGATACATGTCTTCACAATCCCTCACTGCCCCCATACCTAAGCTGTGGTGGGGGATTTGGTGGAGACTGGAGAAGGACCCAAAGTAGGAATGCTGAGCATTGTTGGTTGAAGGAGTATACGCGGAACCAGGTAGAGCTGTCAGGCTCTGGCTCTTTGTCACCAGGAGTGGGCTCTCATGCTTTCTGGCAAACTATGGGAAAAAAAAAAAAAAAGTGTCAGAATCAAGGATAGTGGCCCTCAGAGGAAGAGCACAGTATTATAGAAACACTGGCAGAAACTGGCCTTTGGCAGCAGGTTTGAACTGCAGCCAGGACCTGTAGAGACAGCATAGGTATCCTCTACCATAGCACACAACTTTGAAAGCTCAAAGTCTTGGCAAACATCACGGCTTCTGCAGCTGGAATCCTAGGTGATCAGACCAGGAGTGCTTTATCATGAAGGCAATACAGTAAAGGGCTTAAGTCTATGAACGAGGAGTCAGAAGTCAGACACACTGGGCTCAAAGCCAGGCCCTATCACAAATTATTTAGTCCAAACTTTGGGCAAATGATTTACCTACTCTGTCCCTCAGCGGCCTCCTTTATAAAATGAGATTAATGTCTACTTTACAGAGTTGTGAGGATTAAATGAGATGACACATGTATTGTGCATAGCACCATGACTGGCATGTAGAGAATATTCAATAGGTGGCAAGCAAGAATCAAAATTTTAAAACCAGGAGAGATAGGGGATCCCTCCACAAAAGAAAGAGGGCTTGTGACTCCATTCTAGTAGAGGCACTGATATTAGTGATGGGATGAGTGACCTGGAGAGTGAAAAATAAGCAACACAAAATAACAAAATTTCCTTGGAAAAAATGATTCTACGTAACATTAGGCTGCACTGCATCTGATGCTCTATCTACAGTCAGCTTGATTCACAATCATCCCTCTGCCGTTTTCTCAAGCCTGCCCTTCAGGAGGTGCTTACTCAAACTAAAGATTTTTTAAGGATGAAAAAAAAAAAAAACAACAACAGACAACTCCCTCCTCAAATAGACCTAAGCTTACTTACAAATAGGCTTTTCACGTCAACATATACTTAATGGTACCTCCTCTTCTTTTCTAAGTTTTCTGTTTGTTTTTAATGAGAGCCTTGCAGCTCATAATTGCCTAAGTGAAGTAGTTTGCTACACAGGGTTATATCATGGTGAGGTCTAGGAGGCCAGAAGACAGACACAGATAATTCCTTGCCCCCCTTACCATAGAGGCATCGATCTGAGCCAGCAGGCGAGGGTTGTTCTGTTCCACTGCTTCCAGGCACTGGAGCATGGCCGTGACGTGGGCATCGCTCAGCAGGAAAGCAGTATCTGGGGAGAGAAAACTACTGCAGTGACAGAGCCCCTTAGGGAGAACTTCAGCCTCCCTATATGGCTCTGGGAGAGGGTCAGGGAAGGGGAGAGGGAAAAGGCAAAGATAAGGAGAATCATATCACTGTGGATAGAGGGAACCAGGGACAAATAAAGTACAGGAGCAGCTAAGTCATGTGCAGTATAGCAAAGGGGCCATGACAAGAGGCTACAAAATCAGAAAGACCCAGATATGATCTCTGGCTTTGGGTGATTCTGGCCAATCACCTGACCTCCTTTGAGCTCTGCTTCTCTGATTAGAAAACAGGGGTATTAATACCCAACTCTCAGGGTTACTGTTAAGTGCATATGTATAAAAAAAATAGATAGCACTGACTAGAACATAGAAAACTCTCAGTAAATAGTATAAATTCTTTTATTAATGCTTTTTATTGTGGTAAAAGCCACATAATATAAAACTTACTATTTAACCATATTTAACTATCCAGGCCAGGGGCACTAAGTACATTTACATTGTTGTGCAACTCTCACCATCATCTCTCTCCCCTATCACTTTCCTAAATTGAAACTCTGTCCACATTAAGACACTCTAAGTCCCCATTCTCCCTTCCTACCCGCCATAGTAGTTATTCTTATTGATCTGTGTGTATAAGAGTGGGGAAATACCTTAGCATAAAGCGTGACTGTGTTTTACATAAGATGTTAGAGAGAAGACTAGATACATATTACTGATTAGAATCTCTGTGATATCAAGTAAAAGTATGAGACCCCAGGGTAAGACTGGGTCTATAAAGAATAGTATAGTGGAGGAGAATGAGGAAGTCCATGCAGCAATCCTGGAGAGGTGACCTCTACCTACCTGTGTAGAATTTTCTGATGTACTGCCTGTCCCCCAGCAGAGGTCGGAGCTGGGCTGAGAGGCAGTGGCATTGCAGGCTGTGCTGCAGCCACAGCTCAGCCACGGCATGCTCACTCACACCATCCGTGCTGCTCTGGCCATTCTCGTGCAAGTTGATAAACTGAGAGCAAAGAAGCATGAGTCAAAATATACATCCTGATCAATCCAGCAAAGGTGAGGCCTAACGGCATGAAAACTAAACTGAGCAAGGTCAGAGGAGTTAATCAGAGGTGTTTACCCTCCAGCTAGCATCTAGATATTGTAGAGGAAGGAGAAGGAGGGAAGAGATTAATGGCCCTGCTGCTGGTGTGGACCACTGGAAAGGGACTAAGCAGTTAAGACATAATATGCAGCTCCAGGAGAGGACAAAGCTGCTACATCTGTCTCTTTATGTTCTAACTCCAAAGAGGCATCTATTCTGGGATATTCAGAGGAAAAACGAACTTGACCCCCAGGGTTCTCTCATAGAGTCTTCTATTTCAGGTATCCAGGTCAACAAGCAACACTTAGAACTGGACATGGAACAATGGACTGGTTCCAAATTAGGAAAGGAAGACATCAAGGCTGCACACTGTCACCCTGCTTATTTAACTTATATGCAGAATGATGCCAGGCTGGATGAAGTACAAGCTGGAATCAAGATTGCTGGGAAAAATATCAATAACCTTAGATATGCAGATGACATCACCCTTATGGCAGAAAGTGAAGAAGAACTAAAGAGCCTCTTGATGAAGGTGAAAGAGGAGAAGAAGAAAGCTGACTTAAAACTCAACATTCAAAAAATGAATACCATGGCATTTGGTCCCATCACTTCATGGCAAATAGATGGGGGAAAAAATGGAAACAGTAACAGACTTATTTTCTTGGGCTCCAAAATCACTGTAGATGGTGACTGCAGCCATGAAATTAAAAGATGCTTGCTCCTTGGAAGAAAAGTTATGACCAACCTAGACATCATATTAAAAAGCAGAGACATTACTTTGCAACAAAGGTCCATCTAGTCAAAGCTATGGTTTTTCCAGTAGTCATGTACAGATGTGAGATGGACTATAAAGAAAGCTGGGCGCCAAAGATTTGATGCTTTTGAACTGTGGTGTTGGAGAAGACTCTTGAGAGTCTCTTGGACTGCAAGGAGATCCAAACAGTCAATCCTAAAGGAAATCAGTCCTGAATATTCTTTGAAAGGACTGATGCTGAAACTGAAACTCCAATACTTTGGCCACCTGATGCAAAGAACTGACTCATTGGAAAAGACCCTGATGCTGGAAAAGATTGAAGGCGGGAGGAGAAGGGGACAACAGAGGATGAGATGGTTGGACGGCATCACTGACTCAATGGACATGAGTTTGAGCAAGCTCCAGGAGATGGTGAAGGACAGGGAAGCCTGTGTGCTGTAGTCCATAGGGTCACAAAGAGTCAGACACGACTTAGTGACTGAACAACAACCAGAAAAGAAGGCAAGAAAAACCTGGGGTAAGAAATCTAGGAAAAATGCCCCCAAAGATTCTTTACCAAAGAGAAACCACCTGAGCACCTCTTTCTGGCTCTCACCACAGCATTCTCTATTTGAAACGTACTTCTATTGGCTATTTCTAAAAGCAAGGTTTCATAGCCCACAATCAGTGCAAAAGAAAAAAAAGTATGGATGGCACTTTCAGGTAGCTTCTAAGAGGAAATGATTATAGCAACACATTTTAGAAAAGGAAGTTAGAGAGGGGGGTTTGGTGGGGAAAATAAAGTGATAAGGACCAAAAAAAAAAAAAAAAAAATCCATGTAAGAAAATCACTGTGCTCTGGTCTTTTCTCAGAAAAATGGCCAGAGTGACCACCCTGTTATTTGGTTCCCTGATCATTTAAAAATAAGTTACTTTTCCAGACATCACCTCAACAATGAACCTAAGTGTAATATACATGAAACAAGACTGGCCATGAATCAGTAAGTATTGGAGATGGGTGATGGATATTTTGGGTTCATTTCACTAATCTAATTTTGACTATGCTTGAAAATTTCCACAACCAAGGGTTAAATAAATAAACATATATATTTGGCAGTGATTGCTGTGGCCACTAGTTTTGTAACTCTGGCCAAGTTACCTAATTTCCTGGAGCTCTAGCTCTGTCCCTGGCTGGGAATCAGGGCTACTATACTGAGCTGAGAGAACAGGAGAGTAGAGGGCTACAACGGAAGCTAAAGTTGTTGGGGATGTATTAGGTTCCATTTGACACTGGCCTCCAGGAACCTCACATTTTTTTGTATTTGGTGTATCCTTTTCTTCTTAAGTAGTTACCACATATCAGTCCTACTTACCCCTAACCATTCAGAAAACTTCTTGCCATTTGCTCTGGATTCTGAAAAGCTTCATTCTGGTTCCGTATTTGCAAATCTTTTGAAAATAACGAAACTTTATACCCCTTCCCTAGAGGAGGGAAAGTGGCCTAGAGCAAGGAGTGTGTAAGGCTTACTTTTTTTTTTTTAAAGCATCCTCCTCTCCAAATCAGTCTGACAGGGATAATTTCCTCTCCTTGCCATATGCCATCCCTCTAGCCTAGGAGACTCTGCATACAGAACATCAAACAATGAAGCCTTGTGGTTGCCTTCTTACCTTCTCCACATGAAGGGCTGAGTGGGGACTGAGCCACCGAATGTCTTTCACAAACTGCCAGTAATCAGTCTGGCGGCAACACACCTGTTTCAGGAACACATAAGGTAAACAAATCATTACCATTGTGAACCACATCTGGTTCTCATAGCCATATTCCAAGAGAGGAAAAAGAAAAGCCTAACCTTCCCTTGCCACAATAAAGGTTCTCAACAGCAATCAAAGGAACACATACAGTCAGTCACCCTTTTGAAGATCAATTGTTAAAAACTATTCTAATTGTTCTTTAAAGGAGGTAATATATGCATATGATATAGAAGGTTATACAGCTGACCCTTGAAAAACATAGGTTTGAACTGTGTGGGTGCTCTTCTACGTGGAATTTTTTCAATAAATATATTGGAAAAAAATTTTCAAGGTTTGTAACAATTTGAAAATAACCCATAGATAAACTGCATAGCTTGGAAATACTGAAAAAATATTAGGAAAGTTAGATATCTCATGAATGCATAAAATAGATGTAGATGCTAGCCTATTTTATCATTTACTACCATAAAATATATACACACCTATTATGAAAAGTTAAAGTGTATGAAAACTTACACACAAACACTTAGGGGCCATAGACGGTGCCATTTGCAGTCACGAGAAATATAAACAAACATACAGAAGAACATCAAATCATAATTGCACAGTTAATTTTATGCAATTATGTACTACTATAATAATTTTGCAGCCACCTCCTGTTATTGTTTGAGCTCAAATGTTGCAAGTGTCCACTCAAAATGCCATGTGACTCTAATCATCTCTGTATGAGCTGTTCGGCTCTTCAGTAAAATACACTTTGTGGTAAAAAGTGACCTCTCCCAGTTCTCATGTATTTTCCATTGTGTTTAATGTAATAGCAAAAATTCTGAATAACACTCTGGGACCCAGACGAAGTGCCGCTAGCAATGTCGGGAGTGCTTCCAAGAAGCAGAGAAAAGTCATGGCATTATAAGAAAAAGTCGAATCTACACCATAGATTGAGGCCTGCAGGTGCAGTTAGGTCCACCATTTCAAGATAAATGAATCCAGTATAAGGACTATGGTAAAAAAAAGAAAAGGAAATTTGTGAAGCTGTTGCTGTAGCTACTCCAGCAGGCACAAAAATCTTGTACTATTTGAGATATAA
Organism: Bubalus kerabau; assembly: GCF_029407905.1. Lineage (NCBI taxonomy): Eukaryota > Metazoa > Chordata > Mammalia > Artiodactyla > Bovidae > Bubalus > Bubalus kerabau. The sequence continues at coordinate 116,814,646 of NC_073625.1, read as the reverse complement.
CTTTAATCACATATTGAAAACTCAGCTTTTATGTGGGTACAGGATTGCTATAGGGAAGACATCCCTAAAGACTCTAATATGATTCAAGAAAAAGCAAAGTCATTATGTGACAACTGAAAGCAAAAAAGGTGGAGGATCTAAAGCTGGAGAATTTAATGCCAACGAAGGATGGTTTAAAATGTTTAGAAAGAGGTTTGGAGAAGCGGCTTCTGCTGACCAAGAAGCAGCAGACAAATTCACAGACACTGTTAAGAAAATAATTGAGGAGGAAAGAAAAAAAAGAAAAGAATTGAGGAGAAAGGATATCTGCTACAGGTTTTTAATGAAGATGAAAGTACCCTATTCTGGGGAGAGGGGAGGAAATGACACAAAGGACATTTACTGGTAAGGAAGAAAAGCGAGCATGAGGATTTAGGACAGAAAGGGACAGGCTTACTCCTCTGTTCTGCACAAATGCAGTCAGATTTATGATCAGGGCTGCCCTTATTTACAGGGTAATAACCTACTTTCTTCTAAATGCTTCGATAATTTTTAAATTTTCAGCAAATAAAAACACATATGTTATTTACATATTCAGAAAAGAAATAAACAGGGACTTCCCTGGTGGTTCAATGGTTAAGACTCCATGATCCCAAAGAGGGGGCATGTGTTTGATCCCTGGTCAGAGAACTAAGATTCCACATGCCACAGAGTACAGCTAAATATATACATACACATACACAAGAGGTCTTTTTTGTTATTATTGTTATTTTTAAATTGGAACATCTATATGTCAACTACAGGTTTCTTCTTAGTGGTGGAAAAGGGGGGATCTCTGTACTTATAGTCAGCTCAGAAATCTTGGGGGTTAAGCATCTCCACATTTCCAAGCACCAGAAAAGGGATTATCAAATACACCGTGCCTTGTGGAAAGACTAAAAGTAGTCCAGATGCAGGACGTCAAGGAAAATGAGATTCCTTTAAGAACAGGGTTATGATGTTATAGCTTCCTAAGGCCCTGGGTGATTAAAAAAAAACATAGTTCACATTCCATAACACATCCCTAGAAAAGCACAAAAGAGATATGCCCAGCATGAATCATTGTATCCCTTCCCCCTCCAAGGGCACAACACCCAGAATAGCTTCCTGATGACACAGCAGCTAGAAGCCTTTGAAAGCCTTAATCTTTAGAGAGGAAATGAGAGGGAAAAAACAAGTCCTTGACACAGACTTTAATTTTTAGATCTTTACAAGGCATAACAGAGCAGCAGTGAAGGTGGTATGGATCTTTTGTATTTAATTCTTCTCACTTGAGCCTGTAGTTGCTAATTTGTATGTGGATGATAGATTTGTCTGGTCTGCTCTGCTTCCACCGACTAACACTAATGCTATTTTGTAGGTGACCATATACGTTAATAGTGTTCATTCTGGTGACCAAGTGCCTTCACAGATCTTATTACTTATTCATAACAATAATATTGTGTTGCATTTACCAAGCATCTTTCACTCAGGAATTTCACTTCACTGTTTCATCATGACACATTTTCTCTTTCTGGCACAGATGGTAAAACTGTCTTGTGATTACAGTAAAATGATTACTCCAGATGATGATGTAAAATTAGTAACAGAGCCAAGAAAAGAACTTTTTTACTATCAAGATGCAAGTATGTGAACCACTAAATAATGGTGCCTCTAATCTGGTAGGTCCTCAGTTTGGGAAATCTGTATTGGGTTTCTATAAAACCTTTTGGTACAGTTCCCAACTCTGGCTTTGGGAGACTAAGGAGCTGGCAATGCCACAGAATAGTATTTTAAACATCAGGAGGAAGGGCAATCTTATAAGAGAAGATAAGTTTGTTTGGGGTCATGCTGTGCTTGGCCTGTAGGACAGCCAGCCAGATGATAATGTATAGCAGATAGGTAGTCTTGCAGATCTAAAATTCAGCACAGAGGTTTGAGCTGGGGATTGTTAGTGTATACGTGATGGTTAAAACAATGCAAGTGAATGAGACTGTTTCAGGGAAATGTACAAAGTAAGAGGAGATAAGGACATAGGACTGGACTCTATGAAAAACTAAAGTAATGCTCAAAATTCTCCAAGCCAGGCTTCAACAGCACATGAACTGTGAACTTCCAGATGTTCAAGCTGGATTTAGAAAAGGCAGAGGAACCAGAGATCAAATTGCCAACATCCACTGGATCATCAAAAAAGCAAGAGAGTTCCAGAAAAACATCTACTTCCACTTTATTAACTATGCCAAAGCCTTTGACTGTGTGGATCACAATAAACTGTGAAAATTCTTAAAGAGATGGGAATATCAGACCACCTGACCTACCTCCTGAGAAATCTGTATGCAGATAGGTAGTCTTACGGATCTAAAATTCAGCACAGAGGTCTGAGCTGGGGATTGTTAGTGTACAGGTGATGGTTAAAACAATGCAAGTGAATGAGACTGTTTGTTGAATGAGACTGTTGTTGTCAAGAAGCAACAGTTAGAACTGGACATGGAACAACAGACTGGTTCCAAATAGGGAAAGGAGTACGTCAAGGCTGTATACTGTCACCCTGATTATTTAACTTCTATGCAGAGTATATCATGTGAAATGCCAGGGTGGATGAAGCAAAGCTGGAATCAGGATTGCTGGGAGAAATATCAATAACCTCAGATATGCAGATAACACTACCCTTATGGCAGAAAGCAAAGAACTAAAGAGCCTCTTGATAAAAGTGAAAGAGGAGAGTGAAAAAGTTGGCTTAAGACTCAACATTCAGAAAACTAAGATTATGGCATCCAGTCCCATCAGTTCACGGCAAATAGATGGGAAAACAATGGAAACAATGACACACTTTTATTTTGGAGGGCTCCAAAATTACTGAAGATGGTGACTGCAGCCATGAAATTAAAAGATGCTTGCTCCTTGGAAGGAAAGTTGTGACAAACCTAGACAGCATATTCAAAAGCAGAGACATTACTTTGCCAACAAAGGTCCATCCAGTCAAAGCTATGGTTTTCCCAGTAGTCATGTATGGATGTGAGAGTTAGACTAAAAATAAAGCTGAGTGCCAGAGAATTGATGCTTTTGAACTGTGGTGTTGGAGAAGACTCTTGAATCTCTTGGACTGCAAGGAGATCCAACCAGTCAATCCTAAAGGAAATCAGTCCTGAATATTCACTGGTAGGACTGATGCTGAAGCTGAAACTCCAGTATTTAGGCCACCTGATGCAAAGAACTGACTCACTGAAAAAGACCCTGATGCTGGGAAAGATTGAAGGCAGGAGGAGAAGGGGACAGAGAATGAGATGGTTGGATGGCATCACTGACTCGATGGACATGAATCTGACTAAGCTCTGGGAGTTGATGATGGACAGGGAAGCCTGGCATGCTGCAGTCCATGGGGTCGCAAAAAGTTGGACACGACTGAGCAACTGAACTGAACTGAAAATCTGAGAGGAAGAAATTCCAGGGAAAGAAACTAAGAAAGAGTGGTCGTAGGGGTAGAAGGAGGTCTCTATGAGACTGGAAGATAATAATGCAACATGAGTCAAGGTCTGATGATGTTCAACAGTGAAGAACACAAGACAGTGTTCAGAGGGAAGATGGGCACTGGATTTGGTAACACTTACTTACTTAAACTCCAGTAGCAAGAAAAACAATGGTAAGGGCAGAATCAAGATTGTGGTGGGTTAAATTATTTGTTCTATAAATTCCGATGTTCATATTTTTTGTCACAGGACAATATGTAACTTGAAACTTAAAAAAAAAATGAAAGGAATATTTATTAATTACTTCCTATGTACCATGAACTGTGTTAGGCCAATTTGTATGCTGTTTCATTTAATCTTTCTATCAAACATTATGACATAAATAATATTATCATCATTTCGACTGATGAGAAAAAGCTCAAAAAAGATAACATCACCTAATAGTTAAGACTGCCAGACAACTTATTACACTTTCTAAAGCTTTTTCAGGTATTATCTCATTTAATTCTCACAACAATCCTATGAGATACATACCAGTGTAACCGCCTCATTTTACAAATGAGGAAACAGAAGTACTAACAGTCATGTAACTTACTCACTACCACACAGTGGTGAAACTGAGATTGAAATAAGAGCAGTCTGACTCAGAGATCCATAATTATTACTACTGTTATTTTTTCCCCAAGGACCTGAGCAATTTCAATCCAGGTTCTGTCTGATTCTGAAGATGTCTATCAGTCTACTATACAATGTTGCATCCAAACTCCTTGAGTGAGAGTTTAATAATGATGACCACTGAGAAGAATTCAGTTCTTTAAAGGATAAAAATTGTCCTCAGATCTTCAAAATTCTTTAGAAAGAGGGCCTCACTTTCAGAACTTACTCTGAATAAAGAGAATCTAACCTAAGCCAACTTTTCCAGTGAATTCTGAAAAAACAAGAAAACTGGCTTAAAGAGTTTGTTTAGAGGTAATACACACTATTTTGGAAGGGAAGGTAGCACATTAAATCCTATCAACTATGAATATATTAATACCAATTCATTTTTTCCCAATGTGACTGCTAGTTGAGAATAAACTCTGATTAAAAAAGAAAGACAAGCCGGGCTCAGAAAAAGTTTTCAGGAAAGAAGACTAGGCCCTGACTAGGGAAGTATTTGAGTGTTTGGGAACACAAATTATGCACACATATATATATATGAGGTTTGATTTTTTAAAAGTGGAGGATCAGATCCAATGACCCACTTGACCGTTCTACCCAGAACCAAACCTTATTTAAAACACTGCAAACGGAGTAACTGCTATTGAGAATTGAAGTAGAAACCACTGAGATTTAACTCATTTTTAATACTCAAAGCTAGTGTTTGAGGATATAAGGAAAAGAAGTTCAACATCAACAAAGTTTATACAGAAAAAAAGTAAGCTATAACTAAAAACCATCACTCATAAGCATCAACCAGTTATCTACAAAATGATGTTCAAAGGATAGTCTAAAAAGGACAATATCCTGTAAATATTTCTGATATATCCTAGGATACTCTAAAGAGGAAAACCTTAATGATTCATCACGACATTGTCCTTCTCCTCCTCATTATCATCATATTACAGTCCTGCTCTCAAGGGCTCACACATGCAGTTGCCTTCATCTTCTCTCTGCCAACAACTTAATGCAAATGTTTCTTTCCAACAAGTGATCTGGCCAATCTGGCAAAACAAGAAAAGAAGCAGTATACATACCTGGTCATGGATGAGCCCATGATGGAGGATACTCTGCATGTCTCTGCACAGCCGCTCCAGGCCACCATACTTGGACCAGACATTGGGGCTGTTGGCTGACACTAAACCCTCCACAGTAGTCTTCAAATTACCCAGCAGCTGCCAATGCTCCCTCCTGCAAGGCCACCAATTATACCAATGGTTAGTTTCTTTGTTGTACTTGATCATACCATGCCAAAGAAAGTCTAAGACAAGAAGCCTCCTGTCCCACATCCTAACATTCTCTCCCTATTAATTTTTTACTTGGCAGAAAGTGAAGAGGAACTAAAAAGCGTCTTGATGAAAGTGAAAGAGGAGAGTGAAAAAGTTGGCTTAAGGCTCAACATTCAGAAAACAAAGATCATGGCATCTGGTCCCATCACTTCATGGGAAATAGATGGGGAAACAGTGACAGACTTTATTTTTGGGGGCTCCAAAATCACTGCAGATGGTGACTGCAGCCATGAAATTAAAAGACGCTTACTCCTTGGAAGAAAAGTTATGACCAACCTAGACAGCATATTGAAAAGCAGAGACATTACTTTGCCAACAAAGGTCCATCTAGTCAAGGCTATGGTTTTTCCTGTGGTCATGTATGGATGTGAGAGTTGGACTGTGAAGAAGGCTGAGCGCCGAAGAATTGATGCTTTTGAACTGTGGTGTTGGAGAAGACTCTTGAGAGTCTCTTGGACTGCAAGGAGATCCAACCAGTCCATTCTGAAGGAGATCAGCCCTGGGGTTTCTTTGGAAGGAATGATGCTGAAGCTGAAACTCTAGTACTTTGGCCACCTCGTGTGAAGAGTTGACTCATTGGAAAAGACTCTGATGCTGGGAGGGATTGGGGGCAGGAGGAGAAGGGGACAACAGAGGATGAGATGGCTGGATGGCATCACTGACTCGATGGACGTGAGTCTGAGTGAACTCCAGGAGTTGGTGATGGACAGGGAGGCCTGGTGTGCTGTGATTTATGGGGTCACAAAGAGTCGGACACGACTGAGCGACTGAACTGAACTGAACTGAAGACCCAATTCTGAGAGGGCTGAAGCTGCAAAGAACACTAAGTTTTTAAAATTTAAAAAAAAAAAAAAAGCCCTTATATTTACATAGCATATTGTTCTTTGTAAGGTGATCTTCACCTACTATCATTTTATCCTCATACCAGTAGCCCATAACCCTGTGTTTCTTGGCTTGTGAGCCATTAAGATCCATTTCTGGGCTTCCCCAGTGGCTCAGTTGGTAAAGATCCATTTCTGGGCAATGACATTATGTGAGCACTATATAAAGAGATGAAGGACATTTGCTGAAAACCAGAAACCTTTGCCTGAACAAAAAAGTCAAAAACCAACTTTTTATTAACTGTATTTCCAGTACTAAGTATATATATCTGTACACAAATATTATAGATAAGAATAAAAATTGCCCATGATTTTCTCCCATGATTTTCTAAGCTAAAATTGAGGCAAAAATGTCCTAAGCTTGCACTAAGCCACTTAGGACACGTTCCCAAGTCAATCAACTATTGGCTTATTCTCCTGGATCATCTGAAGTACTTCAGTGGAAAAGTCTAAAAATTGCTGCCCTAGATGATATTCAAGGTTCCTCCCAAATTCCCAGCATTTTCTCAATACAGGTTCCTACCCAATAAAAATTCAAAACCAGCTGCAATTGAATAAAAAGAATTGGATGCACAGAATCAAATGGATAAGGAAAACATGAGGAGATGCAGTATCAAACTCCTCCTCTTGGGCCCCCGACTGCTATGCTGTACACTTTGCCTAGCTTTTTCATATCTTGTTAGAACGCTGCTCTTTCCTCTTCAAGGACAGTCCTGGGAATGGTTATAATTTCTTCAAGAGACTTTTACCATAACCAGTTTAGCAACATTTAAATAGCTACAAGGGTAGGAGGGTTCTGAATTGAAATCCTTTCTAACTCCATCAGTGCTCAAAACTAACCTCTCCTACATTTTGTACACTTTCTAAGCCATTTTTGAAAAGTGGATGAATAGAGTAATGGCAGACAAATAAAATAAAATGAATGAAGCTAGGTCTGGTACAGGAGTATTATCTAAAAAGGAAAAGCCAGATGGCTGCCACTCTGATCTTCTACTCTAGAGCCCTTGAGATCAAGAATTTATTCAAATGGGGAGACACCAGGGTTTTTTTTACCCTTATGTCATTAAACATTTGAGTCACCAGACTCCCCTGTTCTATTTCTCCCCCCACCGAGTTTTACTAAGATATAACTGACATATAACATTATATTAGTTTAAGGCATACAACATAATGATTTATGTATATACTGTGAAATGATTAACACAATAAGTTCAGTGAACATCTATCGCCTCACACAGTTATAACTTTGTTCCTTGTGATGAGAACATTCAAGATCTACTCTTTTAGCAACTTTCAAATATATTACCACAATACAAAACTGTTAACTATAGTCACCATGCTGTATATTATGCCCCTAATACTGACTTATAACTTTGTACCTTTGGACCATTTCACCCGTTTCCCCCACCCCCTCATCCCTTGCCTCTGGTAATCAATCTGTTCTCTGTTTCTATGGGTTTTGGGTTTGGGGGATTTCACATATAAGTGAGATAATACTTATTTGCCATTCTCTGTCTGATTTATTTCACTTAGCATAATGCCCACCACTCATGCTGTTAAAAATGGCTAGATTTCCTTCTGAATAATATTCCCATGTGTGTGTCTGTGTGTGTGGCATTTTCTTTATCAATTCATCTATCAGTGGACACTTAGGTTGCTTCCATGTCTTGGCTATTTTAAATAATACTGCAATGAAAATGGGGGTACAGATATCTTTAAGAAATGGTGATTTTGTTTCCTTGGGATATATATACTCAGAAGGAGAACTGCTGGATCATATGCCAATTCTGTCTTTAATATCCTGAGGGATCTCCATACTGTTTTTCAAAGTGGTTGCCCCAGTCTACAATCCCACCAACAATGCCCTAAGTCCCTTTTTCTCCACATCCTCACCAACACTTGTTGTCTCTTGCATTTTAAATGCTAGCCCTTCTAACAGGTGTGAGATGACACTCTGGTTTTGATTTGCATTTCCCTCATGACTGGTCTTGTGGAGCACTTTCTCATGTACCTGTTGGCCATTCCCCTGTTCTATTTCTAAACCAGTCCTGAAAGATATTTCAAGGTAACCAAGATGCACACAGGACTGAGGCGGTCAGTAAAAGGCCATTTACTGTTGTACTGTAAGAAACTGCCATCACAGGGGCCAACTGACTGCCAACTTTTGCTTCAGTGATTCTCCGTCTCCTATGCTTCCTCAGGGTTAATCTGGCCTGTTCTGACTGACACAATTCCAATAGGTTACAATCAAGTTGTGCAGTCCTGAGAGCCAGTCTGGTTCCTCAAGTGACTCTGCATATCTGTGTTCTGATTCATTCTATATTGATCTTACTAGTTTAACCATCAAAGAACATCATCATAAATCCTGCATGTAGACACTAAGTACCCTAAATCCTAGGGCTTTGATCCCAAAATTTTACAAAGAGCACTGAAACTCTAGAAACCTTGAGCATTCAGATTTATTAACAACTTCTGGATGAACTAAAGAACTTTTCTTCCCCAACATGAATTGTCCCTGAGATACCAAAGCTACAGAAGAATGTGGCTCTTACTCTAAGATGTACCAAATCATCTATATTTGGTACATACTCATGTAGAGGTAAAAGTAAACTTAAAAAATTTTTTTTATTTATATAATCAGTCTCTTCAGTGTCTTTGCCTTTTTTATGATCCTTTTTCCTAATAATATTGTTTTCATTTTCAGAGAGTTAAAATATTAAACTCAACTGAAGCCCATACATAGTGGCTGGATTAATCCATTCATATTTGAATCTTAGATGTCAATAGATCACCATAGGAAGTAAACTATTCCTCCTCATCGTTGACCCAGATTGTTAGCAACTGAGGTCAGTCTTTCCTAAGCTAAACCTGTTTGGTAATAATTATTTGAATGGTATCCTGCATTCATATGTAACCTCATCTGGGCACAGGCAAGGACTAGATTAGGCTCAAAGCAGTCCTTTGTAGAGCCACTTCTGCAAGTATACTGAGTGTTCTTCTTCTTTTTTTTTTTATATTTATTTATTTGGCTGCATCGGGTCTCAGTTGCAGTGTGCAGAGCTTAGTTGCCCCAAGGCATGAGGGATCTTAGTTCCCTGAGTCTCCTGCATTGCAAGGGAGATTCTTAACCACTGGATCACCAGGAAAGTCCCACAAAGTGCTCTTCTTTAATCACCATAAATTAAAAGCAAGTCTTTCTAAGCATCTCACCCTATGTCAAGGAAGAACTAGGCCCAAGTGGCAAGGGACAGTATAATCCATCTCTACTTGAATTATTTTTATCAACAAACAGCAAAGCCAATTGCAGAATAAAATTCTATCTATTTTCTTTTCAGAGGATGTTGACTACATTCTTTGAAAAGGAACAGGAATTACTTAAGCAACTCAAATAAGGATACCCAAGAAAAACAGTTTCCCTAAATGCCAACTCAGTCTTAAGCATGCCAAATAACAATTAAAAGTGACACTCAGGTTAAAACAGTAAAGCTGTAAGTAAATGCTATTTTTTAAAGAAGTGTTATACCATATACCAATATAAAACTAATCACTAAAAATAAGTGAAATCAATAGTAAATAGTGAGTACTGTGCAACTGTAAAATGAGATTCAATGCAAGAAATATATGTTGGTATATCTTCTACATTCAGTGCTCTTTTTAGTGGTAAAAAGAAACAGCTTCAACTTATCAGCATATCCCATCTACAGCATGCCAGTTGTCTGGATTGGCATGTGGTATCTACCTGAGACCAGAGTTGAAGGTCAGGCTGTCCCAAGTTAGTTAATGATCTGATCCCTGAAATGTGAGGAGAGGTATGTGACATCCATGTGTGGAACATCATGAAACCAGTAAAACGTTTTATTAGGAAGAGTTTCCAAAGCTAGTGAAAGTATGTAAAAGTATAAAAAGCAGAATGTAAAATTATATTTGTGATCTCAACATACATATACTAAGAGAAATAGTGATATGTTAATAGTGTTTACTTTTGGTTTCATAAGGGAACATAGAGAAGAGAGGAGCTATTTCTGCCTTCCGTCAGGATAGCAATTAATGAAAGGTCAATAATATGTACCAAGTTTGCAAACAAGAAGCTGGAAAGTACCAGAAAGGGTTTTTTAAATACTTAAGTATCAAAGGTATCTTATGCTGACAGACTGTGGTCAGGCAAGCACCTAGGACCTTTAATGCCAGAAAGCATTTCCTGGAAAGAAGTAATGGATTCATTCTTAAAGCAAGGAAAAACATAATTAGGGAAATAAGTATCATAACACTGAGGTAGCAAGAAACTACAATGTTTAATTTGCAGTTAACTTTCTTATTTGGCTCTATATTTTCTGTTTTTAATTATATAGTATTTAACTTGTAGAGTATGTAGTTAAATATTTATATGATGCTTTTTAAATAAATAATATGCTTATAGAAAAAACACATTTGACTTTATTATACACCTCTCAGCTCTAAGGATGGAGAAGGAAATGGCACCCCACTCCAGTACTCTTGCCTGGAAAATCCCATGGACGGAAGAGCCTGGTGGGCTGCAGTCCATGGGGTTGCTAAGAGTCAGACAGGACTGAGCGACTTCACTTTCACTTTTCACTTTGATGTATTGGAGAAGGCAATGGCAACCCACTCCAGTGTTCTTGCCTGGAGAATCCCAGGGACGGGGGAGCCTAGTGGGCTGCCATTTATGGGATCACAGAGTCGGACACGACTGAAGTGACTTAGCATAGCATAGCATAGCATAGCTCTGCACAAACCAGCTCAGTGTGCAAGTCACTAAACTCCTTAAGTTTCAGTTCCCTTATCTGTAAAACAGATAGAATAGCTGATTAATAAAGAATAACCTACAGAAAGTACTACCATCAAGCAGATAATAGTAGAATTACTTACCTTTTCCTTTGAACTTCCATTGCATAAATCTAATGTTAATGTTCAGCTGCTAAGTGGTGTCCAACTTTTTGCAACCCCCATGGACTGAAGCATGCCAGGCTTCTCTGCCCTTCACTATCTCCCAGAGTTTGCTCAAACTCATGTCCATTGAGTTGGTGATGCCATCCAACCATCTCATCCTCTGTTGTCCCCTTCTCCTCCTGCCTTCAATCTTTCCCAGCATCAGGGTCTTTTCCAATGAGTCAGTTCTTTGCATCAGGTGGCCAAAGTATTGGAGTTTCAGCTTCAGTATCAGTCCTTCCAATAAATATTCAGGACTGATTTCCTTTAGGATTGACTGGTTGGATCTCCTTGCAGTCCAAGAGATTCAAGAGTCTGCTCCAACACCACAGTTCAAAAGCATCAATTCTTTGGTGCTCAGCTTTCTTAATGGTCCAACCCTCACATTCATACGTGACTACTGGAAAAATCCATAGCTTTGACGAGATGGACCTTTGTTGGCAAGGTAATGTCTCTGCTTTTTAATATGCTGTCTATGTTTGTCTTAGCTTTTCTTCCAAGGAGCAAGCATCTTTTAATTTCATGCAGTGATTTTGGAGCCCCCCAAAATAAAGTCTCTTGCTGTTTCCATTGTTCCTTCATCTATTTGCCACAATAAGCCTTCTTAGCATAAATCTAATAAACCCAATTTTTTAAATCAGAAGGGGTACCTAGTACAAAGCTTTCTTACCCATTCTGCTTCAGAGAAAATTCTGGGATTGGACAGTTTGTGATAATTAGGACCAGTTACAGTGCTCAATGTCCAATGAATATCTTAACTGCATTTAAACCAGGGCCAAATCTCTTCTTAGCACAGATTCCAAAGCCCTGTTTATGTTCATGGAGCTCTCACTGAATCAGGATAGCCAGAAAGACTTCCTCAATATTGGATGATCTTGTATACAAGAGACTCAAATCTGCTTACTGAATAGAATGAAAGACAACAGAGTTCATTTTGTGAGTCACATAAGAAAGCCAAACTCATTACCCTACAGTTACATCTTAGGTTGTCTGAGTAGAAGAGTGCTTTACAAGTAAGATACACCAGTGCATACACCAGCACTCCAATAGCAAAGGCAAAGGAGGAAAGATACTGCTTCAGTCACCTCAGTTTTAGGGAGTTTTAAAGTATATTGAAAAGCAGAGACATTACTTTGCCAACAAAGGTTCGTCTAGTCAAGGCTATGGTTTTTCCAGTGGTCATGTATGGATGTGAGAGTTGGACTGTGAAGAAAGCTGAGCGCCAAAGAATTGATGCTTTTGAACTGTGGTGTTGGAGAAGACTCTTGAGAGTCCCTTGGACTGCAAGGAGATCCAACCAGTCCATTCTGAAGGAGATCAGCCCTGGGTGTTCTTTGGAAGGAATGATGCTAAAGCTGAAACTCCAGTACTTTGGCCACCTCATGCGAAGAGTTGACTCATTGGAAAAGACTCTGATGCTGGGAGGGGTTGGGCGCAGTAGGAGAAGGGGACGACAGAGGATGAGATGGCTGGATGGCATCACTGACTCAATGGATGTGAGTCTGGGTGAACTCCAGGAGTTGGTGATGGACAGGGAGGCCTGGCGTGCTGCGATTCATGGGGTCGCAAAGAGTCAGACACGACTGAGTGACTGAACTGAACTGAAATGAACTCAAAGTAAAAGATAACCATCATTAGAACTAAAACTGGTGCTTCCAAGGTGGCATTAGTGGTAAAGAATCCACCTGCCAAGAGTCTTGGAGAGTCTCTCTTTTGTCTCTCTTGACCCCTGGATCAGGAAGATCCCCTGGAGTAGGAAATGGCACTCTACTCCAGTATTCTTGCCTGAAAAATTCCATGGGCAGAGGAGCCTGGTGGGCTACAGTTCATGGGGTTGCAAAGAGTAAACACGACTGAGCATGAGCATGAGAACTAAAACTAAACTATTTCAAAAATTGCTAAGGAAATAAAACAGCAGGAGAACATTATAAAAATCAGTTTTAAAAAATGACAGAATTAAGACTTGAGATGAGATAAAAATAACTGTCAATGGAATAAACTCAACTATTTCAAATAAAACAGCCAATCAAAAAAGTAGAGCAAAATTATATTAATATCTAGGTTGAATTCAAGGCAAGAATATTTAAAAAGACAAAGAAGGAATAACAAAGATACAGCTCTCATTAGTTCTTATGTATCTAATAATATGGCCTCAAAGCATATCAAGCAAAACACACACACACAAAACACAAAAACTGCAGAAAGGAAAAAGAAAAATGGAAACAGAAAAGAAAAAACAACGGTAATGGCAGATCATGAAAACTAAAAGTAAAAAAGTGATTAGAAGAGCTGAATAATCTACGATTAATAAAGTTGTTCCATTACATCTGGAAAACTACATCCTTAGGAACACTTTTTTAAAGAACATACAGAACAGTCACAGAAACTAGCCTTGTACTAAGGCACACACAAAAAAGTCAACAGATTCGCAAAAGTAGACGTAGTATAAATATATTATTTGACTAGAAAACAATAAAACATTGAACAAATAACAAAAATAGAACAAACGGGGGGGTGGAGAACCCTCGGAAAATTTAAAACTCTCAAAGGACTCTCTAGGAGGTTAGGAGGCAAAAATAAAATAATCTTGAAGTGATTAAAGAGGTGAAGGTGGTGAAGAGGAATGGCATTATGACTCTTACTGCTTTCTTCTCAAAAGTATCTTATGAAAAAAATTTTTCTCCTCCTAATCAACTGTAGGTTATACTACAAGTGAGCCTGATCCAGAGGAACTAAAAACATGTAAGCATGCTGCAGTTCATTCCTGAAAAAAAAACACAGATTTAAATCCACAGCAGCATTGTTCAACTGAACTTTCTGTGATGCTGAAAATGTTCTCTATCTATGCTGTCCAGTATGGCAGCCACTAGCCACTGTGGCCATTAAGCACTTGAAGTCTGTGCAGTACAACTAAAAAACCAAAATTTTAAAATTTTATTTAATTTTAACTAATTTAGACATAAATCACCTCAGTGGCTATCATGTTGGGCAGAGCTGGTCTATAAACACCAAGGTAGGTTGTTTATGGAGGAAAGATTACAAAACAAAATAAAAAACAGAAAAAAACTCCATTTATGGAAGAAGTGATAAAGTAGCTGTAAAAAGCAGAAACAGCTGTGGGGATGGTAGATACTGAGAAAAGCTTCAGCTTATGGTCCGTGCTGTCAGCTGACACTCCTCCTGCTCCTGGGTTCTGACAATAGAATTTCTCCCCGAAGCTTCAGAGTTATGTTTCTGTGGGGTAGAGGCATGTACAAATAACTGGACTAGCAGTATGGATCACCCCCGAATCATGTGATCCACTTGCTTTACCATCGGTGCTATATAAACTTTCAGAGCATGGTCAAAGGAAAAATGGAAAGAAAGGGAATAAATAGAAAACGGAAACTAACGTGAAAATGTGAAAAATGAATAAAGAGAAGGGGGAAAAGAAAGAGGCCCTTTCAATAGCAACAGTACCAATAACACCTGCCCGACCATAAGAAGCCTGGCCGAATTGTTACTGTTTTCATTCCTTGTGCAAATATTCAATGAATACCAATTATATGCCAGGCACTGTGCTAGGCACCAGGCTTATGATAGTTAAAAAAGAACAGTCCTCAGCTCTCAGGGTATTCAGAGTGCAATGGGGGAAATGGGCACTCATTTAAAAAATAATGCTATAGAGTGAGAAGTACTGTAATAAGAGAAATGGAAAAGGTCAGGTCAACGATGCCTTCTAAAGGAGCATTATTTAAAGGACGACTAAGAGCTCTCCAAGCAGAGGAGGTAATGCAGGGAATGTAGAGGAGCAGGAATCAGAATGGTGAGAGAGGAGATGTAAGAGTGAGTGAATGTCACAGTTTTGTAACTGGAAACTTCATATTGAATACCAGAAAAAGTTTTGACTTTCTATTTTCAGTGAGGAATCACTTAACATTTCTGAGCAAAATACTATAGTAACTTTGCTTCTGGAAAAATTATGTTGGTAGCAATGTGGAGGCCATCTGGAATTGAGGGACTGGGTTCAGACTGGGAGCTTAGTCAGGAGGCTACTGGGAGAATCCACAATGAGAAATAATAAAGGCCTTATTTTGTTTACATCTGCCCAGAATTCATGCCTCTTTCTTTTGGTATCAGAATACTGATTTTTCACAGGGAAATTACCCCTCTGGCACTTGATCCAGCCCATGAAGTACCACAAAAGGATAACCCTATGCCAGGATCCAAGGTTGGGCATATAACTGAGGCCTGATGGAACAACATATTTCATACCCTGATTACAAGAACAGTAACATTAAAAAAAAAAAACAGTAACATAAGTCAGTTCAAAAATTTTCACTTTTGCTATACCTATTGGCATTGCTCTTTTCCTTTTTTGGACGGATTGTTAAACTTGAAGTTGCCAAGGGTTATCCTGTAGAAAAAACTGCTGAGAATGAAGCCAACACATCAGAAAAAAACCACACTGAGACAGGGAAAATTTTTTGTTTAAGCACCTACATTTGGCCATTCCTAAAACAATATAAGCCAATATATTTGGAAATGGAGGGGGAAAAAGCTTCAGGAGAAAAATCAGAAACAGAACTCACTCAACCACTTGGATATGGGAAATGAAGGAGAAGAAGTATCAAATTTCACTTAAGTTTCTGGCTTGGCTGACTGAATGGAAAACCCTATTAACAGAGACAGAAGACAGAGGAGGAACAGGTTTTGGTCAATGAAATGAGCTCAGTTTGGAGATACTAAAAAGTATCTTACTATTTGAATTCTGACTATCTGAATCACTAAACCAGGAAAACTTTGTAAGTAGTTGCATTCCAAGATCAGATGGAGATGGCAAAGTCCAAGTCAGCTGAGGGTAACACAACAGTGCTAGAAGAACCATTCCTATTACGGTTCAGTAGTTTCATCAGACACCCTCCAAACAATCGGTATTTAGGAAAGTCTAGGAAAAGTGAAGTATCATCCCTAAGCACTAGAGCATTTTTCTAGTGATTACTAGCTAGATGGAAAGCAATAGGGGAATCTATGACATTCCACTCCAAGGATGAAGTTAAAAGCTGGGCCAAGTGACTTCCCTGGTGGTCCAGTGGTTAAGAATTCACCTTGCAATGCAGGGGACTTGAGTTCTATTCCTGGTCGGGGAACTAAGATCCCACATGCCACCAAGCAACTAAGCTTGGGCGCTGCAACTACTGAGCCCAGGTGCCACAACTAGAGAGTCTGTGCATCACAATGAAAGATCCCACATGCCGCAACTAAGACTGGATGCAGTCAAATAAATAAATATTAAAAAAAAAAAATTCTAGGCCAACACCCCAGTCCCCAGTTTGTTCAATTTGGATAGAGAAACCACGGAAGGAGGAAGCACAAGCAACAATATCATTGCAAACAGCAAGTGGAAGAACACACACTCATCTTATTTCAAGAAAACTGGGGAGGGGAAGGAAGTAGACATTTTCTGCACTCAGTACATATCAGCACTCTCTGAGGAGCTTTTTGCACATTATCTTACTGAATCCTCACCAGTCAGGAAGGTATCACTCTTCCCATTCAGGCTGGATAAGTCAAGTTAAGTAGTAGAGCTAGAATTCAAATGCAGCTCTACCTGGCTATAAAGCTTATGCACATTTCACTCCATCAACTGCTTTCAGAATATAATTTTATTTTATCTTTCATATATTAAAAAAAAATGATGCCATCTCATCAAAAAGATGTCTTCTGAATTGGGTGTTTTATTGGCCAAAGAAAGGTTAGGTTTGCAGTGATCCAGCCACAATGCCTCAATTCTCAGGCACAAGTCATGTATTTTATTTACCATTTGACTACCCAGAACTAAAGAGGCCATCGGCGTCACAAAGTCCCATTAAATAAATTATTCTAAGTTAACTAGTCACCAACAGAGAGTAGACTATGTTAACATTAAGAGTGATTTCGTGGGGATAATCCCACTGCTGAAATTAAGTTTTGACTAAAGTTCCTTGGTAAAGGAGCAAGCATGGAAAGAATAATAGAAAAAGATATCTGCAAAGGAGAAGCCTTAGTAACGTTAATGACAGGCAAAGAAGGCTATAAATTTATTACCTCATACATTTCTTTGTCCCAGCATATTAGCACAGTGAGAGGTAGTATAGCATAGATATTAGAAGTAGAGCCTGCCTGAATCCCAGTTCCACCAAGGATTTACTGTATGACCTTGGCAAATTATTTATCCTGTCTATGTCTTAGCTTCCTCACCTGTCAAATGGTGATAATATAGTACCTATCTCACCCAGCTGTTATGAGGATTTAATAACACTCGTAAGGCTCTTAAGCAATGCCTGGCATGTAGTAAATAAGTATTTGTTAAATACATTAAATAAATAAATAACTCAGCTGGGAGGAAATCTGAATTTCCAACCTAGCCTCTCCCACATGAACTGGTAGTGGAAAATAAAAATAATCCTAAAATTTGTTTATAAAGTATATAGGACTTTTTACAGGAAGCATTTCACAGACATCTGGAGGAAGAATAAAGAGCCAAATATATATAAGCAGAAACTGAAACATGGAAAAGGGAACTAGGCTCTTCAGTTTCACTGAACACATCATTCACAGATCTCATGCAGTAACCCCAAGTCCTGTCATCCTTGGTTTTGTACAGCAAGCCACAGGCTAACCGTGCACATAAAAGAGGAGCCACTCTTTAAAATAGCCAGGTCTTCACTCATGTACAAAATCTCATTAATTTTCCCCTGTTGATATTTTTTCAGAGGTAAATATTCCAGTCTTTGGATTCTAGCTGCTCCGGAGACTCTAACTACATCTGAATGTTTTTAAAAGTCAAGAAGGACTTCCTTAAGCCACATTCCTGCTCTATCCTGTCCATTCCAGATTCTTAAGAGGTTAAGACCAGAGTTATTAATGAAGCAACACCTACACAGAAGTACAGCTGGAGTCCAAGCCAACATTCAGCTTTTCTAATTTCTAGAAGGTAAGAACTCGATAGCAGTTTCATATAAATAAATGGGAAATCGCTCAGCTGCAATGTGGGTAAGGAGTGACGGGTTTAAATACAGGGGGTTCCTGTCACTGTCTGACAGGGATCCAGCATTGACAAAGGGCACGCACGCAATTGCTAGTCTCATTAGCAAGCCCGCACTCCCATTCCACTGCCTTTACAATCGCCCACTTTCACCCACAGGCCCTCCTTCACGCCTTCTTCCTCACACTCATTTTGCCTAAGCCTCTGTCTAGGCCACTCACAATGCCTAACCTTTGCTCCCAGAAATCCTTACTTCAGCCTTCTTAATACTGGCCTGAACTGCTGTCACCGCAAGTTTCAGTCGGGGCACCCACCTTGTCCCCTACTGTTATCTATAGACTCTGGCCTATGAAATCTCACCACAGCGCCTCTCAATGTCCACCTCCTCTCCAGCAGCAGCCCTGGGTCTGAATTTTACCCACTACTGCACGCCCTCCACCGCCTCCCGCCCTCAGCATAGCCTACCCTCCCTCCTTCTCTCTCCCTAAGCCCGTTCCCTCGTCCGCCCGATCTAACCTCCCCGTCTCTCCTTTCAGAATTTGTTCCCAAACAAGTCGCCCACAACAGCAGTCCTCCTGTCCGTCTCCTCGTGCTCTGGGAGCCTTCCCAAGCCTCTCCCGGCTTCAGCGCATCCATCCGCGCGCGACTTTTCCCAGCTCACCTGCTCTCCTCCGGCAAGCCCTCCTCGCAGCCGCCAAGCTCCATTCCCGCGCCCTCTGGCCGCATCCGGGACTGCGACGTCGCCTCTTGAGAGGCGTCCCTGTCGCTTCGCCCCTCAGGGCTCCCAGAGCCCCTCGGGAATCAAGGAGGCACCCACGGCGGGTGGGCTCAGAGTGATGCACTACGGCCGGGTGACGGCAGCAGCATTGATTGCTGCCTCAGCGGCGGATTCTTTCCCTGCCACCCCCTACTTCCGGCTCTGAGAACTACAACTCCCAGCAAGCACTTCGAAGGCCCAGCCGCTACCGGCATGCACCGCCCTATCCAATCCGAAGCTGCGCTCGCCGCGGACTTCAGACCCTGGCTGCTAGCTTTCCCTAGTGCACCTCACGGGCCCTAGGGGCCTGAAAAGTAAAGCTGCGGTAGTCTCCAGAGTTCCTACTGGAGTGGACCCTTACACACGCCTGTCACACTTCACCCTTGGGGCCAAACTCGGTCAGAGGTCTAGACTCGAAAATAACGCTGGTCTTAATCCAAGAACGGTTAACCCCACTTCAGCCTACCCAGGTTTAACATCTGTTGGTGGTGTTTGGGGTCCTCAACAATTTTAATAAAGAACTCAGAAGATCTCAGGTTGCTTTGGTGTCACAAAGGAAGAGCAGGAGGGAAAGGCTTTGGGGAAAGATTTCCTGGAGCACTGATGTCAGAACAGTTTTTTATGATGAGTATGACAACCTAGAGAAAGGAAGAAAAGGTGAGAGGAAGCACAGACATGAGGAAGTTGGTTTGGGAACAGCTGATTCTGAGTAGTAATCAGAGGTGGGACGAGGTGAGGAACAGAATGGTGTGAGTGAGCAGGCAGACAAGATCATGAAGCCATTCTGAGTTTGGATTTTATCCTGAGAACAATGAGCAAATCAAGAAGTGATTCGATCAAACCGGCTTCAGTTCAGTTCAGTTCAGTTCAGTCTCTCAGTCGTGTCCGACTCTTTGCGACCCCATGAATTGCAGCACGCCAGGCCTCCCTGTCCATCACCAACTCCCGGAGTTCCCCCAGACTCACGTCCATCGAGTCAGTGATGCCATCCAGCCATCTCATCCTCTGTCGTCCCCTTCTCCTCCTGCCCCCAATCCCTCCCAGCATCAGAGTCTTTTCCAATGAGTCAACTCTTCGCATGAGGTGGCCAAAGTACTGGAGTTTCAGCTTCAGCATCATTCCTTCCAAAGAAATCCCAGGGCTGATCTCCTTCAGAATGGACTGGTTGGATCTCCTTGCAGTCCAAGGGACTCTCAAGAGTCTTCTCCAACACCACAGTTCAAAAGCATGAATTCTTCAGCGCTCAGCCTTCTTCACAGTCCAACTCTCACATCCATACATGACCACTGGAAAAACCATAGCCTTGACTAGACGAACCTTTGTTGGCAAAGTAATGTCTCTGCTTTTGAATATGCTATCTAGGTTGGTCATAACTTTCCTTCCAAGGAGTAAGCGTCTTTTAATTTCATGGCTGCAGTCACCATCTGCAGTGATTTTGGAGCCCCCAAAAATAAAGTCTGACACTGTTTCCACTGTTTCCCCATCTATTTCCCATGAAGTGGTGGGACCGGATGCCATGATCTTCGTTTTCTGAATGTTGAGCTTTAAGCCAACTTTTTCACTCTCCACTTTCACTTTCATCAAGAGGCTTTTTAGTTCCTCTTCACTTTCTATTTTTTGACAATGTGGAGAAGTAATGGGTATGTACTATGTTGGCTAATGCTATGCTAAGTCACTTCAGTCGTGTCCGACTCTGTGCGACCCCGTAGACAGCAGCCCACCAGGCTCCCCTGTCCCTGGGATTCTCCAAGCAAGAACACTGGAGTGGGCTGCCATTTCCTTCTCCAATGCATGAAAGTGAAAAGTGAAAGTGAAGTCGCTCAGTCGTGTCCGACTCTTAGCGACCTCATGGATTGCAGCCTAACAGGCTCTTCCGTCCATGGGATTTTCCAAGCAAGAGTACTATGTTGGAGGGAAGGGCAAAAGAAGGGATATGAGAAGAGGTTGGACATCCCTATAGAGGCCAAGCAGGTAATGCCTGTGAGTGAAGTGAGCCAGTTGTAGGAGAATGGCTGAAACTCTGAAGTATGGACTGTCCATACTTCCTTCAAGAAGGAAAGTCTCAGCTATGGTTGAATGTTTGAAAATATTCTGAGTTTTTAGCAAAACTGGAATCCGCCTTTTAAGTAAAATTTCCGATTTTTAAAATATTGGCCACATTTTTTTTTTTAAGTGTGAAAGTTGTTTGTCGGCTAAGTCATATCTTATTCTTGTGACCCCATGGACTATATAGCCTGCAAGGGTCCTCTGTTCATGAGATTTCTCAGGCAAGAATACCGGAGTGGGTTGCCATTTTGTTCTGCAGGGGATCTTCCCAACCCAAGGATGGAACCTGGGTCTTCAGCGTTGCAGGTGGAGTCTTTACCTCTATGCCACCAAGGAAGCCAATGTAAATAATACACAGGCCAAGAAAAAAAAAAAGCCCATAGGATAAATGTACCCTTTGTGTTACTAGTTTGCAAATCCAGGCCTAAACTTGGGCAGTAGCTGTAGCAAACAAGGAGGCTGGGATTAGAGCCATGGAAAGGCAACAGAATCAGCATTACTCTGCTAGGGAGGGATCTAATTTAACTACATTAAGACTAGTTGCTCTATTAAAAATCATACATGACTTTTAGGAATTTTCAAACTTGAGAAAACTTTTGTGAATTAAAAGGGGAAGAGAATTTTAATGCAAAATGTGCTTTCCAACTTCCATTTATATAAAAAATACTATTTGTTCAAACTTTCTCATATCTTCCTTATAAAGGGTTATACTTTTTAAGAAAGGGGCAGTGTTAGTCATTGGGGTTTCAGAACCTTCTATGTCTACAAATGTATGAACTTCATTTCTTGGCATATGGTATAATCCCAAATTAATGCCACCTGATTTTAACATATATTTACATGAAAGTCAGCTTTATCAAGAAATTCTAGAGCTAAAATTGTATTAAAAGTTCTAGAAAATAGGAATTTCCTCATATGTCCCAAACTGGGTTTACCCTTTTTTTTTGGTCCACACTGAACAACTCGCAGGAACCAGGGGTTGAGCCTGGGCACCTTGCAGTGATAGCGCTAGTCACAGTGATAGTGCAGTGATAGTGATAGGGCAGTGACGGTGATAGGGCAGTGATGGTGATAGTGCAGTGACGGTGTAGTGCAGTGACGGTGATAGAGCAGTGATGGTGACAGTGCAGTGATGGTGACAGTGCAGTGATAGTGATACTGCAGTGCTGGTGCAGTGCAGTGCTGGTGATAGTGTAGTGCAGTGCTGGTGACAGTGCAGTGATGGTGACAGTGCAGTGACGGTGTAGTGCAGTGATGGTGACAGTGCAGTGGTGGTGATAGTGCAGTGATAGTGATGGTGCAAGTGCAGTGATGGTGACAATGCAGTGATGGTGATAGTGCAGTGATAGTGATGGTGCAAGTGCAGTGATGGTGACAGTGCAGTGACGGTGTAGTGCAGTGACGGTGATAGAGCAGTGATGGTGACAGTGCAGTGATGGTGACAGTGCAGTGATAGTGATACTGCAGTGCTGGTGCAGTGCAGTGCTGGTGATAGTGTAGTGCAGTGCTGGTGACAGTGCAGTGATGGTGACAGTGCAGTGACGGTGTAGTGCAGTGATGGTGATAGTGCAGTGATGGTGATAGTGCAGTGATAGTGATGGTGCAAGTGCAGTGATGGTGACAGTGCAGTGACGGTGATAGTGCGTTGACGGTGTAGTGCAGTGACGGTGTAGTGCAGTGACGGTGACAGTGCAGTGATGGTGATAGTGCAGTGACGATGACAGTGCAGTGACGGTGGCAGTGCAGTGACGGTGGCAGTGCAGTGATGGTGTAGTGCAGTGACGGTGACAGAGCAGTGACGGTGACAGAGCAGTGACGGTGTAGTGCAGTGATGGTGACAGTGCAGTGATGATGACAGTGCAGTGACGGTGGCAGTGCAGTGACGGTGACAGCAGTGACAGTTACAGTGCAGTGACAGTGTAGTGCAGTGATGGTGACAGTGCAGTGATGGTGTAGTGCAGTAACGGTGACAGTGCAGTGACGGTGACAGAGCAGTGACGGTGACAGTGCAGTGACGGTGACAGAGCAGTGACGGTGACAGTGCAGTGACAGTGACAGCAGTGACGGTGACAGTGCAGTGACGGTGTAGTGCAGTGATGGTGACAGTGCAGTGATGTGTAGTGCAGTAATGGTGACAGTGCAGTGATGGTGATAGTGAAGAGACGGTGACAGAGCAGTGACGATGACAGAGCAGTGACGGTGACAGTGCAGTGATGGTGTAGTGCAGTGGTGGTGACAGTGCAGTGATGGTGTAGTGCAGTGATGGTGACAGTGCAGTGATGGTGTAGTGCAGTGACGGTGACAGAGCAGTGATGGTGACAGAGCAGTGACGGTGAAAGTGCAGTGATGGTGTAGTGCAGTGACGGTGTAGTGCAGTGACGGTGACAGTGCAGTGACGGTGACAGTGCAG
Organism: Bubalus kerabau; assembly: GCF_029407905.1. NCBI lineage: Eukaryota > Metazoa > Chordata > Mammalia > Artiodactyla > Bovidae > Bubalus > Bubalus kerabau. The sequence goes on along the minus strand of NC_073625.1, from coordinate 116,791,147 downwards.
TGATGGTGTAGTGCAGTGACGGTGACAGTGCAGTGACGGTGTAGTGCAGTGATGGTGACAGTGAAGTGACGGTGATAGTGCAGTGATGGTGATAGCGGGGAGACCCATCCACTGGACCGCTGGGGAATTCCCTACACTTATGTTCTTTAAAGCAGTCAGTTAATAAACGTGACAACCTTTAGCCATGTGCCCACTGCCCAATCCCATCCTTTTGCTTTCCCTCACCCCAGGTAGCCATATTCTGAATTCCTTGTTTATAATTCCACTGCTTCTCTTTTTAAATAGTTTCTTTGAATCTATCCATAACATTTTTGTGTTCTAACTTTATAAAAATGATATTAAGCTGTATTTATTCTTTGAGGGCCTTTTCTGCTTAATATTACATTGATGATTTGTTTATAACATGTATCGCTATAGCTCATTGATTTTGACTGCAATATAAGAGTTCATTGTGTGAATGCACTGGTTTATTCATGTTTTCTTCCACTGATAGGCATTTGGATTGTTTCAAAGTTTTTGCTATTGTAAACAGTGCTGCTATGAATATTCTTTTACATGTCACCTCTTATACATAAGCAAGGGTTTCTCATGGGTATATACCTAGAAGTGAAATTGCAAAGTCATAGAGATATTGTCTGTACTAGCTTTTGTTTTGAGTGATAGGTTTGTAGGTACACAATTTCAAAAATATCTAATTAGTTATGAAGCCATAACTAATTATAATAAATTATTTAAAATAATTAACTAACCAAATGAAAATGGGCCATGCATGGAAAATGATGAGCGTATACCATGAACCAAGGATTTTGATTAACAAAACTTTATGCATCGCATCTGAGACCCAAATGCAAAAAGTCAAATATGCAAGAATATCTAGCATTAGGGTTCAGTAACTGTCACATAAATGTAATGGCCTTATTTCCTGGAGAAGGGAATGGCAACCCACTCCAGTACTCTTGCCTGGAGAGTCCCATGGAAAGAGGAGCCTGGTGGGCTACAGTTCATGGAGTCACAAAGATTAGGACACGACTGAGCAACTTACACCTTACTTAGCAACTGCTTGCTGGGTTAATATTTTAAAGTTCAAAAAATCTGAAGAACTATATTGATCCTGATTAATCTGTTTTAAAGATTACTAGGCAATAACCTCAGATATGCAGATGACACCACCCTTATGGCAGAAAGTGAAGAGGAACTAAAAAGCCTCTTGATGAAAGTGAAAGAGGAGAGTGAAAAAGTTGGCTTAAGGCTCAACATTCAGAAAACGAAGATCATGGCATCTGGCCCCATCACTTCATGGCAAATAGATGGGGAAACAGTGGAAACAGTGTCAAACTTTATTTATTTGGGCTCCGAAATCGCTGCAGATGGTGACTGCAGCCATGAAATTAAAAGACGCTTACTCCTTGGAAGGAAAGTTATGACCAACCTAGATAGCATATTCAAAAGCAGAGACATTACTTTGCCAACAAAGATCCGTCTAGTCAAGGCTATGGTTTTTCCAGTGGTCATGTATGGATGTGAGAGTTGGACTGTGAAGAAAGCTGAGCGCTGAAGAATTGATGCTTTTGAACTGTGGCGTTGGAGAAGACTCTTGAGAGTCCCTTGGACTGCAAGGAGATCCAACCAGTCCATTCTGAAGGAGATCAGCCCTGGGATTTCTTTGGAAGGACTGATGCTGAAGCTGAAACTTCAATACTTTGGCCACCTCATGTGAAGAGCTGACTCATTGGAAAAGACCCTGATGCTGGGAGGGATTGGGGGCAGGAGGAGAAGGGGACGACAGAGGATGAGATGGCTGGATGGCATCACTGACTCAATGGACATGGGTTTGGGTGAACTCTGGCAGTTAGTGATGGACAGGGAGGCCTGGCGTGCTGCAATTCATGGCGTCGCAAAGAGTCAGACACGACTGAGCAACTGGACTGAACTGAACTGAACTGAGGATGCAATTTTTATAGAATGGTAGTTGGCCGTAGGGTACCATTTGTTGTTGTTTGGTCACTAAATTGTGTCCGACTCTTTTGCACTCCCATAGGCTATATAGCCTGCCAGGCTTCTCTGTCCATGGGATGTCCTAGGCAGAAATACCAGAGTTAGTTGCCATTTCCTTCTCCAGGGGATCTTCCTGACCCAAGGATTGAACACGTCTCCACTGGAAGAAAGCAAAATTCACTCAAGAATCATTTATTCAAATAACAGGTTTTTAAAGCTTATTACAGTTACATATTTGCCAAAAAAATTGGTTTTAAGAAATAGTCTTCTTGAATATATTCAACAAATATCAAAGTCATGAATGTTTTATTTTTATTGTATTCACTAAAATTATTCTTAGCATTTTTTTAAATATTCAAAGTTTAAAAGCTAAGGGATGTTGTCTACTTGCCAAGTCTAAAGCAATTTGAGCA